>NC_059225.1:8937191-9537191 GCF_020615455.1 Coregonus clupeaformis | reverse complement strand
ATGGTTATGTTACGTATGACGAAAGCACGTAAGTGCAAGCCCTCCCGGAACCCATAGAGATTGTATTGAAAGCTCTGATATTTGAAAAAAAAAGATTTTACATGAGAGTCTATGAGAGACTTCTGGGGCGATTTTCAACCTGACTGAAATCGCCCCAAAAGGGGCGGGGCCATTTGAAGCACGACTTTAGCCTGATTGGACATTTAGTGGCAGATCAGACGTCTAGATTAGAACACTGATAACTACTGTTGCCGTGATATAATTGATTAGAAAAAAAATCCCTTCCTTTTCCCGTTTGGCAGTGCGTCGCCCATATCGCCCTAATGAACACACCGCCCCTGGTCTGTAGGCTACAGAAAAGGCCACATACTCTTTCTACCATATCCTATATCTGCTACATAATTTATATTAGATAATTTTTCTGACTGAACGTTGGTGGAGCGCTGCAGAGATGCATCTCTCCAGCAGCACCCTGGAGAGGCATGCTGGGAATGGACAAGCAAAATATTTTGCGCCCCTGCCTTTGACAAAGTGGGCACTGCTTATAAAAAGGCATCATCAGCGCTCAACAAAAATGCCCATATGCCACTGGTTGAGAGAAATGGTCAGTGTTTTGGGTAGATTTACAGTGCATTCAGAAAGTATTCAGACCCCTTCCATTTTTCCACATTTTGTTATGTTACAGCCTTATTCTAAAATGTATTCAATTATTTTTTCCCCTCAATCTACACAATACCCCATAATGACAAATCAAAAACAGGTCTTTAGACATTTTTGGTAATTTATAAAAAATATAAAACAGAAATACAATTTTTACATAAGTATTCAGACCCTTTGCTATGAGACTCAAAATTGAGCTCAGGTGCATCCTGTTTCCATTGATCATTCTGCAGCATTGAAGGTCCCCAAGAACACAGTGGCCTCCATCATTCTTAAATGAAAGAAGTTTGGAACCACCAAGACTCTTCTTAGAGCTGGCCACCCGGACAAACTGAGCAATCAGGGGAGAAGGGCCTTGGTCAGGGAGGTGACCAAGAACCCGATGGTCACTCTGACAGAGCTCCAGAGTTCCTCTGTGGAGATGGGAGAACCTTCCAGAAGGACAACCATCTCTGCAGCACTCCGCCAATCAGGCCTTTATGGTAGAGAAGCCACTCCTCAGTAAAAGGCACATGACAGCCCGCTTGGAGTTTGCCAAAAGACACTTAAAGGAATCTCAGACCATGAGAAACAAGATTCTCTGGTCTGATGAATCCAAGATTGAACTCTTTGGCCTGAATGCCAAGTGTCATATCTGGAGGAAACCTGGCACCATCCCTACGGTGAAGCATGGTGGTGGCAGCATCATGCTGTGGGGATGTTTTTCAGTGGCAGGGACTGAGAGACTAGTCAGGATCGAGGGAAAGATGAACGGAGCAAAATACAGAGAGATCCTTGATGAAAACCTGCTCCAGAGCGCTCAGAACCTCAGACTGAGGCAAAGGTTCACCTTCCAACAGGACCACGACCCTAAGCACAAAGCCAAGACAACTCAGGAGTGGCTTCGAGACAAGTCTCTGAATGTCCTTGAGTGGCCCAGCCAGAGCCCGGACTTGAACCCGATCCAACATCTCTGGAGAGATCTGAAAATAGCTGTGCAGCGACGCTCCCCATCCAACCTGACAGAGCTTGAGAGGATCTGCAGAGAAGAATGGGAGAAACTCCCCAAATACAGGTGTGCTAAGCTTGTAGCGTCATACCCAAGAAGACTCGAGGCTGTAGTTGCTGCCAAAGGTGCTTCAACAAAGTACTGAGTAAAGAGTCTGAATACTTATGTAAAGGTCATATTTCTAAAAAAAACGATTTCATCCATTTTAGAATAAGGCTGTAACGTAACAAAATGTGGAAAAAGTAAAGGGGTCTGAATACTTTCTGAATGCACTGTATGTGCGGTTTTATGTGTTGTTGTTGGAGGTGTGTCTTGCCGCCCTCGTCAATCTGCTGCATCCATCCATCCATCCATCCATCCATCCATCCATCCATCCATCCATCCATCCATCCATCCATCTATCCATCTATCTATCTATCTATCTATCTATCTATCTAATCTTATCTCTGTCCCTTAACTGCTATCGCTGCCCCGGGAAGGCTCTCTCACTCCTGTGTGCTGATAGTCTTTTTGTCCCATGCTGTGCTGAAATCTTACCCATCCCACAAAGGCCGGCCCAGCTCTCTACCCATAAAACTCCCGTGTCATTGTGTATGTTTTTAACGGTCTTTGTGAACAGAGTGAAGGGGGGCATCTCTATGTGCTCTTACAGGCTTATAAAATACTACACTGAAGAAGCTAAATAGCAGGAGATAACCGGGTTTAGCCATAGCCATTATTATAGCCATGTTAGATGCAATACAATCACTTGGAGGAGATTGTCAGCTAAGGAAATTAGGCATATCCTTTGATTAAATCACAAATGTGCATTTGAAGACGATAGTGTTCATAAACGTTGAGTGTTAGTTAAACATTCTTTATTTTTTTTATTTTGTACCTTGATTTAACTGTAAGTCATATAACACAGAATGTTGAGAAAGAGCCATAAAAATACTTATTTAAAAGAAATTGAATTGCACAATTACATAACTTTTGCCTGATATCTACTAAATAATAGCATGGTAACAAGGTTATTTCCGGTACTTCCAACCAATTGGTGACAACAGCATTATACGTAGTGGTGCTTATTTCAATGAATCTTTTTGAAACCATATAAAGTATTGGGTAATCAGATTCGGCAATCGTTCTTGCCATGTCATTTCCAAGGGAAAATAGTGTAGGTAGATAGTGTACTGAGATCTGTGTCACACATCTAACCACAGACAAGAAAGCTCCTACTGTAGTTTTTAAAGTACTTGGAACTTTTTTGTTCTTCGACTCACAACTTTAGTTGACTTTAGGATGAACCCTGTAGATATGTCAACATTTGGAATACTCCCAGATGGAAGCACGTATGTGACTGTTTCAACAAGTATTTGATCCCCTGCTGATTTTGTACGTTTGCCCACTCTTTAAAGACATGTTCAGTCTATAATTTTAATGGTAGGTTTATTTGAACAGTGAGAGACAGCATAACAACAACAAAAAAAAACGCATGTCAAAAATGTTATAAATTGATTTGCATTTTAATGAGCTTCTGCCACTGTGTACTCTCTGTTTAGGGCCAAATAGCATTCTAGTTTGCTCTGTTTTTTTGTTAATTCTTTCCAATGTGTCAAGTAATTATCTTTCTGTTGTCTCATGATTTGGTTGGGTCTAATTGTGTTGTTGTCCTGGGGCTCTGTGGGGTCTGTTTGTGTTTGAGAACAGAGCCCCAGGACCAGCTTGCTTAGGGGACTCTTCTCCAAGTTCATCTCTCTGTAGGTGATGGCTTTGTAATGGAAGGTTTGGGAATCGCTTCCTTTTAAGTGGTTATACAATTTAACGTCTCTTTTCAGGATTTTGATAATTAGCGGGTATCGGCCTAATTCTGCTCTGCATGCATTATTTTGTGTTTTTCGTTGTACACAGAGGATATTTTTGCAGAATTCTGCATGCAGAGTCTCAATTTGGTGTTTGTCCCATTTTATGAATTCTTGGTTGGTGAGCGGACCCCAGACCTCACAACCATAAAGGGCAATGGGTTCTATAACTGATTCAAGTATTTTTAGCCAGATCCTAATTGGTATGTCCATTTTTATGTTCCTTTTGATGGCATAGAAGGCCCTTCTTGCCTTGTCTCTCATATCATTCACAGCTTTGTGGAAGTTACCTGTGGCGCTGATGTTTAGGCCAAGGTTTGCATAGTTTTTTGTGTGCTCTAGGGCAACGGTGTCTAGATCTGTGCAGAAGAACTAGGTGCTGCTGTAGGCCCTCCTTGGTTGGGGACAGAAGCACCAGATCATCAGCAAACAGTAGATATTTGACTTCAGATTCTAGTAGGGTGAGGCCGGGTGCTGCAGACTGTTCTAGTGCCCTCGCCAATTCATTGATATATATGTTGAAGAGGGTGGGGCTTAAGCTGCATCCCTGTCTCACCCCACAGCCCTGTGGAAAGAAATGTGTGTGTTTTTTGCAACTTTTAACTGCACACTTATTGTTTGTGTACATAGATTTTATAATGTCGTATGTTTTCCCCCCAACACCACTTTCCATCAATTTGTATAGCAGACCCTCATGCCAAATTGAGTCAAAAGCTTTTTTTGAAATCAACAAAGAATGCGAAGACTTTGCCTTTGTTTTGGTTTGTTTGTCAATTAGGGTGTGCAGGGTGAATACGTGGTCTGTCGTACGGTCATTTGGTAAAAAGCCAATTTGACATTTGCTCAGTACATTGTTTTCACTGAGGAAATGAACTAGTCTGCTGTTAATGATATTGCAGAGGATTTTCCCACGGTTCTATCATCGCTTTGGCATAAAAATGGCTTATCAGGGATGTAAAAAAAAAAAAAGTGAAAAACCAAGAAAACTACAGGACGGTAACAAGATGACAAAAGCCAGGTACACCGAGAAAGAGGCTTTGAGGAAATTCTTAGTGAGTCAGACAGATGCTGGGAGCGACCTGGACCAAGATTACTATGACTCGGGCGGAGTCATAGTATTTTGTATAACTTTCTATAGTTTGTATTTGGTATGTTTTATATAGTTGTGGTCTGCTTCTTTTTGTTTTGTATTACCAGTATAGCAGTGTCCTGTCCTGTCTATCAGGTGTCCTGTCCTGTCTATCAGGTGTCCTGTCCTGTCTATCAGGTGTCCTGTCCTGTCTATCAGGTATCCTGTCCTGTCTATCAGGTATCCTGTCCTGTCTATCAGGTATCCTGTCCTGTCTATCAGGTGTCCTGTCCTGTCTATCAGCTATCCTGTCCTATGTAGCCTATATCCTGTCTATCATTCCAAAGTAGATACATTTCACATTAGTTTGCTGGTAAAAGTTGGATATATTCTGTGTAACTTTGGAGAGGCCACCAAATTCTCATGACCATTGTTACTGTCTCTAAAGGTAGGCTACCTGTGTCTCAACTGTTTGCTTTGTATAGGTTAGTATATGGCTTTTACATTACAGTAATGTTGTTTTGTTATAGTTGTGGTCTGCTTTTTGTTGTTTTGAACTGTATGTATAGCCTACATACAGTATAGGCCTATGTAACTGTGTCCTGTTTGTGCAATATTTCTAATTAGTTTTCCACTGGGAGGCAGGGGTGGACACAGGCCCACCCACTGGGGAGCCAGGCCCTGCCAGGCCCACCCAATCAGATTGAGCAAAAAACAAAAAAATAATACATTATGTTGCTCTACAACATTCGGAGAGTACGACCCTGCCTTACACAGGAAGCGGCACAGGTCCTAATCCAGGCACTTGTCATCTCCCGTCTGGATTACTGCAACTCGCTGTTGGCTGGGCTCCCTGCCTGTGCCATTAAACCCCTACAACTCATCCAGAATGCCGCAGCCCGTCTGGTGTTCAACCTTCCCAAGTTCTCTCACGTCACCCCGCTCCTCCGCACACTCCACTGGCTTCCAGTTGAAGCTCGCATCTGCTACAAGACCATGGTGCTTGCCTACGGAGCTGTGAGGGGAACGGCACCTCCGTACCTTCAGGCTCTGATCAGTCCCTACACCCAAACGAGGGCATTGCGTTCATCCAGCTCTTGCCCTCTTGCCCCCCTACCTCTACGGAAGCACAGTTCCCGCTCAGCCCAGTCAAAACTGTTCGCTGCTCTGGCACCCCAATGGTGGAACAAGCTCCCTCACGACGCCAGGACAGCGGAGTCACTCACCACCTTCCGGAGACACTTGAAACCCCACCTCTTTAAGGAATACCTGGGATAGGACAAAGTAATCCTTCTACCCCCCCCAAAAAAAAAGAAAAAACATATTGTAAAGTGGTTATCCCACTAGCTATAAGGTGAATGCACCAATTTGTAAGTCGCTCTGGATAAGAGCGTCTGCTAAATTATGTAAATGTGAATGTACTACAAAAATATGGAGGCTGGTGGGAGGAGCTATAGGAGGACAGGCTCATTAATGGCTGGAATGGAGTGGTCTCAAACATCAAACATGGAAACCATTTGACTCTGTTCCATTTATTCCATTCCAGCCATTAATGAGCCTGTCCTCCTATAGCTCCTCCCACCAGCCTCCTCTGGTGTACAGTAAGTGTGTATTTTGCATCTAGGAAATTATTTTGATGTGATATGAAAGTACAGGGCTTTATGTTTCTAGAACCATACTGCAATTGAGAATCGATTCACATTTAGATAGAGTATTTGGCTGTTTTGGCTGTCAGGGCCAATTTGCCTCTAAACAGAACATGAAAGGTCCTTATAAGGATTAATGTTAGACTCCTTTAGTCCATTCTTGGTAGCCATTTGTCTTCTGTAGCCTTCTTGCTAATAATATGACATAGCTAAGGTAGTGTTGTTTAACAGTTATACTGTATATATTACTACTTACCAGTCACTCAGATGTATAAGGTCTGTCTGTGCACATTCAATCCTAGGTGGCTTCAGTTGCAGTGCATGTTTGAGATTTACATGAGGGTCCAAGATGGAACATTCCAAACATCCAAGGTAAGTTATGTCTCTCTAAAATGATTCATGAAAATGTTAATTTCCCACTATCTTGTAGGGTTTGTCTTTCCTGGACTTGCGATACCAGCTGCTGCTGTTTTACCTACAAGATGTCACTGACCTGATCAGTCTCAAATTAGAGGGTGGTAGTGTGAAAGACAATGGCGCCCTTCACAGACTGGTCACCCTTCACAGACTGGTCGCCCTTCACAGACTGGTCACCCTTCACAGACTGGTCGCCCTTCACAGACTGGTCGCCCTTCACAGACTGGTCACCCTTCACAGACTGGTCACCCTTCACAGACTGGTCGCCCTTCACAGACTGGTCACCCTTCACAGACTGGTCGCCCTTCACAGACTGGTCGCCCTTCACAGACTGGTCACCCTTCACAGACTGGTCACCCTTCACAGACTGGCGCCCTTCACAGACTGGTCACCCTTCACAGACTGGTCGCCCTTCACAGACTGGTCACCCTTCACAGACTGGTCACCCTTCACAGACTGGTCACCCTTCACAGACTGGTCACCCTTCACAGACTGGTCGCCCTTCACAGACTGGCGCCCTTCACAGACTGGTCACCCTTCACAGACTGGTCACCCTTCACAGACTGGTCACCCTTCACAGACTGGTCGCCCTTCACATCACAGACTGGTCACCCTTCACAGACTGGTCACTCTTCACAGACTGGTCACCCTTCACAGACTGGTCACCCTTCACAGACTGGTCGCCCTTCACAGACTGGTCACCCTTCACAGACTGGTCACCCTTCACAGACTGGTCGCCCTTCACAGACTGGTCGCCCTTCACAGACTGGTCATCCTTCACAGACTGGTCACCCTTCACAGACTGGTCGCCCTTCACAGACTGGTCGCCCTTCACAGACTGGTCATCCTTCACAGACTGGTCACCCTTCACAGACTGGTCACCCTTCACAGACTGGTCGCCCTTCACAGACTGGTCGCCCTTCACAGACTGGTCACCCTTCACAGACTGGTCACCCTTCACAGACTGGTCGCCCTTCACAGACTGGTCACCCTTCACAGACTGGTCACCCTTCACAGACTGGTCACCCTTCACAGACTGGTCGCCCTTCACAGACTGGTCGCCCTTCACAGACTGGTCGCCCTTCACAGACTGGTCACCCTTCACAGACTGGTCACCCTTCACAGACTGGTCGCCCTTCACAGACTGGTCACCCTTCACAGACTGGTCACCCTTCACAGACTGGTCGCCCTTCACAGACTGGTCACCGTTAGAACAGTAAGATGCCCTCATTTCCAAAAATGCAATTCAAAATCGAAAAGACGCCGTTTGTTGTTTTGTGATGTATTGTTGTTGTATTTCTGTGCATCTTGGGACCGTATAAAAGTTCAGTAAAGGACAGTAAGATGGCTTCATTTCCACCTCCTGGCATCTCAATCTGTGTGAAATGAATACAATTATATCATTCTTGTTCATTTTGTTTCGTTGCTCCCTATGGCAGAATAAAATCTGGTTTGTGCAACAGCTTCTGAATGTCTTTACCTTAAAATGTTTTATTTCATGCCAAAGCTAAGTGAATCAGAAGACTGAGGGTGAAAATGGAGAGAAGGCTGAAGGCGCTGAGAAAAGTACCATCTAGTGGCAAGGAACATGATCCCCCAAGATTGCTCCAATGCACTATGGTAATCAAATCAAATCAAATCGTATTTGTCACATTCGCCGAATACAACAGGTGTAGACCTTACCGTGAAATTCTTAATTACAAGCCCTTAACCAACAATGCGGTTCAAGAAAGAGTTAAGAAAATATTTACTAAATAAACAAAAGTTTAAAAAATTGCAATAAAAAGTAACACAATAAAATAACAATAACGAGGCTATGTACAGGGGGTACCGGTACCAAGTCAATGTGAGGGGGTAGAGGTTAGTCGAGGTAGTTTGTACATGTAGGTAGGGGTAAAGGGACTATGCATAGATAACAAACAACGTAAATAGTCCGGGGGCCAATATAATGTTAATATAACACTATTTCCTCTTCTGCTGTTGAATCTTATGTAGTCATCCCCTCTTAAAAACATACCCAAATCTTCCCAAAGCTGCAATATTTCTGTGATGTGTGATTTGACAAAACCATGGCTGTGATGTATAAGATGTACAGTTGAAGTCAGAAGTTTCCATACACCTTAGCCAAATACATTTAAACTCAGTTTTTCACAAATCTTGACATTTAATCCTAGTAAAAATGTCCTGTCTTAGGTCAGTTAGGATCACCACTTTATTTTAAGAATGTGAAATGTCAGAATAATAGTAGAGAGAATGATTTATTTCAGCTTTTATTTCTTTCATCACATTCCCAGTGGGTCAGAAGTTTACATACACTCAATTAGTATTTGGTAGCATTGCCTTTAAATTGTTTAACTTGGGTCAAATGTTTCGGGTAGCCTTCCACAAGCTTCCCACAATAAGTTGGGTGAATTTTGGCCCATTCCTCCTGACAGAGCTGGTGTAACTGAGTCAGGTTTGTAGGCCTCCTTGCTCGCACACGCTTTTTCAGTTCTGCCCACACATTTTCTATAGGATTGAGGTCAGGCTTTGCGATGACCACTCCAATACCTTGACTTTGTTGTCCTTAAGCCATTTTGCCACAACTTTGGAAGTATGCTTGGGGTCATTGTCCATTTGGAAGACCCATTAAGCGACCAAGCTTTAACTTCCTGACTGATGTCTTGACATGTTGCTTCAATATATCCACATAATCTTCCTACCTCATGATGCCATCTATTTTGTGAAGTGCACCAGTCACTCCTGCAGCAAAGCACCCCCACAGCATGATGCTGCCACCTCCGTGCTTCACGGTTGGGATCGTGTTCTTCGGCTTGCAAGCTGCCGCGTTTTTCCTCCAAACATAACGATGGTCATTATGGCCAAGCAGTTCAATTTTTGTTTCATCAGACCAGAGGACATTTCTCCAAAAAGTATGATCTTTGTCCCCATGTGCAGTTGCAAACTGTAGTCTGGCTTTTTTATGGCGTTTTTTGAGCAGTGGCTTCTTCCTTGCTGAGCGGCCTTTCAGGTTATGTCGATATAGGACTCGTTTTACTGTGGATATAGATACTTTTGTACCCGTTTCCTCCAGCATCTTCACAAGGTCCTTTGCTGCTGTTCTGGGATTGATTTGCACTTTTCGCACCAAAGTACGTTCATCTCTAGGAGACAGAACGCGTCTCCTTCCTGAGCGGTATGACGGCTGCGTGGTCCCATGGTGTTTATACTTGCGTACTATTGTTTGTACAGATGAACGTGGAACATTCGGGCGTTTGGAAATTGCTCCCAAAGATGAACCAGACTTGTGGAGATCTACAAAAAAATTTCTGAGGTCTTGGCTGATTTCTTTAGATTTTCCCATGATGTCAAGCAAAGAGGCACTGAGTTTGAAGGTAGGCCTTGAAATACATCCACAGGTACAGTGGGGAAAAAAAGTATTTAGTCAGCCACCAATTGTGCAAGTTCTCCCACTTAAAAAGATGAGAGAAGCCTGTAATTTTCATCATAGGTACACGTCAACTATGACAGACAAATTGAGAAAATAAAATCCAGAAAATCACATTGTAGGATTTTTAATGAATTTATTTGCAAATTATGGTGGAAAATAAGTATTTGGTCACCTACAAAGAAGCAAGATTTCTGGCTCTCACAGACCTGTAACTTCTTCTTTAAGAGGCTCCTCTGTCCTCCACTCGTTACCTGTATTAATGGCACCTGTTTGAACTTGTTATCAGTATAAAAGACACCTGTCCACAACCTCAAACAGTCACACTCCAAACTCCACTATGGCCAAGACCAAAGAGCTGTCAAAGGACACCAGAAACAAAATTGTAGACCTTCCCCAGGCTGGGAAGACTGAATCTGCAATAGGTAAGCAGCTTGGTTTGAAGAAATCAACTGTGGGAGCAATTATTAGGAAATGGAAGACATACAAGACCACTGATAATCTCCCTCGATCTGGGGCTCCATGCAAGATCTCACCCCGTGGGGTCAAAATGATCACAAGAACGGTGAGCAAAAATCCCAGAACCACACGGGGGACCTAGTGAATGACCTGCAGAGAGCTGGGACCAAAGTAACAAAGCCTACCATCAGTAACACACTACGCCGCCAGGGACTCAAATCCTGCAGTGCTAGACATGTCCCCCTGCTTAAGCCAGTACATGTCCAGGCCCGTCTGAAGTTTGCTAGAGTGCATCCAGAAGAGGATTGGGAAAATGTCATATGGTCAGATGAAACCAAAATATAACTTTTTGGTAAAAACTCAACTCGTCGTGTTTGGAGGACAAAAAATGCTGAGTTGCATCCAAAGAACACCATACCTACTGTGACGCATGGGGGTGAAAACATCATGCTTTGGGGCTGTTTTTCTGTAAAGGGACCAGGACGACTGATCCGTGTAAAGGAAAGAATGAATGGGGCCATGTATCGTGAGATTTTGAGTGAAAACCTCCTTCCATCAGCAAGGGCATTGAAGATGAAACGTGGCTGGGTCTTTCAGCATGACAATGATCCCAAACACACCGCCCGGGCAACGAAGGAGTGGCTTCGTAAGAAGCATTTCAAGGTCCTGGAGTGGCCTAGCCAGTCTCCAGATCTCAACCACATTGAAAATCTTTGGAGGGAGTTGAAAGTCCGTGTTGCCCAGCGACAGCCCCAAAACATCACTGCTCTAGAGGAGATCTGCATGGAGGAATGGGCCAAAATACCAGCAACAGTGTGTGAAAACCTTGTGAAGACTTACAGATAACGTTTGACCTGTGTCATTGCCAACAAAGGGTATATAACAAAGTATTGAGAAACTTTTGTTATTGACCAAATACTTTTTTTCCACCATAATTTGCAAATAAATTCGTTAAAAATCCTACAATGTGATTTTCTGGAATTTTTTTTCTCATTTTGTCTGTCATAGTTGACGTGTACCTATGATGAAAATTACAGGCCTCTCTCATCTTTTTAAGTGGGAGAACTTGCACAATTGGTGGCTGACTAAATACTTTTTTTCCCCACTGTACACCTCCAATTGAATCAAATTATGTCAATTAGCCTATCAGAAGCTTCTAAAGCCATGACATCATTTTCTGGAATTTTCCAAGCTGTTTAAAGGCACAGTCAACTTAGTGTATATAAACTTCTGACCCACTGGAATTGTGATACAGTGAATTCTAAGTGAAATAATCTGTCTGTAAACAATTGTTGGAAAAATTACTTGTGTCATGCACAAAGTAGATGTCCTAACCGACTTGTAAACTTCCGACTTCAACTGTATCTTTACCTGACCCACGGATGGAGACATGACCGACGCAGACAAAAAGCAGAGGTCCACAGCTCTGTGATCCAGGAGCTCCGGCAGCAGTACAGCGACACTCCTGTAGAGATCCGCCACCACAGGGACTTCAAGACCGAGACAGAGCCGAGAGCAGCTGCACAGGTCAGTGCTGTCATCATCAGACATATTCATCACATAATCATCGATAAGATTGTTATTGACACGTTTCTCATTTAACTGTGTAGTACTACCATAGTTTTAGTCCTCTCATTTGGTCCCTTCATGTAATTAATTTTTCTTCCTTCAGGAAAAACTTTGAGTCAATGATGGTGCGTCTGCAAGTGCCCCGAAATGAGAGAAATGCTAAGATGAGGCATGAATGCTAGGAATGTCTGGTCAGCTGAGTGGCATCCCATGGTTCAGTGACATCACAGCCCTGAAGGGCGGAGAGGGACACGCCAGTATTCTACAGGTCACTCCTTACTGCCATGCAGTGATCGATAATATAATATACACAGTGTACAAAACCTTAAGAACACTGAGTTGCACCCCCCCTATTTTGCCCTCAGAACAGCCTCAGTTCATCGGGGCATGGACTCTACAAGGTGTCAAGCGTTCCACAGTGATGCTGGCCCATGTTGACTCCAATGCTTCCCACAGTTGTGTCAAGTTTTGGACCATTCTTGATATACACGGGAAACTGTGGAGCGTGAAAAACCCCAGCAGCTTTGCAGTTCTTGACACACTCAAACTGCTTTGCCTGGCACCTAGTACCACACCCCGTTCAAAGGCACTTAAATATTTTGTCTTGCCCATTCACCTTCTGAATGGCACACACACACACAATCCATGTCTCAAGGCTTAAAAATCCTTCTTTAACCTGTCTCTTCCCCTTCATCTACACTGATTGAAGTGGATTTAACAAGTGACATCAATAAGGGATCATAGCTTTCACCTGGTCAGTCTGTCATGGAAAGAGCAGGTGTTAATGTTTTGTAGACATATGCCATTTAGCAGACTCTTTTATTCAAATCACCGTAGTCATGCGCGCATACATTTTTATGTCCAGGGAATAATAATTGGCACACTTAAGATGTATTCTCCTTAGGGATGATGGCCCATGTTGGACGATATTAACCCCAACGTTTTCTGTCCCTCCCTTCAAGACATGGATAACCCTGGGCCCAAGAAGAAACTAATGAAGAAAACAAAAAAGTTGTGTGTTTTGTGTTAACATCGCCAGGACATCAGTGATTTCTTTCCTCCAGTGTTTTTAATGATAAATTGTGAATTCAATTTCAATTACTCACATCATTGATTCTCAATGTTAGACCATTTTACTTGGAGTGCAGGGATTATCCGTCATTCTTTACCTGCGGCTTTCAGAAGATAAGATCAGTAACGGAAACCTAAAACCACACAAAGCAGGATGAAGATTGAGGTTTTCTGATAAATGGGACGATTCACTTGGAATAGCTTTTCGTGATTGTTGGTGCTCAAATCATGTGTATTAAAGGAGGATTTTACCCCCATGAATGTCAAGTTTTCAATATCATGGATGCCCAAAATCCATTTGAATACCCAAATTCCCCCCAATTTGGAATGCACAGAGCGGATTCATTTTCCTTGGGCATTAACTAAATGTCACTAGTTAAGTCACACCCTTTCAGGATATATAATTTTTGTTTTGTTTTACGTGAATTCAATTTGAGGGACTGAATCAAACATGGTCTAATAAAAATGTTACACATTTATCCCTACCGAATTCACTCTCAAATTCAAGTGTATTGTTGAAATATGTTCTCATTTTTTAAAACATTTTTAGTCATTTAGCAGACGCTCTTATCCAGAGCAACTTACAGGAGCAATTCGGGTAAAGTGCCTTGCTCAAGGGCACAGACAGATTTTTCACCTAGTCGGCTCGGGGATTAGAACCAGCGACCTTTCGGTTACTGGCACAACGCTCTTAACCGCTAAGCTACCTGGCGCCCCTATCTCGAACATTAACTCATTGTTCTTTAAATACCTTATTTCTTGTGGCATAAGAGCCTATTAGCTAGATTTGTTTATTTACAAGTATTTGATTTAGTTTCTTCCTAAGATAACATCTTATTCACTGCTTTGTAATAATAATAATACAGAAAGGTATGAACACTTAAAAAATGCAATTGGCTTGACACATTCAACTAAAACATTTAAAATTGTTAGAATGGTCATTCTACCTCATAGGGGTGTTAGGCTCCTGTATGTTATTAAAGAGGGTACTGAAGAAGACGAGCCTAAAACGACAACATTTAAAGCTGCAATATGTAACCATTTGGGTGACCCGGCCAAATTCACATAGAAATGTGAGTTATAGATCTGTATTTGTCTAAGAAGCAGCAGATCTGTGCTATGTGCGCTATTTATGTTCCAATTCTTAAGTTTTGTTTGTACATATTTTACACCAGCTTCAAACTGCTGAAAACACAATATTTTGGGTTATGGAAAATATATTTCACAGCCGTTTAGAGATGGTACAATTTCGTCAAACTGAAATTAGGCGAACTATTAGAATTTTAGCAACCAGGAAATGGCAGAGCGATTTCTGCATAGTGCACTTTTAAAGAATTGAAGGAACAGAAGGAAAGCAAGGAAGACATTTGAAACTATACTGATATTAAAAACACTGCAGAATGTCAGTCATTAGGTTCAGAATTCTCCCAGCTTAACTTTCAAGAACCAATTTTAAAATGCTTTGCAACTAGGGTCAAAAATCACAAACAAATGAATAATTTTTACACAACGTCTTTATTTTATTTTTTTTGTTCTAATTACAGACTCATGGGTTAAAAATAAAAAAAAGCAAAACATCTTTTTTTTGTTTAACCCACTCTCCCGTTTCAAAAAATTCAAACCTCGCCACACAAACCCACCCCCTACCCCCCCCCTAAAATAAAAGCTCCGCCCCTCTCGGCTATTAAATTAATTGATGCCTTTAGCCCCACTCCTGGTCCTCAACAAGCCGTTGCTGCACTATGCACTGTCAAAGTCGGGGCCAGGGCCCTGGAACCCCCCCCACCCTTTCTCTGGTCCTGTCTTTCTCACTCCCAATTAAAACAGCTGCTGCCATCTTGACTTCTAGCTCTCGCTATATAAATATGTGTGGTGGTTGGTTGTGTGGTGTCTGTGAAGTGTGTGGGCCTAGTATGTGTGCCTAGTATGTGTGAGTGCGTGTGGGAGAGTAAGTCAACTCAACGCTTGTTGTAGTAAATGCCCCCTGCGGTGGCCCTGTGGTCGCCCTGACCCCCTCCCCCCCACACAGACAAGATGGGGTGAGTGTGCATAGCAGGAGCAGAGAGAGAGAGAGACCCTGCCGAGACATTGGGGGGTGCCGCGGCCACCGGAGGAGGGGTTGTCAGCCTCCACTGGTCCTGAAACCTGAAACGACAAGAAGTGGTCTAATATACAGAGAGAGAAGAGAAGGAGAAAGAAATGAGAGAGGGACATGGAGAGGAAGAGGTGAAGGACAAAACGGTAGTAGCAGCACAGAAAGGCAGAGGGTCGCAAGAAGAGGGGGGGAAAGGTTGAGGCCCACAAAAAAACTCAACCGAAAAGTCGGCAGAGCTCTGGCCATGCCTTCCTGGCGTGAATGCTACGGGCTAAAAGGGAAGGGACAATAGGAAAAAATAAAAAAATCACCCTCTGAACAGCAGTCACAGCTATACTGAACACAAAGAGAGCGTGGGATGGAACCAGAGGGAGAAGATGGTAGCAAAAGTGATGAGAGTTAAGGGGTGGGGTGAGTGGCAACTGATCAGAGAGAGAAAAGGGAGTGAAACTCCCAACACCACAACTTCAAAAATAAACAACAACATTCTTGCTCTTGGAAGTTTAACATGTACGGTACATAAAAATAAAAAAAACGAATTCCTTTCTCGTCGATGTGTTTGCTTTTCGAATGCAAGCATTTTGGGGGCTGTGTTGGGTGTGAGGGTCACAGCCAGACAAAGGAGACAAATCTGCAGCCTGAGATGACATCTTCTCAAAAAAGAAATGCCACCAAATCTCCCAACGGCCATCATATACCTTACCAGGGTGACCGCACCACCTTCACACACGCACGCTCACACACAATCGCACACTGTGGCCAGTCAGTCTGTCTGTCCAGGAGAAGTTTTTTTTTTTTTTTTCATTTATTTTTTCTCTTCTCAGTGTTTTCCTGGGACTTTTTTTTTTCATTCTTTTTTTGTTTGGGGACGGGGGGTGATAGTAGGGGGTGGGGGGGGTATTAGTAAGGGGAATACCACGATGTTGTTCGCCCTCGGCCCCTGGAAAAGAGAGAGAAAAAGAGTGTGAGTTTCTTGATTGCCTTAAAAAGACGGACACCAATTTTAGGGTATGTAGTGTGCTTATGTATGTGGGCAGGTAGAACGGGGGCCTGGTGAGAACTCAATCCTTGAGGTAAACTGGGGGGAAAATGTATGCATGAATAATTGTTTAAGTATACACAAATTGTTGGTAGGATGACATGTATACCATCTTAATGGTATTGTGCCTTTCTTTGATAAGTGTTGAATTACCACAATTTCAATCATTATAAATAAGAATTAACAGTACAGAAAGAAGCAGAGACCAGCTTCGCCAACAGTAAAATATCTGTAACTCTCAGATTATACAGGACTATAGAAATAATGGTGTGGGGGACAGTGAGGCACTCTCTCCCTCTTTCTCTCTCTCTCTCTCTTTCTCTCTCTCTCTGCGAGAGCGGCTCCCGAGGACGCTGTTGGGAGAGACCCTGAGGACAGAAGCCTCCATCCCACCCCACAGAATAGTCATAAAGTCATTCACATGGCACATGCTATAGGAAGGGCCACACACATATAGCTTCAGCAAGCAGACAAGCAGACTTGACTGACCCCTTCTCCTGATAACCTGGACTGCCCCATCACTCAATCACCACACATCGCTTTTCCACTCACACACCAGGGTTTCCGCTAGGACAATGTGGAGCCGGACATTTGACCGGCAACATTTTAAATTTACCGGACGTTTGAGAACTGTACCGGAACCGTATGCATTGGGTGTGCGTGACCTGATTAAGGCGTCCACACACAGCAATCAAAAAATGACAGAAATCACATTTTGAATATGGTAATTCATATTAACAGAACAACAAGACGAGTAACGAACAGCAAAATCACTAGCCTGTGTCAATCTACTGTAGTAGAAAAGTTTAGGCTACCTACTCTTTTGGCCAGTTTGTCGAGAAAGAAACAGCCTATTCCAAACAGACTCTGGGACAGTTGTGGGACGAAAGATCCCAAATTCATACAACCAGTAGGCCTAGGATACATAAAAAAACAGTGAGTCTGATGTAACAGATCAGAACGTTTTGCTTAAAATGTTGATTAACTATTATTTCTGAACATTATCAGCTCAGCAATGTGCACAAGGCTGTAGGCTACGAACAAATGTTAATCTGAGTGGCGCACTAGAGATCCTGGTTCGAATCCAGGCTCTGTCGTAGCCGGCCGCGACCTGGAGACCCATGGGGCGGCGCACAATTGGCCCAGGGTAGGGGAGGGAATGGCCGGCAGGGATGTAGCTCAGTTGGTAGAGCATGGCGTTTGCAACGCCAGGGTTGTGGGTTCGATTCCCACGGGGGGGCCAGTATGAAAAAAAGAAAGTATGCACTCACTAACTGTAAGTCGCTCTGGATAAGAGCGTCTGCTAAATGACTAAAAAAATAATAATAATTGGCAGGAAAACACTGTTGTAAAAAGGGCAATGCACACGGGAGCGGTTTCATGTGACATGATATCGGTTAGAACTTTAGAGAGATCTAATAGGCTAATTTGAAGCAAGGTAAAACACGCCTCATAATATGTAGTAAAACATTCAGGTTTCAAACAATGAAGTATATATGTTTTCAAAATGCATACCGCCTCCAGCCCATTGCAAAGTGGAGTGACGCACTGCGGAAGCCTGCCTTTCGTTGCCGTTTGACACCGTGTTTAAAACAACTGGGGAAAAGGGAAATCTCATGACTGGGAAAAATACGACCTCCAACTGGGAAAAATCTTTTTGAACGGTCATCCAACTCGGAATCTCTGGCCTCTTTCTAGATCTCCGACCTGAAGATCACTGACGTCATGATTTGACATCGTATTCCCAGTTGTCTTGAAAGCACCACAAAGATGCAGTGGCAGCTCTTGCTCGGTCTGACAGATCCACTCAAAGGCTCTGTATCTGTACGGTGTGATAAATAAGATACAAAATGTATATATACACTGTACACACCCGCCAATTCCACTAAATTATACAAATTAACCTATAGACCAATAAGCATGACCAGTCAAATGTATTTACATCGACTGGTATTTACATAAATTAATAGGCAAAAAAAAGCATTTCGCAATGGGATTTTTTCATTCTCCCAGACAACTGGCCAGCACCAATTTTATTTATCAGCTTTTCAACAAACAAACAAATTATAGACAAAAGCTGGTTATTACCAGCTAACGGAAACCCTGTCACACACGCACACCACGACTGTCAAACCCAGGCATCCAGTGCCCACAAACACACAGGTCACATCAGTAGAAACCAGTGGTTAGAATGCTGAGGTCAAAATCAGGCTGCAGGAATGAACCCTTCATTCTGGAAGTGAAGGCAGTGGGTGGAACATCTAGCCTGTGTGTCTGGTGCACCAATGTGTAGTTAACAACAGAGTTGGCTTTAGCAACAAGGCAAAGCATCCGGACACTTGCTTTTCGTCTCCCTATAGTGGGCCACCCATTCCTAGGCTAGTCTATGTCTGAGCTATGTGTATGAGCCATCTGAGTGCAGGGGGCATGAGATTCTGAATGGCACCAAACAATTTACACTCACAGGATGTCATCCTTACAATTGTGCTAAATAGGACCTTACAGATTCAAAGTTTTGCCCCTCTAAAAGATCTTATCATTCAGTGATTGACAATCATTTCAGAAGCTCTCACAGAGGGGCCAATGAGGCACTACTACACATTACTAACTCTGACACCATTGGTCTAGTGAGTGGAAAGGTTGGTCCATTGGTCAGAATCTCTCAGTGCATGTCAGTTGGTGAGGATGCTCATTGTGCTTGCTCTGCAGCCCCTCTTCTCAGCAATGCTTCTAAAAACAGGACATGGGCCCAGAGACAGAGCTCCAGCGTGAGGCCCACTTTGAGCGCTCAATGAGTCATCACGGGAACCCCCCTCTCACCTCACACTGAGAGACACTGGACACACACTCCAGGGAGACACACCAGACTCCCAGTGCACAGCGCTTTGATCCACTCCAGGTTTTACATACATAGGGGGCAAGCTTTTGTACAGATTGAAAACAAATCCAGATACCAGGGGTGTTGCTTTTGAAAGGTCACAGGCAAAAAACACAGCTCTGGAGCAGCTGGCCCAGAACAGGTGAACACACACAAACACCGCGTTGATGAAATGGAACACAGGATGGATACAGGCTACTACTTTTAACTGTACATCAAGACAACTGAACTATATCACAGATATACACACACACTCATGCCAATTAATGTTTAAGCAACAATGCTAACGTGTCTACAAAGATGAACTTCTTTAAAATGGAGGCCATCCATGGTACACTCAAGACAGCAATCTGCATTTAAATCTATACGGCATCTTAATGATCCTTATGATTGCATTATAAAATTCTAAAATGGAATCCAACCATTAGCACTGAACAAATGAGAACATAAAATCTGACATTTAAGTGAAACTTTGCCTGTCACCTTTAGTATTAATGAGCAGCCCAGTGGGAGAGATGACCCCTCACAGTCAACAGTGGGTATACTTAATGTAGTTCCAAGTCATACAAACAGCCTGCCTCCCATACATGTACAGCCTGGGAGGACCTCACTGCTGTGGACTGAGAGTTCAGCTGCCTCCTCTGAAACGGTTGTAGGCGGTGCATGCAACAAGACCACCACACACACACACCGACGAACCTACCCGACTCCCTCCCACCGGTCTCTCTTAGCTCTCCACTCACCATAACCCCACTAAAGGAAACCTCTCCTCTCACCATAACCCCACTAAAGGAAACCTCTCCTCTCACCATAACCCCACTAAAGGAAACCTCTCCTCTCACCATAACCCCACTAAAGGAAACCTCTCCTCTCACCATAACCCCACTAAAAGAAACCTCTCCACTCACCATAACCCCACTAAAGGAAACCTCTCCTCCACTCACCATAACCCCACTAAAGGAAACCTCTCCTCTCACCATAACCCCACTAAAGGAAACCTCTCCTCCACTCACCATAACCCCACTAAAGGAAACCTCTCCTCCACTCACCATAACCCCACTAAAGGAAACCTCTCCACTCACCATAACCCCACTAAAGGAAACCTCTCCTCTCACCATAACCCCACTAAAGGAAACCTCTCCTCTCACCATAACCCCACTAAAGGAAACCTCTCCACTCACCATAACCCCACTAAAGGAAACCTCTCCTCCACTCACCATAACCCCACTAAAGGAAACCTCTCCACTCACCATAACCCCACTAAAGGAAACCTCTCCACTCACCATAACCCCACTAAAGGAAACCTCCCCACTCACCATAACCCCACTAAAGGAAACCTCTCCACTCACCATAACCCCACTAAAGGAAACCTCTCCTCTCACCATAACCCCACTAAAGGAAACCTCTCCACTCACCATAACCCCACTAAAGGAAACCTCTCCTCCTCTCACCATAACCCCACTAAAGGAAACCTCTCCACTCACCATAACCCCACTAAAGGAAACCTCTCCACTCACCATAACCCCACTAAAGGAAACCTCTCCTCCACTCACCATAACCCCACTAAAGGAAACCTCTCCTCCACTCACCATAACCCCACTAAAGGAAACCTCTCCTCCACTCACCATAACCCCACTAAAGGAAACCTCTCCTCCACTCACCATAACCCCACTAAAGGAAACCTCTCCTCCACTCACCATAACCCCACTAAAGGAAACCTCTCCTCCTCTCACCATAACCCCACTAAAGGAAACCTCTCCTCCACTCACCATAACCCCACTAAAGGAAACCTCTCCTCTCACCATAACCCCACTAAAGGAAACCTCTCCACTCACCATAACCCCACTAAAGGAAACCTCTCCTCTCACCATAACCCCACTAAAGGAAACCTCTCCTCTCACCATAACCCCACTAAAGGAAACCTCTCCTCCACTCACCATAACCCCACTAAAGGAAACCTCTCCTCCACTCACCATAACCCCACTAAAGGAAACCTCTCCACTCACCATAACCCCACTAAAGGAAACCTCTCCTCCACTCACCATAACCCCACTAAAGGAAACCTCTCCACTCACCATAACCCCACTAAAGGAAACCTCTCCTCTCACCATAACCCCACTAAAGGAAACCTCTCCTCTCACCATAACCCCACTAAAGGAAACCTCTCCACTCACCATAACCCCACTAAAGGAAACCTCTCCTCCACTCACCATAACCCCACTAAAGGAAACCTCTCCTCCACTCACCATAACCCCACTAAAGGAAACCTCTCCTCCACTCACCATAACCCCACTAAAGGAAACCTCTCCACTCACCATAACCCCACTAAAGGAAACCTCTCCTCCACTCACCATAACCCCACTAAAGGAAACCTCTCCTCCTCTCACCATAACCCCACTAAAGGAAACCTCTCCTCCACTCACCATAACCCCACTAAAGGAAACCTCTCCTCCACTCACCATAACCCCACTAAAAGAAACCTCTCCTCCACTCACCATAACCCCACTAAAGGAAACCTCTCCTCCACTCACCATAACCCCACTAAAGGAAACCTCTCCTCCACTCACCATAACCCCACTAAAGGAAACCTCTCCTCCACTCACCATAACCCCACTAAAGGAAACCTCTCCTCCACTCACCATAACCCCACTAAAGGAAACCTCTCCTCCACTCACCATAACCCCACTAAAGGAAACCTCTCCTCCACTCACCATAACCCCACTAAAGGAAACCTCTCCTCCACTCACCATAACCCCACTAAAGGAAACCTCTCCACTCACCATAACCCCACTAAAGGAAACCTCTCCTCTCACCATAACCCCACTAAAGGAAACCTCTCCACTCACCATAACCCCACTAAAGGAAACCTCTCCACTCACCATAACCCCACTAAAGGAAACCTCTCCACTCACCATAACCCCACTAAAGGAAACCTCTCCACTCACCATAACCCCACTAAAGGAAACCTCTCCACTCACCATAACCCCACTGAAGTAAACCTCTCCACTCACCATAACCCCACTAAAGGAAACCTCTCCTCCACTCACCATAACCCCACTAAAGGAAACCTCTCCTCCACTCACCATAACCCCACTAAAGGAAACCTCTCCTCCACTCACCATAACCCCACTAAAGGAAACCTCTCCTCCACTCACCATAACCCCACTAAAGGAAACCTCTCCACTAACCATAACCCCACTAAAGGAAACCTCTCCACTCACCATAACCCCACTAAAGGAAACCTCTCCTCTCACCATAACCCCACTAAAGGAAACCTCTCCACTCACCATAACCCCACTAAAGGAAACCTCTCCACTCACCATAACCCCACTAAAGGAAACCTCTCCACTCACCATAACCCCACTAAAGGAAACCTCTCCACTCACCATAACCCCACTGAAGTAAACCTCTCCACTCACCATAACCCCACTAAAGGAAACCTCTCCTCTCACCATAACCCCACTAAAGGAAACCTCTCCTCCACTCACCATAACCCCACTAAAGGAAACCTCTCCTCCACTCACCATAACCCCACTAAAGGAAACCTCTCCTCCACTCACCATAACCCCACTAAAGGAAACCTCTCCTCCACTCACCATAACCCCACTAAAGGAAACCTCTCCTCCACTCACCATAACCCCACTAAAGGAAACCTCTCCTCCACTCACCATAACCCCACTAAAGGAAACTTCTCCACTAACCATAACCTCACTAAAGGAAACCTCTCCACTCACCATAACCCCACTAAAGGAAACCTCTCCTCTCACCATAACCCCACTAAAGGAAACCTCTCCTCCACTCACCATAACCCCACTAAAGGAAACCTCTCCTCCACTCACCATAACCCCACTAAAGGAAACCTCTCCTCCACTCACCATAACCCCACTAAAGGAAACCTCCCCACTCACCATAACCCCACTAAAGGAAACCTCTCCACTCACCATAACCCCACTAAAGGAAACCTCTCCTCCACTCACCATAACCCCACTAAAGGAAACCTCCCCACTCACCATAACCCCACTAAAGGAAACCTCTCCACTCACCATAACCCCACTAAAGGAAACCTCTCCTCCACTCACCATAACCCCACTAAAGGAAACCTCTCCTCCACTCACCATAACCCCACTAAAGGAAACCTCTCCTCCACTCACCATAACCCCACTAAAGGAAACCTCTCCTCCACTCACCATAACCCCACTAAAGGAAACCTCTCCTCCACTCACCATAACCCCACTAAAGCAAACCTCTCCTCCACTCACCATAACCCCACTAAAGGAAACCTCTCCTCTCACCATAACCCCACTAAAGGAAACCTCTCCTCCACTCACCATAACCCCACTAAAGGAAACCTCTCCTCCACTCACCATAACCCCACTAAAGGAAACCTCTCCACTAACCATAACCCCACTAAAGGAAACCTCTCCACTCACCATAACCCCACTAAAGGAAACCTCTCCTCTCACCATAACCCCACTAAAGGAAACCTCTCCACTCACCATAACCCCACTAAAGGAAACCTCTCCACTCACCATAACCCCACTAAAGGAAACCTCTCCACTCACCATAACCCCACTAAAGGAAACCTCTCCTCCACTCACCATAACCCCACTAAAGGAAACCTCTCCTCCACTCACCATAACCCCACTAAAGGAAACCTCTCCTCCACTCACCATAACCCCACTAAAGGAAACCTCTCCACTCACCATAACCCCACTAAAGGAAACCTCTCCACTCACCATAACCCCACTAAAGGAAACCTCTCCTCCACTCACCATAACCCCACTAAAGGAAACCTCTCCTCCACTCTGCTCTAGAAACACACATTCTGATATTGCTGTAATGTTGTTGTTCATCAATGCTAGTCACAGATTCAGTCTCGTCCCACTACAGGCAGGCTTATAGACATGCCTTCTGAATGATTCTCTATATGGCCAGTTTCAACCTCCAGCCCATAGACACTTCTTGATGGACAGAGTCTAGGACAGGTGCAGGGGGATGCTTTGGGCATACTTCCTCCCTCCCTCCCTTCCTCTCTCCCCTCAGGACTAACAAGGCTTGGCTTTGCGGGGGGTCCTCTCCGGACTAACAAGGCTTGGCTTTGCGGGGGGTCCTCTCCTCAGGACTAACAAGGCTTGGCGGGGGGGTCCTCTCCTCAGGACTAACAAGGCTTGGCAGGGGGTCCTCTCCTCAGGACTAACAAGGCTTCGCGGGGGGTCCTCTCCTCAGGACTAACAAGGCTTCGCAGGGGTCCTCTCCTCAGGACTAACAAGGCTTCGCGGGGGTCCTCTCCTCAGGACTAACAAGGCTTTGCGGGGGTCCTCTCCTCAGGACTAACAAGGCTTTGCGGGGGTCCTCTCCTCAGGACTAACAAGGCTTTGCGGGGGTCCTCTCCTCAGGACTAACAAGGCTTCGCGGGGTCCTCTCCTCAGGACTAACAAGGCTTCGACGGGGGTCCTCTCCTCCAGGACTAACAAGGCTTCGCGGGGGTCCTCTCCTCAGGACTAACAAGGCTTCGCGGGGGTCCTCTCCTCAGGACTAACAAGGCTTCGCGGGGGTCCTCTCCTCAGGACTAACAAGGCTTCGTGGGGGTCCTCTCCTCAGGACTAACAAGGCTTCACGGGGTGCTCTTCTCCCCCCTGCTAACCATCTCCCCCTCTGATTATCTTCACTACTTCTATAATCTCACTCACTACCCTTCTGCCCTTCAACTCAAACTCCCTCACTTCTCCATACTCCTCCTCCCTCCGGTAATGGCCAGCTGTCTCTCAGTCTCAGGGTATGAGTGTCCCGGGGTGCTCACCTGAAGGCCCGTCCTCTGCCTCTGGGCGGTGCGTAGCCGCTGTAGTAGCGTGCGCGCGACGGGTTAAAGTTCCCTCCTCGTGAGCGGAAGCGGGCCCGGGGGAACCCGCGGTCTGTGGTGCTGATGCCTGGCCTGTTTGTCCTCTTCACCCCCACCTGCCAGGACCGAGAGAGAGGGGAAACAGGAAACCACAGGTTAGACACTAGCACAGGGGCCAGAGTTCCCATAGCCCAGTCCCAATGTAGAAAATCTAACTGAAATTCAGTTCATAGACCGATACATTGCTCAGAATTCTGAGTTTCCAAGTGCTTTAGTTGAATCGACAACTATTAGTGCTGACATTGCCGATAGCTACTTTGAGGAAAAGTAGCTGGTGGTTTTGTCACCTAGCTATCTTAAGATGAACACACTAACTGTAAGTCGCTCTGGATAAGAGCGTCTGCCAAATGACTCAAATGGAATCACAGGAGGTTGGTGGCACCTTAATTGGAGAGGACGGGTTCGTGGTAATGGCTGGAGCGGAAACAGGAGGAATGATATCAAATTCATGGTTTCTATGTGTTTGACGCCATTCTGTTCCAGCCATTATTATGAGCCGTCCTCCCCTCAGCAGCCTCCACTGATGTGTATACACTGTCACATCCTCACCTTAATCTGCCTTCCTCTGAACAGAGACTCGTCCAATGCCATGGCCGTCCTCACAGACTCCTTGTCTGAAAACTCGATATAGGCAAACCTGCAACAGCAGCAGAAATAGAAATGGGTCACTAAAATGATGTCGCAGAGAACGGACTAAATTCACTGAACAAAAAAAATAAAAATAATCAGGAACACCTATTTTTTCTTCAATAATTCCCTTAACAAGAATAAACGGTAAGACGAACAACCTGGTCATCAGCATCACCAGTTTCTACGAGATTCAGAAAAGAGCACTCCAGGCTATTAGAATAAGCAATAACTATTCACTAATGTAACACTACTGGGAATTGAGTCACAGTGTGCAATTAGCTCATTTATTTTACCGTGAACGTCTGCGTGAGGCTACAACACATCGAGTGTCCCATGGAAGCTGTGAAGTGATGGGGAAGCTGTGAAGTGATGGGGAAGCTGTGAAGTGATGGGGAAGCTGTGAAGCCAGCTGTAAACTATTGCATGAGTCTGTTATTAAATGTGTAGAAAGAAAAAAACATCTACCCTACCATAAAAAAACAGCACATCAAATCAGCAACGTTTATTGTTGTCAGGGAAACAATAGAACATTCTATGCCGGAGCAGAAATCTACTGTCTGATGCAGCATATATTTTTTTTTTTTTTATTGTCTGAAAAGTTAACTGTCGCTATCGACCCGTTACTGTAGCTGTGTCCTATGTATGAACATTGGTCGTTTAACGTGGAAATAACCCTGTCGGTGAGGGTTATACAACCTCGGGATTCAAAAGAATCATAGTCGGCGCACTTCCAGAAGGACTGATCTGCGGTCTGACGTTCCCGTCTGTAAGTGTAGTCTTCATGCGCCAGGATATTTTTTCCACGCACAGAGGATACATTCGGTTTCCATTGCTTGTTCTGCTCCTATGAGAGTAATGAATGCTGAGGGTAGCAGTGCAAGATCTTTAAGCAGAACATTTTGATTATTAGCATATGAACGACTAGCAATTCAATTGCTAGACTATCGAAGCCATCCATCTAGTCTTTTTTATTGAAATGTCGGCCTTTTACCAGATCCATTTTTTGCGCATTGTTCTTTCATAACTGAACACAATTCGGTATGCTATAACCTATAGATGCACACAAAAGTATGTGGACATTCCTTCAAAATAGTGGATTCGGCCATTTCAGCCACACCCGTTGCTGACGTGTATAAAATCTCCATAGACAAATATTGGCAGTAGAATGGCCTTACTGAAGAGCTCAGTGGCTTTCAACGTGGCACCGTCATAGGATGCCACCTTTCCAACAAGTCCATTCCTCAAATTTCTGCCCTGCTAGAGCTGCCCCTGTCAACTGTAAGTGCTGTTATTGTGAAGTGGAAACGTCTAGGAGCAACAACGGCTCAGCCGCAAAGTGGTAGGCCACACAAGCTCACATAACTGGACCACCGAGTGCTGAAGCACGTAAAAATAATCTGTCCTCGGTTGCAACACTCACTACAGAGTTCTAAACTGCCTCTGGAAGCAACATCAGCACAATAACTGTTCGTCGGGAGCTTCATTAAATGGGTTTCCATGGCCGAGCAGCTGCACACAAGCCTAAGATCACCATGCGCAATGCCAAGCGTCGGCTGGAGTGGTGTAAAACTTGCCGCCATTGGACTCTGGAGCAGTGGAAACGCATTCTCTGGAGTGATGAATCACGCTTCACCGTCTGGCAGTCCGACGGACAAATCTGGGTTTATTGGATGCCAGGAGAACTCCACCTGCCCCAATGCATAGTGCCAACTGTAAAGTTTAGTGGAGGAGGAATAATGGTCTGGGGCTGTTTTTCATGGTTTGGGCTAGGCCCCTTAGTTCCAGTGAACGGAAATCTTAACGCTACAGCATAAAATTAAATTCTAGACGATTCTGTGCTTTGTGGCAACGGTTTGGGGAAGGCCCTTCCTGTGTCAGCATGACAATGCCCCCGTGCACAAAGCGAGGTCCATACAGAAATGGTTTGTCGAGATCGGTGTCGAAGAACTTGACTGGCCTGCACAGAGCCCTGACCTCAACCCCATCGAACACCTTTGGGATGAATTGGAACACGGACTGCGAGCCAGGCCTAATAGCCCAACATCAGTGCCCGACCTCACTACTGCTCGTGGCTGAATGGAAGCAAGTCCCCACAGCAATGTTCCAACATCTAGTGGAAAGCCTTCCCAGAAGAGTGGAGGCTGGTATAGCAGCAATGGGGGGGACCAACTCCATATTAATGCCTATGATTTTGGAACGAGATGTTCGACGAGCAGGTAGTGTAATATCCTGCACATAGGAACACATTTATTTAAGGCCATATAAAGAAAAGCTATGATGTAATGAAAATGATCAAAACAGACATCGTTTCACATTCTTTAATAAAAAAGAGAGTCAAACAGAAACAGGCAATAGGCTGTACAGCTGGCTTCACAGTTTCCCTGTAGACCTACAAGGAAACTAAACGTATTTCGTCAACGTTGAGTGCGCGATGTAGTACCTTCCACAAAAAGTTTGGCTCTAACAAAAGACACGTAAGCGAGTAGCTAGCGGTTCCCACAGACTTAACTCATTGAGCCAACGACTATCCATTTAAAAGCAGAAATATACACTGTACAAAACACCTGCTCTTCCCATGACCGACTGACCAGGTGAATCGAGGCCAAAGCTATGATCCCTTATTGATGTCACTTCTTAAATCCACTTCAAAATCAGTGTAGATGGAGGAGAGGCGAGTGAGCGAGAAAGAGAGTGCCTCACTGTCCCCCACACCATTATTTCTATAGTCCTGTATAATCTGAGAATCAGATATTTTGGCGAAGCTGGTCTCTGCTTCTTTCTGTTCATTCTTATTCATAATGATTGAGACATGGATTGTGTATGTGTGCTATTCAGAGGGTGAACGGGCAAGACAAAAGATTGAAGTGCCTTTGAATGGGGTATGGTAGTAGGTGCCAAGCGCACCGGTTTGAGTGTGTCAAGGACCGCAGCGCTGCTGGGGTTTTCACGCTCAACAGTTTCCCGTGTGTATCAAGAATGGTCCACCGCCCAAAGGACATCCAGCCAACTTGACAACTGTGGGAAGCATTGGAGGCAACATGAGCCCGGGATGCCTAATACCTTCCACAGAACACTTACATTCAAGTCATTTAGCAGACGCTCTTATCCAGAGCGACTTACAAATTGGCACTTGACACCTTATAAAGTGCCCCGACGAAATGAGGCTGTTCTCAGGGAAAAGGGGGGAGGGGTGCATCTCAATATTAGGGAGGTGTTCTTAATGTTTTGTTCACTCAGTAATAAAATTTTTTTTTTTTTAAATACTCATTTTTGGCAGCAGTGGTAAGAAATGTATATAGGGGAATTAAAAGAATATAGGGGAAACACTGATACTAGTCATGAATTGTGCATCGGTTTGCATGGCTATAGTAAATGGGTACAGGATTGAGCTAGACCATTATGTCAGAAAAGAAAACCTTGGTCATCCATTAGAGCTGAGACGATAAACCTAAAATTATTGATCACTTATTGCATGCATTTTGTTGATATCGTTCATTGCGATAAGTAGCCTATTCGAGTTAAATGTGAAGTTAGAAATGATTACACGTGGTCTGCGGTTGTGTGGCCGGTCGGATCTTCTGCCAAATTCTCTAAAACAATGTTGGAGGTGGCTTATGGTAGAGAAATGAACATTCAATTCTCTGGCAACAGCTCTGTTGGACATTCCTGCAGTTAGCATGCCAATTTACACTCCCTCAAAACTTGAGATCTGTGGCCTTGTGTTGTGTAACAGAACTACACATTTTAGAGTGGCCTTTTATTTTACCCCCAGCACAAGGTGCACTTGTGTAAGGATCATGCTGTTTAATCAGCTTCTTGATATGTCACACCTGTCACGTGGATGGATTATCTTGGCAAAGGAGAAGAAACGCTCGCTAACAGGGATGTAAACTAATTAGTGCAAAACATTTGTGAGAAAGAAGCTTTTTGTGTGTATGTAAAATTTCTGGGATCTTTTATTTCAGCTCATGAAACCAACACTTTATATGTTGCGTTTATATTTTGTTCAGTATAGTTTAAAAGGACAATAAATAAACAAATGTGGTGCAACTTATCGTTCTATTTATCGTTAGCGCATAAATTCAGGCAATTTATCGCGATATGGGTTTTCTTCCATATCACCCAGCTCTATGCTCAATGTACTATAGCTGTCAGAACACTTTAAGCCATGTGGTCCTTACGGTCTAACCAAGCAATGGAAGTAATGCTGAATTATTCATACAAGCAAGCACGTGCTCCAATAAGCATCCACTGTACTGCTAAAGCATGTGCTAGCTTATCAAAGTAACAGCTTAGCTAAGATAGGTCTATGAGCAATGTGACAAAGTTGTCGGCTGAACACAGATCTGTAACCTTACATCCACAAAAACATGCCTGTATCCAATAATGGGTTTATGTGAATCAGTGGCACATGAATGATCAACATAGACCTGTGAGCATGTAGATTTAGGCTGGAAGCTGAACCTATTCTTTAACTAAATCCCACTGCTCTAGATCAGTGCTTCCCAAACATTTTCACTCGGGGGGGCATTCCAGCATTGGGGAACATCCCACGCCTGCCACGTCTATTCTATGGGTACAAGCACTGTTCATGACACAAACTGTTCACACCCCTCGTTGGTGGAGATAATTTTGCAGTTTTAAAGCCGATCTGCAAACTTCTGTCTGAAGTGTCTGAACAGTTACACACTAATATGACCCCTCTGTGGAAAGGGGAGTGTCTCACGAACAAGTACTTCGGTTGTTTTGCTCTAGGACACCCATAAACCTCCCAAGACTAGTCTGAAGGTAACCGGGTACCAGTTTTATTTATTTATTATGGAAGTAAATATGGAGATAGTTCAGTGGCTAAAATAAGGGGTTATATTTGCCTACCGATCAACAACATTTGCATAGAAGCATCACTCCAGTATGTCATGCCTGTTTGGAAAGACATCATATAGGCACCTGCTGTTAGTTTGAGAATATAAAAGAACATCTATTCAATGCAAATGAGTCCAACGTAATGTCATGATTTGTGATTACTGCTGCTTATGAAACTACATTTTTACATTTTAGTCATTTGGCAGAAGCTCTTATCCAGAGCGACTTACAGTAGTGAGTGCATAAATTTTTCATACTTTTTCCAAACTGGTCCCCCGTGGGAATCGAACTAGGATTTTTTTTGGTCATTTTCAGTGATAGGGAAAAAGTTATTTTTTCAGCTGTCAGGACACATCTCTAAACAATTCAGCTGCCAGGAGGAAATTCAAAACAATTGGCTAGTTCAGCCATCTGTCAAGAAATGGGCGGGTTGATCCTACCGCTACGATTGGATAGAGCGAGGCTGTAACGCTGCTTCCTTTCACATCTCTCCATTGGCTCATATCACTTGCTGCGGTTTACTGCTACTGTGAGAACTAGCTCAATGGCGATGACATTTGCTACCAAGCCATAAATGTGCATAATATCTAACAAGTAGAGCGAGGGTAGGAAAAAAAAGATGCAACACCAATGCACGTTCTGTCTGAATGACTCAAAAATAGTTTGAGAAATGAGAACGCACACGCGTGCTGATCTACAGCTTTCCTGGTCCATAAACATGCAGGGATATTTTTTGTTAGCTAAACCTATTGCCAACCTTTATTTGGGCATTTTAAAACACTTCCTTCTTTCCCTATTACGACAATCATCTAATCCGACTATCAACTGTCAATTTACGTATACGATTACAGCTGTTCAGATCAGCACTCCAGTAAAATGGCTAATGTCACACCTCAAGTCAGATGGTTCGTTCAAAATGATAACCAGCTACTGTTAGCTAGCTACGTTGGCTATCAGCTCCAATCTGATATCTTATCACCATTTTTATCTAGCCCAGGGCTCTCCAACCCTGTTCCTGGAGCGCTACCCTTCTGTAGGTTTTCGATCCAACCACAGTTGTAACTAACCTGATTCAGCTTATCAACCAGCTAATTATTAGAATCAGGTGCGCTAGATTAGGGTTGGAGCAAAAACCTGTAGCTCTCCAGGAACCAATTTGGAGTGCCCTGATCTAGCCAGCTAGCTAGCATAGTAGCTAATATAGCTAGCAAACACCACAGATGAAAGGGTTAGTTATTGTAATCTTTGCTAACAGGTCACATAGCTATCTGCTTAGCTAGCTAGCTTGCTTATTACATGCATGTCTGGGCACGTCGAGACAAACCTTATTAGTTAATTAACTAAAGTAATATTTGCAACAGGAGTTTGATTTTGGACACTGTCAATTCATCCATTTCTCAATACTGCATCTTTCTGCTGGAGAATGAGCCAGCTTTCTGCTTGCTGCTGATTTTCCCAGCTAGACATTCCTCGTGGCTCAGGTGGTGAGTGGCGGCTGGCATAGCAGCAGTTTTGCCATGTAGCGGGACTATCAGCAAGGCCGATAGAGAAGAAAAAGCCAATATTGGCCCGATATATCGGCCCGGCTGATTAACAGTCGTTCTCTAGCTGTAATCGCTGCCAAAGTTGATTCTAACATGTATTGACTCAGGGGCTTGAATACCTGGTGTTTTATTTTCCATTAAAAAATAATAATAATAATCCTTCCACTTTGACAAAGTATTTTGTGTTGATCGTTGACAAAAAAAAAAACCCACAATTAAATCTATTTTATTCCTACTTTGTAACAACAAAAGTCAACAGGTGTGAATACTTTCTGATGGCACTGTACATCCATTAGAATAAAAGCGCACTACTTTGCTAACTATGCACATGGAGTGTAGACAATTACCATCTGGGATGCCTAGAGGGTACAGCTAGTAAAGTATGTTGTGTATACTCTTTCCTCTAGATGACTGATAGAATACTGCAGTATTGTGTACTAGCAGGCCTGTAGTGAAAGAACACTACTGCACATGGAGGAATGGGGGTGTAGATATTTACCCTTTGGGATGCCCTGTGAACTTGTCACACAGGATGGTGACTCTGTTGACGGAGCCGCAGCCGTGGAAGTGGGCTTCTAGCTCCTCCGCCGTGGCGCCATAATCCACCTGTCCACAGAAAGGGAGAACAGTGAGATACCTCTGACAAACACTCCGACACACAGAGAGAGAGAGTGGCTAGTCGATTCCATATACAGAATTCACTCAGAGCCAAACCCCAAATTAAGGTTTTTGCACAAATGCATGTGAAAATCATGCATTAAAATGTCAACGGAACATCATGGCTGCATTAATGTCAACGGGACATTTGTGGAAATTTGAGTCAGCCCTTTGAACCTGATAGTAAATGCAAACTGATAGGCCTGACCAAGGGAACCCCACATACATGCAAACAGATCAACCAAGGATGTGTAGATCTCCTTTCATTAAGGATTCGATAAGCATCTAGATACATGGCCTCAATTTAAAATTAAATCAAATGTTATTTGCCACATGCGCCGAATACAACCTTACAGAGAAATGCTTACTTACAAGCCCTTAACCAACAATGCAGTTTTAAGAAGAATAAGTGTTAAGTAAAGAAATAGATAAGTAAAAAATCATTAAAGAGCAGTAAAATAAAATAACAGTAGGGAGGCTATATACAGGGGTCAATGTGCGGGGGCACAGGTTCGTCGAGGGATTCGTTTGATTAGGGGAACGAATTGATGCGATTTAGTTCGATAGGAGTCTATGCACTTTTTTGTGTGGCATGAACACATTTATTTTCAATTTTTTTATTAAAACAATCTAAATCGAATCTGAATGATTGAAAACCCCAATCAGCAGTTGGATGGGAGTTGCGTCCACTGGTAGGCTACACTCCATTTTCTACAGCGGATTTGGTAACAATGACCCAGCTAATTACATTGGTTGTCACTCCAGTTAAAGCCATTTTACATGCATATGAATGCTGTAGGTGCCGCACAAATGTACGAATAGCCTATTAGAACAGGGATAGGCCGACCTCTCGTTGGCGCGAGCAGCTGTCTCCCGCGCTGTTGTTATGACAGTCATACAGTAGTTACATGCATAAAAGCTCAATAGGTTACTGAACTGAAGGAGAGAGGGCGCATCAATTGTCACAACAGATAAAACAATACGAGTAAAAACATTAGTGAATCGGGCGATTCGTAAAATTTTGGACGGTTTTCTGATCGATGCATGCTTTATTTGGATTGGTTTGTGCTCCCGCGTACCGATGCATTTGGATCGTAAACATTTGAACGTGGGGCCGATGCATATTGGTGAATCGTTACATCCCTAAGAGCAACCCAAACAACATCTGAGGTTGTTAAGGAGAGGCGAAGCCTTACGTTTCCAACGTAGATAGATCTTGCGTCGGCTTCCATTTTCTCCTCGATGGACATGATGACGGGACCAGCTATTGAGAGCAAAATTGAGCAATGATGAGTGACATTTAAAATAGTGAACTTCAGAACAAACTGATATAGATTTGGATGAGTCTGATATTAATCTGTCTTGTATCTGCTCTCTGGAAACTTCAGTGAAAAACAACATTCATTCAGTGTTCTCAAACAGTTGTTTTTGGGAAACATTCTCAGAGGCACTTCATTACCCTTTCCTTCCACATAAACTCACCTGGTGGAGGGCTAAGGTTCATCTGTTTCTCCACCTCGTTCTGTAACTCCTTCAGCTTTTCTGCTTCCTCCTCCATCTCTCGAACCCGGGCTTTGATCGCCTCCAGCTCCTGAAAAAATAAATAAAAAATAAATTTTAAAAAAAATCAACAAATACAGACACACCCATCAATTACAAAGAACACCAGTCAGCAGGCTTGACACACACATCAGCGGAAGAAAATAATAAAAAAATAACCAAAAGGAATGAATTCATCATATTCACCCATGACCTGCATGCACATAACACTTAAAAATGTCAGCAGCCTGAGCTGACCCCGTTTCTACACTGGCTTCTGATTAGAACAGCCTGGCACATGACCACTGGCTGGGTCTTTGTAACAGGCAGCATTTATTCACCATTCATTTCAGACACTCCACTGACACCGCAGCATTCTCGCTCCAGAGCCATCCTCAGCTATATAGACATGCACTCACTGACTGACACTACTTGCATTGCAGTTAAATCCATTCCAGGTCTTGGGGATGTCATACATGACATCCACATCTAATAGACAAATCCAACAGCTTTGACAGGCTTCAAAAGGACACTGAAATTCATGGCAACTACATGGCTTATTTGACTCGGTCATCACTGATACCTGGCTGTATTTTGTTGCATATTTAGTGTGTCCTCTCTTCCCTCCCTCCCCCTTCTGAAAATATTTTAGGATGCAAGCCCAGCCCTAAAAAAAACCCGAAGGATGCGAGCCCAGCCCTAAAAAAAACCCGAAGGATGCGAGCCCAGCCCTAAAAAAAAATACTGCACCCCCAGAACTGCTTTCGAACACATTCTATGTCAAAGACCACAAATCACACGTGCGTATAAAATCTGAAATATTGTAGCAAGCCAACATTCAAACGCAAACCAACAGCTTTAATTTAAGAGTATTGGCAATCCGCATCTTTGCACACAACTACAGTAATATCCATGACCCACTCATGTATCAACAGATAATACATTCTCAAGATTACATCAAAGACTAAACGTTCACACAAAATTGCTTGTCCTTCTAAATGCCTTAAGCGGGAGGATGAACATGTCAGGTGCATGTCATCATCGTCCCAATTAGCTAACGTTAGTTATTCGGCTCCCTCCACTATAGCCAGCCTAAATGTCCATATCCATCCTACCTACAACAGCGCAAGTGCCGCATACCCTTTGCTAGCATTTTTGCTATATGAGGTTAGAAGGATAACTAACAGCCCATTACAATGCTTGCTTGTAGCTAGCAATGACTGTTAATTGACTATCATATTCTGTATGCGCCTCAGCGCTTCTATTTCAGCAGCTGTCAGCGTATGAGAAAATAAAGGAGGCGTGTTTACCGTGAGCTCTCGCCGTGTCTACGGATAGACTCCCAATGCGGCGGCTAATGGCGGCCTGTCCTACCCTCGCCCGTCTACATCTCGCATTTTAGCGACGAAGATTTTTTCCCCCCACTAGGTCGACATCTCTGGTGCAGAGAAACTACCACCACTGCTGCGCCAACATGGCCGCCAAAACCACGCATGTCACCACCCATTTCTACTGCACTGCGTGAGCCACAATGGCGGTTATATCGACCAGGAGATAAGAGTCACAGTCGCATACCACCACGGGGTATAGGAATATAGCGAAACCCATCTTAAAATAACGTGTTTACACTCGCAATACATATCGTACAAAACACACTGTCTCAACTTTAAATGAGGTTTTGGGCATAAACTATGCCCTTCACTTACCGGGTCCTCGATAGCGGCCTCTCCTTCCTCTAATCCCGGCTCCTCATCGCCAACACCCGGGTCTTCTAGTTCTGGGTGCCCTGGGTCTGAGTCCAGCAGGGATTCCTCCGTCATTCCTGAGTCCAGTCCGTTACCGAACTCCGCCATCGCCCAATTCCGGTTGATCCGACGCGCCTCGTGGCTAAATCAACGTTACAGGCCACTACTCGCACAGGGGGAGAGTGAGTGGGTCAAAGAAAAAAAATACGGCGGAACACGCCGCTTAGGAAAGTTAAAACGTGAAATAAAAGGCCAGCTTCGACTCTAGCCTCTGTCCGAACGGGTTCAACGGATAATATATGCTACGATTTCACAGGCTAGTGGCTAATTCAGTTTTATTTCGCGAATTTTCTGACGATAATCTACAGTTTATTTACATGAAGAAATATACATAAAATCGAGGATTCTTCTCGTGCGCCGTGTCCCTCAGTTCAGAAATGGAAACTGGGGGTGGAGTAACGTATCACTGCGGCCGTAAACTCGCAATCTTATTAGTCAGTTGAGGATTTTAGACACACACCCCTGCGTCTATTGGATATCTGGCAACACATTTATCCCTTTTTACAAAATCTTGGTTTACACTTCAAAATCTGATTCGATTAGAAATCTGTCAATCACAAAACCCACTCCCCTATTTGTTTTGCGACCTATTACTGCATTATCATTAATGGCGTCTTTTTGTAGGCGCTAACTCCGCCATGGTTCGTTTGACAAAGCCTATGAATGAGGAAAATTGTGTTTTTGGAGGGTTTTTGGATAATAACAAATTAATAAAAAATTAAAGAATCACCTAGGCTGTTAACTGACTGCTATTATCCAATAGAACAAAACGTATAATAGCGCCTAAACCTGTGTTAACCTCAGACCTTATTTTCGGTGTTTAATCCCAAATCCTATTCTTTCCCCATAGGGATGGCTGAACAAATATGATGGTGGTTGAAGTTATTGCAAGAAAAGTGTAGTGAGAGGAAGTGTTAAAAAAAAGCATAGCTGAATGTTTACTTCTACCATTTGTTTTTATTATATTACCAGATCAGGTTGGGTTGCAGATTAGGTTGTAATCTAGAAACTAAATGGCTGGCTGCTTAATAACTAAATATCGAGAGCTCCTCAGAGAGTAGAACTCTCATCACCCTATGCTACTGTAATCCCCTCTAGAACCATCCACACCCCCATGCCTTTCCAAAGGACCTATAGGCATCCCACCCCTGCCACCAATGTAGCCAACTGAGTTATAGAGAGAGAAGTGGCATAGTGGGGTGCGATCGTATTATCCCATGGTCCAGAGGAGAGCTCTACCATCCACGCCAAAAGCCCAGGTTCCTGACAGAGACAGAACTCTCTCTCCCCTCCCTACCAACTAGTCCGACTAGACATGCAGCAGAGCCCAAGTAGTAATATGGCAAAAAAGTCAGCTATGCTATGTTCAGTGAATTTGTAAATACCTCAACTCTCTTGGTTATGATAACATGTAGACTATTACAAGTGACTGATAAGATTCATTTAACAAGATGAGGAGTAGTACACCAGACTGACATACCCATAACATAGTAATTAGACCCGTTCTGTTGTTCAATTAAATTTATTTTCTGTATACCAAAGAAAACCAAATTGCGATCCAACACAAAATGAAAGTACAAGTAAGGAAAAAAAAGCTTAAATCAATATTCTAACATCTTATAACACACTGCCACCATTATTGTTCAATATTCATATAAAATCTCTTTGAGTAAAAGAGACATCAAAACCGTTATGAGTCAATAATAATCAAAACAGTAAAATGGTAAAAATAGCAGAAGTAGTACAGTTATAACAATAGTGATAATCAAGTGACAATGAAAAATGATTAGAATAAAAAGCAGATCTCTATAAAACTACCTTGGACAGATCCCAGACTTGGAGCACAGCACTGCAACCCAGTCCTTGTTTTAGACACAAGCTACAGCTCGACACCAGGAGAAAAAAAAGAAGTAATTATGGATATTTTCAAACTTGTAGTCTATGAGCCAAATCAAGTGCCTGCCCCATGTTGTGAAGGCTGAAATGCATTCATCTGTAGCTCATGGTAAAAATCTTGGACTGGCTCAAGTGTCAAGCCATGGGAGTTCCTTTACAGTTTGCATGAAGAATAACTCTCCTGCTCTGTCAACCTCAAGATTGCTTTTTGGTTTTTTTTTTATGACAGAAAGCATAGGAAGGATAACTTTGGAATATCATTTATTTATTTCTTAATATATTTATAAAAAGAATAAAAAATAAAAAGTGTAATTTTTGTAGTTTTGCATTTTGTTAAAACTATTAATAGTAACATTAATACTAACATACAACAAAACAGAAGGAAAAACATCTTTAGTATTTTATGTGTCCTTCAAAACAGCACCTTTCATAGTTTGTGCGGTCTTGACTTTTTGCATGTCCCAATTGCTTACAAAAGTATCCCCAGTAACACAAAGGTGACTACAAGTGTACCCAACTGACTCCCTTCTGCTGGTTTCTGGACTGGTTGCATTATGTCTACCCAGTACACAAATAACAAGTATTAGCTTGCAACCACATGTTTCAAGACAAAAAACAAAATGAAATCACAGAAATTAAAACCCTGTTCTTTTCTATTCCTTGTTGTCAAGTCTGTTTCATTTGACCTCCCCCGGAAGTTGACGTACACTGAACAAAAATATAAAACGTAACATGCAACAATTTCAAAGATTTTACTGAGTTACAGTTCATATGAGGAAATCAGTCAATTGAAATAAAATCATTAGGCCCTAATCTATGGATTTCACATGACTGTGAATACAGATATGCATCTGTTGGTCACGGATACCTTAAAAATTTTTTATAAAACGGGCCTCAGGATCTCGTCACGGTCTTGCTGTGCATTCAAACTGCAATCAATAAAATGCAATTGTGTTCGTTGTCCGTAGCTTATGCCTGCCCATACCATAACCCCACCATGGGGCAAACTGCTCGCCCACACGACGCCATACAAGTGGTCTGTGGTTGTGAGGCCAGTTGGACGTACTGCCAAATTCTCTAAAACAACGTTGGAGGCGGCTTATGGAAGAGAAATTAACATTCCATTCTCTGGCAACAGCTCTGGTGGCCATTCCTGCAGTCAGCGTGCCAATTGCACGCTCCCTCAAATATTGAGACATCTGTGTTGACAAAACTGCAATTTTTTTAAGTGGCCTTTTGTCCCCAGCACAAGGTGCACCTGTGTAATGATCATGTTTCTGATGATCAGCTTCTTGATATGCCACACCTGTCACGTGGATGGATTTTCTTGGCAAAGGAGAAATGCTCACTAACAGGGACGCAAACACATTTGTGCACAAAATGAGAGAAATAAGGTTTTTGTGCCTATGGAAAATTTCAGGGATCTTTCATTTCAGCTCATGAAACATGGGACCAACATTTTACGTTGCGTTTATATTTTTGTTCAGTGTATATTGATGGTTATAAGGAATAACACTTGTTTCAATCTTATGCTTGCAATGATTTGTTGTGGATATTTTCATTGACAAAAAAGGGAGGAAATATGTTATTTTCTTGCTCCACATTCATTCAATAGATCTTTCACACCACTAGTGAATTAATAAATTGAGAAATAATTTAACAAGTGTCAGGACTAAGACTTTCCTTGCACAGCAGTAAGGTCTGATCCATTTTGTTTGGTGTTTAAATGACTCAATGTACAGTGAGGGAAAAGTATTTGATCCCCTGCTGATTTTGTACGTTTGCCCACTGACAAAGACATGATCAGTCTATAATTTGAATGGTAGGTTTATTTGAACAGTGAGAGACAGAATAACAAAAAAATCCAGAAAAACGCATGTCAAAAATGTTATAAATTGATTTTCATTTTAATGAGGGAAATAAGTATTTGACTCCCTCTCAATCAGAAAGATTTCTGGCTCCCAGGTGTCTTTTATACAGGTAACGAGCTGAGATTAGGAGCACACTCTTAAAGGGAGTGCTCCTAATCTCAGTTTGTTACCTGTATAAAAGATACCTGTCCACAAAAGCAATCAATCAACCAGATTCCAAACTCTCCACCATGGCCAAGACCAAAGAGCTCTCCAAGGATGTCAGGGACAAGATTGTAGACCTACACAAGGCTGGAATGGGCTACAAGACCATCGCCAAGCAGCTTGGTGAGAAGGTGACAACAGTTGGTGCGATTATTCGCAAATGGAAGAAACACAATATAACTGTCAATCTCCCTCGGCCTGGGGCTCCATGCAAGATCTCACCTTGTGGAGTTGCAATGATCATGAGAACGGTGAGGAATCAGCCCAGAACTACACGGGAGGATCTTGTTAATGATCTCAAGGCAGCTGGGACCATAGTCACCAAGAAAACAATTGGTAACACACTATGCCGTGAAGGACTGAAATCCTGCAGCGCCCGCAAGGTCCCCCTGCTCAAGAAAGCACATATACAGGCCCGCCTGAAGTTTGCCAATGAACATCTGAATGATTCAGAGAACTGGGTGAAAGTGTTGTGGTCAGATGATACCAAAATTGAGCTCTTTGGCATCAACTCAAACATTATGCTTTGGGGGTGTTTTTCTGCTAAGGGGACAGGACAACTTCACCGCATCAAATGGACGATGAACGGGGCCATGTACCGTCAAATCTTGGGTGAGAACCTCCTTCCCTCAGCCAGGGCATTGAAAATGGGTCGTGGATGGGTATTCCAGCATGACAATGACCCAAAACACACGGCCAAGGCAACAAAGGAGTGGCTCAAGAAGAAGCACATTAAGGTCCTGGAGTGGCCTAGCCAGTCTCCAGACCTTAATCCCATAGAAAATCTGTGGAGGGAGAAAATCTGTGGAGGGAGCTGAAGGTTCGAGTTGCCAAACGTCAGCCTCAAAACCTTAAATGACTTGGAGAAGATCTGCAAAGAGGAGTGGGACAAAATCCCTCCTGAGAAGTGTGCAAACCTGGTAGCCAACTACAAGAAACGTCTGACCTCTGATTGCCAACAAGGGTTTTGCCACCAAGTACTAAGTCATGTTTTGCAGAGGGGTCAAATACTTATTTCCCTAATTTAAAATGCAAATCAATTTATAACATTTTTGACATGCATTTGTCTGGATTTCTTTGTTGTTATTCTGTCTCTCACTGTTCAAATAAACCTACCATTAAAATTATAGACTGATCATTTCTTTGTCAGTGGGCAAACATACAAAATCAGCAGGGGATCAAATACTTTTTTCCCCTCACTGTAGATCTTTTTTTGACAGACTGCAAGTACCAAAAACAATGCTTCAATTTAATTCATGACTTACAATAAGACATCCAACATGCAACACGCACATCTTTCATTAAGTAGAAAGACGCTCTGCATAAGAACGCTTAAGAATAAAAACGTTTCATACAATGTAAAACGCATCAAAGTGCCGTATAATGAGAGTCTGCCCTCTTCAGCCTCTCTTTTCCCTGTCTATAGAGGATTGTCATGAGAACACAGTGAATGGGTGCATCCCAAATGGCACCCTATATAGTGAACTACTTTTGACCAGGGCCCATGGAGCTCTGGTCGAAAGTAGTGCACTATATAGGGAATAGGATTCCATTTCAGCCGCAGCCAGTGTGTTTACAGGAGGGGATCATCTGTTCAGTTTAACAGGCCAATTCTAGTCCCATCAGTTAAAAGTACCTTTCGATTCCATGTGACGTGGCATGAACCATCTCTGAACACACTCCACCTGTATCCTGACAGAACGTTTGTACTGATACAGACCCAATCAAGACGGCAAGTTCAACGCCACTAAAACAGAGCTACTTCTCATTTCTTCTGGTCAAATCTATCCAGTTACAGGTCACGAGGATAAGAATCTTTTAAGTCTGTCAGATAATGGCCTAATTGTTTTTGCATAAGCACAGTCTTTAGGGATAATACACACGTTTTGTAAGAGTGATTTAAAAAAATTGGGCCAGGATGGTTTAGGACAAGGATGTGGCGACAAAGATTCTAACCGCAGCCCAGGACAATATCAAAGGGGATTGGTAAATGTTCACTCATTTCATAACTTTTGGTGAAGCAGTGTGACAACAACTGTATCCAGTTTGGACACAAGAACTCGGCAGAAAGACTTCCAATGAGAGGGGGAGCAAGGGTGGTAGGTGATTGGGCCGTTCCATCAGAAACTAAAGAATATTAGCTTGGAGGACCAGTGCCCAATGTGTTTATAAAAATGTAAGGAGCCCAATAGGTCCGGAGTCGGGTGCCTTAGCTGGTGCTGCTGGCTGGGGGTGGGGTTGGAGTTGGGGGTGGGGAAGCTGGAGGGTCCTCCACACAAGACCCGGAGGCGGAAACAGAAATAGACCCGGTATCAGATTTATTGTTGACGATGGTCGCCGGCTGGCCAAAGTTAGTGGTTCTCAGAGTGGCTAGATGCCGAAGGGAGAAGACATGGGATCTTGCTGCTGCTCTGGACTCAAAGCCTGTGTTGCAGGCCTCGCACTTGCCTCTCAGCGTCTCTCGGCCTGCAGGCTGGCCCCCGGCTGGGGGAGAAGAGGGCTCCAGGACGGTCAGCTGAACCGGTTTGGGAAGGATGGGACGGTGGGCTCGCAGAGCGTTGTACTGCAGGTAGCTGCCCGAGCTCATGTCAACCTTCTGGGAGGGATCTGACGACACAGGAGACTACAAGGGGGAGAGAGAGGGGCAGAGACCAAGATGTTACTCCAACACTGGCTTCTGACATGCATGTTCAACAAAAAGGCCAAACGGTCACTGGTGTACTACCTCAACTTACACTACCAGTCAAAAGTTTGGACACACCTACATTCAAGGGTTTTTCTTTATTTGTACATTGTAGAATAATAGTGAAGACATCAAAACTATGAAATAACACATATGGAATCATGTAGTAACAAAAATATATATATTTGAGATTCTTCAAAATAGCCACCATTTACCTTGATGACAGCTTTGCACACTCTTTGCATTCTCTCAACCAGCTTCATGAGGTAGTCACCTGGAATGCATTTCAATTAACAGGTGTGCCTTCTTAAAAGTTAATTTGTGGAATTTCTTTCCTTCTTAATGCGTTTGAGCCAACCAGTTGTGTTGTGACAAAGTAGGGGTGGTATACAGAAGATAGCCCTATTTGGTAAAAGACCAAGTCCATATTATGGCAAGAACAGCTCAAATAAGCAAAGAGAAATGACAGTCCATCGTTACTTTAAGACATGAAGGTCAGTCAATACGGAACATTTCAAGAACTTTGAAAGTATCTTCAAGTGCAATCGCAAAAACCATCAAGCGCTATGATGAAACTGGCTATAATGAGGAACACCACAGGAATGGAAGACCCAGAGTTACCTCTACTGCAGAGGATAAGTTCACTAGAGTTACCAGCCTCAGAAATTGCAGCCCAAATAAGTGCTTCACAGACTTCAAGTAACGGACACATTTCAACATCAACTGTTCAGAGGGGACTGTGTGAATCAGGCCTTCATGGTCAAATTGCTGCAAAGAAACCACTACTAAAGGACACCAATAAGAAGAAGAGACCTGCTTGGGCCAAGAAACACGAACAATGGACATTAGACCTGTGGAAATGTGTCCTTTGGTCTGGTGTCCAAATTTGAGATTTTTGGTTCCAACCGCTGTGTCTTTGTGAGACGCGGTGTGGGTGAACAGATGATCTCTACATGTGTAGTTCCCACTGTAAAGCATGGAGGAGGTAGTGTTATGGTGCTTTGCTGGTGACACTGTCTATGATTTATTTAGAATTCAATGCACATTTAACCAGGATGGCTACCACAGCATTCTGCTGTGATACGTCATCCCATCTGGTTTGGGCTTAGTGGGACTATTACATTTACATTTTAGTCATTATCCAGAGCGACTTACAGTTAGTGAATACATTTTTTTTACATCCCTGCTGGCCATTCCCTCCCCTACCCTGGACGACACTAGGCCAATTGTGCGCCGCCCATGAGTCTCCCAGTTGCGGCCAGCTGCGACAGAGCCTGGATTCGAACCAGGATCTCTAGTGGCACAGCTAGCACTGCGATTCAGTGCCTTAGACCACTGCGCCACTCAGGAGACTATCATTTGTTTTTCAACAGGACAATGACCCAACACACCTCCAGGCCGTGTAAGGGCTGCTATTTGACCAAGAAGGAGAGTGATGACCTGGCCTCCACAATTCCCCAACCTCAACCCAATTGAGATGGTTTGGGATGTGTCGGACGGCAGAGTGAAGGAATAGCATCCAACAAGTGCTAAGAATATGTGGGAACTCCTTCAAGACTGTTGGAAAAGCATTCCAGGTGAAGCTGGTTAAGAGAATGCCAAGAGTGTGCAAAGCTGTCATCAAGGCAAAGGGTGGCTATTTAAAGAATCTCAAAATATATTTTGATTTGTTTAACGCTTTTTTGGTTACTACATGACTCCATAGGTGTTATTTCATAGTTTTGATGTCTTCACTACTATTCTACAATGTAGAAAAAAGTAAAAAATAAAGAAAACCCTTGAATGAGTAGGTGTGTAAACTTTTGACTGGTACTGTACATATATACAGTTCTAGACAAGAAGCAAAGTTTTAGGGCTGGTTTCCCAGACACAGCCTAGTCCTGGCCTAACACACACAATGGAGAGCTCCTTTAGAAATATATTTCTTGTCCACAACTGGGCTTAATCTCTTTCTGTGAAAACCTGTCCATATATATATATATATATATATATATACACACACACACACACACACACATACATACATAGTGGGGAAAAAAAGTATTTAGTCAGCCACCAATTGTGCAAGTTCTCCCACTTAAAAAGATGAGACAGGCCTGTAATTTTCATCATAGGTACACGTCAACTATGACAGACAAAATGAGAAAAAGAAAATCCAGAAAATCACATTGTAGGATTTTTAATGAATTTATTTGCAAATTATGGTGGAAAATAAGTATGTGGTCAATAACAAATGTTTCTCAATACTTTGTTATATACCCTTTGTTGGCAATGACACAGGTCAAACGTTTCCTGTAAGTCTTCACAAGGTTTTCACACACTGTTGCTGTTATTTTGGCCCATTCCTCCATGCAGATCTCCTCTAGAGCAGTGATGTTTTGGGGCTGTCGCTGGGCAACAGACTTTCAACTCCCTCCAAAGATTTTCTATGGGCTTGAGATCTGGAGACTGGCTAGGCCACTCCAGGACCTTGAAATGCTTCTTACGAAGCCACTCCTTCGTTGCCCGGGCGGTGTGTTTGGGATCATTTTCATGCTGAAAGACCCAGCCACGTTTCATCTTCAATGCCCTTGCTGATGGAAGGAGGTTTTCACTCAAAATCTCACGATACTTGGCCCCATTCATTCTTTCCTTTACCCGGATCAGTCGTCCTGGTCCCTTTGCAGAAAAACAGCCCCAAAGCATGATGTTTCCACCCCCATGCTTCACAGTAGGTATGGTGTTCTTTGGATGCAACTCAGCATTCTTTGTCCTCCAAACACGACGAGTTGAGTTTTTACCAAAAAGTTCTATTTTGGCTTCATCTGACCATATGACATTCTCCCAATCCTCTTCTGGATCATCCAAATGCACTCTAGCAAACTTCAGACGGGCCTGGACATGTACTGACTTAAACAGGGGGACACGTCTGGCACTGCAGGATTTGAATCCCTGGCGGCGTAGTGTGTTACTGATGGTAGGCTTTGTTACTTTGGTCCCAGCTCTCTGCAGGTCATTCACTAGGTCCCCCCGTGTGGTTCTGGGATTTTTGCTCACCGTTCTTGTGATCATTTTGACCCCACGGGGTGAGATCTTGCGTGGAGCCCCAGATCGAGGGAGATTATCAGTGGTCTTGTATGTCTTCCATTTCCTAATAATTGCTCCCACAGTTGATTTCTTCAAACCAAGCTGCTTACCTATTGCAGATTCAGTCTTCCCAGCCTGGTGCAGGTCTACAATTTTGTTTCTGGTGTCCTTTGACAGCTCTTTGGTATTGGCCATAGTGGAGTTTGGAGTGTGACTGTTTGAGGTTGTGGACAGGTGTCTTTTATACTGATAACAAGTTCAAACGGGTGCCATTAATACAGGTAACGAGTGGAGGACAGAGGAGCCTCTTAAAGAAGAAGTTACAGGTCTGTGAGAGCCAGAAATCTTGCTTGTTTGTAGGTGACCAAATACTTATTTTCCACCATAATTTGCACAGAAATTCATTGTGATTCTGGATTTTTTTTCTTCTCAATTTGTCTGTCATAGTTGACGTGTACCTATGATGAAAATTACAGGCCGCTCTCATCTTTTTAAGTGGGAGAACTTGCACAATTGGTGGCTGACTAAATACTTTTTTTCCCCCACTGTGTGTGTGTATATATATATATATATATATACACACACACACACACACACACACAGTTGAAATCGGAAGTTTCCATACACCTTAGCCAAATACATTTAAACTCAGTTTTTCACAATTCCTAGTACAAATTCCCTGTTTTAGGTCAGTTAGGATCACCACTTTATTTTAAGAATGTGAAATGTCAGAATAATAGTAGAGAGAATTATTTATTTCAGCTTTTATTTCTTTCATCACATTCCCAGTGGGTCAGAAGTTTACATACACTCAATTAGTATTTGGTAGCATTGCCTTTAAATTGTTTAACTTGGGTCAAACGTTTCGGGTAGCCTTCCACAAGCTTCCCACAATAAGTTGGGTGAATTTTTGCCCATTCCTCCTGACAGAGCTGGTGTAACTGAGTCAGGTTTGTAGGCCTCCTTGCTCTGACACGCTTTTTCAGTTCTGCCCACACATTTTCTATAGGATTGAGGTCAGGGCTTTGTGATGGCCACTCCAATACCTTGACTTTGTTGTCCTTAAGCCATTTTGCCACAATTTTGAAAGTATGCTTTGAGTCATTGTCCATTTGGAAGACCCATTTGCGACCAAGCTTCAACTTCCTGACTGATGTTTTGAGATGTTGCTTCAATATATCCACATAATTTTCCTTCCTCATGATGCCATCTATTTTGTGAAGTGCACCAGTCCCTCCTGCAGCAAAGCACCCCCACAGCATGATGCTGCCACCTCTGTGCTTCACGGTTGGGATGGTGTTCTTCGGCTTGCAGCTTGCAAGCGTCCACCTTTTTCTTCCAAACATAACGATGGTCATTATGGCCAAAAAGTTCTATTTTTGTTTCATCAGACCAGAGGACATTTCTCCAAAAAGTACGATAATTTCCCCATGTGCAGTTGCAAACCGTAGTCTGGCTTTTTTATGGCGGTTTTTGAGCAGTGGCTTCTTCCTTGCTAAGCAGCCTTTCAGGTTATGTCGATATAGGACTCGTTTTACTGTGGATATTGATACTTTTGTACAGGTTTCTTCCAGCATCTTCACAAGTTCCTTTGCTGTTGTTCTGGGATTGATTTGCACTTTTTGCACCAAAGTACATTCATCTCTAGGAGACAGAACGCATCTCCTTCCTGAGCGGTATGACGGCTGCGTGGTCCCATGGTATTTATACTTGCGTACTATTGTTTGTACAGATGAACGTGGTACCTTCAGGCGTTTGGAAATTGCTCCCAAAGATGAACCAGACTTTTTGGTCTTGGCTGATTTCTTTTGATTTTCCCATGATGTCAAGCAAAGAGGCACTGAGTTTGAAAGTAGGCCTTGAAATACATCCACAGGTACACCTCCAATTGACTCAAATTATGTCAATTAGCCTATCAGAAGCTTCTAAAGCCATGACATCATTTTCTGGAATTTTCCAAGCTGTTTAAAGGCACAGTCAACTTAGTGTATGTAAACTTCTGATCCACTGAAATTGTGATACAGTGAATTATAAGTGAAATAATCTGTCTGTAAACAATTGTTGGAAAAAATTACTTGTGTCATGCACAAAGTAGATGTCCTAACCAACTTGCCAAAATTATAGTTTGTTAACAAGAAATTTGTGGAGTGGTTGAAAAACATATTTTAATTACTCCAACCTAAGTGTATGTAAACTTCCGACTTCAACTGTATATATATATATATATATATATATATATATATATATATATATATATATATATATATATATATATATATATATATATATATATATATATATATATATATATATATATTTTTTATATATATATACACACACACACACACACACACACACACAGTGAGGGAAAAAGTATTTGATCCCCTGCTGATTTTGTATGTTTGCCCACTGACAAAGAAATGATCAGTCTATCATTTTAATGGTAGGTTTATTTGAACAGTGAGAGAGAATAAAAATAAAAATAAACTCTCAATCAGAAATATTTCTGGCTCCCAGGTGTCTTTTATACAGGTAATGAGCTGAGATTAGGAGCACACTCTTAAAGGGAGTGCTCCTAATCTCAGTTTATTACCTGTATAAAAGACACCTGTCCACAGAAGCAATCAATCAATCAGATTCCAAACTCTCCATCATGGCCAAGACCAAAGAGCTCTCCAAGGATGTCAGGGACAAGATTGTAGACCTACACAAGGCTGGAATGGGCTACAAGACCATCACCAAGCAGCTTGGTGAGAAGGTGACAACAGTTGGTGCGATTATTTGCAAATGGAAGAAACACAAAATAACTGTCAATCTCACTCGGCCTGGGGCTCCATGCAAGATCTCACCTCGTGGAGTTGCAATGCTCATGAGAACGGTGAGGAATCAGCCCAGAACTACACGGGAGGATCTTGTCAATGATCTTAAGGCAGCTGGGACCATAGTCACCAAGAAAACAATTGGTAACACACTATGGCCGTGAAGGACTGAAATCCTGCAACGCCCGCAAGGTCCCCCTGCTCAAGAAAGCACATATACAGGGCCGTCCGAAGTTTGCCAATGAACATCTGAATGATTCAGAGGAGAACTGGGTGAAAGTGTTGTGGTCAGATGAGACCAAAATCGAGCTCTTTGGCATTAACTCAACTCGCCGTGTTTGGAGGAGGAGGAATGCTGCCTATGACCCCAAGAACACCATCCCCACCGTCAAACATGGAGGTGGAAACATTATGCTTTGGGGGTGTTTTTCTGCTAAGGGGACAGGACAACTTCACCGCATCAAAGGGACGATGGACGGGGCCATGTACTGTCAAATCTTGGGTGAGAACCTCCTTCCCTCAGCCAGGGCATTGAAAATGGGTCGTGGATGGGTATTCCAGCATGACAATGACCCAAAACACACGGCCAAGGCAACAAAGGAGTGGCTCAAGAAGAAGCACATTAAGGTCCCGGAGTGGCCTAGCCAGTCTCCAGACCTTAATCCCATAGAAAATCTGTGGAGGGAGCTGAAGGTTCGAGTTGCCAAACATCAGCCTCAAAACCTTAATGACTTGGAGAAGATCTGCAAAGAGGAGTGGAACAAAATCCCTCCTGAGATGTGTGCAAACCTGGTGGCCAACTACCAGAAACGTCTGACCTTGGTGATTGCCAACAAGGGTTTTGCCACTAAGTACTAAGTCATTTTTTGCAGAGGGGTCAAATACTTATTTCCCTCATTAAAATGCAAATTAATTCATAACATTTTTGACATGCGTTTTTCTGGATTTTTTTGGTTGTTATTCTGTCTCTGACTGTTCAAATAAACCAACCATTAAAATTATAGACTGATCATGTCTTTGTCAGTGGGCAAACATACAAAATCAGCAGGGGATCAAATACTTTTTTCCCCTCACTGTATATACAGTGGGGAAAAAAAGTATTTAGTCAGCCACCAATTGTGCAAGTTCTCCCACTTAAAAAGATGAGAGAGGCCTGTAATTTTCATCATAGGTACACGTCAACTATGACAGACAAATTGAGAAAAAAAATTTCAGAAAATCCCATTGTAGGATTTTTAATGAATTTATTTGCAAATTATGGTGGAAAATAAGTATTTGGTCACCTACAAACAAGCAAGATTTCTGGCTCTCACAGACCTGTAACTTGTTCTTTAAGAGGCTCCTCTGTCCTCCACTCGTTACCTGTATTAATGGCACCTGTTTGAACTTGTTATCAGTATAAAAGACACCTGTCCACAACCTCAAACAGTTACACTCCAAACTCCACAATGGCCAAGACCAAAGAGCTGTCAAAGGACACCAGAAACAAAATTGTAGACTTGCACCAGGCTGGGAAGACTGAATCTGCAATAGGTAAGCAGCTTGGTTTGAAGAAATCAACTGTGGGAGCAATTATTAGGAAATGGAAGACATACAAGACCACTGATAATCTCCCTCAATATGGGGCTCCACGCAAGATCTCACCCCGTGGGGTCAAAATGATTACAAGAACGGTGAGCAAAAATCCCAGGACCACACGGGGGGACCTAGTGAATGACCTGCAGAGAGCTGGGACCAAAGTAACAAAGCCTACCATCAGTAACACACTACGCCGCCAGGGACTCAAATCCTGCAGTGCGAGACGTGTCCCCCTGCTTAAGCCAGTACATGTCCAGGCCCGTCTGAAGTGCATTTGGATGATCCAGAAGAGGATTGGGAGAATGTCATATGGTCAGATGAAACCAAAATATAACTTTTTGGTAAAAACTCAACTCGTCATGTTTGGAGGACAAAGAATGCTGAGTTGCATCCAAAGAACACCATACCTACTGTGAAGCATGGGGGTGGAAACATAATGCTTTTGGGCTGTTTTTCTGCAAAGGGACCAGGACGACTGATCCGTGTAAAGGAAAGAATGAATGGGGCCATGTATCGTGAGATTTTGAGTGAAAACCTCCTTCCATCAGCAAGGGCATTGAAGATGAAACGTGGCTGGGTCTTTCAGCATGACAATGATCCCAAACACACCGCCCGGGCAACGAAGGAGTGGCTTCGTAAGAAGCATTTCAAGGTCCTGGAGTGGCCTAGCCAGTCTCCAGATCTCAACCCCATAGAAAATCTTTAGAGGGGGGTTGAAAGTCTGTGTTGCCCAGCGACAGCCCCAAAACATCACTGCTCTAGAGGAGATCTGCATGGAGGAATGGGCCAAAATACAAGCAACAGTGTGTGAAAACCTTGTGAAGACTTACAGAAAACGTTTGACCTGTGTCATTGCCAACAAAGGGTATATAACAAAGTATTGAGAAACTTTTGTTATTGACCAAATACTTATTTTCCACCATCGTTTGCCAATAAATTAATTAAAAATCCTACAAAGTGATTTTCTGGATATTTTTTTCTCATTTTGTCTGTCATAGTTGACGTGTACCTATGATGAAAATTACAGGCCTCTCTCATCTTTTTAAGTGGGAGAACTTGCACAATTGGTGGCTGACTAAATACTTTTTTTCCCCACTGTACACACACACACACACACATATATACCAATTCATTGCATACTGTACAGTAAAATGTCTCACCAGTTTCTCCTGCTGCAGCCTCCAGCGTTTCTCCTTGGCGCGGGTATTCTGGAACCAGATCTGCACCACCTTGAGCGGCAGCCCCAGCTCCGTCCCTACTGCCTCACACTCCAGCGCGTTAGGGTGGGCGCATGTTTCATAGCAAGACTGCAGGATGGACAGCTGCAAACAGGACAGGTGTGTGCGTGGCCTGCGGGTGGTAGAGTGGTGCAGGAAGCTGCTCTCCGATGGAGCGGTCTTAGCGATGGTGACAATGCTGATGGTGGTTTGAGGGCTTGCTGTTGTGGTGGTGGTAGTTGCTGCGGTCGTGGCAGCAGAGGCAGCAGAAATGGTGATGGCAGTGGGGGCAGCAGTTGCACCAACAACTGGGGGGGTACAGGGTGTTGACAGACCCAACTGTTCCCTAGAAAGTGTGTTGATCTTAAACGGGCCCTTTGCCGACCAGTAATTGAGCCCCTTTTGTTTTTGTGACGTCGCAGCAGGGGACTTGCTAATTGGCGTAGAGGGCAGTTTTGGCACCATGCGGTTGGTGGAGCCAGGCATGGCTAGTGGCTTCTCTTGGTTACGATCATCCACTTCCTCATCAGGCGCATGTTTGGGAGAGGGGCGAGGTCGGGTTTCCTTGGGGATGACAGCGAGGGCCGGAGCGATGCTTTTGGGGGCGATTTTGACCATTGTGACATTGTTTGTCATCTCCATTTTGGTCTTTGGCACTGAAGACACACTGCCGCTCACTGAAGACACACTGCCGCTCACTGAAGACACACTGCCGCTCACTGAAGACACACTGCCGCTCACTGAAGACACACTGCCGCTCACTGAAGACACAGAAGAGGAGGCTACCTTGGGCCTGTTCGGAACTTGTTTTTTTACATTTTCCTCCTTCTTCACCTCCGTCTTTGGGAGGGTCCGTACTGGATTGGCTCCAGTAGAGAGACTGCTGTTGGAGTTGGGGTTTGATTTGGGGGTGCAGGAGAAGATGGGTTGTGACAGTGGCCAGGTGAACTTGATAAGCGGTTTGCCAACTGCTGCCAGAGTGCCATCACTGATGAAGCGAACCTCGCCCTTGCGCTCCCTAGCCCGCATGTTCTGGAACCAGATCTGTACAACTTTTTTCGGGAGATGGACCCACTCTGATATCTGCTCAAACTCATGTTTCCCAGGATTTGGGTCTTTGAAATAGCAGCCATAAAGCACATTTAGCTGCTCAGCCTGGATGATGGTCCTGGAACGTCTCATGTCCCGGTACCGTCGTGCTTTGGGCCTGCCTTTCTGGTCCCGCTCCTCTTTTTCCCTCTCCTCTGTCCTCATGTAGACAGTGCTGGCCTTTGCCATGTTATTGCCACTGACAAAGCCACTGCTGTTGTAAGTCGCTTGCTCAGGTTTGACCTTGACCACAATGAGTCTCCCTTCCCCAGGTACCCCAAAAGCTGTGGGCCTTAGACCGAGTCCGTCAAGCAGACGGCCCTTTTGTGCTGAAGTCTTGTCACCCGTGATAGACGTGGAGGAATAAGATGTTGAGCTGTTGCTTTTCCCAATGCTGAGATCTAAAGCAGCCTCACAGTCTCCACCATTAGACATGTAGTGGGAGGTGTGGGAGGAGAGAGATGATGTAATGAGAGGGTCAGAGAACCGGGTGATGTTAGGGGGGTTTGGAAAGGCAGGTACTTTGCCTCCATCTCCTTCTGCAACACTGAGCCCAACCACTGAGGGAGGGAGAGAGAGAACATAAGGGCTATGGAACTGAGTAGAGAATGGAGTAAGGGACAGAGACAGAGGGAGGGGGTGTAGAATGCCACTTGTAAGCTGTTGATGGTCAATGGTGATAGGAAGGTGGGAAGGAGGATCAGCTTGAGCCTCTAGTTGTAAATCCACGTCGGGGTCTAGTCTCTCCTTCTTAACCTCGACCTCCTCCAACTCCCTCTTCCTCTTCCTCCTCTTCGCTCTCTGAGCTGCGGCCTCCTCGGCATCATCGTCATCCTCAGCGTCTGAGAGGAACACAGTGGTGGAGCGCAGCACCTTTCCTCCACCTGAGCCCTTGTCTCCTGCCAGTTCTACCAGAGCCTCCTCTTTAGCAGGGCTGCCTGGCCTCTCCCTCATGGAGCCACTCAGGCTGTCCTCATCACTCACAATGACAGAGGTGTAGAATTCTTCATTGTCTGAGGTCAGACACGAGTCCCCTTGGCTCTCCCTCCCAATCTCTTTCCGCCCTCCACTATTGGACAAATCCATTGCGTGACTGCCAGAGGCCTCGTCGCTGTCCCCACCCTCGGTCTCATCTATTGTAAGAGAACCTTCCTCCTCTTCATTATCAAGACCCTTGTATTTTTTACCATAGGCTACAATGCTGCTCATGTGCCCTGTTTCCCCAGCTTTCAGACTCTTTTTGGCTCGTCGGGCCTCTGTGAGCCACCTGCGTACCTCCGCCTCGGTGAGCCCCACCTCCCTGCCCAACGACTCGCAGTCATCACGGGGAGGACTGGCCGCGTCGGCCTCACTACGCGACTCCAGAAAAGCACGCAGAACCTGTATCTGAAACTCTGACAGTACCGGGGGGCCTGAGGAGAAGTGGCAAGCCCTCAAATGAGCATGGGAACGAGTTGGATCAGAGGAATTGAAGGCGCGTTTAGAGGGGCTAGATTTTGGGGAGCAGACCGAGGCATAAGGGCTTGTGCCAACTTCAGATTTTTGAGGGGTAGAATCAGGGCTAAGCATAAGATTTAAAGTGGTAGGACTTAGGTTTGAGTTGCTGGTAACAGACGGTGAGCGGTCACTACACTTGTCAATGTCCCCCCATTTCTCATCTGCCCCCATGTGATCTGCTGAGTTCCCACTCTCCGCTGTGCTCGCTTTCATTTCATTATCTCCATCTATCCTACATGACTCAGCCTTGCTATTTTTGCTTACCAATGCGCTGAGGAGCTCTTGTGCATATCCTTTACCATCCTCCTCACAAATCTCTCTTTCTCCATCACCACATTCCATGGACCTATTTTCCCCCTTCTCAGCCTTAAGTGACTCTTTCTCCTCAGTTGTCGTCTCATTTGTGTCTTGCTTCACTTTGCTCTTGTTTGTTTGGTTGTCTTCTGAACAGGCTTGTGTGGTTGCTTGGTGACCGACAGCTGGCCACTGGTTCTGTAAACTACCGAGTCTTTGGGCCAGGATAGCTTGCTGAGCAGCATTGAGACCTAGTAAGGGTACAGACTGTGTCAAAAGCTCTGGATTTAGTCTCTGGCTTTGGAGCCCATTCAGGATAAAGGGGACGAGCATCTGAGGCTGGGTTATGAGCTGAGGTGAGGCTGTGGCAGGTGACGCACCAGCCGCAAACAGAGGGGGGAGGAGGGAGTGAGAGAGAGAGCTTGGGCTGGACGTGAGGAGGGTGAGAAAAGCTGAGACTGCCTGAGCAGAGGCCACAGGGGAGGAAAGCAGTGAGGGAGCCGGCTGGGTTTCAATTGGTTCTCCGTCTTTGGTAGTCATTGCTACTGCTGTCAGGCTTGCCGGGGTGACACAATCGCTGGTGGTAGTGCTAACCAACTGTGCAGCGCTGCCCCCAGATGTAACTACTAAGTTGGTAGCCATGTTGTTGCTTCCTGAATTTCCAGCTGCACTGTTGGCAGAGATTCCTGCATTTCTGCTGCGGGTCTGGTGCAAAACAGATTTCAAATGACTCTCCAGGGTGATGGCATGGTTGTAAGAGACTCGACAAACAGCGCACTGGTAGGGCTTGTTTGATAGATATGGCCGAGACAGAAAAGGGACTGAGGGAGTGGCTGGGGTGTCATTTTCACCACCCTGTTTTAGGGATCCTGTTCTCATCCATTGCACATGGGATGCAGAGTTGTAGTGAACACTTAATGCAGTCCTTGTAGGAAAAGCCTCTAAGCACGCATTACACTTGAATGGTCGGCTGTCATCGCCTTCAGCCATTACACAATTTGTACCCGTTGACTCTTCATTGTTGTCAGGTGTTCCTGTGGACTGATTTCTCTCCTGATCTGTCTCAAAGACAACTCCATCTCCCTCCGGGTCTCTAGTTCCCTCTACTTCTTTGTCCATCTCTTTATCTTTGTCTTCAGACCCAATGAGAGTGTGCCTACTGTCAGAATTTTGTTGGGGTCCTTCAGTGTTCTCATTATTTTGACATAGGTCTGAGAGGGAGGTGGAGCCTTCTAAAAGCTTCAGCTGTATTGATGTGGCATCTGATGTAAAGGAGAAAGGCAAGATATTTCAAAAGCTTTTTTGGTAGATGGAACCCTGACAGCACCTGATTGATTACCTGACAACACAAATACAGTCATAGCAGATGTATGCTTGTAGGTGTAACAATACCGTCTTAGTGACAGACGTTTTAAAATGAGCACAAGCTAGTTGTTTAGGCTACTCTGTCAATGTGCTTGTATCCTCTATTCAAATAATCCATAAATCAAATGCATTCGTAAATACAATATTGATCAATTAATCCAGTGCAAAATGGTAGGTACTGCTGTCAATCGGAGGACAAACTCACCTGCGTCATGCTGAACATCGGTGTCCCCGTCCCCTCCCCTCGCCCCCTGTTTGGGAGCAGCCTGGTGAAGAAAACGTGATTAATTCATTCTGAAAAACATGTCAAGGAAACTTTACCTTAAGACTAAATTCTGCTGACACAGGAACCAACTGCTTTGTGTTGCAGTCCAACAAGAGAGCATCTTAGTACAAATTGGTGACTCATTCTACGATTTTGCATTCTTTCACATAACCAGGGATCCTCTACTAATAATGCCCTAAGGGGATAAATAAAGTTGTATTGTATTATCACATCCTAAACGGTCTAAAATCCCACAACTATGTATACACAATGTATGTACAATAATTTATAATGTATTTCTGTTTGACATCATCCAAGTATCATTCATAAAATACATCAACATAACAGACACACATGTCAAGTTTTGTTGACCCATATGATGTAGCGTAGCGTAGCACTACTTACAATGTCCAGCAGCTGGTCTACACAGTTATGGAGCACGCTATGACTGTCTGTCAGGTGCAGAGAAAGGGAGCCCCTGTCTGGTAGCCCTTGTTGACACAGGGGGCACAACCACACCGCCACCTCGTTGCTGTCACTGCACACTGTCTCGCCAGACTTCTCCTGCAAGATCAAAATGTGTTTCAGTCGATTGAAAAATATTGCTTTGAAATCATGACCATATCCAGTGGTGTTTCTCTGTAGAAAACAAAACAAAAAAAAAGGCTAGACAGCGCAAATGTTATTTCAGTAAGTATGTTGGAAATCTAAATAAACCTAAACAGTGAGAGTGATCCAAGTTAGTTAATTATCTATATTGAGGCCTATCAGACGCTGATAACAGAAGAAACAAATATAGCCTATCGCTATCCCAATTGTTTAGGCTACAGACCCACCCAAAATAGTTTTAAATGAACTCGGTCCAAATCAATAAAATCAACTTCAAATGACATTAGACAACAAAAAAATACCGAATATTTTCTGACTCGAATGCAATGTCACTTCACTTGGCACGAAGAAAAATTTAAACCACTTCAATTGTTGTGAATGGCCTGATTATTGACCTTGACCAGCATACATTTAGCACATTTCTGAGACGAGTATGATATCTAGGGTCATGCAAAACATAACATGTCGCTTCATTGTAACTAATGAACGAACCATTGGCCATTTGAACGTTCACACACACCAACGAAATAGCCTGGTAAACGGCCAGCATACCCCACCACGAGACAATGCAGTGTTGTCCTTTTCCAATGCTACTCGGCAGAAATTGAATTGTGTGATTAGACCAAACTACTTAAAACGACCCTATTATTAGGCTACAACTTTGAATACCGGTACTTCTAAATTAATCGATGAGCGATAAAAAAAACATACATGCCGAATACCAACACTGCTGTATTACCCACTTCCGTCCTCACCAATTAGCTAGCTAGCCGTTCCCAGAAAATATCGTTTTACTAGCAAGGTTGCATGATTATTATGGTTGAGAGAGTGCAGTGCGTTATAAACCAGTGTAAATGATTTATACAACTGTAAAGTTACATATAAAAAATGCCCATTGCTCTTGATTCTTTAGCTAATTAAGGTACAGCTTAATTAACTACGCGGAACAGTGATCAGTCAATTAGCTAGCAAGCTAGTTAGCCAAGCTATCAACGTTGTGTTACTAACTAATGTTATGAAATGCAAGAAACACTAGTTCTGCTCTGCAATTATAAAGACGGTTAAAACAGAGACTCGATACTACCGCATTGATTATTCATTAATGTTGCGAAATTAAACAAAAGGATCAAAACAATGGTGCCAACCTGCTAGCTAGCAAGATAACCCGTCGCACTCTCAACCGTCCTTCAACTAGCTAGTCCAGTAGACAAAAAAAAAAACAATACTTAGCCCAGGTGTACATAGCTACACATCCTGAAGCATAGCGTTCCACTACAAATAGATACATAGACTGAGTCGCTAGGCTTTTGGTTCCCAATCCGAAACCTCGGCCTAGAGTGGTTCCCTTACCCCACAGATTGTGGGCTGCCAATCGGGCATCCAGTATTACACCAACCGCTGCCTGCTCAACAGCGCAAATTGAGGCCTACATGGACTAAGCGATTTAATTAATGAATATGGCTTCCCTTCACAGATGTGTAAAAAAAAAAAAAACATCGCACCCCCTCCTCCCTCACCATTCCACAAAACCCAGAACGCATTTTAATGATCAGCTTCATTATCCAATATATTTAGTATTCATGAACATCTTAACAATCATTGTAGATGGTTTCGTGCAATAATTGACACAATAATCAAATGCTAAGCTACTTGAAACAGACTACTTGCACACTGCGCACGGCAAAGGGGGGTGGTGGGGTGAAGAGAAAGGGAGGTTGAAAAGTTTGAAAATAATGTTCGAATTCGGTGCATAGAACTATTTGATATACAACAATTAATCGTTCGATTGAAACTATCATTTGCGCAGCAATCTTCCAAACACAATCGCAATCAAGACATCGCCAATATCGTTTAATTAACTTCAGAGCAATTAGTTAATGCATTTACCTGCATGGTCGCCGCTCCAGCACACGCTTCCTCTCGCTCTTTAAAACTGAAAAGTTTTTCTGGTCGCCCTCCCTCGCCTGTTCTCTCTCTCTCCCTCACTCACTCATTCGCTCTCTCCCTCTTTCCCCTCTTACCTCTAGTAAACACACGACAGCTCCCCCCAAGGCTGATTGCTGACGTTCAGCAGGGACGCAGACATTAGTCGTCAATATAAAACCTTTATGTAACAATATTAGTTCATTCAAATAATATTTGCCTATTTGAAATGTATAATGCGAATGTACTAGCTAGTGTTACTGCTGCACGCGCTCTCTGTCTATGACATCGTACATTTCCACATGGCAACAAAGCCAATAAGACCACATACTATTTTCCAAATGAACTTATGTGTAGTTCTTAGACGAATTTATTTCGCAGTGAGCATTTTGATGTTAATACATTTGTCTCATTGTAGAGTCAATGAGTTTGGAACGGAGAGGAAATGTGTCTGTGATGCTGATATTCAGAAACAATTGGAAGAGATAGGTGTGTATAGACTCCAGATTGTACAATTGTGCCCCGACGGCATTGCCATAACTCATAATTTTATATTAAAAAACACTTTCAAATATGATAGATGCACTTACAATATAGAGTACACACTTAGAATGTATAATGTGGGCCAACAGATTAATTCAAGTGGAATGCTGTTGATGAAGGTTGGTAGAGAAAACTCAAATGTAGACTACTAGCTATGTTCATTTAGTCATATGGGGACTGATTTCATTTAGAATCCATCACACTATACTTACAAATTATAAACAAATGTGCATCCTTTTTAGCAGTGAGGTGAAAAAAATATTATTCAAAGGATACAGTTGAAGTCAGAAGTTTACATACACCTTAGCCAAATACATTTAAACTCAGTTTTTCATAATTCCTGACATTTAATCCTAGTATAAATTCCCTGTCTTATGTCAGTTAGGATCACCACTTTATTTTAAGAATGTGAAATGTCAGAATAATAGTAGAGAGAATGATTTATTTCAGCTTTTATTTATTTCATCACATTCCCAGTGGGTCAGAAGTTTACATACACTAAATTAGTATTTGGTAGCATTGCCTTTAAATTGTTTAACTTGGGTCAAACGTTTCGGGTAGCCTTCCACAAGCTTCCCACAATAAGTTGGGTGAAGTTTTGCCCATTCCTCCTGACAGAGCTGGTGTAACTGAGTCAGGTTTGTAGGCCTCCTTGCTCGCACACGCTTTTTCGTTCTGCCCACACATTTTCTATAGGATTGAGGTCAGGGCTTTGTGATGGCCACTCCAATACCTTGACTTTGTTGTCCTTAAGCGATTTTGCCACAACTTTGGAAGTATGCTTGGGGTCATTGTCCATTTCGAAGACCAAACTTTAACTTCCTGACTGATGTCTTGAGATGTTGCTTCAATATATCCACATAATTTTCCTTCCTCATGATGCCATCTATTTTGTGAAGTGCACCAGTCCCTCCTGCAGCAAAGCACCCCCACAGCATGATGCTGCCACCTCCGTGCTTCACGGTTGGGATGGTGGTCTTCGGCTTGTTTGGAGCTTTATCCTCCAAACATAACAATGGTCATTATGGCCAAACAGTTCTATTTTTGTTTCATCAGACCAGAGGACATTTCTCCAAAAAGTACGATCTTTGTCCCCATGTGCAGTTGCAAACCGTAGTCTGGCTTTTTTATGGCGGTTTTGGAGCAGTGGCTTCTTCCTTGCTGAGCGGCCTTTCAGGTTATGTCGATATAGGACTCATTTTACTGTGGATATAGATACTTTTGTACCTGTTTCCTCCAGCATCTTCACAAGGTCATTTGCTGTTGTTCTGGGATTGATTTGCACTTTCCGCACCAAAGTACGTTCATCTCTAGGAGACAGAACGCGTCTCCTTCCTGAGCGGTATGACGGCTGCGTGGTCCCATGGTGTTTATACTTGCGTACTATTGTTTGTACAGGCGTTTGGAAATTGCTCCCAAGGATGAACCAGAATTGTGGAGTTCTACCATTTTTTTCTGAGGTCTTGGCTGATTTCTTTTGATTTTCCCATGATGTCAAGCAAAGAGGCACTGAGTTTGAAGGTAGGCCTTGAAATACATCCACAGGTACACCTCCAATTGACTCAAATTATGTCAATTAGCCTATCAGAAGCTTCTAAAGCCATGACATCATGTTCTGGTATTTTCCAAGCTGTTTAAAGGCACAGTCAACTTAGTGTATGTAAACTTCTGACCCACTGGAATTGTGATACAGTGAATTATAAGTGAAATAATCTGTCTGTAAACAATTGTTGGAAAAATTACTTGTGTCATGCACAAAGTAGATGTCCTAACTGACTTGCCTAAACTATAGTTTGTTAACAAGAAATTTGTGGAGTGGTTGAAAGAAAAGTTTTAATGACTCCAACCTAAGTGTATTGTCTCCCGAGTGGCGCAGTGGTCTAAGGCACTGCATTGCAGTGCTAGCTGTGCCACTAGAGATCCTGGTTCGAATCCAGGCTCTGTCGTAGCCGGCCGTGACCGGGAGACCCATGGGGCGGCGCACAATTGGCCCAGCGTCGTCCAGGGTAGGGGAGGGAATGGCCGGCAGGGATGTAGCTCAGTTGGTAGAGCATGGCGTTTGCAACGCCAGGGTTGTGGGTTCGATTCCCACGGGGGGCCAGTATGAAAAATATAATGTGTGCACTCACTAACTGTAAGTCGCTCTGGATAAGAGCGTCTGCTAAATGACTAAAAATGTAAAATATGTAAATGTAAACTTTCTACTTCAACTGTATGTAATACATTTTCTCGCTGCACCCCTCCCCCTTTCTGGCAGCTTTTCTCTTACCAGTGGTGTGTATTGGTCAGACACAATTCCAAGACCAGTATTTTGACACCCCAGACTTCAACCTCACCTTGAGAGATGTGCCCGACAGGGATTGATTCCAGGCTGATGGAACTGAATCTGGTTTGCTTTGCACAGTGTACAACACAGAGGTGTTCTTTTACTTTTGAGGGGGAAGGAGAGGATAGTGAAGTGCGTGTAGACCTTGACCAGGCTGACTTTGGCTTTTGTGATGGGGAGATAGAGGTTCTCGTGCCATAGGGAGAAGACAGTCTGCACTGAGGAACATTGAAAAGACTGCCCAAAGACTGGGTGAGCAGGGGATTCCGGTGTCAGTCGTTACATAATGCAATTATGCTTCTTTCTCTTTTCTTTTTCATGTTAATGGTTGTTTCTGCCAGAAAGCATGCATCATACAGATTGATGGCATACAGTGGGGGAAAAAAAAGTATTTAGTCTGCCACCAATTGTGCAAGTTCTCCCACTTAAAAAGATGAGAGAGGCCTGTAATTTTCATCATAGGTACACGTCAACTATGACAGACAAATTGAGAAAAGAAAATCCAGAAAATCACATTGTAGGATTTTTTATGAATTTATTAGCAAATTATGGTGGAAAATAAGTATTTGGTCACCTACAAACAAGCAAGATTTCTGGCTCTCAAAGACCTGTAACTTCTTCTTTAAGAGGCTCCTCTGTCCTCCACTCGTTACCTGTATTAATGGCACCTGTTTGAACTTGTTATCAGTATAAAAGACACCTGTCCACAACCTCAAACAGTCACACTCCACACTCCACTATGGCCAAGACCAAAGAGCTGTCAAAGTACACCAGAAACAAAATTGTAGACCTGCACCAGGCTGGGAAGACTGAATCTGCAATAGGTAAGCAGCTTGGTTTTAATAAATCAACTGTGGGAGCAATTATTAGGAAATGGAAGACATACAAGACCACTGATAATCTCCCTCGATCTGGGGCTCCACGCAAGATCTCACCCCGTGGGGTCAAAATGATCACAAGAACGGTGAGCAAAAATCCCAGAACCACACGGGGGGACCTAGTGAATGACCTGCAGAGAGCTGGGACCAAAGTAACAAAGCCTACCATCAGTACAAACTACGCCGCCAGGGACTCAAATCCTGCAGTGCCAGACGTGTCCCCCTGCTTAAGCCAGTACATGTCCAGGCCCGTCTGAAGTTTGCTAGAGTGCATTTGGATGATCCAGAAGAGGATTGGGAGAATGTCAGATGAAACCAAAATATAACTTTTTGGTAAAAACTCAACTTGTCGTGTTTGGAGGACAAAGAATGCTGAGTTGCATCCAAAGAACACCATACCTACTGTGAAACGGGGTTGGAAACATCATCGACCAGGACGACTGATCCGTGTAAAGGAAAGAATGAATGGGGCCATGTATCGTGAGATTTTGAGTGAAAACCTCCTTCCATCAGCAAGGGCATTGAGGATTAAACGTGGCTGGGTCTTTCATCATGACAATGATCCCAAACACACCGCCCGGGCAACGAAGGAGTGGCTTCGTAAGAAGCATTTCAAGGTCCTGGAGTGGCCTAGCCAGTCTCCAGATCTCAACCCCATAGAAAATCTTTGGAGGGAGTTGGAAGTCCGTGTTGCCCAGCGACAGCCCCAAAACATCACTGTTCTAGAGGAGATCTGCATGGAGGAATGGGCCAAAATACCAGCAACATTGTGTGAAAACCTTGTGAAGACTTACAGAAAACGTTTGACCTGTGTCATTGCCAACAAAGGGTATATAACAAAGTATTGAGAAACTTTTGTTATTGACCAAATACTTATTTTCCACCATAATTTATGTAAATGTAAATGTAATAATTTGCAAATAAATTCATAAAAAATCCTACAATGTGATTTTCTTGATTTTTTTTTTCTCATTTTATCTGTCATAGTTGACGTGTACCTATGATGAAAATTACAGGCCTCTCTCATCTTTTTAAGTGGGAGAACTTGCACAATTGGTGGCTGACTAAATACTTTTTTCCCCCACTGTATATTGTACTAATGTCTTCTTAAAGATAATTTGGTAGCGCTTTACAAACAGCACAGAACCAAGTGGTAATAGCATGATAATAGGATGGTTTAGTATAGTATGGTTAGTTATAGTTACAATGAAAACATTGATACCCCTTAATTTCAGTATAATTACATTCTTGTTTAAGGGTAATACTTTGTGCTTTAAGAATAATATGTTTACTTACACTGCCGATTAGGGTTTGAGGGCTGGGAAAGGGCATCTGTTTTGTTACCTCTCTATACTATGGCACAAAGTATGTGGTGTAACCATGAGTAACTAGAACTTGTTACCCTATCCTTACCATGTTATTACCACTATATTCCATGCTGTAGTGTCCGATAAGTTTGTATTTATGTTATAAATATGTTATATTTTCTTTATATTTCACTCTCCCCCTCCACCTTTAGGTCTGTCTGACGATCAGAGGGTTCAAGGAGAAAATGGATGTCTACCTGCAAAGATACTGTCCAGAGCACTATGCAAAATTAGTGCACATACAGCTGTATATTGTAACAAATAGTAGCTGAAAGGTAGCTGACTAATGTCAGAGAAAATTCTGCATATTCTAATACTTTATTTTAGTTTGTCATGTCCTTAACTTTGTCTAATTAAAATGGTTAACACTAAAATGATGGTCTAATTTTGTTATTACAAATATTCAATGAAAAGTTATTATGATTGGTTCCCAAGTTTCCAGATATGTCCTGCTGTGCTGTCTGGGTGTCATTGGCGTAGTACATGGTAATTCAACCACTTCTAAAGAATAATGAACTACCAACCTGTCCATATGTGGAGTCAGTCAAATCAGAGCAATCACTTCCAGTGTCACATAACGATACTTCCATCTGCCATTCAGCAAGTTTTGGATCCACTCTAGCTGGAGGTGTTGGATGATTAGGAATGGGAATGTGTCGTCCAACCTCTATCACCAAACTAGGTGTGTTTGGTCTTGTTAACCAACCTTGAAAAAAACAAAACAAATAACATTGAGTTAGTATAGTATAATTACCTCAGTCTGCAATGAATGACATGACAAGATGTAAACTGCTGATGCACTACCCAATTTCGAAATTGCACCTTGTGCATTCTACTTTTACAACTTTTTGGAGTAAATTGAAAGCCAGACTGAGTCCCCCCCAAAAAAAAGACAAGCAAATGTCCAGCTTTGGAACAATGACCTGTCAATTCTTCAGCTCGATCATGTCATAAATCACATTTTAGATAAAAAATAATGTTCTTGTTTATTTAGGTACCTATTTGGAATTGGAATAGTCATGGTTTTTGTATTCCTTGGTTATTTGCACGTGGTTTGTAACAAATCAGTGCTAGGCAGCGTCGCAGTAGGCTAGCTAGGGGCATGAACTAAGCTAGCTAGCTAGCGTGCTACACTCAGTGCTAGGCAGCGTCGCAGTAGGCTAGCTAGGGGCATGAACTAAGCTAGCTAGCTAGCGTGCTACACTCAGTGGCTACACTTTATCAGACATGTCATCCACAAAGCAAGTCCCGCAGGCGCTAGTTTGGTCTCATCTTGATTATTGTCCAGTCATATGGTCAAGTGCTGCAAAGAAGGAACTAGTTAAGCTGCAGCTGGACCAGAAAAGTGGCACGTTTTCCTCTTCATTAGAACCAAGATGGTGTGCCAGCATGTCCTGCCCATCAACGAGCGCCAGGAGTGGACCTCCAGCTGTGTGGAGAGCATTATACCATGCCAGTGAAACAGTGATAGACAGCAACCCTAATATTACCATGGTCCTTTATAAAACATACTAATACAAAGGAACAGTGGGCCAAAAGCAATTTATAGCCAACGGGAAACTGAATTAATTAATAATACTATATGTATAACATGCATGTAACATGTGCCTTTGTGATAGTGGTGTACTTGTGTTTTTCCATGGAATTGTATGAAATTATGTTGATTTGAAAATTATTTAATATAAATGTAACTTTCAACAGAGATACTGTGGATCTGTAGTCCCCTGTAGCTCAGTTGGTAGAGCATGGCGCTTGCAACGCCAGGGTTGTGGGTTCGTTTCCCACAGGGGGCCAGTATGAAAATGTATGCACTCACTAACTGTAAGTCGCTCTGGATAAGAGCATCTGCTAAATGACTAAAATGTAAAAATGCAATGTAAATGTAATCACTGGGCTAATATCAACTATGCATGCCAGTCTCTCTGACTGCATCGCTTCTTGTTTTTGTAAGAAACATTAATGTGTTGGAAATTCCAAATTGTTTGCATAGTCAACTTACACACAGCACTGACACACACACACACTTACCCCACCAGACATGCCACCAGGGGTCTTTTCACAGACCCCAGGTCCAGAACAAATGTAAGGAAACGTACAGTATTATACAGAGCCATGATTGCATGGAACTCCCTTCAATCTCATATAGCACAAGTGAACAGTAAACCTGCTTTCAAAAAACAAATTAAGCAACACCTCATGGCACAATGCCTCTACCCCATGTGACCTACTTTTTGTGCATGTACTGACATGTATGTGTAACTCATAGATGCACACACACACACACACACACTACATGTAAAGTATTTGGGATTTTCCGTTATTCAGTGGCAATTTTAGCATGTAAATCTTGGTGGGGCAAACAACAACAAAAATGTTGTGGGATGCATGCCAGCAAAGCTACAACACTAAACAATACAAATTAATAGGGTGAGGCACAAGGGCTACTAACATATTACTATTTTATTTGATTTAACCTTTATTTAACTAGGCAAGTAGGTTAAGAACAAACTCTTATTTACAATGACGGCCTACCCCGGCCAAACCCGGACGACACTGGGCCAATTGTGCGCCGCCCTATGGGACACCCAATCACGGCCGGATTGTGATACAGCCTGGAATCAAACCGGGTTCTGTAGTGACGTCTCTAGCACTGAGATGCAGTGCCTTAGACCGCTGCGCCACACAACATACACTTAGTATTACTTTTTTGGCTACAGTATACATATCTCCTTCGTATATTACATCATTTATGCAGCAGCATACAATACATTTTTGTACTCACCTTGTTGTGCTCTTCTCACTTGAACAGGAAGGTGGCGCGGCGGTCCGTCTTGTGGGCTCTAGAAAGAGGCCTACTTAGAATTCCTACTTAGAATTCCTTAAATCCCTACTTAGAATTCCGAGTTGGATGACCGTTCAAAAGTATTTTCCGTATTTTCCCAGTATGAGCTAGTTTTATCAGAGTTTCCAGTTGTCTTGAACTCACTGAAGTCTGAGATTTCCCAGTTCAGAGTTTCTAGTTATTTTGAAGGCGGAAGAAGTCATGCTGGATTGACAGCATGGCCAATGTATTCAAACTTTTCTGGCCCATGGCGTTACCCCCTTTTTCATGATAGCCAATTGGTAGTTGCAACTCCCCTACGGACTCTGCGAAGGTCGAGAGCCAAGCCGCACTGCTTCTTGACACACTGCTCGCTTAACCCGGAAGCCAGCCGCACCAATGTGTCGGAGGAAACACTGTCGAACTGATGACCGAAGTCAGCTTGCAGGTGCTTGCCACAAGGAGTCGCTAGAGCACGATGAGGCAAGGACATCCCGGCTGGCCAAACCCTCCCCTAACCCGGACGACGTTGGGCCAATTGTGCGCCGCCTCATGGGTCTCCCGGTCACAGCCGGCTGTGACACAGCCTGGGATCGAACCCGGGGCTGCAGTGGCGCCTTAGCACTCATTGTTGAATTTGCGATTTCCAACTTGCTGTGTAATGTTTATGTCCAATGGCCGATGAGCAATGATACATTTAATCTAAAATGTATCCTCATATGACAAGGATTGAAAAGGTTTTGCCAGTAGATTGCCGACTTGATGCATGATGATGACTGCTTGTCTAGCTTGCTAGTTAAGATTTTGAAAGTATGATGTTGACATGATCAGTCCAATCAAAGCTACGGTAGATATAACGTGATTTTACTTCATTTTATCTGTGGCCAATGACCTTGAGTCTTATTGGATGGGCACTTCTAATGTAAGTCTATGGCAACACCCAAGGGGCTTGAATTTTCGAGCTCTACCCATAGTATTTGCGGTGATGTAGTGTCCCTTTGAGTGACAGAACACTGAGCCAATCACGGCGCAACTAGAGAACATTACCAACCCCTATTCTCCATATTTTCCGCTGGCTGCCCCACCACCACAGAAAGCACTGAGCTAGGCTGAAACACCTGCATTTTGGAGCTGCCTTACTCAAGAAAGCAAAAAAGAGACACCTATTAATGCCAAAATAACATGCAAAACAGGCACAAAAAAAAATAAAAAAACAGGTGGGGCTCAAAGTTGGTGGGTCTCTGCCTGATTGAGGTGTCGCCACTGCCGTTATGTGTCTGGCCCCAGTAACTAGCTGGCGCCATTGGTGTCGGCTAATGGGGATCCTAATAAAAAATTAAAATCCTTATAATGTTTTGCTATCCCTGCGGTTTTATGGATGTCCTCATTTCAAGGTTTTCCTGTGGAGAATGCCATCCATACATAGAGTTTTATAGTCATGACGTGAATTTTCAAAGGTTTCAACATGCACTGGCACGGCTTGAGTGGGTCATGTGACAGCAAAAGGGGCAGAGGCGCGCGTCCGCCACTGAAGTATAAAGAACATTATGGATATACTAACAAGATACGTCTCTCCGCTCTAACAATGGTAGTCGTTGTCGTCAAAGCGGCACTCTAGCTCCCACCTATCCTTTCTTTGGATTGGTGGATACATCTCATTATTGTAATCATTTTTTAAAATATTCGATGAGGGTTGTTGACGTCAACCGCCTGTATTCAATGGAGAGAGATGCCGCAGAAAGAACAATGGGTTAGTTATAAACATCTTTGGAGATGCTATGCTACTAGCCTCATGCCATGAAAATGCATAGCCATCTCGAGACAACTCCGATATAAAGTGTTTTTTCTCAAAGTTGCCGGGATGTCACGCGTCCTACTTATTACGAAACTTCTATTCGATCAAATAAACTTCACGTAGAAAATAAGCCATTCATTTTTCTGTTGACCAATTTCGACACTCATTGACCGCCATACATAAATTCCTGGCTTGGTGGCCGGAAAAGAAACGCCACCTGCTGGAGGGAGACAGATTTTCCGCGGAGTTGGGCCTCTCTCTTCCTCTTCGGGTACAATAAAATACACGCGAAGGGGTTCCAGTACTTCGGTCTGGTAATATCTTGAAAACATCGGCAGCGAAAACGGCTAATCATCTACAGATAACAACCGTTTTCATAAACTGACTCGCGACAACATAATTGGCAAGTTATTACACTTAATCTACAGCCAGAGGAAACGGCACCAAAGAACTGTCAAGCACGTTTAAGTGTACGTTAGGTATTTAAACTAGGTTAGCTGGCTAGATAGTTAACGTAAGTAGTCCATATAACTAGTCAGACTATACATGCGATGGTTAGCTAGCGATGGTTAGCTAGTGATGTGTAACTAACGTTAGAGCAAGTAGCTTGATGATTCTGCTTCTTGTTTTGCCACTAAATAGTCCTAGCTAAGTATTTTGGTAGTAGTCTGTCAATCTCTCACACAACAAAAACAGTTGTTGACGTCATTCGGGCAGCTCACCCATACACAGATGAACAGATACCTGTTAAAACATTTATCTGACTCTGTCATCATTATTCACATCCTCATAGACAACATCATTGACTTCCCTGACAGGCTCTCGCTCTATGGCTGGGCTCTGTCTAGTTCTGGGATGTCCGTCAGTCGGGGCTCCAGCGGCAACCCTGACCAGTCTGAAGCAGAATCCAACCAGAGCAACAGTAACAACAGATCGCCTGAGAGGCAGCAGGGTGACAGTCTGTCAGCAACTGAGGAGGAACATTTTTTTTTTTTTTGAAGTGCTGGCTTACCTATTGAGGAGGTAAATTGGAGCTGGGACTGGGAGACAGTCTGATCATTGCCTGAACTGTAACTAAAGAGTGCACCTAGCACATAAGAAGTGCTCTGCTCCAAGTCAAAACATACTCAACACTCTAGCTGCGGGAAGTAGGGATGCTGAGGGCCCTGAACATTTTTTATTTTCTTTTCTCTGACAAAAGTAGTGCACTGGGCCTTTACTAGTCCAGTATTAGTGGACCGATTTATAGCCTTCTGTAGCGCATGTGCCCCCAATGCTGAATGGAGTGATTGCTCTTCTGGGGTTCTATATATGTAACCCTAGTTCATGTCACTGAGCACAAGTGTTTCCCCATCCCTCTCCCCATCTCCCCAGGCTGGTCCATGGGAGTGGAGCAACAGCTCTGCGGCTCGTCCAGTCGTACTCTGACTCTGACGAGGACATCGATGACGCCTAGGAGACCGCTACAACCCTCCCGGTAAACCAAACTGGGTGTCATTGTTGTAGTGCGCACTAGTCACAGACATCCTGCTGCACAATCAATGAAAGAAAAACCACCCCCAAAATTTGATTCTTTATTTTCTATAGTGCTCTTCATACATATTTCAATGCACTTACTAGACATCACTGTTAAATACATTTACATTTTAGTCATTTAGCAGACGCTCTTATCCAGAGCGACTTACAGTTAGTCAGTGCATACATTATTTTATTTTTTTCATACTGGCCCCCCGTGGGAAACAAACCCACAACCCTGGCGTTGCAAACGCCATGCTCTACCAACTGAGCTACATCCCTGCCAGCCATTCCCTCCCCTACCCTGGACGACGCTAGGCCAATTGTGCGCCGCCCCATGGGTCTCCCGGTCGCGGCCGGCTACGACAGAGCCTGGATTCGAACCAGGATCTCTAGTGACACAGCTAGCACTGCGATGCAGTGCCTTAGACCACTACGCACTCGGGAGGTTAAATACACAATAACAAGTCTTAAGACCGAACATAATGCGTGATAATGGCATGTTCCTTTCACAAGTGTGTTGTTTGTACCTATACTTGTATGCCCCACTGGTCTCTGGCTGACTGCTGCTGTGTCTTGTGTCTTGCCAGTGGACTCCCAGCCCGACATTCAGGAGTTGGACCGGAGTGAAATCCGGACCCTATCCTCGTGGCCACGGCCTCATCCGGCCTGAAGGCCAGGCAAAGCTTCACCCACGTGCTGACGGAGGTGAGGACGAGCAATTTCATGTTGGGTCTCGCTTTGTCACAGTAGTTTCTTACAAAGTTGTTTCTCAGGTCTAGAGGGTAACTTTCTTTGATTTGTGTTCTTCTCTCAGAGGGAACAAGGCCGGTGTCGAGGCTCCAGTCTTTCCTCACGGAGAGTGCAGTCGCATTCGCTCACAGTGAGTACATCCACAGATACAGGAACTACTCGCCGTAAAGTCATTGCAAAAACAAGTGAAAGCTGATGTTTTATAAATTGTTCAACTTAATAGTTCCAACTTGTTTACAATGAATAAAGCCTTATCAGACCATTGATCTGAATATTGACAGATGAGGAGGAGCCTGTTGTCATTGACATTTGTTAACGTTCCGTTTGCATTTCTCCTCAGTTTCCTGCCCAATCATGTGGCACACAAGGACACATACCAGCAGAAAGTATTCTGTGGTGTGTACAGTAACGATGGCAACATGTTCCTCTCAGCCTGCCAAGGTAAGGACGTGAACACAACGGATACAGTGGACTGGGAAAACTAATTCCTTTAGTTCTTAACCGCATCGCTGTGTTTACATGTACATTTCCAAATACATATTAAAACAATGTCACATTTTTATTAGGAGTGACCACTGGTTCCTAACACATGCATCCCTCCCCTGTCTTTCCTAGACCAGAACATCCGTCTGTATGACACCAGTAGGGGGCGCTTTAACCTGAAGCGGACGGTAAAGGACAGAGACGTGGACTGGAGCGTGCTGGACGTCTGCTTCACCCCCGACTCCCACAATGTGCTCTACTCCAGCTGGTCCCACTACAGTCAGGCTGGACTCCCACAATGTGCTCTACTCCAGCTGGGGGGGGGGGGTGTACTTTTTTTTTAGTCACCCTGACCTTACCATCGATGAATGAATGTGTATTATTATAACTTAATTTGAAGATATGGAGGTGGGAGGACAGAGCTTTAAAGTAATTGTCCAGTGTTTCCAAATGTATATGAAATATGGCCTATAATTACTTATAATATGAGTTAAATAGTTTTCCTTACAAAAAATGCTAATTAAGTATGTTTTTCTGTGTTGGAGTGGTGTGGGCGTACCCCAACAACAGAATGGTGTGGGCGTATACTGGTCATTACAAATATTAATGCGAGTAAACCGCTGATTGGCCAGCTCATCCTCCTCAGGAGTATGACATCATACTCTATGAGGAAATAGAAAGGATGTTTGAAATGGTTTGTTTGAAATACAAGTTTCAGGGTGGGATTTCTACATGTATTTTCTCCAATTCATGCTTTGGCCACAAATACGAGTATAGGATGAGTCAACAACATTATTTGGGTATGAGTTAACAGAATATTAACTTTTCAAAGTGAGATTTTCACTGAACAGTTACTTTAACCAGTCGATAATCACAGGCGCTTTGATAAATAAATAAAAAGCTAAACTCTTGCTCATTTTGAAAGGAATGATTTCAAAATCACTAGATTTCCGTCACAATCTTCACATCAGAATATAGGCTCAGAATCACTCTCTTGGCCTTCTTGTTAGGATGTTTCGTTGTGTAGTTTGTACTGACGTGTGTCCTCTTGTATCCCTCTAGTTCATGTCTGCAGTGTAGATGGAGACTGTGAAACTCACACCGCCCTTGAGATCAAGTTATTTTCCTCATAATACTTATAGCTTAACCAATGAGGAAATCAACCGTTCTACCTGCAATCCAGGTAGCTTAGTGGTTAAGAGCGTAGTGACAGTAACCGAAAGGTCGCTGGTTCTAATCCCCGAAATACACAAATAATACAATAAAATAAATCCTCTCGATTCGCAAGGATGCATGACGTTACAGCTAGTCATCTCAACCATCTATTACTGATTTTGTGTGCCACTGATGGATCAACAGGAACCATTTAAATTAGATACATTAATCGTCCAGAACATCAATTACATGGATAGCTGAGGACTTCAGTTCATGTGATTTCCCATTTATTTCCTGCTTTAAAAAAAAAAAAATGTGTGTGTGTAACTTTTACTTAAATGATTAATTGATTTCAAAGTGAGACTTACACAGAAATTATGTGAGATTTTCTCTCAAGTTAGGATTCAAACTTTTTAAAGGTGCACTATGCAGAAATTGCTCCACCATTTCCTGGTTGCTAAAATTCTAATAGTTCGCCTAATTTCAGTTTGTGACAAAACAAGCAAGTGTAGTGTACAGAATCATTGTACCATCTACACCGCTGTGAATTCTATTTTCCATAACCAACGACGTATTTTCAGCCGACGCAAAAACAAAGCTTAAGAACGGGAAGCATAGAAAAAGAGCACAGAACAGATCCACTGCTTCTTAGACTTAAGAAGACAGATCTATAACTCGCATTTCTATGTGAATTTGGTCGGGTCGCCCAAAAAGTAACATATTGCAGCTTTTAAGCGCAGCCCCATTTTAGGCCTATTCTTTACATGGGTTGTAGAGGATGTTCCACAGTTGTAGTGCTCTCTGTGTAGGCTGGTTCATGTTCTGTTCTTCCCTCAGAACACAGACGAGAGGAGGTTCATAACACAGACGAGAGGATGTTTCAAGTTTAAACGTTTATTCGTCACGTGCACAGGATATAATAAGGAAGAATAAAAAACCACACAATAACAACGACGAGAGTTAAAGGTTGTTTCTGCCAATACCAGTAAACAGAGCTGAAAACTGACTGGTAGCAGGAATACATAAATACTTACGGTAACATACTAATGGTAATAAACAGTACCTTCAGAAAGTTTTCACAACGCTTGGCTTTTTTCCACATTTTGTTGTTAACAGCCTGAATTTAAAATGGATTACATTTAGATTTTGTGTACCTAGTTAGGTTTCCATCCAATTGGTGACAGATTTTCATGCAAATATTCTGAAATATACACATATTTCCACCCGGGTTGTTTCCACCAAACTGATTTGTTGCAGATAAAAAACCAGTGTGTGATGTAGTGCACACAATGTACTTTTTCACGTTTTCATTTACCGAATAAAAATGTAATGTTCAATGTGTTTCCATCGCATTTTCAACTCTACCGACAGTGTTGTCACAAACTGTCGCATTAAATAGCAAATGTGCCTCCTCTGGTGTTGGCATGGTCTCTAGCCAACAGCTGGCAGATACAGTGTGGGTAGGCTAGTCTACATGATGAGATTATTATGGATTTTTATTTGTCAAACGGCAGTCAAGCATCGATCGTCATGTCACCAGAATAAGACCCTCGATATTTATTGGAAAGGAGCATCAAGCTTATCACCGTGCACTTTCACCACCCTGTGAAGTTCATCATAACTTATATAATCTGTAGCCTAATAAACTGCATGGTTTCCCGAGTCGTAGTGGGAGGACCACACACCATGTCATCGCGTGACTCCCAAGTTTACTTCGATATGATGGTTATTATATCAATATTTGCACATAAAAGCGTTTCCACCAACATCAAAAGATCCCACTTTGTCTAGCCTATTTTGTTTTTTCTACATTTAGAAAGATTACCGAAACAATTTCTGTTTCCATCAGGGCCTGTCATGACATTTATTTGATCTGAAATGTACTTTACGCGCACAAAAAGGTTGGATGGAGACGTGGTTATTGGACTACACACAATACCCCATAATGTCAAAGTAGAATGTCTTGCGTCAGTAAGTATTCAACCCCTTTGTTATGGCAAGCCTAAATAAGTTCAGGAATAAAAATGTGCTTAACAAGTCACATAATACGTTGCATGGGCTCACTCTGTGTGCAATAATAGTGGACTATTATCTCTGTACCCCACACATACAATTATCTGTAAGGTCAATACAAAATAAAGCAGACATTGAATATCCCTTTGAGCATGGTGAAGTTATTAATAACACGTTGGAAGGTGTATCAATACACCCAGTCACTACAAAGATACAGGCGTCTTTCCTAACTCAGTTGCCGGAGAGGAAGGAAACGCTCAGGGATTTCACCAAGAGGCCAATGGTGACTTTAAAACAGTTATAGAGTTTAATGGCTGTGATAAGAGGAAACTGGGGATGGATCAACATTGTAGTTACTCCACAATACTAACCTAAATGACAGAATAAAAAATATTCCAAAACATGCATCCTGTTTTCAATGAGGCACTAAAGTAAAAATGCGAAGAATGTGACAAAGAAATGAACTTCAAGTCCCGAATACAAAGCGTTATCTTTTGGGAAAATCCACTCTTCATATTTTTCAGCATGGTGGTGGCTGCAAGAATACCCATCATCATGTTATGGGTATGCTTGTCATCGGCAAGGACTAGAGGTTTTTGGGAGGGATACAAAGAAACAGAATAGAGCTAAGCACAGGCAAAATCCTAGAGGAAAACCTGATTGTTTGCTTTCCACCAGACACTGGGAGACAAATTCACCTTTCACCAGGACAATAACCTAAAACACAAGGCCAAATATACACTGGAGTTGCTTACCAAGACGACATTGAATGTTCCTGAGTGGCCTAGTTACAGTTTAACTTAAATCGGCATGAACATCCTATGGCAAGACTTAAAAATGGCTGTCTAGCAATGATCAACAACCAACTTAACAGAGCTTGAAAAATGTATAAAAGAATAATGTGCAAATGTTGTACAATCCAGCTGTGCAAAGCTCTTAGAGACTTATGCAGCGTTCAAAACAACTAGGAACTCGGCAAAATATGGGGTCAAATCATGACCTCAATGATCTTCAGTCAGAGATCTAGAAGAGGCCTGAGTTCCCGAGTTGAAATTCCGAGTTGGATGACTGTTCAAATCTATTTTTCCCAGTCGGAGCTAGTTTTTATCCGAGTTCCCAGTTGTTTTGAACACTGCATTAACCAGAAAGACTCACAGCCGTAATTGGGGTATGGTGTGTATTTAATACATTTTGAATTCAGGCTGTAACAACAAAATGTGGAATAAGTCAAGGGGTATCAATACTTTCTGAAGGCACTGAATATGTAAACAGAAGTAATAGTAACCAGTAGCAGGATAACTAGATAAATACTAATGGTAATTGCAATCAATGGACAACAGCGTAATGGAGTAATACATCTAATCAATAATCATTTTAGCAGCAGCATAGGTTGTGTCTGAGTGGGTAGAGACCTGTGGATGGGCATAGAGTCTGTGTGGATAGTCTGTGGGAGAGGGAGAGCAGTAATTGTTAGCTATTTAACAGTCTTATGGCCAGGGGATAGAAGCTGTATAGGAGTCTGTTTGTCTGAGCCTTGATGCACCGGTACCGCCTGCCGTACGGAAGCATGGAGAACAGTCCATGTCTCGGGTGGCTGGAGGCTGGTAATTCTTTGGGCCTTTCTCAGACGCCTGGCATTTACGTCCTGGATGGCTGGGAGCTCATGCTGAGGATCTGAGGGGCCAAATCGTTTCAGCCTCCTGACGTGTGTTCTTCACAACTGCTGGTGTGAGAGGACGATGTTAAGTCCTCATTGATGTGGACACCGAGGAACTTGGTGCCCTTGACCCTCTCCACTGCTGCTGCCCCGTCGATGTGGATGGGGGTGTGTACCCCCCCTTCGCGGGAAAATGTTGTCATCAAAGAAAGTTGTTGAATTTGCGGTTTCCAACTTGTTGTGTAATGTTTATGTCCGATGGCCGATGAGCACCGATACGCTTTATCTATAATTTCTCTTCATATGACAAGGATTAAAAAGGATTTGCCAGTAGATTGTCAACTTGATTCATGATGATGACTGCTAGCTAAGTAAGATGTTGACATGATCAGTCCAATCAAAGCTACTGTAGATATAACGTGATTTTGTGTCATTTTATCTGTGGCCAATGACCTTGAGCCTTCTTGGAAGGGCACGTCTAATGTAACTGTATGGCAGCACCCAAAGGGCTTGCATTTTCTAAGTCTACCCTTAGATTTGGCAGTGAGGTAGTGTCCCCATGAGTGACAGAACACTGAGCCAATCACGATGCAACTAGAGAACATTACCAACCCCTACGCTCCGAATTTTCTGCTGGCTTGCCCCACCACCACAGAAAGCACTGAGCTAGTCCGAAACACCTGCATTTTGGAGCTGCCTTACTCAAGAAAACAAAAAAGAGACCATGTTTGTATGCGGCTTTATTAACTCAATGATATATATATATAATTTTTTTTACATTGTTTGCAAACTGTAATGTGACACGTATTAATGCCAAAATAACATGCTATAAATGTGGGGCTCAAAAACCGGTCGCCACTGGTCATGATCCACATCATTGTGTGGTTGGCCTCTGCCATCTGTCTCTCTCTCTCTCCTCCCCTCTCGGTCTCTCTCTCTCTCCCCTCCCCTCTTGGTCACTCTCTCTGTCCTCTCTCTCCTCTCTCTCTCTCTCTCTCTCTCTCTCTCCCCTCTCTCTCTCTCTCTCTCTCCCCCCTCTCTCTCTCCCCTCTCTCGTTCCTCCACACTCTCTCTCCTCCCTCTTTCTTTCACCCCCTCTCTCTCCTTTTCTCTCCTCAGATCGATGCTCACGAGGACGATGTGAACACAGTGGCGTTTGCCGACAGCTCGTCCCAGCTCCTGTTCTCAGGCAGTGACGACGCAAGGTGTGGGACAGATGGACGCTGCGGGAGGACAGACCCCAGCCCGTGGGCCAGCTGTCTGGACACAGAGACGGCATCACCTTCATACACAGCAAGGTAATAGAAAAAACCACTACCGTGTGTAATCCCCCTCTTACAGTAAGATAGAATGTATGTAATCATCCATATCAAAGCCCTAAACAAATACATGGGACAATTTACTGTTTGTACACTGTTTATACACAAATGTACTGTTCTGACATAACTGGACAGGTGAAAGCCAGGCAGTGCCGTTTCACCAATCAGTAAGGGCTTCGATAGTGAGGAAGGAGGCATTTTTAGTATTTGAACTGGGCCTAAAACTCTGTAACCACTTCACCTTCAAACTGTGCACATCAAGGTAAAAACCTGCTCTCTGTGTGTCTGTTGACTCCACTAATCACTGTCAGGAAAATACAGGTCCATTATAAACCTGCTCTCTTCACCTTGCAGGGCGATGCACGTTATCTGATCAGTATCTCAAAGGACCAGTCCAACAAGCTGTGGGACGTGAGTTCTCCTCCAAGGAGGGCCTGGCGGCCTCTCGGCTGTCCATCGTCCACCAGAACTGGGACTACCGCTGGCAGCAGGTTCCCCTGAGAGGTGACGGGCCAGGGGGGATGGGGTCAGGTTCCCAAGAGAGGTGAGGGGCCAGGGTGGAAGGGGGTCATGGTCCCCAGAGGTGAGGGGCCAGGAGGGCAGGGGTTTATGAATGTTTGGGGAGGCCATGAGGTTGTTGTACATCTGTACTGGGTTCTAGTCTAAATGACATTAGATTAGCAAGTGGGCCAGAAACAGTAGTTGAAAAGGCCACTCCAATCCGACTGTAATCTACTCTAGATTTTACATCTGCTCTCAGAAAATCTCATATTTGCTGGATTAAGTATTGATGACATGGGTGTACAGTATGTTTGATCATTCATCTCCTACTACCCCTCCCATTGTTGTTCAGCTGTACTTGAGGCAGCTTTACTTGACTGTCTAATTGACTACCCTGTTGTTCGCCTGTTGTCCGTCCGTCCTCCCAGCCCTGAATAGACACAAGCTGGCAGGCGTTCTGCACACGCTCATACGCTCTCGCTTCTCCCCGGAGTTCACCACCGGACAGAAGTTAATCTACACTGGCTGTTCCACTGGGAAGGTCATCGGTGAGTCGCTATGCCCGTGGGGTGTGTGTGACGTGCATGCACACGAGAAGGAGTCAAGGTGGCAGGTAGCTTAGTGGTTAAGAGCGTTGTGCCAGTAACCGAAAGGTCACTGGTTCTAATCCCTGAGCCGACTAGGTGAAAAATCTGTCGATGTGCCCTTGAGCAAGGCACTTAACCCTAATTGCTCCTGTAAGTCGCTCTGGATAAGAGCGTCTGCTAAATGAGTCGAGAGCACTGTAATGTGAGCTAACTGTGTGTGTGTGTGTGTGTGCCCAGTCTATGACGTGTTGATGGCTGGCGTTGTGACCCGACTCTGACCATGACGCCTGTGTGAGGGATGTCAGCTGGCATCCCTACCAGGACAACATCAGCAGCAGCTCTGGAAGTCTGTAACTAGCTCTGCTCCACTCTACTGAGGGGATGCGCTCAATTCCATTTCAATTCAGTGAATTCAGGAAGTTAATTCAAATTCTATGAATGAATTGAAAAAGTCTCCAAAGACCATTCAGAATACTTCTCTTATTAAACCAATGTGCTTGTAAGTTCTCTCATCCTTCCTGTCAAATTACATACGACACCTCTCTCTCTCTCTATCTTTTCACAGTGGGACGGAGCAGTGCGTGTTTGGGAGCACAGGCAGACCCACCTGCTGGGGGGGTTGTGATCTGATAGCTCAACATTAATTGTTACTACTTAGAGCCACCTGTCCAACCTTTGCAGTAATGGGCTTTACAGATGGGTTTTCTATAAAAGTCGCTGCTTGAGCAATAGGAAGCAAGAGGGAGAAAAAATCTAACACAATCAACAGCTTTAAATTAGTGGGTTGCCCCCCGCAGCTAACAGACAATTAGCTGCCATAAATCCACAGCTGAGTTCCGGGGGGGTATTGTAATGGCAGGAATGCTGTTAGTGCTCTAAAATTAGAGTCAGATTCCATGGCACCCTCAGAGAGCGAGTGAGCAAATAGCCCAGATAGAGGATGGGAGCTGTCTGTCTGGGGAGTAGCCTCCGGGGCTATTAGTAAGTCTGTCTGTGTGATAAACCCTCAGGGGCTCATTCCTGAATGAAGACAGGCAGATGCTAAGTGGTAGGATACATGGAGAAGCATGTTATGGGATGTTAAGTGGTGCAATGGGCCCTCGAGAACACTCTGTGAGGCAGGTGTTGCTAGTGACAAACGCAGACAACGGGGATGGACTGAAATTCAAAAGCATCAACAGCCGAGCCTGTGAATGGAGGGCCTAGTGGAGAGGACTATGCCAAAAAAGGAGACTGGCTTTTTTCAAAATGTAGTGAGTAGGGGGGTAGGAAAGAATGGGTATAAACCATGTGATCTCTGACAGCCAGAGATAAAGGAGAGGGAACACAGGGTAAGAGTGTACAGCACAGTACAGACTCGATGACAGAGCACACTCTCGGCCCGTAGGAAGAGGACAATAAAAACACAAGAATGGAAAGATGCGACTCTTAAGAAAGTTGAATAAAAACAATGGACCGAAAGCTTAAAAACAAATCAAACGGAACTATGGAAAGTGACAAGGGAGAAACTACACGACTGGCTAAGGACCTAAGCCGACCGGTGAAGCTTGTCACGATGGTCCTAACCTCTGTTCTGGTGGTTGTTACAGACCTTTGGGCTGGACTACTTGGCAGTGCCGTATTCAGACGCCATTTTCACCTCCTGTTGTCAGGTGTGGTTCTATTTGGACCAGCCCTGAGTCTGTGGGTGTCCAAGTACAGCATCTTTGCAAACAGGAACCACTACCTCTACAGGTGAGGTATTTTTTGACAACACCCAACAGTATTATGGAGAGCCACTATTCATGTGGATTAAATGGGCATGAGCATGATATAGAATATTGAAGAGAGTAGATCAAAGTTCCATTCTTTCAAAGCTCTCTTGTTGTTGGTTTGTGATAATGAATGTGTTGTTTTTGTTTTCCTAATTTCACACATAATATTCACCCAGTGACCATATCATCTAGTTCTGTCCCGAGCAGGCGCGGACTGGGACAAGAATTCGGCCCTGGCATTTTATCCACACCAGCCCACATCACTGTGCTCGCCACGGTATATTGGCCATATATCACAAACCTCCGAGGTGCCTTATTGCTATTATAAACTGGTTACCAACGTAATTAGACCAGTAAAAATACATGTTTTGTCATACCCGTGGTATATGGTCTGATATGCCACGGCTGTCAGCCAACCAGCTTTCAGGGCTCGAACCACCCAGTTTATAATGCAAATGAGTGCCCGTCATGTGTTCCCCTGAATCAACACCTACCCTAAGTGTTAACGACTATTACAGGGCTCCAGACTAACTTTTACAGTTAGTGGCACCAGCCCATGACTTGGTCTGACCCAATTAATCATAAAGTCATTCATTAAGAAGTGTAATAATTAGAGTACTGAGGTATTCAAGAAGATGCGCAGTCAACAACCGAATACAGTGATTATCATGAATTTTGGGTTGGCAATTAGACTATAGATTATTTTTTTTTTGTTCAATAGTGATGAATTACATACATCTTTATGTGCACTAACTAATATCATAGGCAAATTCATTTGGGGTTCAACACCTGAGGAAGTGGAAACTCAAAGCACATTAACTAGACCGCTAACTCTAAATATAACACCCACTGCAGGTAGCCATGCATTCATCCAACAGTAAATATAATGTCCTAAAAAACGTTGCAGTTATAGGCTACTGCCCATGAGACCTATAGGCAGGCCTATGCCCTCACAATGGCCGGTGCACATTTCGCATGCGTGCCACTCCATATCTCAAAGCCATATCAAATATCTTGGTTGTAAAATAGTTGCTATTGAGATCAATATTGAGAGTTGAGAAATAAAAAGTATACCTACAGAATGCTGAGACCCTCCTCTCTTCGATAGGGACAAGGGGACAAAGCTTCCAAAGCTGTGTTTTTCCCACAATTGCATTTTGAAATGTTAAACGATCAGAACACATTTTTCTGTTGAGCTCATGGGGGGAGAGGAGAGTGACTTGCTCTTCACAGCAGCTGGCACCAGCAAGGGCACAAGGCACACACTTTCATTAGGAATCATCAGGATATTGCACTTTACTGTTTGACCAAATCATGGTTTTAGATGTTGCAGGTCTCTTTGCTGATGCCGCCTTTGAATGTTAGTTCAGAAAACCGGGCCAGCCCATCTTGGTAGGGGGGGGCCGGCCGTTTCCCACCGGGCCAGCCCATCTTGGTAGGGGGGCCGGCCGTTTCCCACCGGGCCAGCCCATCTTGGTAGGGGGGCCGGCCGTTTCCCACTGAGCAGCCAAAGGCTCATTATAGAGGAGTATAACAGAGAAATTGCGCAAAAAAATACAATAAAATTAAAAAACTGGCCCATGGGCCACATAACCTTCTTCATATATAAATATTTTTGTGTGTGTCAATTTAGACCAGGCCACCCAACTAAAAAATGGTCCAGCCCATCTGGCATTTGCCAGAAGGCCAATCCGCCCCTGGTCCAGAGTTATTTAGCCATCTTACATTTATACTGGATACCTCTGCTTTGGATTCTCTCTCAGGATGTTCCTGCGATCAGGCTGGGGCTGGACCTGTGTTTTCACTGGCTCCTTCATCTTCCTCCTCTCCTTCTCCATCCGTCGATCCCTCGCTCTCTCCCTTCGCCACCTCTCACGGATAGCCGCCGTGGGAGCACTGTGGTGGGGCTCTCGCAGTCTCCTGACTCTGCTGGAGAACATGGCAGGCAGCTGCTACGAGCCCATGCCTGCTACCCTGGATGGGGGCCTGAACCTTGGCCAGGGAGCCGGTGTCCCAGGGAAGTCCTTACTCCTGCTCCATGAGGGCGAGAGCAAGGCCTCCTGCCTGAAAGCGGGCATGCTGTGGCGGGGATGGGAGGTCTCGGAGGACGCTCTCCTCCTCTGCCTCTGCTGCCTGCTCCTGGCCGAGGAGACTGCAGTGTTGGGGCCCTACCTAGCCCTGGGAGGGCCCTCGGGGCCCCCGCTTCGCCTGCTCTTCCTGCTCTGCGTCTCCCTACTGGGTCTGTGGCTGTTTCTGCTGCTCTGTCTGCTGGCTTACTTCCCGCAGTTCCCCTCCCAGCTGCTAGGGGGAGCTCTAGGCTGTCTGGGCTGGAGGGGGATGTATCAGGGCTGGTATCGCATGCAGCCCAGCTGGTGCTGTCCTGGGTGGCCTGGAGAGGGACTTCTCACCACAGCTCAGAGAGAGCCATACAGCGAGAGGGGTGTTCATGATGTGTGGCCAAAGGATTAATGTATTTGGCTAGAATATTATGTGATGAATATTATTTGCACCCTAGATGAAAATAATAAAGGATATGACTCCATAGCAAAAAGGTCTCTGCGTGATATTTTATAAAAACTCAAACAATTACATTTTTGTTTGCCCTTTTCTGGTGCTTTTTATATTCAATGGGATAACTCCTCTAACACCAAGAATATCAAATTTGATAATAATAGGAAGATGATGTACATTACCACAGAATTTAGAAAGTCTAAAACATTCAAATCTCACCATGAGGCAAAACAAATACTCACTTCATGGTATGCCAGTTATCGCTGCTTTATTTTGAAATCTGAATAAAATGATTGTGTAATACAGCAGTTTTTTTTCAATCATTGATGAAAATGAAAACGTTTTTAAATGCAGTGTCTGAAGGTATTCAGTTACCCTACAAGCGTTTTAACATGTTACACTATCCGATTTGTATCATAACCTGTGAATGGGTGAGTAAGTATTGCTGTATTGCTGTCTCCAGTGAATGTGCACCACAAGAGTCAGTTGATCAGTAGATAAGGGCCTTGCAGTCCCCTCTGGGCTTCTTGATCTTGTCATAGTTCTTGTTGATGATGTCAAACAGCACGGCCTGGTGAATGGGTGACATAAATAGCAGGGTAATTACATCACTGAAAGCCTTTCATCATTAGATAAGATAGATATTTTATTTATTGTTTGTTTCACACAGATATTTGCTTTACGTCAAGAAATGCACTGTGATAGACATATCAAACATATAAATTCATCATCACCTACAGTGGGGGAAAAAAGTATTTAGTCAGCCACCAATTGTGCAAGTTCTCCCACTTAAAAAGATGAGAGAGGCCTGTAATTTTCATCATAGGTACACATCAACTATGACAGACAAAATGAGAAAAGAAAATCCAGAAAATCACATTGAAGCATTTTTAATGAATTTATTTGCAAATGATGGTGGAAAATAAGTATTTGGTCAATAACAAAAGTTTCTCAATACTTTGTTATATACCCTTTGTTGGCAATGACACAGGTCAAACTTTTTCTGTAAGTCTTCACAAGGTTTTCACACACTGTTGCTGGTATTTCGGCCCATTCCTCCATGCAGATCTCCTCTAGAGCAGTGATGTTTTGGGGCTGTCGCTGGGCAACACGGACTTTCAACTCCCTCCAAAGATTTTCTATGGGGTTGAGATCTGGAGACTGGCTAGGCCACTCCAGGACCTTGAAATGCTTCTTACGAAGCCACTCCTTTGTTGCCCGGGCGGTGTGTTTGGGATCATTGTCATGCTGAAAGACCCAGCCACGTTTCATCTTCAATGCCCTTACTGATGGAAGGAGGTTTTCACTCAAAATCTCACGATACATGGCCCCATTCATTCTTTCCTTTACAAGGATCAGTCGTCCTGGTCCCTTTGCAGAATAACAGCCCCAAAGCATGATGTTTCCACCCCCATGCTTCATAGTAGGTATGGTGTTCTTTGGATGCAACTCAGCATTCTTTGTCCTCCAAACACGACGAGTTGAGTTTTTACCAAAAAGTTCTATTTTGGTTTCATCTGACCATATGACATTCTCCCAATCCTCTTCTGGATCATCCAAATGCACTCTAGCAAACTTCAGACGGGCCTGGACATGTACTGTCTTAAGCAGGGGGACATGTCTGGCACTGCAGGATTTGAGTCCCTGGCGGCGTAGCGTGTTACTGATGGTAGGCTTTGTTACTTTGGTCCCAGCTCTCTGCAGGTCATTCACTAGGTCCCCCCGTGTGGTTCTGGGATTTTTGCTCACCGTTCTTGTGATCATTTTGACCCCACGGGGTGAGATCTTGAGTGGAGCCCCAGATCGAGGGAGATTATCAGTGGTCTTGTATGTCTTCCATTTCCTAATAATTGCTCCCACAGTTGATTTCTTCAAACCAAGATGCTTACCTATTGCAGATTCAGTCTTCCCAGCCTGGTGCAGGTCTACAATTTTGTTTCTGGTGTCCTTTGAGAGCTCTTTGGTCTTGGCCATAGTGGAGTTTGGAGTGTGACTGTTTAAGGTTGTGGACAGGTGTCTTTTATACTGATAAGTTCAAACAGGTGCCATTAATACAGGTAACGAGTGGAGGACAGAGGAGCCTCTTAAAGAAGAAGTTACAGGTCTGTGAGAGCTAGAAATCTTGCTTGTTTGTAGGTGACCAAATACTTATTTTCCACCATAATTTGCAAATAAATTCATTAAAAATCCTACAATGTGATTTTCTGGATTTTTTTTCCTCAATTTGTCTGTCATAGTTGACGTGCACCTATGATGAAAATTACAGGCCTCTCTCATCTTTTTAAGTGGGAGAACTTGCACAATTGGTGGCTGACTAAAAACGTTTTTTCCCCACTGTACATCGGCCCTTTCTTGACAACAAGGGCATCAAACAGAGGAAGATAGGTAGGTAACTACAATGTGAGGAGCAGGAGAGGCATTGGCAATTATGAACCCAATCAATTTGTTCGCTTGATAACAGGGTTTGGTTTCCATTGAAGTCGAGGTAAATACTTGTTCACACTGGGAAAGTTTATTTAACTTAGGGGTTAAATTATGGGGGTGCTGAGCACTTCTAATGAAGGAAAAAGAGGTATGATACATGAGGCATCTTAGCTTACATAGATGTTGCGGATCTCCAGAACCACGATGCGCAGCTCACAGTACTGGTACTGGTCCAGCTCATGCACCAACTGCCTGTAGTCTCCCTGGGGGTATAGTTACACACAATATGGTCAACGCGCACACACACACACACACACACACACACACGGATACTAACCACATGAGGCTGTTTTGAGGCCTTGGCAACAGCATCCCCTCTCTCGCTGTAGTACCTGACAACACAACACAGATAACGAAGGTGTTTGTTAGTCACATTAACACAACTACTACATAACTAATTAGATATGAATGTAAACAGTAATTACACAACTAATTAAAATGAGTGGATCTTTTGGTTAAAGGTCTCTTACTTTGAGATCTGTGTCTGGAATTCCTCGATCTTGGTGCGAGTGTTGGTCAACAATTCAAACACTTTTTCCTGTGGAAAAACATTATGAGTATAGGCCTACCAACAGTATTATCAAGGTATGATGACTGATATGACAATCATCATTTTATTAAGCTCAGAAAGTCTGACCTGTACAGCCACCCCAAAGTTGTTCCCATCTTCAATTTTGGGAATCTGAAGTTGCACCCACATTGACACCTGCCAGAGCAAGAGATCATAGTATTTATCTATTTCTCTAGACACTTACAAGGGCCTTCTCACCTATTTAGGAAAAGAGATGTGCTGGTGAATTTTAGATTTAAAATAACAGTTTGGCCCACACAGAGACTAACAGAGGGACAAAGGGCTGACTGACTGTGTTGAGTTTCTCCTTCAGCAGCTGGATCTGAGGCTTGATCTCCTTCAGAATACTTTCTACTCTCTCGTTGCAGGGGATCGGACCACAGGGAGGCCCTAGGGAGAAACACCATGAGAAAACTCAGAGTAGGATTAAGTTATACCAAAGCACTGGTCTAAGATTTCATTTGTGTGTCCCCTCTAATGGTTAAGGTTAGGATTAGGGGAAGAGTAAGCTGATCCTAGATCTGTGCATACAGCCAATTTGACAGCTAACCGCAGTTGTAAATCGGTGGTATTGTGTCTTAACTACCTGCGTCTTCATCTTCTTTCTCGCTGTCCTTCTCTTTCTTTGTCTCTTTCTTCTCTTCCTTTGCCTCTTTCTGCAAAACAAGTGAGGATTGGGGTGGGAGAAGGATTTTGATAGATTCATTAATGTGTGTATGTATGTATGTATGGTCGATACTACTTTTAATGATTCCAGTGTACTCCAAGGGGTTAATCATGATAGAATGCCGAATTTGTGAAACGTCTGTACCTCCTCTTTTCTCTTTCTCTTTGCTTCTTCTTTAGCCGGGTCTGGTATTGGGATGTCCAGAGGGGCCTTCAGAGCTGCCAGGCCATCTATGCTTAAGGACGTCTGGGGACCATTTCACATAAGCATGAACAAAAATAGATACTATTTGCATACTTATGCACAATAGCTTTGAATCAAGGTATTTGGACTGATATTGAAAAGTGTGCTTGTGTTTTTCATGGCCTCACCTTCAACAGCATCTCCATCTCTGCAATCTTCTGAGGGAAGAATGACGTGACCAGGGTCTCTGCCTGTAATACATCAGTTACCATTGTTGGACACAGTTATGATTACCATCTCAAATGTTATTATTCAAGTAGACCTGCACCACTAAGGGCCTACCTCTTTAGTGAGCTGAGTGCAGAAATCATCAACCTAGGGAATTGAAACCAAAGACAGAAAAAGGTTTTGAATTCACAGTAGCAAACCCAACTCCCAGTGTCTCTATAATGTTGGGACAGTTACTTTCCACTGGACTGTGATAGCTGGGGTCAGGTTCACCTGATGTAACATAGTAAATGTCAATCCGGGACACTCCAATTAGCATGATATGTTACGTTTCATATGGTATGTATTAATTTGTGGATGTCCATCATCCATTTTGTATATGTTACAAATTGCAATTCGTACAATATGTTACGGATTGCCATTCGTACAATATGTTATGAATTTGCAAAATGCATGATATGTTAAGTTTACAGTTTGTTGTGGCTAACGTTAGCTAGGCTAGGAATTAAGGTTAAGGTTAGGGTTTGCTAACATGCTAAGTAGTTGCAAAGTAGCTAAAAAGTAGTAATTAGTTGGAAAGTTGCTAATTAGCTCAAATGCAAAAGTTGTCCGTGATGAGATTCAAACACGCAACCTTTGCGTTACTAGACGTTCGCATTATACGCCCACCCTTTGCCTTAAGTAACCTTCTGTCTTATCTAACCATACCAAACACACATACATATATATATATATATATATATAATAGTAATTTGATCTTCCCAAGATGTACGTTTACTATGTTACGTCTTGTCTATGAGACTTTGATGTGAACACATGGCCTTATTGTTGGTCTAAATATCAAAACGCCTTGAAGATTAACAGGGCTGCCGAGTTATCTGACACAAATTATATTGATAGGCTATAGTCATAAATTATTATATTAGACTACATTAGATAGGTTACCTTTGTTATTCCACAACAAATTGACAAATTACCTGTTTTTTCGACTCAGGGCGAATGTCTATGGAAGTCATCTTGTGATGGGAATAAATATACTTAATAGGCAAAAATTACGTTTTGCAATGCAATAATAGGCAGCAACTAAATAGTTGAAAGAATGCGCGGATTTTCCCAAATGTCTTATAGCGCACAACGCTGAAAATAGTCACGGTTAGTCAGCTCAAAAAGTGAAAATGAAAGTAACTAAACACTTCTCACAGATCCGTAATTTCCTGTTTAGATGAGCAAGATGGAGCATCGTGGGATTTGTAGTTTGATTTTGGGACCGCAGTGTACCACAGTGTAGCCCAATGATGTGTACGTGGTAAACACAGGTTTAGGAGATATTATACGTTTTGTTCTATGAGATCATCTTCATCAGCTAACGTCACTTTTTGTGAATTTTGAAGCATTTATGTAATCAGAAAAAGCCCTTGAAGCACATAAAGGCTTCATAATTCATAAACGTCATGTTAAACTGACTGATATGATCTCATAGAACAAAACGTATAAGATATCCTAAGCCTGTGTTAACCTCAGACCTTATTTTATGTGTTTATCCCAAAACCTTATTATTTTCCCAATAATTTGCCCTATAGGAATGGCTGAACGAACTAGAGGTAAATCATTTCCGTTTTTTAGGACTACAAGTTAGCGAGCTCTAGTAAGCCGTGTTCAAATTGGCAATTTGAAGTGACTCAAATCCTATTTATTTGCATATCCGATTCGAATCTGTTATTTTTCCTGCAGTCTAAACAGCCAAAAAGCACATGGAATCAGATATTTCAAGCCACATTTCAAACCACCTTCATAGGTGGTTTGCAGTGGCGACCTGTCATTCAGGGCAGGTGGGACAGAGCTGTTTTGGGGGCTTGCCTGTTTTGCATGTTATTTTGTCATTAATATGTGTCACATATCAGTTTGCAAACAATGTAAAAAAAAATATATATATATCATTGAGGTAATAAAGCCGCATACAAACATGGTCTCTTTTTTGTTTTCTTGAGTAAGGCAGCTCCAAAATGCAGGTGTTTCAGACTAGCTCAGTGCTTTCTGTGGTGGTGAGGCAAGCCAGCAGAAAAAACGGTGGGTTGCGCCGTGATTGGCTCAGTGTTCTGTCACTCATGGGCACACTACGTCACAGCCAAGTCTAAGGGTAGAGCTAGAAAATTCAAGCCCCTTGGGTTCTGCCATAGAGTTACATTAGAAGTGCCCATCCAAGAAGGCTCAAGGTCACTGGCCACAGATAAAATGATGTCAAATCACGTTATATGTACAGTAGCTTTGATTGGACTGATCATGTCAACATCATACTTTCAAAATCTTAGCTAGCAGTCATCATCATGAATCAAGTCGACAATCTACTGGCAAATCCTTTTTAATCCTTGTCATATGAAGATAAATAATGAAGATAAATTCTAGATAAAACATATCGGTGGTCATCGGCCATTGGACATAAACATTACACAACAAGTTGGAAATCGCAAATTCAACAATGAGTGGTTTGGAAGGAATCGGTGACAGTGGCTAACTGCAAGCATTGCAAAGCAATCACTAGTCTGCTATTCAGTGGAGTGGGTGTGTGGTCCCTAAACCGGGATTAAGGGGCTCTTTTCCAAATTTAAAATGATAAACGTTCAACATTGGCCATGCTGTCAATGAAGCATGATTTTTGCCGCGCTCAAAACAACTGTTAACTCGGAACAGCGAAAACTTGACTTCACTGAGTTCAAGACAACTGGGAAGTCGGGAATAAACGAGTTTCGACTGGGAAAATACATTTTGAACAGTCATCTAACTTAGAATTGTAAATCCGGCCTTTTTCTCTTTCTTTGATGACAAAATTTGCCCGCGAAGGACCACAGCGCCACCTTCCTGTTCAAGTGAGCACAGCACAACAAGGTGAGTCCAAAAATGTATTGTATGCTGCTGCATAAATGATGTAATATGCCAGGGAGATATGTATACTGTAGCTAAGAAAGTAACACTAAGTGTATGTTGTGTAGTAAGATGTTAGTAGCCCACGTGCCTCACCCTAATAATTTGGTCTATTTACCACTCTTAATTTCGCCTACTGTTCTGACTTGGTGGTGCACATGTAGCCTATAACCTGTTTTAGAGAAATGTAATCAAATATTGTAAGAGCTTTCATTGTCTGCTTATATGCCCACTTTATTTATCCTACGGTTCTGACTTGGTGTACAGGGAGAACACTGTAAGAACGGCCCATGTTCTGAATTTTGTCGCTGTACATTTAAAAAGTGCTAAACAAATAGTTATATTGACTACGTGAGTCCTAGCTCGGTCATTAATGTCTTAATCGAAATTACAGATTGCCTCTTATCCACGGTGCACCACAGGAGGTTGGTGGCACCTTAATTGGGGAGGATGGGCTCGTGATAATGGCTGGAATGGAATTAGTGGAATGGTATCAAATACATCAAACACATGGTTTCCATGTGTTTCATGCCATTCCATTTGCTCCGTTTCAGACATTATTATGAGCCGTCCTCCCCTCAACAGCGACCATTGCTGTGCACACGCCCCTCATTACTATGACAACTAGCGTAGCCATGTCAGCAAATGACTGCTGTCTGAACACACACAAATCCAATTTGGTCACTTGGCTCTTGCGGTTTGGACAGTCAGTATTCCAAAACGGATTTGGAAAAACAAAACTGATTTGAGCATTAAGGCCTGCAGTGTGATCCCACAACGTTTTGAGCTAGCTAGCTAATGTTAGCAAAACGGCTATGGCAAGAACACTGCAATGGAAGTCCTCCACAAAACAGAACGTTCAGACATTGTTTTGTTTCTGAGTTCGTAAAGAAAGGTGAATAGCAACAACATAACATGAGAGACGTTTTTAATCAGTGATCCATTTGAGATACATAAATTAATGGACAATTATTAATTATTATTGCGCTGTAATAAATGCAATGACAGTGTAACAATGTGAACTGTAATACTCAGAGTGTATAATCTAACATTTTATGTTGACTACCCTGGCTAAACAAATAAAATGGCTAATATTTAATTAAATGTAACATTTTGAATAATGGCAGAGAAATTATTACCTAACTGCAGTTCTGAGTGTGTCCTATAGATGGAAATCTTCTGTCATTTTGAGTGTAACATGCTCATGGTCTACTTATGTCTCTCTGATGTCATATGACTAAGTCGGTCTCATCAATGAAAATCTGATATATTTTTTATCCAGAATCCTTTCTGATCTCCAATTTTGATTGAATTCATAATAAACTGTAGCTCCCAGTGTGCAAGTGCACATGACATAAAGTTGGCACTCAATTAGCCATGGTAAAGAAACTATGATTACAAAGACTACAGTGTGCAGGCTGGGCCAGTCTTGGTCATAGGGGCTTTCTCACTTGAAGTTTCCATCACCTGAAACAATCTAATTCAAGTAGCCTAATTGCTGCCCTACGCAGATCAATTATAAGTCTTTCTACAGATTAAAAGTTGCTCTCTGCTCAAAGAGTGCTTGAAAAAGCCATGAAGGTTTGGGAAACTCTGCTTCTCTCAGAGGTGATATTGCTTTTTGAGGGCAAGTAAATCCTATTATTGATATTTTATGTTACAGTAAAGTAATATTGACCAACGTTGATGAACTGTTGAATCTAGACAAAAAAACTAAACAAGAAATTAAATGGCATATTATACACTTAGAAAAAATTGTTGTCCTTATAGATTCAAAAAGGTTTCTATCGCTTGCTTCATATATGGAACCCCTAAAAGTTCTGTGTAGAACCCTTTTATAGGGTTCTTTGATTTGAATCCCAAGGCTTCTTCTTCACTGAACAAAAATTGGTTCCATTTAGAACCCTGTATGGTACCATTTATGAATTATGGCTACTCTAACAAATTGTAATATTTTTTTGCTAACAATATAATATAATAAACATTAATGGACAAAATAATACCGGCATAGTTTTTACATTTTATTGTCATTATATGCTAACATTTGGAAATATGCACTGGTGGCCAGGGAGGCATCTGTTTGTTTGAATATGGCCCACGTCAATATTGGTACCAACTCTGTGGCTTTGTGGAACAGTACAGTAGGGGTCGTTGCCTGCTGTTTCCGGAGAACAAGAAAAAAGGAGCATAAACATGAGTTAATCTACAGAAATAAACATGAGTTAATCTACAGAAATAAACATGAGTTAATCTACAGAAATAAACATGAGTTAATCTACAGAAACAAACATGAGTTAATCTACAGAAATAAACATGAGTTAATCTACAGAAATAAACATTAGTTAATCTACAGAAATAAACATGAGTTAATCTACAGAAATAAACACGAGTTAATCTACAGAAATAAACATGAGTTAATCTACAGAAATAAACATGAGTTAATCTACAGAAACAAACATGAGTTAATCTACAGAAACAAACATGAGTTAATCTACAGAAATAAACATGAGTTAATCTGCCAAAATGAAGACAAATTGCAATGCAGACATATAATTATTATGATGTAGAAGAACAATTTACAGTGCATTCGGAAAGTATTCAGACCCCTTGACTTTTTCCATATTTTGTTATTCTAAAATATATACTAACATAATGGCCTCCTGTAGCTCAGTTGGTAGCGCATGGCACTTGCAACGCCAGGGTTGTGGGTTCGATTCCCACGGGGGGCCAGTATGAAAAATGTAAGTCGCTCTGGATAAGAGCGTCTGCTAAATGACTAAAATGTAAAATTGATTAAATATTTCCCCCCCCTCATCAATCTACACACAACACCCCATATTGACAAAGCAAAAGTTATTCAAAATAAAAAACTGAAAAATCATATTTTCACAAGTACTTTGTTGAAGCACCTTTGGCAGCGATTACAGCCTTGAGTCTTCTTGGGTATGACGCTACAAGCTTGGCACACCTGTATTTGGGGAGTTTCTCCCATTCTTCCCTGCAGATCCTCTCAAGCTCTGTCAGGTTGGATGGGGAGCGTCGCTGCACAGCTATTTTCAGGTCCCTCCAGAGATGTTGGATTGGGTTCAAGTCCGGGCTCTGGCTGGTCCACTCCAGGACATTCAGAGACTTGTCCCGAAGCCACTCCTGTGTTATCTTGGCTGTGTGCTTATGGTCGTTGTCCTGTTGGAAGGTGAACCTTCACCCCAGTCTGAGGTTCTGAGCGCTCTGGAGCAGGTTTTAATCAAGGATCTCTCTGAACTTTGCACCATTGATCTTTCCCTCGATCCTGACTAGTCTCACAGTCCCTGACGCTGAAAAACACCCCACAGCATGATGCTGCCACCACCATGCTTCACCGTAGGGATGGTGCCAGGTTTCTTCCAGACGTGACGCTTGGCATTCGGGCCAAAGAGTTCAATCTTGCTTTCATCAGACCAGAGAATCTAGTTTCTCATGGTCTGAGAGTCTTTAGGTGCCTTTTGGCAAACTCCAAGCGGGCTGTCATGTGCCTTTACTGAGGCTTTCGTCTGGCCACTCTACCACAAAGGCCTGATTGGTGGAGTGCTGCAGAGATGGTTATCCGTCTGGAAGGTTCTCCCATCTCCACAGAGGAACTCTCCAGCTCTTTCAGAGTGACCATCGGGTTCTTGGTCACCTCCCTGACCAAGGCCCTTCTCCCCTGATTGCTCAGTTTGGCAAGACTGCCAGCTCTAGGAAGTCTTGGTGGTTCCAAACTACTTCAATTTAAGAATGACGGAGGCCACTGTGTTCTTGGGGACCTTCAATGCTGCAGAAATGTTTTGGTACCCTTCCCCAGATCTGTGCCTCAACACAATCCTGTCTCGGCGCTCTACGGACAATTCCTTCGACCTAATGGCTTGGTTTTGCTCTGACATGCACTGTCAACTGTGGGACCTTATATAGACAAGTGTGTGTTTTTCCAAATCATGTCCGATCCATTGAATTTACCACAGGTGGACTCCAATCAAGTTGTAGAAACATCTCAACGATGATCAATGGAATCAGGATGCAACTGAGCTCAATTTCCGAGTCTCATAGCAAAGGGTCTGAATACTTATGTAAATGTTATATTTCTGTTTTCTATTTGCAGAAATTTATAAAAACCTGTTTTCGCTTTGTCATTATGGGGTATTATGTGTAGATTGCTGAGGATTTTTTGTTATTTAATCCATTTTAGAATAAGGCTGTAACATAACAAAATGTGGAAAAATACTTTCCGAAAGCACTGTACAGAGTTGTTGTCAGCAGCAGCTGAAAGAGAGATCCTCTGCCTCTGATGGGTTACTGCCAGACTGAGCAAAACATAGATAGTGTGTCAAAAGCCATGTAATGATTAACTAGCCTATTGAATCACGAAGACACATATAAATAATTTAGATAAATACTTCCTCTCAGTCAGCCCACTGCCCATCAAGTGCATTCAACAGAGGTCAACAACAGTCTTGTAATGGCTTCATGAAACATAGTCCCCTCATCTGACTCTATACTGAAATATTGCTAGTAGCCATTGTCAGGCTGGGTCTGTACCTCTATTTGGCATATTCCATGAAAAAAAAAATAACGTGTATTTGTAAGAGCTAGCTTGTAAAGTGGCTAATTAAAGAAGCCTAGCTTTTTCCTGTCTAGCTAGTTAGCTAGCAAAGTTAGCTAGCTAGCTTACAAACGGTGCTCAAATTCTTTATCTATCTAGTCTAGCTATAGTTTATCATATGACTTTGGCTTCATGCTGTATATTCAACCACCGTCCTCTTGCATCGTCATGTTGGAATGGCAGTTGGTTTTTTAATCAGAATGGCAGTTAAAATTTGAATTGACCAATAGGTTCTATAGAATCCCCTTTTTTATGTAAGAGTGTATGCTTTTGTTTGCTCTTGCTTCTAGCTAGCATTAAGTTTGCAACAGCACAGGTTTCTATGAACCTTGCTGTTTGCCACTCCGACCTCAGCAGCAATGTTGCAAAATGCGAATTCGATCTCCCCCCTGCCATAGAGTTAACGGTGTCGGACGTCCGCTGGACATTTTTGTGACCACGCGAAATCATGCAGCAGCATCATTAATATGGATATAAATGTCAATGCAAAACAGCTCAAACAAATGAAAAGGGAGCTAGTTAGCTGCCATTTCAGAGTTTGATGTGACTGTGTTAGCTTTTGTTAGCTGTTGTTTGTTAAAATCCATATTACACTCTGTGGTAAGGATAGGACCCTCAAGGTTATTTGCCTTCACTTGGTATTTAATGTATCTAGAACCTTTTTTAGTAAAGGGTTCTTTAATCTTGTCCAAAGCAGCAAAAGGTTCTATATAGAACCCCAAATAACCATTTTGTCTAAGCCTGTAAGACTCCTAAAATGTACTAGGCTGGATAACATGTGTCTAATATTGAAACAATGGTGTGGCTATATTTAGGTCATTTTTTCTGTTCATGGCAACACTGTGGTGTGAGTGCTTGCATCATGAAGGGTGCTTCGAGATAGCCTGGCTTGACCTGCAGTTGTTCCACTTTCAGACTTACTGCAAATCAATCTAATTATTTTGTTGTCTGATTACTCAAATTATTTAATTGACAATTGTAATCTGAATATTTAGCTGTCAACGAATCATCCACTTGTTCAAGCAATGACCTGTGCAAACCGCAGTCATGTTGTCAGTGGAGATATTCAAACATGATTGTGAGCACATTGGGCGGCAGGTAGCCTAGTGGTTAAGAGCGTTGGGCCAGTAACCAAAAGGTTGCTGGTTCAAATCCCAGACCTGACTAGGTGAAAAATCTGCCAATGTGCCCTTGAGCAGGTTAACCTTAATTGCTCCAGGGTTGCTGTCAATAATGGCTGATCCCTAGCCATGACCCCACTCGTTGAAGGTGTCTCAGGGAGAGTGGGATATACAAATGTAAGCGCCTAATAATATTTATTATTATATCAGTGTTGCAGACATCCAGTATACCCAACAGAACGTGTAATCTAAAATAGGGTCGTTCCATTTTTGGGTAGTGTAACTTGGTCAGAAACAACTATTAATTTCACCTAATTTTAACATTCTGTCATAAGAGCACATGCTCAACTTCATTAAAAACATGTTATCCCATCTCAAGTTGTATAAATTATTTTACTATAGAAGGTGCCATTATAGTAACAGGGTTGACCATAACAGTTTGAGGTTTTCATCTTAAATCAGCCATAAATCCCCTCCTGAAAGGGGGAATGGAAGCTTGTTGTGTGCAACTGGGAGGGGCAATTGAATGCAAGCTTCACAAAAACATTGAAATAGTAAAACAAATGTAAACAACAAAAAAATAGGAGATCCAGCTCACCTGCTTTTACACTATGATTTAACTATGTTCAATGTTTCTATTTAATAATTTTTTTAAATAGTTTCACCATATTAGAATGACAGTTCAGTTCACGTAACAGGGTTGACCTTAAAATGAGGGACAGATGTAAATTAATCACTAATCACATGAAATAAATAATAATCTTTACAAATGACTTTGTCAAAGCAAGAAACTAGGGCTTTACGATGATGGTGAACTTGAAGAGATTTTGGGATTAACTGGGTTAAAATCTGCCTAGAAGTATGAAAAACATGACAAGGGACATATCGAAATGATGTGCTTTGGCACGTTAGAAATACTTTATTAATATAAAAAATCAGATTGATTACATTTTCCATGTGGTCAATATTAAAGGGCACTTCATTTAATATAATAGGCTTTTAAATTCAACATTGGTGCACAATTTCTACGTAAAATATCAAAGGGATGCAAAATGTACTATAGTCATGGAACAACTCAGACTGATTACAAGCCCCTCTCTGCCCCAGACCTCCAATAAAGCCCTTATCAGTAGCCTGGTTACGTATCATAGGGCTGTATTTTCTGGTGGTCGTTGTTTTGCTGTGGTGTGTTGCATTGATGGAATTATATAATTTGACTGAGACATTCATAATCCATTTTAGTAAAATGAGAAAGATGCAAACCATTACAAGCACACAATTAAAAATGCTTTAAACATGTCTTGACTTTTCTCTTGGTTATATACTTAATATGTATGTCCTTTATAGTCAAAGGAGAGTTACACAAAATAGCCCATAACATTTTTTTGTGACTTTGCTTGTGATGCGTTTAATCCAGAGGGCAAAGGGTGTTTGCAAAACCATTAGTTATTAATTGACGTGATTGAGTGAGTGATTAAAACTTGAAAGTTGTTCGTCATTTCTGCCTAGTTGCGAAATATACTGACCAAAGGTCTTTCCTCAAAGGATGACAGAAGAGAAAGGGAACATCTAGGAGAGAAACACGGTTGCAAAGGTTGCCTGACATGTTAATAGTTGTTCCACGAAATGGTATTAGTTCAAACTACAAATACAAGTCTGAATCAAGTTCATTATTGACACATTAGTTACGATTATAAAAGAACAAGCATCAAGAGATCTTGTGTTTGATCCTCAGTCAAAACATTTTCCTTTTGGTGGTTCAAAACAAAGGGGGAAAATGTCTAGACCATTTAAACCAAACTGGAAGACTCATTATAGCATTTTCTGCCTTCTATTCTTGAATGTGCATTTGAAGATGATTTCAGTTTCTATCCTGGTTCTGTGACCTGATTTGAGTATGCAAAAAAATGAACAACCCACAGTACTTGGCTTGAGAACGGTTTGGCCAGCGTCTAGTTGAGACTTTACTTTTTGCAGTTGTTCCCTTATCAGCCTACATGTAACCTCCTATGATAGGCCTCTCTCATGGACCCTCAATGTAAGATAAGAAGACTAAGTCCACATTCCAACCATGATTTGTAGCAGCATTTCTGAATGTTCTCTTTGATAACCGAGGACTGCATCTGTGGGCGGTTGAGTGAGTGCATTAATTCATAATGTGCATGGTGTTCTCCATATGGCGTCTGATTCTGCTGGCCATATCACAGTTGATAGACTGAAGTTTAACCAGTGGCACTGGGGGCTCATCTTACTTTGACCTCTGTCTACCCTACTGTCAGTATCTCTCTCTCTCTCTCTCTTCAGGTTTTCCTCTCTTTCATTCTCTAACTTGGAAACATTAACAGGAAAACAGCAATTTGCAACAGTCTCATACCAGGCTCAGACATTGCATTGCTTTGTAGATTCTGAAAAAGAGAATATCTTTTGGACAAGAACTGGTCTATAGATCAGAAGCTTTTTGTCCCATCCACTAATACAGCTCAGGCCTCCTACACATTGAATGAAGATACAATGAAAAATAGAAAGAACATAGTGGTATCACAGATAGCAAATATCTTAAGATTAATCCCAGATACCTACAGCCCAGTAGACTTCATACTGCTCATATTTGCCCCTATCAAAATTAAACTACAGATGCACAGAAGTCATGATAGGTTATGGTATCTACTCATAACGCAGGTGTCAATCATGATGACATAACCTAGGTAATTTCTTAGGCCTATTTGTCCTACAGGTAGGCCTATGACAGAGTGTGTAATAATTTAGGTAGACCTACTAGTTTATGTAATAACACTTTTGGTGGATAACCTGCATCGCACCAGCTGGCTCAAGATAATTTCAGGAGCCAATATTGTCATTTTGAGATATCCTTCCGCTGTACTATTTTTTCAATGACTTTGCATTTATTCAGCTGACTCGGCATGTCCCTTTCGAGCACACACCAAAAGCGAGCAACTATTTTCCTCAACATTGATTCTCCATAGGCTGTACGTGCCTTACATCCACCACCAGTCACCACGACTGAAGTATATACGGTCACCACGGCGACTGTTGTGTCTTGGCGGATACAGGAACTTCAGAACTTGCATCAGCCGGTAGAGGCGGTTTGGTTGCATTTGTCGAGGGCTGTGAAGGAGGCAGGGATAGGATAGTTGTATGACATGATCTTTTTGTTTTTTCGTTTTATTGAAAGCGAGTAATTTTAACATAACACGAGACACCTCGCGGACCTTTTTTTCCCCCCAGATCGTCCTGTTTTATAACCTTTGCTGAACGGATGTAACGAAGATCTAGCTACATCAATAGCCTACTGCTGGATTACTTGACGAAAGAAATATACATTTGCGTGTATCTATATATATATATATATCTATGCAATCGGTAGGCTATTCGTTTGCATTGAAGTTATCAACCTAAGCATCATCGTCAATAGGCTTCGGTTTGGAGAGCGATGCGCAGAACCTAGGATCAATCAATGTGCATGCCTCCGATAAGTTGTTACACGTGTTGCAAAGTGCAAAGTTCTCTCAGTAGCCTATACTGGGCTACCTCAACATTGCGGTTCTTCTTCATAGGCCAATCAGATATGAGTTGTGATTGGCGCTAAAGGGCACACCACTCTCTTATTCTCTCTATATATTTATTTTTTTAGACTTTTATATTTCATTAACCCATTTTAGTATTTTACAAGATGTCGTGTCTTTTGCTTGGACTTATCAGAAGGTGAGTATATAACGTTTTGCAATTTGAAACTCAACTCATACTTAACAAAACTATAAACGCAACAATTTCAACGATTTTACTGAGTACCAGTTTATATATGAGGAAATCAGTCAATACATTCATTAGGCCCTAATCTATGGATTTCTAATAATTGGGAATACATATATGCATCTGTTGGTCACAGATACCTTTTAAAAAATGGGCCTCAGGATCTCTTCACGGTATTTCTGGTGGACATTCCTGCAGTCAGCATGCCAATTGCACACTCCCTAAAAACTTGAGACATCTGTGGCATTGTGTTGTGTGACAAAACTGCACATTTTAGAGTGGCCTTTTATGGTCCCCAGCACAAGGTGCACATGTGTAATGATCATGCTGTTTAATCAACTTCTTTATGCCACACCTGTCAGGTGGATGGATTATCTTGGCAAAGGAAAAATGCTCACTAAAAGGGATGTAAACAAATTTGTGCACAAAATTTGAGAGAAATATGCTTTTTGTGTGTATGGGAAATTTCTGGGATATTTTATTTCAGCTCATGAAACATGGGACCAACGCTTTACATGTTGCGTTTTATATTTTTGTTCAGTGGATTTCCTTATTGACCAACCATCATGGCACAGTATAGTGTAGCCTACTCTCAGCAACATTATGTTCTGTCAATTTTAGCAACTGCACTAGGCAACTCATGCAATGGTAGCCTAATGATTGTATTAAATGAGTTGTCATGAATTAGTAATATCACTATCGTGGATAGGATACTTTTACCAGTTGTTATTGCTATCTCACCCAATATACTGTGTGTCTGTTGGCAGCAAACCTTATGATAGGGTATATGTTTATGACTGTAAACTCGGGGAATAAACACACCCTGGAATATCAAGAGATGCATTGTAACCAAATATCATGGATACATAAACGACAGATTAAATGTCCACAAACTAAGGATTAAATGTCCCCATTGTAGAATGGAATGTCCTATTGAAGAATTTGCAAAGCACTGAAATTAGCCGTTCATCATCTACAACTTGATTGTCAGTTGTGAAATTGTCACAGACATACAGCACAAACAGACAGCTCTGTTTGCACAAATCTGAACAACCATATTTCAAAAGCTGTTTGCCTCTGAGATAGAAAATGACGGAAATAATTTCAAGATCCTATTACAACAAGTGATAGATAGCACTGCCCGAAGAGACGTGCTCAGATGTCCCTGATTTGAATCTCTTGCGTTCCCCTTCACAACTCTTTCTCTAGGCTTTGGTGACGTAGCACAGAGACTTAAAAAGTCAATGTGAGTAGTCTTGAGTGCATCTTGTCTTTCTTTTCAGAGTGAACTGCATGACACTGTCTTGACAGTCTTAGACACTGGAGAGGATATATGTCCGCGTGTCTATGCGTGTGTGTATTGATACAGAATCACAGTGCATTATGTTTAAAGGTTGTCCTGCGAGTGCACTGTCAGGATTCGTGTAGCTGCGTAATTGACATAGGAGTTTTAATGACTTACTTCTGCATGTATATGCATGATGAATTAATGTATATGTAGTGTGCATGCGCTACATGCATTTCTGCTCAGTTCCTGAAAATTCCCTATGGACCAAGCTAATTAACATTCAATTTTGGGGGAGTGTGGATGTGACTGTGTGTGGCGCGTGGTGATTGGTCGACATTTTTTTTTCCTGATGTAAATGAGACTATGCAAAATAGGCCACAGGGGTTGAGAAATGATACATTGTCATGGTTATAATAATAATAATAATAATAATAATAATAATATGCCATTTAGCAGACGCTTTTATCCAAAGCGACTTACAGTCATGCGTGCATGTATTTTTTGTGTATGGGTGGTCCCGGGGATCGAACCCACTACCCTGGCGTTACAAGCGCGATGCTCTACCAATTGAGCTACAGTGTTATCGTTGTTTCTCATGTTTTTATCTCTCCCTGACTAAGTCAGGATAATAGGAGAATAGCCTATTCCTTGTTTTAAATTCAGTTTTACAGAAATGTCTTTGGGCGCCTCACAATGTGAAAGCAGGGTGACCTCGTAATTAAATATAGCTTATGTTTGGTGAGCTACATTGCAAAATTACAGGCAGATTTGTACTTAAGTTTAACTGGGCTGCTATGGTACTTGTAGTGGGAGCTGGGATTTTGCCATACCCTTAAATGGAAACATGTAGAGCTTATACAATACATATGAGCACATGTTATATGTTGAGCACATTCTCTCTCTCTCTCTCTCTCTCTTAGATATATATATATATAATATTGTGCAGCACTTGTATAGTTTAGATGTATGCATGACAGGACAAAAGTTCCAGCAGTATGCTCAATAGATTATCAGTGAAGTCTGCTTGAAGGGACCTGAGCATGGCATTCTACACAGAGGAAAAGGTGGAAAGCCCAACCTTTCTCCTCTCCTGGTTCATTTTCTGTCTGCTTGCTCTCTCCCAGTCTGAAGTTTCTCCACACACGTCTGGTCGACTGCATGCAGAAATGTCACTTAAAATAGATTTCATAAACTGGAGAAGATTTTAAGATGACTTCTCATCACATAAATGGTTAAACAGTGTTTAAATAATACTTGTTCCCTGTGATGTTGGGCAAGAATTGTTCTTGGAAAAATGCCATCTTCCCATCAACAACATTTTTATCTTCTGTTTGCACCTAGGGCACTGGGTGACCTTTAACCCTTCCTTTAGAAATGGTTGTTATTGTGTAAACGTGAAGTTTAATGACACCAACGATGCAGCCAATTGGAACGGACTGTGTGCCAGCACTTTTACCAGGACCCAACTTTCACCTAGTAGAAAAATGTGATTTGAATTTCAAGCCAAATATTCAATTGACCTAGCCACGAGTTGGAATGTGAGTTCAATTATAATGCAGCACCTAGAGGCAAAGAGATAGCCCAAACCAGTTCCAGAGGTTCCTAGACATGTCAATACAATTAGTTTAAAAAGTTCAATTGAAGAGTGCATCTGAGAACTCATACAATCATCCACAGCCTTTTTTTAGTTTTTTGTAAAACCATGGACCATCGTGCCTGATTTTTCTAGTCAGTTCGCTCACACATGTTGTAACTGATTGTGTTCTGCCCTTGTTTATGAACACTGTGGTGTTAACAAACAAAAGAAAGCCCCCCCTATGTGCCCCTGCCATTATAAAGAGCTCTGAGCTGAAGTCTCAGGTTACAGTGCCCTGGCCACAGTTTGCATTAGATCGGCCACTTCCTGCCACTTACTGACTTACGTACTGACTTCGCCTGAGGGAGAGCAGCATAACCAAACCGCTTGGGAAGATGTCTGCTCTGTCAATGGCCTTTCCTCATGAAAGTCATTTGAGTTTTTGAAGGTATGGGATACAGTGGGGGAAAAAAGTATTTAGTCAGCCACCAATTGTGCAAGTTCTCCCACTTAAAAAGATGAGAGAGGCCTGTAATTTTCATCATAGGTACAAGTCAACTATGACAGACAAATTGAGAAAAAGAAATCCAGAAAATCACATTGTAGGATTTTTTATGAATTTATTTGCAAATTATGGTGGAAAATAAGTATTTGGTCACCTAGAAACAAGCAAGATTTCTGGCTCTCACAGACCTGTAACTTCTTCTTTAAGAGGCTCCTATGTCCTCCACTCGTTACCTGTATTAATGGCACCTGTTTGAACTTGTTATCAGTATAAAAGACACCTGTCCACAACCTCAAACAGTCACACTCCAAACTCCACTATGGCCAAGACCAAAGAGCTGTCAAAGGACACCAGAAACCAAATTGTAGACCTGCACCAGGCTGGGAAGACTGAATCTGCAATAGGTAAGCAGCTTGGTTTGAAGAAATCAACTGTGGGAGCAATTATTAGGAAATGGAAGACATACAAGACCACTGATAATCTCCCTCGATCTGGGGCTCCACGCAAGATCTCACCCCGTGGGGTCAAAATGATCACAAGAACGGTGAGCAAAAATCCCAGAACCACACGGGGGACCTAGTGAATGACCTGCAGAGAGCTGGGACCAAAGTAACAAAGCCTACCATCAGTAACACACTACGCCGCCAGGGACTCAAATCCTGCAGTGCAAGACGTGTCCCCCTGCTTAAGCCAGTACATGTCCAGGCCCGTCTGAAGTTTGCTAGAGTGCATTTGGATGATCCAGAAGAGGATTGGGAGAATGTCATATGGTCAGATGAAACCAAAATATAACTTTTTTGGTAAAAACTCAACTCGGTCGTGTTTGGAGGACAAAGAATGCTGAGTTGCATCCAAAGAACACCATACCTACTGTGAAGCATGGGGGTGGAAACATCATGCTTTGGGGCTGTTTTTCTGCAAAGGGACCAGGACGACTGATCCGTGTAAAGGAAAGAATGAATGGGGCCATGTATCGTGAGATTTTGAGTGAAAACCTCCTTCCATCAGCAAGGGCATTGAAGATTAAACGTGGTTGGGTCTTTCAGCATGACAATGATCCCAAACACACCGCCCGGGCAACGAAGGAGTGGCTTCGTAAGAAGCATTTCAAGGTCCTGGAGTGGCCTAGCCAGTCTCCAGATCTCAACCCCATAGAAAATCTTTGGAGGGAGTTGAAAGTCCGTGTTGCCCAGCGACAGCCCCAAAACATCACTGCTCTAGAGGAGATCTGCATGGAGGAATGGGCCAAAATACCAGCAACAGTGTGTGAAAACCTTGTGAAGACTTACAGAAAACGTTTGACCTGTGTCATTGCCAACAAAGGGTATATAACAAAGTATTGACAAAACTTTTGTTATTGACCAAATACTTATTTTCCACCATAATTTGCAAATAAATTCATTAAAAATCCTACAATGTGATTTTCTGGATTTTTTTTTCTCATTTTGTCTGTCATAGTTGACGTGTACCTATGATGAAAATTACAGGCGTCTCTCATCTTTTTAAGTGGGAGAACTTGCACAATTGGTGGCTGACCAAATACTTTTTTCCCCCACTGTATGTCTCACAGACGATTTTAAGTAATGGTGAACATGTGTGGATATTATTTGTTTCTAACCCATGCACCTGATAATGAAAGGCTCTTCTAGAATATGTTCAGAAGTAACACATTCACAGTGCTTGCCTTTGTTTAGGGAAACCCCAAAAAGTGTGTGATCTGAGAAGTGACACTACATTAGTATATTACCCCTATGTATTATTGATGTGTGGATTGCTCACTAGCACTAATAGTAGGATTATAGTGACACATTTTCCTGTAATCCGCTCTCAATAGAATTGCATCCCTGAAACCATACTGAAGAGGTTGATTGTGTATCTTGCTATCATTATGCATCTTGCTACCCAGTATTTCAATGTTGTTTGTATTGTTGCCTATTTTGACACCAGATTTAAATTTGGTATCCATTTGGGGCATGTTTTTTTTGATAACTGCAAGTTGCTAAATGATCATAGTATGGCTTCTTTTACAGCTGATATCAGCCAGCAACCTAGTATCATGTATATTATGGTACGGTATGTTTGAATACAGTTCCCCTTCCTGTCGGCCTCCGTAACACACCCACTGTTACCTCCCTGTGTCTTGGTACAGACGGGGTGGAGTGGGGGCGTCCGTGGGGGTCCGCTCCCTAGCCTCGATCCCCTCCCTGCCCCCAGCGGTGGCTGACTTTGTGAAGGGGGCGGTGGATGAGTGCAAGCCTGCCAATGTGCATGTGGTGACGGGGAGCGCAGAGGAGTCGGCTCACATCCTAGCTGGCTTGGAGAAAGACGGCATGGTGAAGAGGCTACCCAAGTATGAGAACTGGTGAGTGTTGCTGTGATCCCCTACATACTCTAACACCGCTCAACAGCAGGGGAACTGGTAGGAATCTGGCTCTGTATGTCACGAAGCAGGTTAAGTAAGCTAACGAGCTAAGGTAATGTAGAGCAGAATAGAATACATTAACTTCGATTTTCTGGTTAGTAAATAATGCTTACGTTCAATATACATTATTGAGAGTACTAAGTCTGTCAAACTAAGTAATCTGGCTGACTCAGTTAGATTAATCTACAACAATATCTGTCTTTTGAGTCACTTTTTCCACTGTGGCCCTGGAGCTCATCAAAAGCCTATTATTCTCACTCTACCATAAAGAATGATAAGAGAATGAATAGTCTGTTTATGGCCTTTATCTCTGTGCAGCTGGCTGGCACGTACAGACCCCAAGGACGTGGCTCGGGTGGAGAGTAAGACTGTTATCGTCACCAAGAACCAGAGGGACACCATCCCTGTCCCTAATGGGGGGGCTAAGAGCCAGCTGGGCAGCTGGATGAGCGAGGGTGACTTCCAGAAGGCCAGACAGGACCGCTTCCCAGGCTGCATGGCAGGTACTGTACTGTACACAACATTCCTCTACTCCTGGCCTCTCTGGAGGTTTACCCCATCAGCGGTCTACAGTATATGAATTGTCTGTAATGGAGTGTCAGTCTTCAGTCAAATTGGGTTCATCCCTTTTTTAAAATGGCTATTTTTGCCTACCAGAAAACCGGGCCTAAACCTCCAAAATAACTAGCTATGTTGACAGTGGCAAGTGTCATAATCGACTATCAATGTTGAATCCAGTGTTATAGTGTCAAACTACTGAAGTCTAATTTTAACTAATTAGACCGTGAAAGGGCCAGAAGTCATTAAAAGATCAAATGGTCGAGTTCAGGATTAAAATGTAGGGTTAAATAATTATCTGAAAAGGGTCACATTTTATTGAGACACCAATTATTTTAATCAGCTAACTGAGACTTGTCTCTAATGGAAAATGATGTCTCATTCTTCCTCAGGTCGAACAATGTATGTGATCCCCTTTAGCATGGGCCCGGTGGGCTCTCCACTATCTAAGTTTGGTGTGCAGGTGACAGACTCGCCCTACGTGGTGGCGAGCATGGGCATCATGACGCGCATGGGTACCCCAGTCATGGACAAGCTGGCGCAGGGAGCAGAGTTTGTGCGCTGCCAGCACTCCCTCGGGCGACCCTTCCCACTGAAAGGTACCACTTCACAGAGGCCCTCTCTCTATCTACTGTTATGTATCACATCCCCTACATAACCATACACATCCAGCTTTATGCCATACATGACATTCAACCACCATGTTGCCTCACTTCATTTCATCTCTCTCCACTTACTCTCCTCTAATTCCATCCCCTGCTTCCATATTCATCCCTCCATCCCCATCTTCCTCCCATGGTCCCCACCTCCCCCACCCCAGCTCCCCTGGTCAACTCTTGGCCGTGTAACCCAGAGAAGGTGCTGATCTCCCACCTGCCAGACACCAGGCAGATCCTGTCGTTCGGCAGTGGCTACGGAGGCAACTCCCTGCTGGGGAAGAAGTGCTTCGCCCTGAGGATCGCCTCGCGCATCGCCAAGGACGAGGGCTGGCTGGCCGAACACATGCTGGTGAGAAAAGGGACCCGATAGGGGTGCTCTGACATAACTGTATTCCCTTTTTAGGAGCAGTTCGTACAAAAATACTGTATCTTAGGCAGGAAGAGTAGACAGGATGCCCGTAGGACAAAAGGAATATCAGGAGATGGGTTGCCAGATTCAGATCCTAGAATTTGCGACACAGTCAGTGCCTCATACGGTAGCAGTGAGTAGTTAGTTAGTCCCTTGTGATGTTCCTACATTATGGGAGAAACTACTCAGTCAATGCAACACCCACCCTCTCTTTCTCCTTCGCTGTCTTTTCTGTCACTCCTCCCCAACCAGATCCTGGGCATCACCAATCCTCAGGGAGTGAAACGCTACGTGGCGGCAGCGTTTCCCAGTGCCTGTGGGAAAACTAACCTGGCCATGATGAAGCCTGCGCTGCCTGGCTGGACTGTGGAGTGTGTAGGAGACGACATCGCCTGGATGAAGTTCGACAGTCAGGGTGAGGGATACACACTCAACACACACTGGGACTTGAAGCTTTTGGGGAGTCAAGCCTGACTAGTAAAGACTCAAACAGTAACATACTGGTAAAGACTCAAACAGTAACATACTGGTAAAGACTCAAACAGTAACATACTGGTAAAGACTCAAACAGTAACATAATAGAGCTTTGAATTTACTGTCAGGCTATTCATTTCATGGTCAGACATTTTGTACAACCCATTAAAACTATAACCAGCAACTCCCTCCTGTTTTAGAGGTCATTGTGCTTCCTTCAGGAAACAAATCCATACATGCATCTCTGTCACTCACATTGTCCTTGTCACTTTGTTCTCAGGTAAACTCAGGGCCATCAACCCAGAGAATGGCTTTTTCGGCGTGGCTCCCGGCACGTCCCTGAAGACCAACCCTCATGCCATGGCGACCATCGCCAAAAACACTGTGTTCACCAACGTGGGCGAGACCAGCGACGGAGGGGTATGGTGGGAGGGACTGGACCCTCCTGCCGCAGGGGTCTCCCTGACCGACTGGCACGGCAAATCCTGGAAAGCAGGTAGCGTTGTCTCACTGTAGTGCAGGTTTCCAACCTGTGCTTGGTCCTGTGCTTGGTCCTGTGCTTGGTCCTGTGGTTGGTCCTGTGGTTGGTCCTGTGCTTGGTCCTGTGGTTGGTCCTGTGGTTGGTCCTGTGGTTGGTCCTGTGGTTGGTCCTGTGGTTGGTCCTGTGGTTGGTCCGCGGGGGTACTGCAGGTGGTCTAGGATATATATTTTATTTTTTATACAAATAAAATATTGATCTTTATTTGTAAATAACAGTTGGGAGTATTAATGGTATTATAAGCAATTTTACATTACTTTTCACAATGCAAATTGATAATAATAATAATAATAATAAGCCTTTTTAAGCAGGAATCTTTCATTTAAACAATGTTTTAGTATAAAGCTGAGTGATGAACCTGGAGAAATGTAACCGCTCTGAAATTCAAAGCGAGAGCTATGTATGCAAGGACTGACCATCAATTATATCAAAATGATCGTTTTAACCATGTGTTGAGGCTATACAGTGTTTGTTTACATTTACTTTGTTTCCAAACATTGGACAAGGTTATACTGTATTTTGGGTTCTGATACTCCCAGTCGGTATTAGATAGAATGTCGCGGCCCTGCCCCGCCTGTGAGGAAAACAACCTGTGGTTACCTAGGTTACCCCATTGGCTCGCAGCAAATACTTGACCTTTTTCAAATGTAGTTTTCTTGATATCTGCTTGTTTTTAGTCAATTACAAAAACGACTTTTAAGAGAAGTACAACATGTCTAAAGATGACTTTTCAACAGTGCCTGCTCCCGAGCATTCTCTCTACTTAGAAAAATGTAATATTGACTGTAGGGCTTCCCTCATGCCCCATTTCATCAAGGTGCTAGCAGCCTTGTGAGTGAGTGCTAGCTAGCTACCAACCAAATGGAACATTAAGCTAGCCAAGCCCAACAACACAAACAAACGGACTATACAGCTAGTGAGTGGAGTTACAAATAGACTAAAACAAGCTAAATGTCTTACCTGTGATGAAAAATACAGGAATGGAAGACCCAGAGTTACCTCTGCTGCAGAGGATAAGTTCATTAGAGTTACCAGCCTCAGAAATTGCAGCCCAAATAAATGCTTCACAGTAACAGACACATCTCAACATCAACTGTTCAGAGGAGGCTGCGTGAATCAGGCCTTCATGGTCGAATTGCTGCAAAGAAACCACTACTAAAGGACACCAATAAGAAGAAGAGACCTACTTGGGCCAAGAAACACGAGCAATGGACATTAGACCGGTGGAAATCTGTCCTTTTTGGTCTGATGAGTCAAAATTTGAGATTTTTGGTTCCAACTGCTGTGTCTTTGTGAGACGCAGAGTAGGTGAACGGATGATCTCCACATGTATGGTTCCCACCGTGAAGCATGGAGGAGGAGGTGTGATGATGTGGGGGTGCTTTGCTGGTGACACTGTCTGTGATTTATTTAGAATTCAGGGCACACTTAACCAGCATGGCAGCACAGTATTCTGCAGCGATACGCCATCCCATCTGGTTTGGGCTTAGTGGGACTATAATTTTTTTTTCAACAGGACAATGACCCAACACACCTCCAAGCTGTGTAACGGCTATTTTACCAAGAAGGAAAGTGATGGAGTGCTGCATCAGATGACCTGGCCGCCACAATCCCCCGACCTCAACCCAATTGAGATGGTTTGGGATGAGTTGGACCGCAGAGTGAAGGAAAAGCAGCCAATAGGAGCTCAGCATATGTGCTCAGCATATTTTGATTTGTTTAAGACTTTTTTTGGTTGCTACATGATTCCATTTGTGTTTTTTCATAGTTTTGATGTCTTCACTATTATTCTACAATGTAGAAAATAGTAAAAATAAAGAAAAACCGTTGAATGAGTAGGTGTGTCCAAACTTTTGACTGGTACTGTATATGATTACCATCAAATCAAAATGTTATAGAAATGTTAATGTCCAAATACTATTAAAGTCTAACAGTAATAATATGTTCTAATCAAATTCACCCTCTTTCTCTTCCTCACAGGAGACTCTGGCCCGTGTGCCCATCCCAACTCCAGGTTCTGTACTCCCGCGGTCCAGTGCCCCATCATCGACCCTCAGTGGGAGAGTGACGAGGGTGTGCCCATCGATGCAATCATCTTTGGGGGCAGGAGGCCAGAGGGTGAGTGCCCTCTACTGATCCAATTACTAAGATACTGGTTTAGTAACTAATCTAAGATTAACACTATATTTTCATTTTAGTCATGTAGCAGGCTAGCATCTAGTGTTGTAGGTAGTGTTATAAATTATACAGTTTGGTTAATGTAACTAGAACAATACAAATGATTCCCTATGACTGATTTGAAAATGTTCTGAAATTCTTGTCCAATGTGTCACTTTGGGACACTGTTACACTGTTGCCCTGACCTCTGACCTCTATGTTTCCCAGGAGTCCCTCTTGTGTACGAGTCGTTTAATTGGCGTCACGGTGTGTTTGTGGGAGCCTCTATGAGGTCTGAGGCCACAGCAGCTGCTGAGTACAAAGGTACAGTACCTCATAAACCACATTAAAGAGCTTGTCATATAATTAAATTAGTTATAACATATTTACATTTTAGTAATTTAGCAGACGCTCTTATCCAGAGCGACTTACAGTTAGTGAGTGCATACATTTTTCATACTGGCCTCCCGTGGGAATCGAACCCACAACCCTGGCATTGCAAGCGCCATGCTCTACCAACTGAGCTACAGGAGGGCCTAATTAAAGTAGATATGAGCTGTCTATAGAGTAGAATAGAACAGTAAAAACATCTCGAAAGTTAATATCACCTGATATGATGGCATACTGTTTTCCCTCATTCCTCTCCAGTGATAATGAATAAAACGATGACCTTTTGAATAAAATTTATTTTTTCTCTCCAGGCAAGGTCATAATGCATGACCCCTTCGCCATGCGCCCCTTCTTCGGCTACAACTTCGGGGACTACCTGGCCCACTGGCTGAGCATGGAGACCCGCAAGGGCCCCACCCACCTGCCCAAGATCTTCCATGTCAACTGGTTCCGCAAGGACCCCACGTCGGGCTCCTTCCTCTGGCCGGGCTTTGGCGACAACGCCCGCGTTCTGGAGTGGATCTTCAAGCGCTGCAGCCGCGAGAGGGAGGATGAGGCGGCCAGGAAGAGCATGGTGGGCTGGGTGCCACAGGAGGGAGCCATCAACCTGCAGGGACTGGGCAGCAAGGTGGACATGGGTGCCCTCTTTGACCTGCCCAAGCCCTTCTGGGAGAAGGAGACCCAGGAGCTGAGGGCATACTTTACCCAGCAGGTGGGAGCCGACCTCCCCCAACAGGTGGAGGGAGAACTGAAGGCTCTGGAGGACAGGGTCAGGAATTGAGAGGTGGAGGGACCAGATGATTCAGAGAGAGAAGAGAGAAAGTATGGACTATTGGACACTACACTATGCTGATGCTGCAATATGGTGGGGATGGGGATATGGTGCGACTGACAGAAAAGGGTCTAATAAGCTAATTGCAGTTTGGTGGAAACTGCTTTTCCTATATGTGGGTACATGTAAACCAACGTTTGTAAATTGTAAGAAAATACAATGATATGATGCGACTGCATCACTGACGAATGCAGTTCGGCCGCCACTCACTGTCAGTGGCTATATGAGTAGATATTAGGTGATATTAGCAGAATCAGTGTTTAGCAGTACCTTACTGACATCTTGCAATAAAGGCATTGGATGTTTACAAGCTATAGCCCAAAGAATCATCTAATCATGACAAGCTTTAATATCCATATTAATTTCAACATTTCTTGCAGAATGTTACCTCAATATCCTTTTATTTGCTCACTAGTCCCTGGGATTACTGAATGGCCATTGGCTACGAACATGTGGAGGAAATACATCTGGTTGGCTCAGGGGGAAAGATTAATTAGCATTCTTTCTCACTTTTGTATTAATAAAAATGATTATAATCTAATGTTTACACACGAGATATGCAAACTGTTGGACCAATAAAACAGAGATTTAATGGAAATTGAACGTAAAGGTTTTTATTCCAGTGCAATTAATAAACATCAAATTCAGCCTCAATTGTGTCTCTTGATCAACACTCAACATAAAAACTGACAACTCCCCAAAATATGTACATTTAAAATATATATGTAATGGAATATTTAAGATGAATAAAGTTCACATTCAGGTTAGAGTGATTAACATAATGTTTGCAATATTGATATAGTTTCCCTTTCTGTAACACATGATTTCCAGTATTCTGTTTCTAACACTCGGGATGATGGTCACTAGAATCAATGCTGCATGTTATGGATTAAACTCATAACTGTTGATAGTGATTGACTCCAGACTGGAGGTCCAAGGACCGAGGACACACTGATTATTATTGTGTTCTGTGAAACACTGATTCTGTAGTAGCTGACAAAGCCACTGCCTTTTCTTTTGACTTCCTACATGCCTCTCAGGCTGGTGTTGACAGAACATTTGTTGGTCTGATTAGTATATACAGTGCCTTGTAAAAGTATTCATCCCCCTTTGCGTTTTTCCTATTTTGTTGCATTACAACCTGTAATTTAAATGGGTTTTTATTTGGATTTCATGTAATGGACATACACAAAATAGTCCAAATTGGTGAAGTGAAATGAAAGAAATAACTTGTTTCAAAAAATTCTAAAAAATAAGTAACGGAAAAGTGGTGCGTGCATATGTATTCAACCCCTTTGCTATGAAGACCCTAAATAAGATCTGGTGCAACCAATTACCTTCAGAAGTCACATAATTAGTTAGATTGCACACAGGTGGACTTTATTTAAGTGTCACATGATCTCAGTATATATACACCTGTTCTGAAAGGCCCCAGAGGCTGCAACCACTAAGCAAGCGGCACCATGAAGACCAAGGAGCTCTCCAAACAGGTCAGGGACAAAGTTGTGGAGAAGTACAGATCAGGGTTGGGTTATACAAAAAATATCAGAAACTTTGAAAATCCCACGAAGCACCATTAAATCCATTATAAGAAAATGGAAAGAATATGGCACCACAACAAACCTGCCAAGAGAGGGCTGCCCACCAAAACTCACGGACCAGGCAAGGAGGGCATTAATCAGAGAGGCAACAAAGAGACCAAAGATAACCCTGAAGGAGCAGCAAAGCTCCACAGCGGAGATTGGAGTATCTGTCCATAGGACCACTTTAAGCCGTACACTCCACAGAGCTGGGCTTTACGGAAGAGTGGCCAGAAAAAAGCCATTGCTTAAAGAAAAAAATAAGCAAACACGTTTGGTGTTCGCCAAAAGCCATGTGGCAGACCCCCCAAACATATGGAAGAAGGTACTCTGGTCAGATGAGACTAAAATTGAGCTTTTTGGCCATCAAGGAAAACGCTTTGTCTGGCGCAAACCCAACACCTCTCATCACCCCGAGAACACCATCCCCACAGTGAAGTATGGTGGTGGCAGCATCATGCTGTCTCCTGAGTGGCGCAGTGGTCTAAGGCACTGCATCGCAGTGCTAACTGTGCCACTAGAGATCCTGGTTCGAATCCAGGCTCTGTCGCAGCCGGCCGTGACCGGGAGACTCATGGGCGGCGCACAATTGGCCTAGCGTCGTCCAGGGTAGGGGAGGGAATGGCCGGCAGGGATGTAGCTCAGTTGGTAGAGCATGGCGTTTGCAACGCCAGGGTTGTGGGTTCGATTCCCACGGGGGGCCAGTATAAAAAAATATGTATTCACTAACTGTAAGTCGCTCTGGATAAGAGCGTCTGCTAAAAAATGACTAAAAAAAAAATAAAAAATGCTGTGGGGATGTTTTTCATCGGCAGGGACTGGGAAACTGGTCAGAATATAAGGAATGATGGATGGCGCTAAATACAGGGAAATTCTTGAGGGAAACCTGTTTCAGTCTTCCAGAGATTTGAGACTGGGACGGAGGTTCACCTTCCAGCAGGACAATGACCCTAAGCATACTGCTAAAGCAACACTTGAGTGGTTTAAGGGGAAACATTGAAATGTATTGGAATGGCATAGTCAAAGCCCAGACCTCAATCCAATTGAGAATCTGTGGGATGACTTAAAGATTGCTGTACACCAGCGGAACCCATCCAACTTGAAGGAGCTGGAGCAGTTTTGCCTTGATGAATGAGCAAAAATCCCAGTGGCTAGATGTGCCAAGCTTATAGAGACAAACCCCAAGAGACTTGCAGCTGTAATTGCTGCCAAAGGTGGCTCTACAAAGTATTGACTTTGGGGCGGGGGGAATAGTTACGCACGCTCAAGTTTTCTGTTTTCTTGTCTTATTTTTTGTTTGTTTTTCAAGAAAAAATATTTTGCATCTTCAAAGTGGTAGGCATGTTGTGTAAATGAAATGATACAACCCCCCCAAAAATCGATTTTAATTCCAGGTTGTAAGGCAACAAAATAGGAAAAATGCTAAGGGGGTTGAATACTTTATCAGTTAGACATTTTCTCTGCTTCTATGCTGGATGTTGTCTCCCTGTTGCAACTTGTATTAATCCAGATTGATTTATGATTGACTTTATCTGCGACTGCTCTTTTTTGTTCACCTGGTAATTCCTATTACAGATAATATTGTTATTCTGGTAACTGCACAAAAGATGCAGAGAAACAGTGACTAGTAGATGTTAACACCATTCTGCTGTCATGTTGACTTACTTCACCAACTTCCTGTCTTGTATCAGCCAAATAATTGTGTCATATATCCTCTGTCATCATTGACTTTATATGGCCTTAAACTACATTTGAACTATCAGGTGGCACGGCACTTTTAAACAGTTAAACAATTTTCATACCAGAAAATTCTACAAATATGCAGACAATTGAGGTTCACAAACTTATGAATACGAAATCAAAAATAACAATAGAAAGCAAATTCACAAGACATACTGTATATATCCAAAATACTTAAAATGCACCTCTTTTATTCACTTGTGCATAAAGCCCATCTAGGTAGTTAAGGTGTGGTTCCTGGGGCCCTCTCCTGGTCACATTGACTTCAGCGTACTCACTCTCCTGCCCCTGGACCCTGTTCCTGTCCTGGGCTGCAGCTGGGGTCTCTTTGGGCCGTAGTTTGGAGAAGTCTATGTCACCATAGTGGATCTCTTCAGGCTGGTCTTCTGCAGGTTCCTCTGGTTTCTCTCCGGCTGTGGTCTGGTTAACACACACCGTCCCAACCGGGGAGTTCTGTGGAGAGAACACAGAGAGAGGAACAGGTGTAAAGTTCTAAGCTCAGTCATTTGTAAAACTCTAAAGTCAGCAGGTTGCACAACACATACTGAGGGGATGTCAATGACAATGTCAATTAAATTGACAGAAGAAAATAATTACATTTTGACAACAAATGAGCTCCAATCTACAGAAAACATTGTCAAAGTCCAACAGCTATTCTGTTATCATTCAATGTTCTCACAAGACGTAGCATTGCTATCAGTGTGGTCATCTCCCCTGAACTTCCTCTAAAATGATGTTAACCTCATGGCTTTGGAGAGTTTCAGCATTATTTCAGTACATCCTTAGATACACTTTGTAGATGTGTTTTGAAAGTTGAGCCTTATTCCCACCTGTCCCTGTGGATTGTCCATCCTTTCAAGTCCATCGGGGAGCCTAGAGTTTCTCCTCCTGGAAGACATTTAAAAGGTATTCTGAATGCACTGAGAGGGTTTTCATATGCAAAAGCACAAACACAACATAAATAAATAGTTTTGAATTGATGCCAGGAATAGTTTTTACCATCCATAAAGACTGATCAGTCTGATAAGCAGAAAGACCCCCAGAGTTCCTGCTGCAACCCCAAAAACCATTGGGTTAACAGATTCTTCTTGCCCTGAAAATACAGCACATATTATGGTCATTTCTCACAAAAAGATCACTAAAGTACACAACATGAACAAAAGTATGTGGACACCTGCTCGTCGAACATCTCATTCCAAAATCATGGGCATTAATATTAATATGGAGTTGGTCTGTCACGCCCTGGCTCTGGGGACTCTTAATTGTTGAGCCAGGGTGTGGATTTTCTATGTTTAGTTTTCATTGGTTTTTGTTCTAGATCGTTTAGTTTCTATGTTGGCCAGGGTGGTTCCCAATCAGAGACAGCTGTAGCTCGTTGTCTCTGATTGGGGACCATACTTAGGCAGCCTGTTTGGCACTAGTCAATTGTGGGATCTTGTTCCGAAAGGTTTGTGTTATTTAACCTAGGACTTCACGTTTCGTTTGTTGTTTTGTTTGTGTTAAGTACTGAATAAAGTATGTACGTTTATCACGCTGTGCCTTGGTCCGCTTCATCCGGTAACGATCGTGACATGGTCCCCCCTTTGCTGTTATAACAGCCTCCACTGTAGCATTAAGATGTTCCTTCACTGAAACTAAGGGATCTAGCCCGAACCATGAAAATCAGCTCCAGACCATTATTCCTCCTCCACCAAACATAACAGCTGGACCTATGCATTGGGGAAGGTAGCGTTCTCCTGGCATCCGTCAAACCCAGATTTGTCCGTCGGACTGCCAGATGGTGAAGCAGGATTCATCACTCCAGAGAACCGGTTTCCTATTCTCCAGAGTCCAATGGCGGTGAGCCTTACACCACTCCAGACGATTCTTGGCATTGCGCTTGTTGATCTTAGGCTTGTGTGCGGCTGCTCGGCCATGGAAACCCATTTCATGAAGCTCCCCACAAATAGTTATAGTGCTGACATTGCTTCCAGAGGCAGTTTGGAACTCGGTAGTGAATGTTGCAACTGAGGTCAGATGATATTTACGAACTATGCGCTTCAGCACTCAGCTGTCCCGTTCTCTGAGCTTGTGTGGCTTACCGCTTCGCGGCTGAGATGTTGTTGCTCCTAGAAGATTCCACTTCACAATAACAGCACTTACAGTGTACCGGGTTAGCTCTGGCAGGGCAGACATTTAACGAACTGACTTGTTGGAAAGGTGGAATCCTATGACAGTGCCTCGTTGAAAGTCACTGAGCTCTTGAGTAAGGCCATTCTACTACCAGTGTTTGAGTATGGAGATTGCATGGCTTTGTGCTCAATTTTATACACCTGTCAGCAACGGGTGTGGCTGAAATAACCAAATCTACTAATTTGAAGGGGTGTCCACATACTCTTGTATATATAGTATATATCTAATCTAAGATTGTGCCCGACATGCCCGTTTTACCTTTAATAGCCAGCTTCTCTTCCTCTGACTTCCCACGGCCGTGACTATTTCTTGCTTCACAGTAGTACAGTCCTCCATCACCAACAGTCACATTGAGGGTGTAACTCAGTCCGTATGCTACCTGTGTTGGCAATAGGCAATATGGACTTTCAGCTCCCTCCAAAGATTTTCTATTGGGTTCAGGTCTGGAGACTGGCTAGGCCACTCCAGGACCTTGAGATGCTTCTTACGGAGCCACTCCTTAGTTGCCCTGGCTGTGTGTTTCGGGTCGTTGTCATGCTGGAAGACCCAGCCATGACCCATCTTCAATGCTCTTACTGAGGGAAGGAGGTTGTTGGCCAAGATCTCGCGATACATGGCCCCATCCATCCTCCTCTAAATACGGTGCAGTCGTCCTGTCCCCTTTGCAGAAAAGCATCCCCAAAGAATGATGTTTCCACCTCCATGCTTCACGGTTGGGATGGTGTTCTTGGGGTTGTACTCATCCTTCTTCTTCCTCCAAACACGGCGAGTGGAGTTTAGACCAAAAAGCACTCTTTTTGTCTCATCAGACCACATGACCTTCTCCCATTCCTCCTCTGGATCATCCAGATGGTCATTGGCAAATTTCAGACGGGCCTGGACATGCGCTGGCTTGAGCAGGGGGACCTTGCGTGCGCTGCAGGATTTTAATCCATGACGGCGTAGTGTGTTACTAATGGTTTTCTTTGAGACTGTGGTCCCAGCTCTCTTCAGGTCATTGACCAGGTCCTGCCGAGTAGTTCTGGGCTGATCCCTCACCTTCCTCATGATCATTGATGCCCCACGAGGTGAGATCTTGCATGGAGCCCCAGACCGAGGGTGATTGACCGTCATCTTGAACTTCTTCCATTTTCTAATAATTGCGCCAACAGTTGTTGCCTTCTCACCAAGCTGCTTGCCTATTGTCCTGTAGCCCATCCCAGCCTTGTGCAGGTCTACAATTTTATCCCTGATGTCCTTACACAGCTCTCTGGTCTTGGCCATTGTGGAGAGGTTGGAGTCCGTTTGATTGAGTGTGGGACAGGTGTCTTTTATACAGGTAACGAGTTCAAACAGGTGCAGTTAATACAGGTAATGAGTGGAGAACAGAAAAACTAACAGGTCTGTGAGAGCCGGAATTCTTACTGGTTGGTAGGTGATCAAATACTTATGTCATGCAATAAAATGCAAATGAATTACTTAAAAATCATATAATATGATTTTCTGGATTTTTGTTTTAGATTCCGTCTCTCACAGTTGAAGTGTACCTATGATAAAAATTACAGACCTCTACATGCTTTGTAAGTAGGAAAACCTGCAAAATCGGCAGTGTATCAAATACTTGTTCTCCCCACTGTAAGTGCTATGAACATTGACATTTTCTAATGAACCTTCTACTTTTGCACAATTTGTTTCAGTCACTTGAGACATTGCAGAGGTGGCCTTAGCCATGTTTCACCAGTTTCAAATGAAATGGGCCTCAGCTTCCCACTGACTGATTCTTAACACAAAGTGGGGGAGGGGGGAGGGGTAAATCCCTTTTTGGGGTTAGGACAAGACAACAGCTTTTTGAAACGGGACCCCAAATCGCTAAGTAAAAGGCAATTTTGACAAAAGCTGTATCCCTTCTGAACAAAACCCTCTTGGACCTGCCCAAGGCCTTCTGGGAGAAGGAGACCCAGGAGCTGAGGGTGTCCTTTACCCAGCAGGTGAAAGCCGACCTCCCCCAACAGATGGAGGGACCCTGATTAACTCTTTAGTATTATCCCAGTTTACCTATTTGCTTATGGTCTTGCCTACGCCTAGCAAACAGTTTTTTAAATTATATGAGAAAAAAATATTCAATTTTATTTGGAACGGCAAGCCAGACAAAATTAAAAGAGCATATTTATATAATGAATATGAATTCGGAGGACAGAAATTATTAAATATTAAAGCATTAGACCTATCACTAAAATCTTCAGTCATCCAAAAGTTATACTTAAATCCGAACTGGTTCTCAAGCAAATTAGTAAGATTGTCTCACCCACTGTTCAAGAAAGGCCTTTTTCCCTTTATTCAGATTACAACCTCTCACTTTCAGTTATTTGAAAAGGAAATAATCTCCCAAATGTCACTATTTCTAAAACAAGCCATAGAAAGTTGGTTGTAATTTCAATTTAATCCTCCAGAAACGACAGAACAAATAATGCAACAAATATTGTGGTTAAATTCAAATATACTAATTGACAAAAAACCTTTATTTTTTGACAGAATGTTTAAAAAGGTATAATCTTCGTAAATGATATCATCGGTAGGACTGGTGGAGTTATGTCGCACATGCAGCTAACAAAAACATATGGAAATGTCTGCTCTACCCAAAATTACAACCAAATAATTGCAGCCTTACCGCAAAAGTGGAAGAGGAAAGTTGAAGGGGGAGAAAGTAAGGAACTTGTCTGTCGGCCTTGCATTAAAGAACATAATTGGTTAAGGAAAACTGTGATAAATAAAAAAGTATATCAGTTTCACTTAAGGACCAAAGGATTGACAGCAGTCCCATATAGATTGCAAAATAGTTGGGAAGAGATCTTTGACGTACCGATCCCATGGCATAGTGTTTATGAACTGACACGCAAAACGACACCGGATTCAAAAATTAGAATCTTTCAATTTAAATTATTATATAAAATTCTTGCTACCAATAGAATGTTATTTATGTGGGGGATACAATCTTCCCAGCTCTGCAGATTTTGCTGTGAAGAGATAGAATCATTAGATCATTTGTTTTGGTTCTGTCCATTTGTAGCTTGTTTTTGGACACAGGTCCAGGAATGGCTAAAGGATTGCAATATTTACCTGGAACTAACCTTGCAGATAGCATTACTGGGTGATCTGAAAAGTCATAGTCAATCAATCAATAATATAATAATACTTTTAGCAAAAATGTTTATTTTTAATTCACAATCTGTAGAAGCAATGAGAATAGAAAGGTTCAGAACTTTTGTAAAACATCACAGTATGGTTGAAATATATATGGCAAATATAAATCCTATATGGATGGTGTTAAGAGATAGATGGGAGGTATTGAATAGAGTTGAAGGATGGGACTAATAACAAATAACAACAAATAATAACAAAGATAGCTAATAATGTAAGCATACTGTGTCCATAATAAGTATATAGGTTGTATGTTGGGAGCTTTTGGGAAAGAGCACAGTTAGAAAGATATGGCATTTAGAAGCAAACCGGATGGACATCATGAAAATGATCGGAGAGGTTGAGAGTAGAAGAAGTTCAGGAGCAAAAAAATAAATAAATATATATATATACAGTGGGGAAAAAAAGTATTTAGTCAGCCACCAATTGTGCAAGTTCTCCCACTTAAAAAGATATGAGAGGCCTGTAATTTTCATCATAGGTACACGTCAACTATGACAGACAAATTGAGAAAAAGAAATCCAGAAAATCACATTGTAGGATTTTTTATGAATTTATTTGCAAATTATGGTGGAAAATAAGTATTTGGTCAATAACAAAAGTTCCTCAATACTTTGTTATATACCCTTTGTTGGCAATGACACGGGTCAAACGTTTTCTGTAAGTCTTCACAAGGTTTTCACACACTGTTGCTGGTATTTTGGCCCATTCCTCCATGCAGATCTCCTCTAGAGCAGTGATGTTTTGGGGCTGTCGCTGGGCAACACGGACTTTCAACTCCCTCCAAAGATTTTCTATGGGGTTGAGATCTGGAGACTGGCTAGGCCACTCCAGGACCTTGAAATGCTTCTTACGAAGCCACTCCTTCGTTGCCCGGGCGGTGTGTTTGGGATCATTGTCATGCTGAAAGACTCAGCCACGTTTCATCTTCAATGCCCTTGCTGATGGAAGGAGGTTTTCACTCAAAATCTCACGATACATGGCCCCATTCATTCTTTCCTTTACACAGATCAGTCGTCCTGGTCCCTTTGCAGAAAAACAGCCCCAAAGCATGATGTTTCCACCCGCATGCTTCACAGTAGGTATGGTGTTCTTTGGATGCAACTCAGCATTCTTTGTCCTCCAAACACGACGATTTGAGTTTTTACCAAAAAGTTATATTTTGGTTTCATCTGACCATATGACATTCTCCCAATCCTCTTCTGGATCATCCAAATGCACTTCAGACGGGCCTGGACATGTACTGGCTTAAGCAGGGGGACACGTCTCGCACTGCAGGATTTGAGTCCCTGGCGGCGTAGTGTGTTACTGATGGTAGGCTTTGTTACTTTGGTCCCAGCTCTCTGCAGGTCATTCACTAGGTCCCCCCCGTGTGGTTCTGGGATTTTTGCTCACCGTTCTTGTGATCATTTTGACCCCACGGGGTGAGATCTTGCGTGGAGCCCCAGATCGAGGGAGATTATCAGTGGTCTTGTATGTCTTCCATTTCCTAATAATTGCTCCCACAGTTGATTTCTTCAAACCAAGCTGCTTACCTATTGCAGATTCAGTCTTCCCAGCCTGGTGCAAGTCTACAATTTTGTTTCTGGTGTCCTTTGACAGCTCTTTGGTCTTGGCCATTGTGGAGTTTGGAGTGTGACTGTTTGAGGTTGTGGACAGGTGTCTTTTATACTGATAACAAGTTCAAACAGGTGCCATTAATACAGGTAACGAGTGGAGGACAGAGGAGCCTCTTAAAGAAGAAGTTACAGGTCTGTGAGAGCCAGAAATCTTGCTTGTTTGTAGGTGACCAAATACTTATTTTCCACCATAATTTGCAAATAAATTCATTAAAAATCCTACAATGGGATTTTCTGGATTTTTTTTTCTCAATTTGTCTGTCATAGTTGACGTGTACCTATGATGAAAATTACAGGCCTCTCTCATCTTTTTAAGTGGGAGAACTTGCACAATTGGTGGCTGACTAAATACTTTTTTTCCCCACTGTATATATATAGATATAGATATAGAATTATTGTAAAATTAACTCTGTCCATAAGGTGTAGATAGTAAGTATAGACCGGAAGTAGAGGCCTGGGCGTTGTTGTTCACTAATTTACTCCAAGTAGGGAAAGGATGGTGGGGTTGAAAAGTAAAAAAGGGGAATATATATATAAAAAATAAAAAAAACATGGGGGATTGGAAGTGATGCAGACAATTACATTGATAGAAGATACAATCTATCTGCAATATTAAGCTGATCCATCCCCCGAAAAAAAAAAAAAAAAATGAAAAAAAAAAAAAGATATCTCTAGCTTAGACTGATTGATTTTGATGGGGATTTTTTGACACACGTCATTCCTCCTCTGGATTCATTTTAATTCAGAACTGCTGGAGCGCATTACTGTAAGAATCATTCTGCATACATGCAATCCTTCTGAAGAAAGACGTATTGTGCATCCCAAATGGCATCCTATTTCCTACAGTATATTGTGCACTACTTTTGACCAGAACCCTATGGGCCCTGCTCGAAAGTAGTGCACTATATAGGGGATAGGTGCCATTTCAGACACAGCCATAGTCACACTATACACTGAGTGTACAAAACATTAAGAACACCTTCCTAATAACCTTTGTTTTAAGTATGATTAGTACTTTCTTAGTAGTGACTAATTATTACACTCTGAAACTGTGTGAGATGTGTTAGAATCTACTACCTGGTCATGTGTGAGTGTAGGACCAGTAAAGATTATGACATTGTGCTACTATTTAGCAATGTGAGTAAGACTTAGGCCAGACAACAAAGGACAAGGAGAGCTGGCTACAGGCAACTGATAACTGAGAAATTTAGGGAGGAGAGAAACTGTTAGGCTTTTTAATGAGTATGAAAACATGGTGCAGAATATTGTGAGAACGGCGTTAACTGAGGAATGCAGGGAGTAGGCTATGATAAGAAAGTATGTATGTATGAGTGTGTGTATTCATGTGTGTGTGTGTGTATGTATGTGTGTATGCATGTGGTATATGTGTGTGTGTGTGTGAACTGATGGTCAGGAGAGCAGTTTTAGAGTAAAACATTTATAAAAAAAAAAAAAAAAAAAAAAACAGATGGAGGGAGAGCTGAAGGCTCTGGAGGACAGGGTCAGGAATTGAGAGGTGGAGGGACCAGATGATTCAGAGAGAGAAGAGAGAAAGTATGGACTATTGGACACTACACTATGCTGATGCTATAATATGGTGGGGATGGGGATATGGTGGGACTGACAGAAAAGGGACTAACAAGCTCATTTCAGTTTGGTGGAAACTGCTTTTCCTATATGTGGGTAAAATGTAAAATAAATAATATGCCATTTAGCAGACGCTTTTATCCAAAGCGAATTACAGTCATGCGTGCATAGATTTTTCTGTGTATGGGTGGTCCTGGGGATCGAACCCACTACCTTGGCGTTACAAGCGCCGTGCTCTACCAGCTGAGCTACAGAGGACCACCAAATAATACGATGAAAAGACTTGTCTGTATGCAGTTCAGGCTACCGAACACTGTCAATGGATATGTGAGTAGGTATTAGGTGATAGATCAGAACAATGTTTAACAGCATCTTACTGACATCTTGCAATGAAGTATACAGTGCCTTCAGAAAGTATTGATACCCAATAATAACAAAGTGAAAATATGTTTTTAGAAATGTTTGCACATTCATTGAAAATGAAATACAAAAATATCTGATTTATATAAGTATTCACACCCCTGAATCAATACATGACTGAATCACCTTTGGCAGCGATTACAGCTGTGAGTCTTTCTGGGTAAGCCTCTAAGAGCTTTGCACACCTGGATTGTACAATAGTTGCACATTATTTTCAATAATGAGCCCTGTGTAGCTCAATTGGTAGAGCATGGCTCTTGCAACGCCAGGGTTGTGGGTTCGATTCCCACGGGAGGCCAGTATGCACTCACTAACTGTAAGTTGCTCTGGGTAAGAGCGTCTGCTAAATGACTGAAATATAAATAAATAAAATCTTCAAGATCTGTCAAGTTGATTGTTTATCATTGCTAGACAGCCATTTTCAAGTCTTGCCATAGATTTTCAAGCCGATATAATTCAAAACTGTAACTAGGCCACTCAGGAACATTCAATGTCATCTTGGTAAGCAACTTCACTGTATATTTGGCCTTGTGTTTTAAGTTATTGTCCTGCTGAAAGGTGAATTTGTCTCCCAGTGTCTTTTGAAAAGCAGACTGAACCAGGTTTTCCTCCAGCATTTTTCCTGTGCTTAGCATATTTCCTAAAATACTTGATGTCAAGCGTAGCTATAAAATGGTGCAGCCATCACCATGCTTGAAAATATGAGAGTGGTACTCAGTGATGTGTTGGATTTGCCCAAAACATAAGACTTTGTATTCAGGCCATATGGCCATCAGGCCATGTCTTTGCAGTTTTACTTTAGTGCTTTATTGCAAACAGAATGCATGTTTTGGGCCCTAGCTGCCCACACTGTGTGTGTTAGCCACTGATTGAACAGCTTTATATGGCCTATACATTTCATTTATGCCAGAAATGAAACAGTTATACATAAGATGTTTTTCATGGTGGGATAATCATGTAATACCTTGCTAAAACCAAGTATAGAGTTTATTTGTTATAATTCATTGGTATTAGATTTAAAAGGTGATCGAATAGCTCCTGATTTGTAATGTCATTAATGCATTTCTTTTGAAGCAATGTTTAAAAAAAATGTACAAGTAAATAGGTTGGTTTATTTTTAAGTTTAAATTTCCCACGTATCTTGTTAAAGTTTTGACCAATGAGGTAACTTGTTAAGTTGTGGCCAATGGGAGAGTGGACTGGTTGCTGGGAAGGAAAGAGAGGAAAAAGTTGAGAGGAGAAAGAGGAGAGACGTTAGTGGCGTTGGGGAAGAAAAAAACGACCCAAGGAAATGATAAAGATAAAACAAAACTATACCTACAGAGTTTGTTTTAAAGGGAAATCCTGATTTTATTTCTATAAGAAAGTGTTTATTAGTTCGTTAAGAAAGACCTAGTAGAGACTGAAGCTGCCGTCACATTGTGGAGACACTCGACATTCTAGAGGTTAGCCTAGCATCGTGCAAGACTTGGAGAGAATTGCTTGTGACGACCAACGAGTTTGGGTTTCCAACGGATGTCTGTTGCTGCTACGGATTACTGGCTGCATTGATAGCTGTGTTCGCTGTGGATCTTGTGAGGACACCTGCACGGAACTACTATTTTTTCGCTGAGGCATTATCTACAAGTAGTGAGTAACTACAAATGTGTGGTGGACTTCAGGACTTTATGTATGTCGTCATTTTTTTATGAGCTCCAACGCGCACCCAGGGTTTAAGCAAGCTTGCAAATAATTTGGACATGGGTTGTGGGAAAATCATTGGGGTTTATAATTTGTATTTCTTTTGATGTGATATATTGAACATTTGATTAATATAGATATTGAACCTTATGTCTGTTGTATTGGTGGAGTCATTTACTGTTTCAGTTTCATTTAATGCATGGGAAAGCATATCCTTATACCAATAACCAAGTCTATAATCATTCTATCTGAAGTTAATACCCTATTTGTCATTCACCCTAGCAAGTTTACAATAGGGATTCTTATTGGAGATGTCCTTCTCACCTAATATCCCATGCTGTTCAGATATTCTAAATAAGGTAATATCTTGAGAGTCAAATTCGAGCCTGGTGAGAGGGTTACATTTTTGGGGGCTCGTCCGGGATCTTGGTTATTGTTGATGGGATATTTTTGACTCCCCATTTGACAATTTTGAATTGAAATTTTGGATTTTCTTCTGACATTGCTGTATAGGCATAAACCTACAACATGCATGTTGAAGAGATTGTTACCTGGTGTAGAGAGAAACAGCTAGCTACTAATCGTGCAGTTGTCCTTAGCAGTGTTACAGATGATGTGTCTGATGAGGTTCTGCTGGAAACGCTGACTTATGTTAAGGCTTTTGGTAAAATTAGACTGCATGGTCGTTGTTCCTATTCAGCTGGTAAAAAGCAGTATGTTTTGGTAGAGATATCAAACAACCTTAACGAAATAGCTGTGCCAAGTGTTGTTGGGATACCTGGAGAGTTGGGTCCCTGGCCTGTACATGTAGTTTCACAAGTCACATCTCCAGTTGAGAGAGAGGGTGAAGATTTCCAGGCAAAGCTATTATCCTTTCTGAGATATGAAGGGAAGACTGTGGCTGATGTTAAAGGCCTGGTAAGTCCCTCTGGTGCTGACCTCAACGCTGAACTGGTTACTGCCATAAGTTCACTGGTAGAAAAATGCAACAATGTGCCATCTGAGACTCAGAGTTACCGTAAGCTACGTATGTTCTCAGGTGTGAAGCCCACTCCTAGTGGAGAGGAAGAGTATGACGCATGGGCTGAGCAAACCACCCATTTTCTAGAGGAATGGCAGTGCACCGACAATGTGAAAAAACAGAGAATAATAGAAAGTCTTAAAGGGCCTGCTGCTGACATTGTGAGGTTCTTTAGGACCGGAAACCCCCATGCTACAGCGATCGAATACATGAAGGCTCTAGAAACCGCATTCGGTACCACCGAAAGTGCACCTGATCTCATGGTAAGGTTCAGAAACACATTCCAGAGTGAAGGAGAGAAGCTTTCAGCTTACCTGTTGAGACTTGACAAATTGCTGCACACTGTATATCGAAAAGGAGGCATTGAGCTGTCAGAGATGAATCGCACACGCATTGGCCAAGTAGCGAGAGGTGCATCCTCACATGACATGGTTGCGCTCCGTATTCGCATGACCTATAAGCTGCGTGATCCACCAACCTTTACTGAGCTGCTGCAGGAGGTAAGGGAGGAGGAGGACATGATTCAAGACAGGAACACAACGAAGAGTGTTGTGAAGTCATCAGCTGTTGCTCCTGTTGCTACAGTTTGTGAAGAAGCTAATACTGAGATAGAAGTGCTGAGAAAAGAGCTAAAAGGTTTGAAAATTGAAATGACACGTCTCATGTCTGCTAACGTCACAGCAGCTCACTCTGACACACAAAGGTCAGATGTTGCATTTAAAAGCAAAAAGAAAAGGGTAAATCCATCACAAGAACAGACACAGGCCGACAGAAACCCTGGAGTGTTCTGTTATAGATGTGGAGAAGATGGCCATTTCAAGAGAAACTGTGAAGGTGAAGAGAACTTGAGGAAAGTCAACACACGCCTGATCAAACAAAAACGGTCTATGGGAAACTACAGAGGGACCCAGTAAAGGAGCGGCCTGACGTCCCGGTGAAGACACGTTCCACAAAGTGCCACAAGTATGAAGACATGAAAGACATGCTACCTACAGGTTTAGTTGGCCCAAGTTCTGTCGTTTCTGTACAGATTGAAGGTGTTTATACTAAAGCTTTACTAGATAGTGGTTCTCAGATTACTCTACTTTACAGATCCTTTTATGACAAGTACCTGACGCATTTGCCATTGATTCCTATAGGAAACTTAGAGATATGGGGCCTTAGCTCTGAGCAGTATCCATATGATGGCTATTTGTCGCTCAAGCTTGAGTTCTCGGGATCGGTTGTGGGCGTAGCAGAGACCATTGAAGCACTTGTGTTGGTATGTCCAGATCCGGCCATGAAAGGTGACGTGTCTATTCTGGTCGGCACAAATACGTCTGTAGTGAAGAGACTTATGACTGCTTGCAGAGAAAAGGAAGGTGAAGGTTTCCTTAGCACACTACAAGTTCATCCTGCTATCAAGGAGGCATATGAGAGGATGAGAGAAAGCTCAACTGATGATGATGAGAAGAAAGGAACGGTCTGGTTTGCACAGACAAAACCTGTCACCCTGCCACCTGGTGGGCAGGCGAGAGTTACTGGAATTCCAAAGTTTCCTGGGATACCTTCTACTCAAACCCTTCTGGTAGAGAGGCCTGAAGAACCCCGGTTCCCTGAAGAACTACTAGTGAGGCCTGAAATCCAGACGGTTGCAGTTGTGTCGTCTAGAAGAATCTCCCTTACTGTCAGGAATGTCTCGACAAAGGAGATCACTCTGAAACGAGGTATGCCTATTGCTCATCTGTTTCCTGTAGATATTGCTCCTGGGTTTCCATTGAAACGAGAGCAGGATTCATCTGAGAAGTTGACGTCTTCTTCATTCAACTTTGGAGATTCTCCAGTGCCTGAGGGATGGAAGAAGAGGTTATGTGAAAAGATGATGGAACGGAAAGAAGTGTTCTCAACACATGAGTTTGATGTGGGTTGTTCAAAGAGTACTCATCACACCATCAGAGTTACTGAAGACAAACCGTTTAGGGAGAGATCTCGCCGCTTGGCTCCAGCTGATGTTGAAGATGTAAGGAAGCATCTAAATAACTTGAAAAGTTCTGGGATCATATCTGAGTCGAGAAGCCCCTATGCATCTCCTATTGTGGTGGTGAGGAAAAAGAATGGCACCATACGCATGTGTGTTGATTACAGGACCCTCAACAAGCGCACTGTTCCCGACCAGTACACAGTCCCACGTGTGGAGGATGCTCTGACATGTTTGAGTGGGAGCAAATGGTTCAGTGTGTTAGATCTCCGAAGCGGATACTATCAAATCCCAATGGGTGACACAGATAAAGAGAAGACTGCATTTATCTGTCCAGTTGGATTTTACCAATTTGAGAGGATGCCACAGGGTGTGTCCGGAGCACCTGCAACATTTCAACGTGTCATGGAACAGACAGTTGGAGACATGAATCTACTCGAAGTTCTTGTTTACCTTGACGACTTAATCGTGTTTGGAAGGACGCTGGAAGAACACGAGCAGAGGTTGCTCAAGGTGTTGGACCGCTTGAAAAGTGAAGGCCTAAAACTGTCCCTTGACAAGTGTCAGTTTTGCCGCACATCTGTCAACTATGTTGGACATATCATATCCCAGAATGGAGTGGCCACAGACCCATCAAAAATTGAAGCTGTCACCACGTGGCCAAGGCCTGAAACTGTGACTGCTCTGCGTTCTTTCCTAGGATTCTGTGGATATTACAGGAGATTTGTGAAAGACTACTCTAAAGTGAGTTACCCCCTGAATCAGCTCTTATGTGGATATCTTCCCGCAGGCAAGAAAGGGAGAAAGCCCAAGGAAGAGGTGAAAGCCTACTTCAACAACTCAGAACCATTTGGATCAAGGTGGAATGAGAAGTGTGAATTGGCATTCGAGACATTGAAGGAAAGCCTCACAAAAGCTCCTGTGTTAGCTTTTGCTGATCCTCAGTTACCATACGTTCTACATGTAGATGCTAGCCGCGAAGGGTTAGGTGGAGTACTGTACCAAGACCAAGGTGAGGGTCTGCGTCCTGTGGCATTTGTGAGTCGAAGCCTGACCGCTTCTGAACGCAACTACCCAGCTCACAAGTTAGAGTTTCTTGCGTTGAAGTGGGCCGTGGTTGATAAACTACATGATTACCTGTATGGGGTCAAGTTCGAGGTTAGAACAGACAACAACCCATTGACATATGTCCTCACGTCCGCAAAACTGGATGCCACTGGTCATCGTTGGCTGGCTGCGTTGTCTACCTATGACTTTAGTCTCAAGTACAGGCCAGGCAGGCAGAACATAGATGCCGATGCTTTATCTCGCCGCCCTCATCAGCAATATGCAGTGGAACAAGATTGGAGAGACATTCCTGCATCCGGTGTTAGAGCCATGTGCCAGATGTCTAATGTTGTTAGAATAACTCCTGGATCATCTCATAGTAGAGTGATTGATCAGTTGGGAGCCTCTATGCATGCTGTGCCTCAAGCATACTGTAACCTGAGCATGCTGAAGTCTAACATGCCCAGATTGAGCACTATGGAACTTTCTGCATCGCAACAAGAAGATCCTTGCTTAGGAGAGATGTGGGTTGCTCTTAATAAACATGATATCACCAGGGTGACCAAGACAAAACATCCACTCATCTCTTTGCTCCTGAGAGAGTGGGAGAAGCTAAAGATGGAAGATGGAGTTATGTACAGGATCACACATCCGCCAAACAAGACTCGTCGTGCTCAGTTACTTCTTCCAGAGAAGTTCAGAACTATGGTTCTCACGTCGCTGCATGATGACTCAGGTCATTTAGGATTTGACAAGACATATGGACTTGTCAGAGACCGGTTCTACTGGCCACGCATGAAGATGGAAGTAGAAGAGTACTGTAAGTCCTGTGCTCGCTGTGTACAGAGGAAAACACTTCCAAAGATAGTTGCGCCGCTTGGTCATATGCAAAGTGATGGACCTATGGACCTTGTGTGTATGGATTTCCTGTCCATTGAGCCAGACTCCAGTAACACAGCGAATGTTCTTGTCATTACGGATCATTACACAAGATACGCTCAAGCTTTTCCTACGAAGGATCAGAAAGCATCCACGGTCGCCAAGGTATTGTGGGAGAGGTACTTCATCCATTATGGTCTGCCCAAGAGGATGCATAGTGATCAAGGTAGAGATTTTGAAAGTCGACTCATCCATGAGCTACTGAATATGCTTGGAGTGGAAAAGTCAAGGACAACACCATATCATCCTCAGGGAGATCCGCAACCCGAGAGATTCAACCGAACCTTGTTGAACATGCTTGGAACTCTTGATCCTACACGAAAAGAACAAATGGAGTCAGTATGTTGGGCATCTAGTGCACTCGTATAACTGTAGTCGGAATGAAGCGACTGGCTATTCGCCATATTTTTTTGATGTTTGGACGTGAAGCTAGATTGCCTGTTGATATTTGTTTTGGAGTCTCGAGTGATAGCTCTTCAGAGAGAACTTATCTCAAGTATGTATCTGATATGAAGAAACAGTTACAAGCTACTTACAAACTTGCTGAGAGCACTGCTGGAAAGCAAAACCAAGAAAACAAACAGCGATATGATAAGAAGATCCGCTACACGCAACTTATGCCTGGAGACAGAGTCCTCATACGGAATCTAGGACTGCAAGGAAAACATAAGCTGGCAGATCGCTGGGCCTCTACGCCATATGTGGTGGAAAGTCAGATGTCAAACTTACCTGTGTTTCGTTTGAAGCCTGAAATTGGAGATGGACCCATTAAGATTCTTCATCGAAACCACCTGCTACCACTGGGGCAGAAAGTGCGCATAGAACCTGTGGTTAACATAGAACCAACACCTGGTAGAAGGACCCTGCAAAGAAGGAGGAAGAGAAAGGGAAATGAAAAGTTGCCTGGAAACTGTACTCCTCAGAATGATGAGAAAGTTGAAGAGGTTGAGAATCCAGAAGATGAGAAGGATTTTGACTCAGAAGATGAAGACATCGGAGTATGGTATGAAGTGCCAAATACAAACTGTATAAGCCGAGAAGTGGAAGAGATGTCGGAACCATTTAGCTTGGACTTAGACATAGTTTGGAATCAAATGACAGGGGAACCTGAAAGAGCAGACCAAGTTCTGGAAGTAAAAGAGTCCAGTCAAGAAGCTGAGGTCGCAACTGGAGTTGAAGTAGATGATAATGAGGCATCTAACTCAGTTGAAGAGATTACAGAAGAGGAACGAGAAGTTCAGGGAGAAGTGGAAACTTCGGAGGAAATGGAAGGACCAGGGATAAGAAGATCTCAGAGAGTAAAGAAAGCACCTGGTTTACTTACCTATGATAAACCCGGAGTTCCAAGTATAGCCCCAGTTGTCAGATATTGTTCCACATTGTACAAGTGGATTGGATAAGGGAAACACAAATGTATCTCATTTTCAATTATCTAACAAGTTTTGTCTCAGCTGTAGGTTGTAGTTAAGAGTTGACACATTTACTTGTCATTACATCTCACTTATGTTTACAAGTCATGAGGACATGCCTATTTTGGTGGGGGAGAGTGTAATACCTTGCTAAAACCAAGTATAGAGTTTATTTGTTATAATTCATTGGTATTAGATTTAAAAGGTGATCGAATAGCTCCTGATTTGTAATGTCATTAATGCATTTCTTTTGAAGCAATGTTTAAAAAAAAATGTACAAGTAAATAGGTTGGTTTATTTTTAAGTTTAAATTTCCCACGTATCTTGTTAAAGTTTTGACCAATGAGGTAACTTGTTAAGTTGTGGCCAATGGGAGAGTGGACTGGTTGCTGGGAAGGAAAGAGAGGAAAAAGTTGAGAGGAGAAAGAGGAGAGACGTTGGTGGCGTTGGGGAAGAAAAAAACGACCCAAGGAAATGATAAAGATAAAACAAAACTATACCTACAGAGTTTGTTTTAAAGGGAAATCCTGATTTTATTTCTATAAGAAAGTGTTTATTAGTTCGTTAAGAAAGACCTAGTAGAGACTGAAGCTGCCGTCACATTGTGGAGACACTCGACATTCTAGAGGTTAGCCTAGCATCGTGCAAGACTTGGAGAGAATTGCTTGTGACGACCAACGAGTTTGGGTTTCCAACGGATGTCTGTTGCTGCTACGGATTACTGGCTGCATTGATAGCTGTGTTCGCTGTGGATCTTGTGAGGACACCTGCACGGAACTACTATTTTTTTCGCTGAGGCATTATCTACAAGTAGTGAGTAACTACAAATGTGTGGTGGACTTCAGGACTTTATGTATGTCGTCATTTTTTTATGAGCTCCAACGCGCACCCAGGGTTTAAGCAAGCTTGCAAATAATTTGGACATGGGTTGTGGGAAAATCATTGGGGTTTATAATTTGTATTTCTTTTGATGTGATATATTGAACATTTGATTAATATAGATATTGAACCTTATGTCTGTTGTATTGGTGGAGTCATTTACTGTTTCAGTTTCATTTAATGCATGGGAAAGCATATCCTTATACCAATAACCAAGTCTATAATCATTCTATCTGAAGTTAATACCCTATTTGTCATTCACCCTAGCAAGTTTACAATAGGGATTCTTATTGGAGATGTCCTTCTCACCTAATATCCCATGCTGTTCAGATATTCTAAATAAGGTAATATCTTGAGAGTCAAATTCGAGCCTGGTGAGAGGGTTACAATCATAATAATAGCAGTTTATGTAGAGGGGGGGGTAAATGTCCCTTTTTGGGGGTAGAAGAACACCTCAACAGCATGTTGAAACAGGCCCCCAAATTGCTAAGTCCTCCCCTGATACATCAATAAATATAATAAAGGAAACTTTAGGTAATATAACCATCTCCCCTGTCTCCCAGACTTCAATGGGAATGTATGTGGATTTTTTTTTTTAATTGAGCTAAATCATAAACCAAAATCCACTATTAATTTTACACAAGACAGAAAAAGAAAGTTAACTTTGAGTTCGATACAAAACACATTGTTCTCACATCATTTTTCAAACTGAAAAACAGACTTGGTATGAAACAAAGTAACTGTAATTGTATCTGACTGATTCTCACACCACTCAACTTCTCCTTCAATAACTTCCTGTTGTTCTTGCTTCACTTTCTCTTTGGAGTCTATTTGCCAAGCAGAGCCTGGTGGGCTGGATGCCACATAGAAACACTCTTTTCACGCCACTTCGATACGGAATGGACATTTTCGTAGTTTTCAGTCGTTTTCAAATTAGGAGGATTACAGTTAAGGGTTATGGTTAGTGAAAATGCTCTCCTAAACAGGGCCGGACTACCCATTTTGCCATGGTGCAGAGAGCATTTTGCCATGGTGCAGAGAGCATTTCAACCCATTTTGCCATGGTGCAGGGATAAGTATTTACAGTTTTATAATGCTATTCTACACATTTTGTCATGAAGCTGACAGAAAATGTTGCAGCTTTAAAGCTAATTTCCTGCTATTCTACACATTTTGCTATCATATGCTGTCTGGGGCCATTCAGTAATCCAGCCCTGCTCCTGACCTGCTACCAAAATCACTTCTTATTGAAGTGGCTTGAAAAGAGTGTCCCGGGTTCCACAGGAGAGAGCCAGCGACCTGCAGGGCATGAGCGGCAAGGTGGACATGGTCGCCCTTTCAGTAATGTCTAGATGGGATACAGCTTTTGTCAAATTGATGTCAAAAGTTGAATTTGTTTAGCATTTTAGCTAACCATAACCCTTTCTCTTACCTTAATCTCATTTTCCTAACCTGCCACGTTAATTATCCGAACCTGCTGCATAAGTTCTCCTAAATCTGCTAGTAAAAGTCAATTTTGACAAAAGCTGTATCCCTTCTAGACAAAAACCTCATCAAACTTTTGGGAGAAGGAGACCCAGGAGCCGAGGGCGTACTTTACCCTGCAGTTGAGAGCCAACCTCCCCCAACAGGTGGAGGGAGAGCTGAAGGCTCTGGAGGACAGGGTCAGGAATTGAGAGGTGGAGGGACCAGATGATTCAGAGAGAGAAGAGAGAAAGTATGGACTATTGGACACTACACTATGCTGATGCTGCAATATGGTGGGGATGGGGATATGGTGGGACTGACAGAAAAGGGACTAACAAGCTCATTTCAGTTTGGTGGAAACTGCTTCTCCTATATGTGGGTAAAATGTATGAAATTACAATGAAACGTCTTGTCTGCATGCAGTTCAGGCTACCACTCACTGTCAATGGATATATGAGTAGGTATTAGGTGATAGATCAGAACCAACGTTTAGCAGTATCTTACTGCGCTTTTCATGACATAGACTGACAAGGTGAATCCAGGTTAAATCTATGATGCCTTATTGATGTCACTTGTTTAATCCACTTCAATCAGTGTAGATGAAGGGGAGGAGACAAGTTCAAGAAGGATTTTTAAGCCTTGAGACAACTGAGACATGGATTGTGTATGTGTGCCATTTATAGGGTGATCGAGCAAGACAAAAAAATTTAAGTGCCTTTGAACGACGTGTGGTAGTAGGTGCAAGGCGCACCGGTTTGTATCAAGAACTGCAACACTGTTGGTTTTTTTCGCACTTAACAGTTTCCTGTGTGTATCAACAATGATCCTCCATCTAAAGGACATCCAGCCAACTTGACACAACTGTGGGAAGCATTGGAGTCAACATGGGCCAGCAACCCTGTGGAACGCTTTCGACACCTTGTTGAGTCCATGCCCCGATGAATTGAGGCAGTTCTGAAGGCAAAAGGGGGTGCAACTCAATATTAGGAAGGTGTTCCTAATGTTTGGTATACTCAGGGCCTTCAGAAAGTATTCATACCCCTTGACTTATTCCACATTTTGTTGTGTTAATGCCTGAATAAAACATTGATTATGTATTTGTTTTCTCACCCATTTACACACAATAACCCATAATAACAAAGTGAAAATATGTTTTTAGAAAAGTTTGGAGTTTTATTGAAAATGAAATACAGAAATATTTAATTTGCTTAAGCATTCACACCCCTGAGTCAATGCACTTTTTGCAGCGATTACAGCTGTGAGTCTTTCTGGGTAAGTCTCTAAGAGCTTTGCACACCTGGATTGTACAACATTTGCACATCATTCTTAAAACAATTCTTCAAGCTCTTTCAATTTGGTTGTTAATCATTGCTAGACAGCCATTTTCAAGTCTTGCAATAGATTTTCATGCCGATCGAAACTGTAACAATGCCACTTAGGAACATTCAATGTTGTCTTAGTAAGCAACTCTGGTGTATATTTGGCCTTGTGTTTTAGGTTATTGTCCTGCTGAAAAGTGAATTTGTCTCCCAGTGTCTTTTGAAAAGCAGACTGAACCAGGTTGTAACTGCCTCTGTCGCCAGTTTATTTCATGTATTAGCACTTTAGTTATTTCATGTATTTGCACTTTTTATTATTTAATTTCTTCTGAATTGTACGTTTACAGCAAGACGGAACTAATTATTGGTTCCGCCCGAGTGTTGTCACCCGAGCGCCTTTAGCGACGCACCGAGGAAACTTTACCGCAAAAAAAAGCGAATTATTTTTCCACTGTTATCGTGTTTAAGTGCATACTTACAAAGAAAGTATACAGAAGAAGATAAAGGACATTTAAAAGGATGTTTAGCACCTCTGTGTGATAAGCAGCAATGAGTTCTCACGGGTTGACCAGCATTAAAGCCCTGTATTCAAATCAAGACCTCTTGCCTCATGCCTGTCACTGGAGGAGCTACAGTGAGAACTCATCTGCTCTGCATGAGTAGACGAGGAAGACAGTACCAAAGAGCCGTGATCCATGGACAAGAAGGGACATCTCTACATCCAAGAGTGTGCATCTGCTCCTGACATTTACACAGCCGCAGCATCCACAGAAGAATCCAGGCGCCTTACCATGAATGCAAAGAAGCTTAAACTATTTCCCACAAGAGACTGACACATTTTTGCCTTCATATTCATACGGTATAGTTGTGTGTATGTTTAAGTGTTAACTAAGCTACAACCAAGAGACTGAATTTTGCATTTCATAGAACAACGTGATATTGATTTGTGTGAAGTAGATGTGAATATGTTCTAAAAAATAATATTAGTGGTAAAAATAGTATAAATGTGAATAGCTAATGGGAGCTGAATCACTTAGCTACAGGCCAAATTAGATTTAACCCAAATTTAAGTACACCAAGTAACAATGTCAGAGCCTAGTCTTACCTCTGGGAGAAAGCAGGTTAATGTAGGTGAAAGTATAGAGCAGCAGTGCATAGACATGCAACCACAGGCTACTAAAGGCACAAGAGCTAATGACCACACTTCCTCACAAGAACCACGAAGAAGCCAAAGAGACCGAAAGTTAACAGAAAAGGGCCAAGAACTGTACAATGAGCAAATAAGAAGATTTGCTAACCGTTTCACTGTGAGCTATGAGGAGTGGAAGGCTATTGCTAAAGACGCCAAGCAAGCTTTGAGTGGACAATGCTCAAACAACCTGCTACATGAACACATAAGCAAAATAAGTGCTGCCTCAGAGAATCTGAACATTGCTTATGATGAGTTAAGGCGCATAGACAACCCTGACCATGACACACGTCGCAGAATTGACACCTGTGATGCAGTAACCAGGAAGATCATCCAAACTGCAAAAGATTGTTTGGAGACAGCAGATAACGGTGGAGGAGATGAACAATTTGTCACGGTTTCGGCCGAGGCTGCTCCTCCTCCTTGTTCGGGCAGGCTTCGGCGGTCGTCGTCCCCGGAGTACTAGCTACCACCGTTCGATGTTTCATGTTTGTTTGGTTTTGTCTGTTTGTACACCTGTCCCTTGTTAGTGTTTGATTTGGTTTCCTATTTAGTTATCGTGTGTTGGGTCAGGTGTTATGTGTGATTGGTTATTGTCTAGCTGTTGCTCTCGTTATTACTCTCGTGTTTTGTTGTTTTCGAGAGTCCGCACTGTGTGCGCTATTGTCCTTTTACGCACGTTGTTGTTTGTGCGTAATTTGTATTTTGCCTCCCGGTTGGGTTGGCTGTTCGCCTGTTTGGTGCTGCCTTTATTTTACTAAAGTCTGTTCACGAACGCCCGTGTTTCCTGCGCTTGATTTCCACACCGCATCTACACTCAGCTACTGACAGAATCACACATCCACCCATGGAATCAGCAGGAGCAACCGCGCCAACGGACATCATGGAGGACCGTCTGCGTGGGCAGGAGGACAGGATCAACCAGATCGGTCACGCCCTGGATCGGGTGATGAACACTCTCCACCGATGGGAAAGCAGCGGGGTACCCACGCCCCCACCTACCGGACCATCCCCATCGGTCAGTCCTCCTGTCCCCCTTCCGGAACCCAGCGGGATTCGGCTCTCGCTCCCGAGGGCGTACGACGGCTCCGCTGCCGGGTGTCAAGGGTTCCTGCTGCAAGTGGAGCTCTACCTCGCCACCGTACACCCGGCGCCCTCGGGACACGAGGCGTCTCCGCCCTCATCTCCTGTCTCACCGGCAAGGCGTTGGAGTGGGCCAACGCCGAATGGAGGAGAATAGACGCCGCTACTATTACCTACGCGGAGTTCTCCCGCCACTTCCGTGCCGTGTTTGACCATCCACCAGAAGGGAAGGCGGCGGGGAGCGTCTATTCTACCTCCGACAGGGGATGAGGAGCGCACAGGATTTTGCTTTGGAGTTCCGGACTCTAGCGGCAGATGCAGGGTGGAATGAGCGGGCCCTCATAGACCACTTCCGCTGCAGCCTCCGGGAGGACGTCCAGAGAGAGTTGGCGTGCAGGGATACCACGTTGTCGTTTGACCAACTGGTCGACATGGCCATTCGGCTGGACACCCTGCTCGCCACCCGTGGGCGTCCCGGGTGGGGGTTGCCCATTCCACCTTCCGGCACCTCCGAGCCGAGCCCTATGGAGCTTCGGCGGTGCTGGCGCTAGAGAACGGAGGAGTAGGAACCCGAGGGGGGCGTTCCCTGCACCAACTGTGGCCGTGGAGGGCACACCGCGGCTAGGTGTTGGGGAAGGTTCCCCGGTGGAGGTAAAGGCAGGCCACGCATTGGGGAGTCCTCCCAGGTGAGTAGGCGCCCTACTTACCCAGAGCTATCTGTCGTTCACATAACCTTGCCTGTTTGTTTTCCACAGGTTGCACCTCGTTCCCAGCATAAGGCGCTAGTAGATTCAGGCGCAGCTGGGAATTTTGTAGATCGCCAGTTCTGTGTAGAGTTAGGGATTCCTCTCCTTCCCGTTGATAAGCCTTTCCCTGTACATGCCCTAGATAGCCGTCCGTTAGGATCTGGGTTAATTAGGGAGGTCACAGCGCCCCTTAGGATGAAGACGCAGGGGGGTCATGAGGAGACGATTCAGCTCTATCTGATTGACTCTCCTGCGTATCCGGTGGTGCTGGGACTTCCCTGGTTGATTACCCATGATCCTACTATTTCGACGTAGAGAAAGCTCTTAAAGGGTGGTCTGTTCAGTGTGAGGGGCTATGTCTGGGTGTTTCCATAGGGGCGACCTCGGTGGAGAGTCCAAATCAAATGCCCGCACTGCATATTCCCCCGAGTATGAGGATTTGACACTGGTGTTTAGTAAGACAAGGCGGCGCAGCTGCCGCCTCATAGACAGGGGGATTGTGCGATAGATCTCCAGTTAGGAGCAGCACTCCCGCGGAGCCATGTGTATCCCTTGTCTCAAGAGGAGAGGAAGGCGATGGAAACTTACATCGCTGAGTCTCTGAGACAGGGATACATACGGGCCTCCACTTCACCCGCTTCCTCAAGCTTCTTTTTGTGAAAAAAAAAGATGGAGGTTTGCGCCCGTGTATTGATTACCGCGGTCTCAATCAGATCACGGTGAAGTACAGTTATCCACTTCCTCTGATTGCGACTATGACGGAGTCATTACACGGTGCTCAGTTCTTCACAAAATTGGATCTCAGGAGCGCATATAACTTGGTGCGCATTAGAGAGGGCGATGAATGGAAGACAGCATTTAGCACGACCTCCGGTCATTACGAGTATCTCGTCATGCCATATGGGTTAATGAATGCTCCCTCAGTCTTCCAATCCTTTGTAGATGAGATTTTCCGGGACATGCAGGGGCAGGGAGTAGTCGTGTACATAGACGATATTCTGGTGTACAGTTCTACCCGAGCTGAGCATGTAGCCCTGGTGCGCCCGAGTGTTGAGGAGACTGTTGGAGCATACCTATATGTCAAGGCAGAGAAATGTCTGTTCTTTCAGAAGTCGGTCTCCTTTTTGGGTTATCAGTTGTCTGCGTCAGGGGTGAAGATGGAGGTTGACCGGGTGTCAGCTGTGCGTAGATTGGCAAACCCCAACCACTGTGAAAGAGGTGCAACAGTTCTTGGGTTTTGCGAATTATTACCGGAGGTTTATCCGGGGTTTTGGACAGGTGGCAGCTCCCATAACGTCTCTGTTGAAGGGGGTCCGGTGCGCTTGCGGTGGTCAGCTGAGGCGGACAGGGCTTTTGGGAGACTGAAGGACCTGTTTACCTCGGCGCCGGTGTTGGCGCATCCGGATCCCGCTTTACCATTCCAGGTAGAGGTAGACGCGTCCGAGGCCGGTATTGGGGCCGTCCTCTCACAACGGTCTGGCACACCACCTAAGCTCCGCCCCTGTGCTTTTTATTCTAAGAAGCTCAGTCCGGCGGAGCGGAATTATGATGTAGGGGACAGGGAGCTGTTAGCCGTGGTACAGGCCCTAAAGGTGTGGAGGCATTGGCTTGAGGGGGCTCAACACCCTTTCCTCATTTTGACGGACCACCGTAACCTGGAGTACATCCGGGCAGCTAGGAGACTGAATCCTCGCCAGGCCCGCTGGACTATGTTTCTAGCCCGGTTTGTGTTTAAAATCACTTACATCCCTGGGTCCCAGAACGGGAAGGCAGATGCCCTGTCTCGGCGGTATGATACGGAGGAGAGGTCCGTTGAGCCCACTCCCATACTACCAAAGTCTTGTCTGGTGGCACCGGTGGTATGGGAGGTCGATGCAGAGATCGAGCGGGCGTTACGCACCGACCCAAGTCCTCCACAGTGTCCAGTGGGTCGGACGTACGTTCCGCTCGAGGTAAGCGATCGCCTCATTTATTGGGCTCATACGTCCCCCTCCTCTGGACATCCAGGTATCGGCCGGACAGTTCACTGCCTTAGCACTAAGTACTGGTGGCCAACGTTAGCCAGGGATGTGAGGGTTTATATCTCCTCCTGTTCGGTGTGTGCACTGTGTAAGGCGCCCAGACATTTGCCCAGGGGTAAGCTACAACCCCTGCCCGTTCCACAACGACCCTGGTCCCACCTCTCGGTGGACTTTGTTACAGACCTTCCCCCCTCACAGGGGAATACTACCATCCTGGTCGTTGTGGATCGGTTCTCGAAGGCCTGTCGTCTCCTTCCCATGCCGGGTCTCCCTACTGCCCTACAGACCGCTGAGGCTCTGTTTACCCATGTCTTCCGGCATTACGGGGTACCCGAGGATCTAGTGTCTGATCGAGGCCCCCAGTTCACCTCCAGAGTGTGGAGAGCCTTTATGGAACGGTTGGGGGTTTCGGTGAGCCTTACCTCGGGTTACCACCCGGAGAGTAATGGGCAGGTTGAACGTGTCAACCAGGATGTGGGTAGGTTTCTGAGGTCTTATTGCCAGGGCCGGCCGGAAGAGTGGGCGAGATACGTTCCGTGGGCCGAGATGGCACAGAACTCTCTCCGCCACTCCTCCACCCAACTAACCCCTTTCCAGTGTGTGTTAGGGTACCAGCCGGTTCTGGCACCTTGGCACGAGAGCCAGATCGAGGCCCCTGCGGTGGATGAGTGGGTGCGGCGCTCGGAGGAGACATGGAACGCTGCCCACGTTCATCTGCAGCGGGCCATCCGTCGGCATAAGACGAGCGCCGATCTCCACCGCAGTGAGGGGCCTGTATACGCACCTGGAGATCGAGTCTGGCTCTCGACCAGAAACCTGCCCCTCCGCCTGCCCTGCCGGAAGCTGGGTCGGCGGTTTGTGGGGCCATTCAAAGTCCTGAGGAGGTTGAACGAGGTGTGTTACAGGTTAGAACTGCCTATTGATTACAGAAATATTAACCCCTTGTTCCATGTGTCTCTCCTCAGGCCGGTGGTGGCTGGTCCACTCCAGGACTATGAGATAGAGGAGACTCCTCCGCCCCCGTTGGACATCGAGGGGGCTCCGGCGTACACTGTGAGGTCCATCCTTGATTCGAGACGCCGGATGGGGGTCTCCAATATCTCGTGGAGTGGGAGGGGTACGGCCCGGAGGAGCGGTGCTGGGTGCCGAGGAGGGACATATTAGACCTGTCCCTGCTGACCGAGTTCCATCGGGGGTCATCCTACGCGCCCTGCTCCGCGTCGTCCTGGTCGTCCCCGAGGCCGGGATCGGCGCACGGCTGCAGCCGCGCGTCAAGGGGGGGATACTGTCACGGTTTCGGCCGAGGCTGCTCCTCCTCCTTGTTCGGGCAGGCTTCGGCGGTCGTCGTCCCCGGAGTACTAGCTACCACCGTTCGATGTTTCATGTTTGTTTGGTTTTGTCTGTTTTTACACCTGTCCCTTGTTAGTGTTTGATTTGGTTTCCTATTTAGTTATCGTGTGTTGGGTCAGGTGTTATGTGTGATTGGTTATTGTCTAGCTGTTGCTCTCGTTATTACTCTCGTGTTTTGTTGTTTTCGAGAGTCCGCACTGTGTGCGCTATTGTCCTTTTACGCACGTTGTTGTTTGTGCGTAATTTGTATTTTGCCTCCCGGTTGGGTTGGCTGTTCGCCTGTTTGGTGCTGCCTTTATTTTACTAAAGTCTGTTCACGAACGCCCGTGTTTCCTGCGCTTGATTTCCACACCGCATCTACACTCAGCTACTGACACAATGAGGCAACAGGGCGACATCGTCTATATTCAAGTCTGTAGCCTCAGACAAGATAAGTATCAAATCCCAATGCACTAAGTCCTCTCATGCTCAAAGCAGCTCCAGACATTCAAGTCGGATTTCTGTTAGCAGACAAGATGCCGCTGCTGAAGTTGCTGCCAATGAAGCTACTCTAGAAGTACTACTAGAACAAGAGTGTTGCATTGAGGAATTGGAAAGGCTTGAAGCTGAAGCTGCATAGAGACAAAATGTGCTAGATGCAAAGCGGAGACAACTGGAGCGACTAGAGACAGTTAAAAGGTTAAAGGCTGCTAAGGCACGTCAGCGAGTGTATGATCAGAGTGAGTGCTCAGATAAAGAAATAAGCAGTCTACTCCATCAAAGTGTCTGTATGAAGGAAAAGGAAGAAGTTAAACATGAAAATAATCTGTTGCAGCACCATTCTTCACCACAAGACCGGGCACATTCAAAGCAGGATGACAGCACAGCAGCTGTTGTTAGAGCACTTGCAGAGTCCATCAGTGCAGGTCGTCTTCCTATACCTGAACCAACAATATTCAATGGCGACCCACTCAGATTAAATGACTGGAAGGTTTCATTTCAGACACTCATTGATCGGAAAAACATTCCAGCCGAAGAAAATATATATTACTTGCGAAAGTATGTGGGTGGACCAGCTAAAAAGGCTATAGAGAGCTACTTCCTGCTTGGTTCAGAGTCAGCCTATCACGCAGCATGGAGGATTCTCGAGGAAAGATATGGAAATCCATTCCTCATAGCCAAAGCATTCAGAGATAAACTGGAGGCATGGCCCAAGATAAGCTCCAAAGGCAGTATCGAACTTCAAGAGTTTGCTGATTTTCTTCGGAGCTGTGAGGCTGCTATGACTCACATCAGAGGCCTCGAAGTACTTAATGACTGCAATGAGAACCAGAAGTTACTTGCAAAGCTTCCAGACTGGCTGACCTCGAGATGGAACAGAAAGGTCATAGAAGTGGAGGAAGAAAGTCACACATTCCCAAGCTTCCAGCAGTTTGTAAAGTTTCTCACACGTGAAGCTAAGATTGCTAATAACCCAATAACATCTCTCCATGCTCTGAAACCTGCTGAAGGTGAGCAGATCAAGGTTTTAAAGAACAGAGCTCTCGGAGCAAAGGTACTAGCAACTAACTCAGATGAAAAAGCTTCCTCCACAAGCTGTGTTTTTTGTGAGAAGTCAGGTCACAGTCTACACAAGTGTTGGAAATTTATGAATAAAACCATCTCTGAAGCGAGTCAAGTTTGTTCAAGGGATGAAGTTGTGCTTTGGCTGTCTGAAGCCTGGCCATCGCTCAAAGGAGTGTGAAAATAGAAGGATCTGTGATACTTGTGAGAAAGGACATCCAACCTGCCTACACGATAATCGCAGCAAAGAAAGAGGAATGTGAACAAGGACTGATGGAGAAATGGAGAGTGACAAGTCAAGAGAAGGAACGACAGATCGTTCACAAGAGAGGGTGACAAAACCACCACGCGAGGTAACATCTAACAGAGTTATCCAGAATGTTAAAGGCACCCATACATCCTCAGTCATTCCTGTGTGGTTGTCCACTACAAGTAAGCCAAATCATGAAGTTCTTGTGTACGCTCTTCTAGATACACAGAGTGACACGACCTTCATCCTTGAAGAGACAGCAAAGGTGCTTCACACTAAAAATGAACCAGTCCAGTTAAAGCTCTCCACAATGGCTTCAAGAAATACAGTGGTGCCTAGCAGAAGGCTGACTGATCTACAAATAAGAGGATTCTACTCAGATAAGATAATCTGCCTGCCAGTAACTTACTCAAGAGAATTCATCCCTGCAAACAGAGATCATATTCCCACACCAGAGACTGCCAAGGCATGGTCTCATCTTGAGCACATTGCAGATGAAATTGCTCCTCTGCAGAGCTGTGACATCGGCCTACTAATTGGCTACAACTGTCCTCAAGCTCTTGTACCAAGACAAGTGGTTGCTGGAGAAGAAAATGAGCCCTTTGCTCAGAGAACAGACTTGGGTTGGAGTGTAGTCGGCTATGGCAACCCATGTCTTGACTTTGGAGATGCCTTTGGAATAAGCCATCAAGTCATTGTGAAGCAAGTGACATCAGTTCTTCCAAATCTCCCAAATGAAGTGCACTATGTCTGTAGAACACAGATCAAAGAAGTAGTCCTTCCAACAGACGTCATCAAGGTGTTGGAATCTGATTTTGTAGAAAGGGCTTCAGAAGATGAACACCTTTCTCAAGAGGATCTCCAGTTCATGTCAATTATGGAGAGTGGCATCAGACTCAAGGATGATGGGCACTATGAAATGCCACTTCCCTTCAAGAAAGGAAGACCAAACTTACCAGATAACAAGGTATGTGGCATCCACCGTCTCAGATGTCTGGAGAAGAAGTTAAAGGGAAATGAGCAGTACTGCAGAGACTATAAGACCTTTATGGATGAGACAATAGCTTGTGGAGACGCCCGAGCTTGTCCCTGAAGAGGATATTAGCAAGACCCCAGCGTGGTACATCCCCCACCATGGGGTGTATCATCCCCAAAAGCCCGGTAAGATCCGTGTCGTTTTTGACTGCTCTGTAAGGTTTCAAGGGACAGCCTTGAATGACCATCTCCTGACTGGCCCAGAGTTAACAAACACCTTGGTGGGAGTTTTGTGTCGGTTCAGAAAGGGTCGTGTGGCAGTTATGTGTGACATAGAACGTATGTTCCACCAGTTCCATGTTAAGCCAGAGGACCAAGATGACCTCAGATTCTTGTGGTGGAAGGATGGAGATCTTAAAGCCCAGCCCTCCATCTATCGAATGAAGGTCCACTTGTTCGGTGCAGCTTCATCACCTGGATGTGCTAACTATGGCCTGAAGCACCTTGCCGCTCAAGGACAAGGACGCTTTAGAGAAGAAACCATCAGGTTCATCCAGAAGAACTTCTACGTCGATGATGGATTGGCAAGTGTAGAATCTGAAAACCAAGCAATCCAACTAGTGAAGGAAGCAAGAGAGCTTTGTCGCACAGGCAAACTTCGATTGCACAAGTTAATCTCCAACAGCAAAGAAGTCTTAGCCACAATTCCTGAGGAAGAGTGTGCTAAAGCCGTCAAGGACCTGACCATGATGTTGGGAGAACCACACATGGAAAGAGCACTAGGAGTACAGTGGTGTGTAACTTCTGATGAGCTGCAGTTCAGAGTGGTTGTCAAAGAAAATCCACAATCATTCTCCCTCCTCCTGGAAAGTTTGTCAAGGAGGATCTCTACCTCCGCAAAAGATGGCGCAGAGTTCAACTCTTAACCAACAACTTTTGGGTACGATGGAAAAAGAAGTATCTCCTGAATCTCCAACACAGACAGAAGTGGACCAAAGATCGCAGAAATGCAAAGGTCGGTGACATTGTTCTGTTACAAGATGCTGCCACACCACGAAACCAATGGAAGCTAGCAAGAGTCATCGAGGTGTATCCTGGAAGTGATGAAAGAGTGAGGAGACTCAAGTTACTCATCAGTGACTCCTCCCTGGATGGAAGAGGAAAGCGTACAGCCAAACCTGTTTACCTGGAGAGACCCATTCAGAAAACAGTTACATTGCTAGAAGCAGACTGATCGTTCTATCATACACTCACACACAGTTTATTAGTTGTTTATTAGGACAGAGTTTCATTTAATTTATTCATGCAGTAGGTTTGTCTCCAAGTTTTAAGAAATCACTTGTGATTTGGTGGGAGTGTAACTGCCTCTGTCGCCAGTTTATTTCATGTATTAGCACTTTAGTTATTTCATGTATTTGCACTTTTTATTATTTAATTTCTTCTGAATTGTACGTTTACAGCAAGACGGAACTAATTATTGGTTCCGCCCGAGTGTTGTCACCCGAGCGCCTTTAGCGACGCACTCGAGGAAACTTTACCGCAAAAAAAGCGAATTATTTTTCCACTGTTATCGTGTTTAAGTGCATACTTACAAAGAAAGTATACAGAAGAAGATAAAGGACATTTAAAAGGATGTTTAGCACCTCTGTATGATAAGCAGCAATGAGTTCTCACGGGTTGACCAGCATTAAAGCCCTGTATTCAAATCAAGACCTCTTGCCTCATGCCTGTCACTGGAGGAGCTACACAGGTTTTCCTCTTGCGTTTTGCATGTGCAAAAGTGTAATTAATAACTTCACCATGCTCAAAGGGATATTAAATGTCAGATTTGTTTTCTTTTTACCAATCTACCATTGGTGCCCTTTTTTGCGAGGCATTGGAAAAGCTCCCTGGTCTTTGTGGTTGAATCTGTTTGAAATTCGCTGCTCTACTGAGGGACCTTTAAGATAATTGTATGTGTGGGGTACAGAGATGAGGTAGTCATTCAAAAATCATGTTAAACACTATTATTGCACAGAGAGTGAGTGCATAAAACTTATTATGTGACTTGTTAAGCAAATCTTTACTCCGGAAAGAATTTAGGCTTGCCATAAGAAAGGGGTAGAGGAAAGGGGTTGAATACTTATTGACTTGTAAAAATGTTTTAAAACATAATTCCACATTATGGGGTATTGTGTGTAGGCCAGTGACACAAAATCTCAATTTAATCAATTTAAATTAGATATGTAAAGGTTGGACCAATAAAATCCAAAAGATTTAATTGAAGTTGAATGTTAAGTTTTTATTTGTATGAATTAACAATATTAAAATCAGCCTAAATTGTTTGTCTTGTTTAAAACTCAACATAAAACTGACACAATAACTTCTAAATAGATATAAAGTTAAAATAGATAATATTCTTATTCTGGTAACTGCACAAAAGATGCAGAGAAACAGTGACTAGTAGATGTTAACACCATTCTGCCGTCATGTAGACATACTTCACCAACTTCCTGTCTTGTATCAGACCACTGTCTCTCCAACTAACTGTGTCTTCTCTCCTCAGTCATCATTGACTTTATATGGTCTTAAACTGCCTTCTGTAAGATAGTTGAACTCAGCAGTTCCTCTATACTGGAACCCATTAAACAGATGCTCTGTGAACGCAACACTCAAAATGAATTGGCTCAAAATAAATTATACAAATATGCAGATAATCAAAGAGCACACAAATATAAAGTAACTAAAGTACCAATAGAAAACAGATACAATAATGACATTAATCTACATAAACACTTAATACCCATTGGCAAAATACTTAAAATGCACCTCTTTTATTCACTTGTGCATAAAGCCCATCTAGGCAGTTAAGTGGTGGTTCCTGGTCCCCTCTCCCGACTGTGGCCTGGTTAGAGAACACCGTCCGAACCGGGGAGTTCTGAGGAGAGAACACAGAGAAAGGAACAGGTGTCAGGACAGACACTTCAGAAGAAGAATGACTTCATAGTTACAGTTGGTTATACAACACAGTATTCAATCAATTCTTCCTTAAATGCACATTCTAGATGGGTTTTAAAAGATGACTCTTTATTTTATTTTTATTTTTTTTCACCTTTATTTAACCAGGTAAACCAGTTGAGAACAAGTTCTCATTTACAACTGCGACCTGGCCAAGATAAAGCAAAGCAGTGCGATAAAAACAACAACACAGAGTTACATATGGGGTAAAACAAAACAATGTCAAAAAAAATACAACAGAAATACATATATATACAGTGTGTGCAAATTTAGCAAGTTATGGAGGTAAGGCAATAAAATAGGCTATAGTGCTCTAACATTCCCACCTGTCCCTATGAACTCTCTGTTGTTTCAAACCCATTGGAGAGTCTAGATGTTGTCCTCCTCCTGGAAGACAAGAATGAAGGTATTTTGACATCATTTAGGTTTTCATATACAAAAGCACAAATAGCATGATATATATGTTTGCAATGAGACTGGGAATAGCTTATTACCATGCAAAGAACACGATCAGGCTGAAAATGAAAAACAACGGCAAGGTTTTTCCTATAATCTCATAAACCTTTGGGTTAACAGGCTCATCTTGCCCTGTAAATAAAGCACATATTATGGTCATCTGTTCCAAAAAGAGGAAACATTTTGCACATTGTCTAATATTACAAATTACACGTGTACTGTAGATGTACAGATGTAAGATCTTAATTTGACCAGTATTGTTGCAGCAAAATAATCCTGCAGCAAAAGGATTTTAACGTTTAGTCCATAATGTTGTTCCATTGGTGGTTAGGCTATTAGCTCTCCAAAATAAGGCTACATGAAAAGTGCAATACTATTAATATAACCACTTTTTTGGTGCAGGTGTTTAGTGAATTTATGTAAATTCAAAGCTTATGTGTATTTCCCGCGGCGCAAGAAACTTCTCAGCAACAAAATAGTGATCAAATTAAGATCCTACAACTGTATCATACCTAGATACATATACAGTGGGGAGAACAAGTTTTTGATACACTGCCGATTTTGCAGGTTTTCCTACGTACAAAGCATGTAGAGGTCTGTAATTTTTTATCATAGGTACACTTCAACTGTGAGAGATGGAATCTAAAACAAAAATTCAGAAAATCACATTGTATGATTTTTAAGTAATTAATTTGCATTTTATTGCATGACATAAGTATTTGATCACCTACCAACCAGTAAGAATTCCAGCTCTCACAGACCTGTTAGTTTTTCTTTAAGAAGCCCTCCTGTTCTCCACTCATTACCTGTATTAACTGCACCTGTTTGAACTTGTTACCTGTATAAAAGACACCTGTCCACACACTCAATCAAACAGACTCCAACCTCTCCACAATGGCCAAGACCAGAGAGCTGTGTAAGGACATCAGGGATAACATTGTAGACCTGCACAAGGCTGGGATGGGCTACAGGACAATAGGCAAGCAGCTTGGTGAGAAGGAAACAACTGTTGGCGCAATTATTAGAAAATGGAAGAAGTTCAAGATGACGGTCAATCACCCTCGGTCTGGGGCTCCATGCAAGATCTCACCTCGTGGGGCATCAATGATCATGAGGAAGGTGAGGGATCAGCCCAGAACTACACGGCAGGACCTGGTCAATGACCTGAAGAGAGCTGGGACCACAGTCTCAAAGAAAACCATTAGTAACACATTACGCCGTCATGGATTAAAATCTTGCAGCGCACGCAACGTCCCCCTGCTCAAGCCAGCGCATGTCCAGGCCCGTCTGAAGTTTGCCAATGACCATCTGGATGATCCAGAGGAGGAATGGGAGAAGGTCATGTGGTCTGATGAGACAAAAATAGAGCTTTTTGGTCTAAACTCCACTCGCGCCGTGATTGGAGGAAGAAGAAGGATGAGTACAACCCCAAGAACACCATCCCAACCGTGAAGCATGGAGGTGGAAACATCATTCTTTGGGGATGCTTTTCTGCAAAGGGGACAGGACGACTGCACCGTATTGAGGGGAGGATGGATGGGGCCATGTATCGCGAGATCTTGGCCAACAACCTCCTTCCCTCAGTAAGAGCATTGAAGATGGGTCGTGGCTGGGTCTTCCAGCATGACAACGACCCAAAACACACAGCCAGGGCAACTAAGGAGTGGCTCCGTAAGAAGCATCTCAAGGTCCTGGAGTGGCCTAGCCAGTCTCCAGACCTGAACCCAATAGAAAATCTTTGGAGGGGAGCTGGAAGTCCGTATTGCCCAGCGACAGCCCCGAAACCTGAAGGATCTGGAGAAGGTCTGTATGGAGGAGTGGGCCAAAATCCCTGCTGCAGTGTGTGCAAACCTGGTCAAGACCTACAGGAAACGTATGATCTCTGTAATTGCAAACAAAGGTTTCTGTACCAAATATTAAGTTCTGCTTTTCTGATGTATCAAATACTTATGTCATGCAATAAAATGCAAATTAATTACTTAAAAATCATACAATGGGATTTTCTGGATTTTTGTTTTAGATTCCGTCTCTCACAGTTGAAGTGTACCTATGATAAAAATGACAGACCTCTACATGCTTTGTAAGTAGGAAAACCTGCAAAATCGGCAGTGTATCAAATACTTGTTCTCCCCACTGTAGCAGCCATGCTTTATCTGGTCTGTTACACAAAAACAAGTATATCTCTTCTTCATTATATATACAGTGGGGGAAAAAAGTATTTAGTCAGCCATCAATTGTGCAAGTTCTCCCACTTAAAAAGATGAGAGAGGCCAGTAATTTTCATCATAGGTACACGTCAACTATGACAGACAAATTGAGGGAAAAAACCCAGAAAATCACATTGTAGGATTTTTAATGAATTTATTTGCAAATTATGGTGGAAAATAAGTATTTGGTCACCTACAAACAAGCAAGATTTCTGGCTCTCACAGACCTGTAACTTCTTCTTCTTGGTTAGATGATAGGCTTTCTTTTAAAAAACATGTTACTGAATTTGGAAAAAAGCTCAAAATCAAGATAGGGTTCCTTTACAGAAACAGGGCTTGTCTGTCCTCCGTAAATAGAAAACAAATTGTGCAGGGTACTTTTATGTCCGTTTTAGATTATGGTGATATTATCTATATGCATGCATCGGCAAACACATTAAAACCACTGGATGCTATTTACCATTGTGCACTCAGGTTTATCACGGGTGATAGTTACAAAACTCATCACTGTATCCTATATCAACATGTGGGCCTCTCTATCTGTGAGGCGAGAGCAACATGCTCTCTTGTTTATTTATAAAGCACTTCTTTTAAAATTACCTCCATATATATCATCATTAATGTCCACTAGATATACTAATTTTAAAACCAGATCACAGATGTGGATTACATTAGAGATTTATGTGGTCTCCACAGAGTTGGGTAGGACTGCCTTCAGTTCCTTTGCACCTTATTTATGGAACAAACTGCAGATCCAACTTAAGTTAGACACTCTGGTGTCCCTTGCCCATTTAAAAAATGTTATGGAGGATCAATATGATGTTGTCTGTGATTGTTTCTGTTGAATTGTGTTTTTCATTTTGTATGTTTGAAATGTTCTTGTCTGTATGTCTAAAACTGTACATGTCAACATGTTTACACAGGGCACAGCCGTAAAAGAGATCCACGTCTCAGTCTGTTTTTCCCTGTTAAAATAAAGATAAAAAAATATATATATATTGAATGTGCCACTGCTTCTACCTTTAATTGCCAGCTGCACTTCCGTTGACTTCCCAAGGCCGTGACTATTTCTTGCTTCACAGTAGTACAGTCCTCCATCACCAACAGTCACATTGAGGGTGTAACTCAGTCCAGATGCTTCCTGTGTTGGTTTACCCCCACTGATCTGGAACCAGGTGAAGTTTGTCACAGGAGGGTTGGCTGTACTGCTGCAGGTCAGATTAACACAGCTGCCCACTAATACTGGACCAGCTGGACTGATGGAGGCTGAGGTGTCCTTAGGAGAGACTGAGGGAGAGGGGCTCATTTAGAATGTACAGTGAGGGAAAAAAGTATTTGATCCCCTGCTGGTTCTTATAAATGAATATATTCTTTCTACAGCTTGTCAGCGTACACCCAATATGTTCCCCCTGTTGATGATGCTTATTATGCATTATGGTTGAACCAAAAGATTACATGTAACAACATTTAATGAAATTGGAAACAATTACATATATGTGAAATTAAATTAAACAATAATGTATGTTGATGCTAATGTTATGCTAAAGTTAATGATAACAATAGCCTAATATATTCAATATGCTGTAAACTATTGTCTTTTAACAGTTTCACTCAATTCATTCTATTTAACCTCATAATTATGACACACCCCTCACTATTGTCAATGGTTGCACTAATTGCGCTGTTTGTCTACATCACCTGGTTCAAACATTCATGACATTACCCTGAAGAAGGCACAGTAATGCTTTTAGAACTATTCAGACCCTTTACTCAGTACTTTGTTGAAGCACCTTTGGCAGCGATTACAGCATTGAGTTATCTTGGGTATGACGCTACAAGTTTGGCACATCTGTATTTGGGGAGTGTCTCCCATTCTTCTCTGCAGATCCTCTCAAGCTCTGTCATGTTGGATGGGGAGCGTTGCTGCACAGCTATTTTCAGGTCTCTCCAGAGATGTTCAATCGGGTTCAAGTCTCTAGAACCCTAACTCTAGAGCTCTGTCAGAGTGACCATTGGGTTCTTGGTCACCTCCCTGACCAAGGCCCTTCTCCCCCGATCGCTCAGGTTGGCCGGGCGGCCAGCTCTAGGAAGAGTCTTGGTGGTTCCAAACTTCTTCCATTTAAGAATGAAGGAGGCCACTGTGTTCTTGGGGACCTTGAATGCTGCAGACATTTTTCTTACCCTTCCCCAGATCTGTGCCTCGACACAATCTCGTCTCGGAGCTCTATGGACAATTACTTCGACCTCATAGCTTGGTTTTTGCTATGACATGCACTGTCAACTGTGGGACCTTATATAGGCAGGTGTGTGTGCCTTTCCAAATCATGTCCAATGAAATGAATTTACCACAGGTGGACTCCAATCAAGTTGTAGAAACATCTCAAGGATGATCAATGGAAACAGGATGCACCTGAGTTCAATTTCGAGTCTCATAGCAAAGGGTCTGAATTCTTACGTAAATAAGGTATTTCTGTTTTTAATTTTTAATACATTTGCTAAAATTTCTTAAAAACTGTTTCCGCTTTCTCATTATGGGGTATTGTTGTAACGTAACAAAATGTGAAAAAGTCAAAGGGTCTGAATACTTTCCGAAGGCACTGTATGTATAGTGTGAAACTCTATTTGTTTTTGTATCTTCCAGTTTATTCTCTGTTAGTCAGCCACTCAGTAATTTTCTCTGGGTGTGACAGCTCATGCTTTTTATATGACCTGAACATTAAAAATTAAAAATAAAACATGTAAAGACATTAAAGTATTTTTTTATAGAGTACTAATTTTACCGTCCCCTCTACAACAAAATACTTAAATACATGTAATTTTGTCCTTGAAACATATGATTTAAATACTGTAGAATTTCATTAATTCTTATGGAGGATGCATAATATTAATATGATAATAATATTAACTTATTTCAATGTACAGGTGATTTTTCAATTGGTTAGTATGTTGTCAATTAGTGCGATGAATGCTGTGGTGCAATGGACCTCTCTCTCCACCAGGAGGCTAAAGCACTGGTACACTTTTGTGTACAAAGTATCGATAGGACAACTCCCTTTGTATTTCTGTTCCTTACTGACCAGATCAGTCACTCAATACAGTCTTCGTTCACAGTCGCTGCTGTCCTTGTCTGTTCCTAAGGCTAGAACTGAGATGGGGAAACAATCTTTTTCCCATAATGCCCCTTCATCCTGGAACATGCTTCAAAAGATATTAAAGTTCAGGGAGTTAGTGTCCTTGACTGTTTTTAAGACTCTGATCGACAACACTGTTTGTGTTAGCTGCAGTTGTTTCTAATCTTCAATTGTATCTGTAACTTGTGACACTTTGTCTTTTGTGTGTATTTTGTATTTTTCTGTACTATTTTATTTACACGCTGCTATTTCCCTGTTTTGCCTTCTTGCCAGGTCGCCCTCGCAAAATAGGTTTTTAACCTCAATGGGTCTTACCTGGTTAAATAAAGGTAAAATATAATAAAATCTCCCTCTCCCCTATCTCCCAGGCGTAAATGGGAATGTGTGTGGTATTTTAACAAATATGTAGCTCAATCTTAACCCAAAATCCTTCCAACTTGCCTAGTTAAATGTGAGTTCAGTAAATGATACCCGGTTCTCACATTATCTTTCAACACGTAAAATAGACTTTGTCAGAAACAGAGTAACTGTAATTGTAGCTGACGGATTATCACACACTCCTCAATTTCTCCTGCACACACTTCCTCTTTCATTGCTTCACTTCTATCTGCCAGGAAGAGCATGGTGGGCTGGGAGCCACAGGAGGGAGCCATCGACCTGCAGGGCCTGGTCAGCAAGGTGGACATGGGCACCCTCTTCAACGGTCATGTCTAGATGGTAAACAGCTTTTGTCAAATTGACATCAAAAGTTGATTACATGTTTTATTTTAGCTAACCATGAACCTTTTCCTTACCTTAATTTAATTATCCAAACTACTACGTTAATTATCCTAACCTGCTAAACAAGTTCTACGATTATTCTACTATTTCAAGTTGTGTACGAGTCGTTTAATTGGCGTCACGGTGTGTTTGTGGGAGCCTCTATGAGGTCTGAGGCCACAGCAGCTGCTGAGTACAAAGGTACAGTACCTCATAAACCACATTAAAGAGCTTGTCATATAATTAAATTAGTTATAACATATTTACATTTTAGTAATTTAGCAGACGCTCTTATCCAGAGTGACTTACAGTTAGTGAGTGCATACATTTTTCATACTGGCCCCCCCGTGGGAAACGAACCCACAACCCTGGCGTTGCAAGCGCCATGCTCTACCAACTGAGCTACAGGAGGGCCTAATTAAAGTGGATATGAGCTGTCTATAGAGTAGAATAGAACAGTAAAAACATCTCGAAGGTTAATATCACCTGATATGATGGCATACTGTTTTCCCTCATTCCTCTCCAGTGATAATGAATAAAACGATGACCTTTTGAATAAAATGTATTTTTTATCTCCAGGCAAGGTCATAATGCACGACCCCTTCGCCATGCGCCCCTTCTGTGGCTACAACTTCGGGGACTACCTGGCCCACTGGCTGAGCATGGAGACCCGCAAGGGCCCCACCCACCTGCCCAATATCTTCCATGTCAACTGGTTCCGCAAGGACCCCACGTCGGGCTCCTTCCTCTGTCCGGGCTTTGGCGACAACGCCCGCGTTCTGGAGTGGATCTTCAAGCGCTGCAGCCGCGAGAGGGAGGATGAGGCGGCCAGGAAGAGCATGGTGGGCTGGGTGCCACAGGAGGGAGCCATCAACCTGCAGGGACTGGGCAGCAAGGTGGACATGCGTGCCCTCTTTGACCTGCCCAAGGCCTTCTGGGAGAAGGAGACCCAGGAGCTGAGGGCATACTTTACCGAGCAGGTGGGAGCCGACCTCCCCCAACAGGTGGAGGGAGAGCTGAAGGCTCTGGAGGACAGGGTCAGGAATTGAGAGGTGGAGGGACCAGATGATTCAGAGAGAGAAGAGAGAAAGTATGGACTATTGGACACTACACTATGCTGATGCTGCAATATGGTGGGGATGGGGATATGGTGGGACTGACAGAAAAGGGACTAACAAGCTAATTGCAGTTTGGTGGAAACTGCTTTTCCTATATGTGGGTACATGTAAACCAACGTTTCTAAATTGTAAGAAAATACAATGATATGATGCGACTGCATCACTGACGAATGCAGTTCGGCCGCCACTCACTGTCAGTGGCTATATGAGTAGATATTAGGTGATATTAGCAGAATCAGTGTTTAGCAGTACCTTACTGACATCTTGCAATAAAGGCATTGGATGTTTTCTAACTATAGCCCAAAGAATCATCTAATCATGACAAGCTTTAATATCCATATTAATTTCAACATTTTTGCAGAATGTTACGTCAATATCCTTTTATTTGCTCACTAGTCCCTGGGATTACTGAATGACCATTGGCTTGGACCATGTGGAGGAAATACATCTGGTTGGCTCGGGGGGAAAGATTAATTAGCATTTTTTCTCACTTTTATATTAATAAATATGATTATAATCTAATGTTTACACACAAGATATGCAAACTGTTGGACCAATAAAACTGAGATTTAATGGAAATTGAACGTAAAGGTTTTTATTACAGTGCAATTAATAAACATCAAATTCAGCCTCAATTGTGTCTCTTGATCAACACTCAACATAAAAACTGACATAACTCCCCAAAATATGTACATTTAAAATATATATGTAATGGGAATATTTAAGATGAATAAAGTTCACATTCCCAGTCCTAGATGTAGGAGGAGCTGGAGCAGTTTTGCCTTGATGAATGAGCAAAAATCCCAGTGGCTAGATGTGCCAAGCTTATAGAGACAAACCCCAAGAGACTTGCAGCTGTAATTGCTGCCAAAGGTGGCTCTACAAAGTATTGACTTTGGGGCGGGGGGAATAGTTACGCACGCTCAAGTTATCTGTTTTCTTGTCTTATTTTTTGTTTGTTTTTCAAGAAAAAATATTTTGCATCTTCAAAGTGGTAGGCATGTTGTGTAAATCAAATGATACAACCCCCCCAAAAATCTATTTTAATTCCAGGTTGTAAGGCAACAAAATAGGAAAAATGCTAAGGGGGTTGAATACTTTATCAGTTAGACATTTTCTCTGCTTCTATGCTGGATGTTGTCTCCCTGTTGCAACTTGTATTAATCCAGATTGATTTATGATTGACTTTATCTGCGACTGCTCTTTTTTGTTCACCGGGTAATTCCTATTACAGATAATATTGTTATTCTGGTAACTGCACAAAAGATGCAGAGAAACAGTGACTAGTAGATGTTAACACCATTCTGCTGTCATGTTGACTTACTTCACCAACTTCCTGTCTTGTATCAGCCAAATAATTGTGTCATATATCCTCTGTCATCATTGACTTTATATGGCCTTAAACTGCATTTGAACTATCAGGTGGCACGGCACTTTTAAACAGTTAAACAATTTTCATACAAGAAAATTCTACAAATATGCAGAAATTGAGGTTCACAAACTTATGAATACGAAATCAAAAATAACAATAGACAGCAAATTCACAATACATACTGTATATATCCAAAATACTTAAAATGCACCTCTTTTATTCACTTGTGCATAAAGCCCATCTATGTAGTTAAGGTGTGGTTCCTGGGGCCCTCTCCTGGTCACATTGACTTCAGCGTACTCACTCTCCTGCCCCTGGACCCTGTTCCTGTCCTGGGCTGCAGCTGGGGTCTCTTTGGGCCGTAGTTTGGAGAAGTCTATGTCACCATAGTGGATCTCTTCAGGCTGGTCTTCTGCAGGTTCCTCTGGTTTCTCTCCGGCTGTGGTCTGGTTAACACACACCGTCCCAACCGGGGAGTTCTGTGGAGAGAACACAGAGAGAGGAACAGGTGTAAAGTTCTAAGCTCAGTCATTTGTAAAACTCTAAAGTCAGCAGGTTACACAACACATACTGAGGGGATGTCAATGACAATGTCAATTAAACTGACAGAAGAAAATAATTACATTTTGACAACAAATGAGCTCCAATCTACAGAAAACACTGTCAAAGTCCAACAGCTATTCTGTTATCATTCAATGTTCGTAAAGGATGTGGAACTGTTTTCGGTGTGGTCATCTCCCCCTGTACTTTCTCTAAAATGATGTTAACCTCATGGCTTTGGATAGTTTCATCATTAATTCAGTACATCCTTAGATACACTTTATAGATGTGTTTTGAAAGTTGAGTCTTATACCCACCTGTCCCTGTGGATTGTCCGTCCTTTCAAGTCCATCGGGGAGCCTAGAGTTTCTCCTCCTGGAAGACATTTAGAAAGGTATTCTGAATGCACTGAGAGGGTTTTCATATGCAAAAGCACAAACACAACATAAATAAATAGTTTTGCATTGATGCCAGGAATAGTTTTTACCATCCAAAAAGACTGATCAGGCTGATAAGCAGAAAGACCCCCAGAGTTCCTGCTGCAATCCCAGAAACCATTGGGTTAACAGGCTCTTCTTGCCCTGAAAATACAGCACATATTATGGTCATTTCTAACTAAAAGATATCTAAAGGACACTACATGAACAAAGGTATGTGGACACCTGCTCGTCGAACATCTCATTCAAAAATCATGGGCATTAATATGGAATATAGAATGTCATTGTATGCTGTAGCGTTAAGATTTCCCTTCACTGGAACTAAGGGTTCTAGCCAGAACCATGAAAAACAGCTCCAGACCATTTTTCCTCCTCCACCAAACTTTACAGTTTGCACTATGCATTGGGGAAGGTAGCATTCTCCTGGCATCCGTCAAACCCAGATTCGTCCGTTGGACTGCCAGATGGTGAAGCGGGATTCATCACTCCAGAGAACGGGTTTCCACTTCTCCAGAGTCCAATGGCAGCGAGCTTTACACCATTCCAGACGATTCTTGGCATTGCACATGTTGGTCTTAGGCTTGTGTGCGGCTGCTCGACCATGGAAACCAATTTCGTGAAGCTCCCGACTAACAGTTCTTGTTGCTTCCAGAGGCAGTTTGGAACGGTAGAAAATGCTGCAACTGAAGTCAGATGACTTTTACGCGCTTCGCGCTTCAGCACTCAGCTGTCCCGTTCTGAGAGCGTGTGTGGCCTACCACTTCGCGGCTGAGCCATTGTTGCTCCTAGAGGATTCCACTTCATAATAACAGCACTTACAGTTGACAGAGGCAGCTCAAGCAGAGCAGAAATTTGACAAACTGACTTGTTGGAAAGGTGGCATCCTATGATGGTTCCACGTTGAAAGTCACTGAGCTCTTCAGTAAGACCATTCTACTGCCAATGTTTGTCTATGGAGATTGCATGGCTGTATGCTCAATTTAATACACCTGTCAGCAACGGGTGTGGCTGAAATAGCCAAATCAACTAATTTGAAAGGGTGTCCACATACTCTTGTATATATGGTGTATGTCTAATCTAACATTGTGCCCGACATGCCCGTTTCACCTTTAATAGCCAGCTTCTCTTCCTTTGACTTCCCAAAGCCGTGACTATTTCTTGCTTCACAGTAGTACAGTCCTCCATCACCAACAGTCACATTGAGGGTGTAACTCTGTCCAGATGCTACCTGTGTTGTTTTACCCCCACTGATCTGGAACCAGGTGAAGTTTGTCACAGGAGGGTTGGCTGTACTGCTGCAGGTCAGATTAACACAGCTGCCCACTAATACTGGATCAGCTGGACTGATGGAGGCTGAGGTGTCCTTAGGAGAGACTGAGGGAGAAGGGTTCATTTAGAATGTATCTGGATGTGGTATATTGAACAGTCTAATCAAAACCACTCTATGACAATCATCAGTGAAAACATGATAGAATGATCTATTCTACAGGAAACTGTGACTAAATCTTACATGAAACGTTAAGCATCATGGTATGTTCAGCTGTCTTGTTGCTTGTCCCTACTGGGTAGACTGCAGTACAAGTGATGTTCTTCTCATGATGAAGGTATGACGGAGTGAAATTCACCGTGGAGAGAACTGATTTGGTTTGGTCTGGATTCTCCTGCAGTTGGTTCTCAGGTGTGAACTGTGTTGGGAGAGTCCATATCAGCTCAGGGGGGTGTTCGGGACAGGGAGCGACAGCAGAGCAGTTTAAACTGACAGGGGTCCCTTCCTTCACCTCACCTGAGACAGTAATGTTGGGGCTGGGAGGCAAATCTGTAATACATTAAAAATAAATATATTTTACTCTGACAGGCACACTGCCTACTTGGTCGTATTCTACTCATATCATTTTAGAGAAGTTGATAAAAGTTAAATAGTCTCTGTCTCTTCTTACCCATGACATCTATAACAACATACTTTTCAGGGTCTGTTGCACGGAATGGTTGACTTTCAATCCTGAAGAAGTATTTATCAGAGTAACTGGTGGTTACATTGAAGAAGACTGTGGTTCAGTTCTTCTGGGAAATGTTTCCAGTTATCTTCCCTTCATATCTGTTGACCGTCTTACTACTGTTAAATACAACATTGTCCGGACTCTGAGCAAACCGTGGTGATTTTTTTATCCACACTCCAAAGGTAAGTATTGTGCTGTTAAATTTATAGTAATTTTGGTCAGGAATATCAAATGCACATGGGATTTGCACACAGGAGCCAGTCAGTACATCCAGTATATCTGACATTGTGGCAATCAAATTTCGTTGGCCAAAACAGGCCAAAACACCTGCAACATAAAGGACAACATCAGGGAGGTTATGTGATCTTTTCAGTCCAGTCACTCTCTCCCAATATTCTGCCTCTGTATCAAAACATATGAACTCATTTCAATGTACAGGTGATTCCTGATGTCGTGACTCCATGCCCTAAACTGGAGCATGGACATATCTGGAGCAAAGAATGTTTGAATCCAGAATATTAAACTGTACTTATCAGGAGTCAACTGTACACTTTTCTACACATTGAGACAGATGGGAATATAGCTCATACCATGAAATATCATGACTTGTGCTTATTCCTCTGTCTGATTCATAACTAGTTGTGTTTGTGTGGAAGACTCACCTGAAATAAAGAGGCCAATGAGAAAAAACATGTTCTCAGGACAAGCCATGTGAGAACTCACACACTACTGATCACCTGAAACAGGACAAACACACACTTACTGGTGGAGTAGCTAAACTCACACAACACATTGCATTGAACCATCCCCATATCAAATACAGTATGTATTTCAGTTGTGATGTGAAGCTAATACATGAATGAATAGCAATACTATGAACATAATAAATCTAATGTCTTGTAAAGAATTTCCATAAATGTATTTTGAACATTGAAATTAACAGAGAATATAGTGAAGTCGATACTTACCCTAGACGGTAACGTAAACTGTCTACAGAAGAGACTATCACACACCCATAGTGTGGTGTAACAAACTAAAGTGCTGAAATTCATGTGACACATCTCACATCTCATCAGTGACGTACTTCCTAATAAGTGTATGAGACATTATTTCAAAAGAATAGTACAGTATTTATATAACAGGATGCTTGAATAATCTATGTGCTGGTCTTCCTTATCAATTGTGAAAGCATTATTTTTACATTTAAGTGCTAAGAACATTGCATTTTTTCTAATGAACCTTCTACTCTTGCACAATTTGTTTCAGTCACTTGAAACATTACAGAGGTGGCCTTAGCCATGTTCCACCAGTTTCAAATGAAATGGGCCCTAGCTGCCCACTGACTGATTCTCAACACAAAGTGTGTTTTATCCACTGATTCTACAGCTTTATATGGCCTATACATTTATTTACGCCAGGAATGAAACTGTTAAACAAAATAGGTTTTTAGTTGTGTGATAATCATAATAAAATTAGTTTATTTGGGGTGTGTGTGTGGGGGGGGGGGGGTTAGGAAAGTCAACAGCATTTTGAAACGAGCCCCCAAATTGCTAAGCCCGCCCCTGATACATCTATAAATATAATAAATGAAACTTTAGGTAATATAACCATCTCCCTCTCCTCTGTCTCCCAGGCTTCAATGGAAATATCTGTGGGATTTGTAAAATGTTTTAGCTAAATCATAAACTAAAATCCACTAATATTTTAGGTTTAGGACAAGACAACAGCATTTTGAAACGGGACACCAAATTGCTAAGTCAGCCCCCAATACATTGTTAAATACAACAAAGGAAACTCTCCCCTATCTCCAAGGCTTGAATGGAAATGTGTGTGGGATTTTTTTTTTTTTTAGCTAAATCATAAACCAAAATCCACTATTAATTTTACACAAGACAGAAAAATAAAGTTACATTTGAGTTCGATACAAAACAAATTATTGTCACATCATTTTTCAACATGAAAAACAGACTTGGTATGAAACATAGTAACTGTAATTGCATCTGACTGATTCTAACACACCACTCAACTTCTCCTTCAATAACTTCCTATTGTTCTTGTTTCACTTCCTCTTTGGAGTCTATTTGCCAAGCAGAGCCTGGTGGGCTGGATACCACATAGAAACATTCTTTTCACGCCACTTCGATATGGAATGGACTTTTCCGTAGCAGGCAAAAATGCTCTCCTAACCAGGGTCGGACAACGGCATTTGGGGCCCCGTGGCACCCCAACCCCCCAGTGGTAGTTCAGGCTACCACTCACTGTCAATGGATAAATTAGTAGGTATTAGGTGATAGATCAGAACCAACGTCTAGAAGTATCTTACTGCGCTTTCCATGACATAGACTGACCAGGTGAATCCAGGTTAAAGCTATGATTCCTTATTGATGTCACTTGTTAAATCCACCTCAATCAGTGTAGATGAAGGGGAGGAGACAAGTTCAAGAAGGATTTTTAAGCTAGCATCCTTGTTGAGTCCATACCCCGATGAATTGAGGATGTTCTGAAGGCAAAAGGGGGTGCAACTCAATATTAGGAAGGTGTTCCTAATTTTTGGTATACTCAGGGCCTTCAGAAAGTATTCATACCCCTTGACTTATTCCACATTTTGTTGTGTTAATGCCTGAATAAAAAATGGATTAAATGGATTTGTTTTCTCACCCATTTACATTTACATTTACATCATTTAGCAGACACTCTTATCCAGAGCGACTTACAAATTGGACACAATAACCCATAATAACAAAGTGAAAATATGTTTTTAGAAATGTTTTGAGATTTATTGACACTGAAATACAGAAATATCTCATTTAAATAAGTATTCACACCCAAAGGTAGATGGATTATTTTAAATATGTTATTGGACCATAAACAGATATGGCTCATTAACCTTTACGGACCAAATAATGATGATCCACAATTCTTTGACAATATATATAATAAATTATCAAGCCTGCAAGCAACTCAAGACAATATTATTATGGTGGGGGATTATAATACTGTTTTAAATAGCTCAATGGACTGTAAAGGAAATCACACCACAAACAATCACCCACATGCTCTTAAGGAAATTGTGAATGTCATGGATACATTAGAACTAGTAGATATATGGAGGCTTAAATATACTGATCTAGTGAGATAAATTTAATCAAAGCCTATTGGATGATAATTTATTTATAATTAGAACAAAGGAATTTATAACTGACTTTTTCCAACATAACATAGGTACAGCGAATCCCCTTATTGTATGGGACACCTTTAAATGTGCCTTTAGAGGCCATGCAATTCAGTACTCATCTCGAAAACAAAAGCAATTTAGGTCAAAATAGTTTATACTAAGAAAGGAAATAGAAAGTCTAACAGAACAGATAAATGGAAATAAAAACTGTAACATAGAGGCTCAGAATAAATTAGAGGAAAAACAAAAAGAAATGGAGAAACTTATTCAAGAAAGATGAAGTGTAATATATTATAAAAATATAGCAAACTGGATGGAATATGGGGGAAAATGCACAAAATTATTTTTTAATCTTCAACATCTACCAAAAAGAACTTAATGAAACTGGTTACAATTGACGGAGTCACCCATAATTCACCAAATTATATTTTGAAGGAAGAAACAAAGTACTTTAAGCATATGTTTTCTTTTCAGTCGCCTCCATCTCCTCTAACTGAAGCTAATTGTAGAGATTTTTTTTCTATTGATAATGTCAAATTAACAGCCACACAGAAAGACTTATGTGAAGGTGAAATTACAGAGGAGGAACTTCTGGATGCAATTAAAGACTTTAAGTCTGGGAAAACTCCAGGGTTGGATGGCATACCAGTCGAGGTATACCAAACCTTTTTTGATATATTAAGAGGACCGTTATTAGCATGTTTTAACCACTCCTATGTAAATGGTAGATTATCTGACACTCAAGAAGAAGGTCTGATCTCATTATTACTGAAACAGGATACAAGTGGAAAATATAAAGATCCAGTCCATTTACAAAATAGGAGGCCCCTTACACTTCAGTGTTGTGATGCAAAAATCCTAGCAAAATGTATAGCGCATAGAATTAAAAAGGTATTGTCGGATATTATTCATTCTAATCAGACAGGTTTTTTACATGGAAGATACAATGGAGATAATATAAGGCAAGTATTGGAAACAATAGAACACTATGGAAAATATGGGAAACCAGGCCTGCTATTCATAGCAGACTTCGAAAAGGCATTTGATAAAGTTCGACTGGGGTTTATATATAAATGCCTGGAGCATTTCAATTTTGGAGAATCTCTTATAAAATGGGTCAAAATCATGTATAGTAACCCTAGGTGTAAAATAGTAAATAATGCCTATTTCTCAGAAAGTTTTAAACTGTCAAGAGGAGTGAAACAAGGTTGTCCACTATCGGCATATCTATTTATTGTGGCCATCGAGATGTTAGCTATTAAAATCAGATCCAATAATAATATCAGAGGATTAGAAATACAGGGCTTAAAATCAAAGGTGTCATTGTACGCTGATGATTCATGTTTTCTTTTAAATCCACAACTAGAATCCCTCCACAGCCTCATAGAGGATCTAGATACATTTTCTAACCTCTCTGGATTACAACCAAATTATGACAAATGTACTATATTACGTATTGGATCACTAAAAAATAAAATTTTTACATTACCATGTAGTTTACCAATAAAATGGTCTGATGGTGATGTGGATATACTCGGAATACATATCCCAAAGGAAATAAATGATCTCACTTCAATACATTTTAATAGAAAGTTAGCAAAAATAGATAAGATCTTACTACCATGGAAAGGAAAATACCTGTCAATTTGTGGAAAAATCACCCTGATTAACTCTTTAGTATTATCCCAGTTTACCTATTTGCTTATGGTCTTGCCTACGCCTAGCGAACAGTTTTTTAAATTATATCAGAAAAAAATATTTAATTTTATTTGGAACGGCAAGCCAGACAAAATTAACATGCATATTTATATAATGAATATGAATTCGGAGGACAGAAATTATTAAATATTAAAGCATTAGACCTATCACTAAAAGCTTCAGTCATACAAAAGTTATACTTAAATCCGAACTGGTTCTCAAGCAAATTAGTAAGATTGTCTCACCCAATGTTCAAGAAAGGCCTTTTTCCCTTTATTCAGATTACAACAACTCATTTGCAGTTATTTGAAAAGGAAATCATCTCCCAAATATCACTATTTCTAAAACAAGCCATAGAAAGTTGGTTGCAATTTCAATTTAATCCTCCAGAAACGACAGAACAAATAATGCAACAAATATTGTGGTTAAATTCAAATATACTAATTTACAAAAAACCTTTATTTTTTGACAGAATGTTTAAAAAAGGTATAATCTTCGTAAATGATATCATCGGTAGGGCTGGTGGAGTTATGTCGCACATGCAGCTAACAAAAACATATGGAAATGTCTGCTCTACCCAAAATTACAACCAAATAATTGCAGCCTTACCGCAAAAGTGGAAGAGGAAAGTGGAAGGGGGAGAAAGTAAGGAACTTGTCTGTCGGCCTTGCATTAAAGAACATAATTGGTTAAGGAAAACTGTGATAAAGAAAAAAGTATATCAGTTTCACTTAAGGACCAAAGGATTGACAGCCGTCCCATATAGATTGCAAAATAGTTGGGAAGAGATCTTTGACGTATCGATCCCATGGCATAGTGTTTATGAACTGACACGCAAAACGACACCGGATTCAAAAATTTGAATCTTTCAATTTAAATTATTATATAAAATTATTGCTACCAATAGAATGTTATTTATATGGGGGATACAATCTTCCCAGCTCTGCAGATTTTGCTGTGAAGAGACAGAATCATTAGATCATTTGTTTTGGTTCTGTCCATTTGTAGCTTGTTTTTGGACACAGGTCCAGGAATGGCTAAAGGATTGCAATATTTACCTGGAGCTAACCTTGCAGATAGCAATACTGGGTGATCTGAAAAGTCATAGTCAATCAATCAATAATATAATGATACTTTTAGCAAAAATGTTTATTTTTAATTCACAATCTGTAGAAGCAATGAGAATAGAAAGGTTCAGAACTTTTGTAAAACATCACAGTACGGTTGAAATATATATGGCAAATAGAAATCCTATATGGATGGTGTTAAGAGATAGATGGGAGGTATTGAATAGAGTTGAAGGATTGGACTAATAACAAATAACAACAAATAATAACAAAGATAGCTAATAATGTAACCATACTGTGTCCATAATAAGTATATTACATTTTAGTCATTTAGCAGATGCTCTTATCCAGAGCGACTTACAGTTAGTGAATACATATTCTATTTTTTTTATTCATACTAGTCCCCCATGGGATTCGAACCCACAACCCTGGCGTTGCAAACGCCATGCTCTATCAACTGAGCTACATCCCTGCCGGCCATTCCCTCCCCTACCCTAGGCCAATTGTGCGCCGCCCATGAGTCTCCCGGTCACGGCCGGCTGCGACAGAGCCTGGATTCGAACCAGGATCTCTAGTGGCACAGGTAGCACTGTGATGCAGTGCCTTAGACCACTGCGCCACTCAGTATATAGGTTGTATGTTGGGAGCTTTTGGGAAAGAGCACAGTTAGAAAGATATGGCATATAGAAGCAAACCGGATGGAAATCATGAATATGATCGGCGAGGTTGAGAGTAGAAGAAGTTCAGGAGCAAAAAAAAATGTGTGTATGTATATATATATATATATATATATATATATAATATAATTATTGTAAAATTAACTTTGTCCATAAGGTGTAGATAGTAAGTATAGACCGGAAGTAGAGGCCTGGGCATTGTTGTTCACTAATTTACTCCAAGTAGGGAAAGGATGGCGGGGTTGAAAAGTAATAAAGGGGAGTATATATACAGTGGGGAGAACAAGTATTTGATACACTGCCGAATTTGCAGGTTTTCCTACTTACAAAGCATGTAGAGGTCTGTAATTTTTATCATAGGTAAACTTCAACTGTGAGAGACGGAATCTAAAACAAAAATCCAGAAAATCACATTGTATGATTTTTAAGTAATTAATTTGCATTTTATTGCATGACATAAGTATTTGATACATCAGAAAAGCAGAACTTAATATTTGGTACAGAAACCTTTGTTTGCAATTATAGAGATCATACGTTTCCTGTAGGTCTTGACCAGGTTTGCACACACTGCAGCAGGGATTTTGGCCCACTCCTCCATACAGACCTTCTCCAGATCCTTCAGGTTTCGGGGCTGTCGCTGGGCAATACGGACTTTCAGCTCCCTCCAAAGGTTTTCTATTGGGTTCAGGTCTGGAGACTGGTTAGGCCACTCCAGGACCTTGAGATGCTTCTTACGGAACCACTCCTTAGTTGCCCTGGCTGTGTGTTTCGGGTCGTTGTCATGCTGGAAGTGTCACGATTCAGACAGACGACCAGAGGACCACAATTGCGTCACACCAGAAAGTTTATTAAACTTAAGGGAAAAGGGAAGTAGGGAGTGAATGAAGGCTCCAGGGGTAACAGGGATCCCGTCCAATGCGCTGGGTCTGTGCCCCCCCCAGTGGCAGCGATGCGTCCTATGAAGCCGGTGGTGGGTGGTCCAGAAGTCCTGGGGGGGGGGAGACACAGACACAACAGGGCGGAATGAAACCAGGCAGCAGTACAGTTCAAGGGAAATCCAAAATACGTAGTAGCAAGGCAGAAGGCTGGTCAGAGTTACCGGGATTGAAGAGTAGTCAGGAGTCGTAATGGCAGAAGCAGGTCTGGATCTCCTGAGGCAGAAGAGTATCCAAAAACAGGCAGGTCCGGGGTCACAAAACCAGGGTGAGCCAGAAGCGCGAGCAAACAGGTTCCGGGTGTGAGCTTTGCAGACGATCTGACACCGGAGAGCTGAAAGACAGGGCCTTAAATACTGGGAGAGGTTAGTGGGTAATGCAGCGCAGCTGGCAGAGTAATTAGAGCCGAGCAGAGCAGGGACAGGTGGAGCTAGTTAGGCTGAGTAGAGAGAGGGAGGTGAGCAGAGTGGAAGATAGTGGAAACAAATTAAGGTGGTAACCCGGTGGAGTGAGAGGGCTCATGACAGAACCCCCCAAGGGACGGCCCCAGAAGTCCCAAGAGCAACACCACGCCGGGCGGGAGGAGGGGAGCCGGAGGAGGGCTAGAACTCCTCCGAACGGTCCGAGTGAACGTCCTCATCCTCGGAGGAAGCCGGAGGGCCGTGGTCGGGGAGATGGGACAGGTCCCGAGACAGGATCAGGCACAGGACAGGAAGCCGAGCGGGCCGGACGGTTAGGGACCCCTCTGGGGCGGCCCCTACGGATTGCAGGTTGATCCGGATGCCGTTGGTGGAAAGCGGTGATGAGAGTCCTATCCACAATCCGACTAGCTGGCACCCAGGTCCTTTCCTCAGGTCCATAGCCCTCCCAGTCAATGAGGTACTGGAGACCCCTACCCCTCCGTCTGGACCGAAGCAGGCGGTGGACGGTGTAAACCAGACCACCATCGACGAGCCGTGGAGGAGGAGGACCAGGCGCAGCAGGGACCAGCGGACTCTCATGGATGGGCTTAATCTTAGACACATGGAAAGTGGGGTGCACCCTCAGGGAATTAGGCAGTTGGAGCCGGACAGCAGTTGGGCTAATCACTCTTATGATAGGGAATGGGCCAATGAACCGAGGTGCCAGCTTCTGCGACTCCACCCTGAGTGGCAGGTTCTTCGATGACAACCACACCCTTTGACCAACATGGTAGGTGGGAGCAGGAATTCTCCGACGGTTGGCCCCGGTAGTGTAGCTGGCAACGGACCTGAGGAGTGTGGCTCGGGCTTGTGACCAGGTGCGGCGACATCGACGGGCAAAAGCAAGTGCAGATGGGCAAGTAACCTCCTCCTCCTGGCTGGCAAATAGAGGAGGCTGGTATCCATAAACACATTGGAAAGGGGACATACCGATGGCAGAGCAGGTCAGAGAATTGTGTGCGTACTCCACCCATGTCAATTGCTGCGACCAGGAGTGGGGGTTGCGTGAAGTCATGCATCGCAGTGCCTTCTCGAGCTCCTGATTAGCCCGCTCTGACTGCCCATTGGATTGGGGATGGAATCCGGAAGTCAGACTGACTGTGGCTCCCAGCAGGTGACAGAACTCCTTCCAAAAAGCGGAGGAGAATTGTGGACCACGGTCAGAAACAACATCCCTTGGCAGTCCGTGGATCCGGAAGACGTGTTCCAGGACCACCTGGGCGGTCTCCTTGGCGGTTGGGAGCTTGGGGAGGGGAATGAAGTGTGCCATCTTGCTGAAACGGTCAACGATGGTGAGAATGACGGTCATGCCACTTGAAGGGGGGCAGCCCCGTGACAAAGTCAAGGGCGATGTGAGACCAGGGACGTCTGGGCACAGGCAGGGGCTGCAGCAATCCGGCTGGGGGCTGGCAGGACGACTTGTGTTGGTTGCAGATGGGGCAGGCTTGGACGAATTCCCGTACATCCTTCCTCAGAGAGGGCCACCAGAACCTCTGGGCGAGCAGGTTGTAAGTGCGGGTGGAGCCAGGGTGACAAGCTAGGCGGGAGTCATGTCCCCACTGAATGACCTGGGACCTCAGGTCTTCGGGGACAAAAAGGCGGTCAGCTGGGCAAGTGCTGGGACCTGGCTGGTTACGGAGAGCCTCCAGCACCTGTTCCTCAACAGCCCAGGTCAGAGCTGCAACGATGCAGGGACTTGGCAGAATCGACACAGGGTCCTTGGAGGGGGTGTCATCCTTCTGGAATTGACGGGAGAGGGCGTCTGGCTTGGTGTTGCGTGATCCAGGCCGGTATGACAGAGTGAAATTAAACCTGGTGAAGAACAGGGCCCAGCGGGACTGCCTGGAGTTCAACCGTTTGGCCGTGCGGATGTACTCCAAGTTCTTATGATCGGTCCAAACGAGAAATGGAATGGTGGACCCCTCCAGCCAGTGACGCCACTCCTCCAAGGCAAGCTTCACAGCCAGCAGCTCACGGTTCCCTATGTCGTAATTGCACTCAGAGGGGGACAACCGACGTGAGAAAAAGGCACAGGGATGGAGCTTCCTATCCTCCGCAGCCCACTGAGAAATCACAGCACCAACTCCCACATCCGAGGCGTCCACCTCCACAATGAATTGCCGGTCCACATCAGGCATCTGGAGGATGGGAGCGGAGGTGAACCTCACCTTGAGGGTACTGAAGGCTTTGTCGGCTGCTGGGGTCCAGGTGAAGGGTTGCTTGGTGCTGGTTAGAGCAGTGAGAGGGGCAGCAACGGTACTGTAGTTCCGGATAAACTTCCTATAGAAGTTAGCAAACCCCAGAAACTGTTGCAGCTTCTTTCTGTTCTCCGGAACTGGCCATGAAGTGACTGCTGATACTTTGGCAGGATCCATTTGGATACTTCCTTCTGCCACTATGTACCCCAGGAAGGCCACTGTCTTGACGTGAAACTCACATTTCTCTGCCTTGGCGTAGAGGGAATTCTCCAGAAGACGATGAAGGACTTGCTGGACATGGCGGGTGTGTTCAGACAGGTTTCTGGAGTAAATTAAGATGTCATCCAGGTAAACGAAGACAAACTTGTTTAACATGTCCCGCAGTACATCATTCACTAGAGCCTGGAACACAGCAGGAGCATTGGTGAGGCCAAAAGGCATAACCAGATACTCGTAGTGGCCTGTTGGTGTATTGAATGCGGTTTTCCATTCATCTCCCTCCCGGATCCGCACTAGGTGGTAAGCGTTTCTGAGATCCAACTTGGTAAAAACAGTGGCTCCCTGGAGCAACTCAAAAGCAGAGGTGAGCAGAGGCAGAGGGTAACGGTTCTTCACTGTGATGTCGTTGAGTCCCCTGTAGTCGATGCAGGGGCGAAGAGATCCGTCCTTCTTCCCCACAAAGAAGAAGCCAGCACCAGCAGGAGATGAAGATGAACGGATTAATCCTGCGGACAGAGAGCCATTGATGTAGTCCTCCATGGACTTTCTTTCAGGAGCAGACAACGAATAAAGACGACCCCCTTGGAGGAGCTGTTCCAGGGAGGAGGTCGATGGCACAGTCGTACGGTCGGTGAGGGGGCAGAGATGTGGCTCTTGCTTTGTTAAACACCTCTCTGAGACCATGGTAGCATTCTGGGACATTGGAGAGGTCAGGAGCGGAGTTAGTAGGTACTGGCCGAGGGGGTAGTGCGGCAGCAAGCAGGCAGGTTCGGTGGCAGTCCTCTCCCCACTCCCTGATCACCCCGGTCACCCAGTCGAGCTGAGGGTTGTGCCGGGCGGAGCCATGGGTAACCCAGGATGAGGGGTTGGCCTGGAGAGGGGGAGCAGGTGAAACTGGATAGTTTCTTGATGGTTTCCGGACAGACCCATCGAGACCGGGGCCGTGACATGAGTGACCGATCCGAGTAAGTGTCCGTCCAGTGCCCGGGCAGGAATAGGAGGTGTCAAACGGAGGTTCTCCAGTCCCAGTTGGCGTGCCAGCTTGATGTCCATTATGTTGGCTTCGGCGCCAGAATCCACCAGAGCAGCCAGGGTGTGAGTTGAGTCAGAGAGGCGGAGGTGAACTTGCAGCAGGGGTTTGCGGTCGGAGGACTGGATGGTCATTGAACTCAACCGGACTCCCCCTACGCCCGGTGAGCTTCGGCCCTTTAAAGGGCAGGTTACCACACGATGTCCATCACCTCCACAATAGAGGCAGAGGTTTGAGGTGAAGCGGCGCTGGCGCTCTGCAGGAGTGAGGGAGGCTCGCCCAATCTCCATAGGCTCAGACTGATCAAGCTGACCTGGGTGAGTGGCAGTAGATGACAGGAGCCCAGTCGGATCTCTCCGAATGCCGGTAGTAGGTGGACCTTGGCGCCCCCCTCTCACGACAGACGGGTCTGTATCCTTCTGTCGATCCTGACAGTCAGTGCGATGGCTTCATCAAGAGTGGAAGGCAGTTCATGGGAGACCAACTCGTCCTTGATATAGTCAGCCAAACTATGGAAGAACGCGTCCACCAACGATGGTGTGTTCCAAGAACTTCGTCTAGCCAGGGTTCGGAAGTCGATGGAATGGTCTGCGACTGTACGTCTGCCTTGTCGAATACTGAACAGTTCACGAGACGCCTCTGCGGTGGGTGAATCCAGGTCAAACACCTTCAGCATCTCCTCAGCAAACAGGTCGAAGGTTGCACATGCGGGGGTTTGACGTTCGAACTCTGCTGTTCCCCAGAGTCGAGCTCGGCCCGTCAGGTGAGTGATGGCATACCCAACTTTAGCCCCCTCCGTGGCGAAGGTCCTTGGCTGCAAGGAGAACTGAAGTCGGCAGCTAGTCAGGAATGGCCGGACCTGGGTTGAATCGCCGTTGAACCGCTCGGGGTTTCCAATCTTGGGTTCGGAGCAGCGGCTGCAATGACCGGGGCAGGTAACTCGGGGGCTGGGCTGGTGGGCAGACTGGCTGGGGTAAGGTTGGTGAGGAGTTGAATGATCATGGCGAGTTGTTGTTGCTGCTGCTGGAACTGCTGCTCATGCTCATCGGTTTCCATGTCGGGGAAAGTGTGCGCTGAGTCCATAATGGTCAGATCGTACTGTCACGATTCAGACAGACGACCAGAGGACCACAATTGCGTCACACCAGAAAGTTTATTAAACTTAAGGGAAAAGGGAAGTAGGGAGTGAATGAAGGCTCCAGGGGTAACAGGGATCCCGTCCAATGCGCTGGGTCTGTGCCCCCCAGTGGCAGCGATGCGTCCTATGAAGCCGGTGGTGGGTGGTCCAGAAGTCCTGGGGGGAGACACAGACACAACAGGGCGGAATGAAACCAGGCAGCAGTACAGTTCAAGGGAAATCCAAAATACGTAGTAGCAAGGCAGAAGGCTGGTCAGAGTTACCGGGATTGAAGAGTAGTCAGGAGTCGTAATGGCAGAAGCAGGTCTGGATCTCCTGAGGCAGAAGAGTATCCAAAAAACAGGCAGGTCCGGGGTCACAAAACCAGGGTGAGCCAGAAGCGCGAGCAAACAGGTTCCGGGTGTGAGCTTTGCAGACGATCTGACACCGGAGAGCTGAAAGACAGGGCCTTAAATACTGGGAGAGGTTAGTGGGTAATGCAGCGCAGCTGGCAGAGTAATTAGAGCCGAGCAGAGCAGGGACAGGTGGAGCTAGTTAGGCTGAGTAGAGAGAGGGAGGTGAGCAGAGTGGAAGATAGTGGAAACAAATTAAGGTGGTAACCCGGTGGAGTGAGAGGGCTCATGACAGGAAGACCCAGCCACGACCCATCTTCAATGCTCTTACTGACGGAAGGAGGTTGTTGGCCAAGATCTCGCGATACATGGCCCCATCCATCCTCCCCTCAATGCGGTGCAGTGGTCCTGTCCCCTTTGCAGAAAAGCATCCCCAAAGAATGATGTTTACACCTCCATGCTTCACGGTTGGGATGGTGTTCTTGGGGTTGTACTCATCCTTCTTCTTCCTCCAAACACGGCGAGTGGAGTTTAGACCAAAAAGCTCTATTTTTGTCTCATCAGACCACATGACCTTCTCCCATTCCTCCTCTGGATCATCAAGATGGTCTTTGGCAAACTTCAGACGGGCCTGGACATGCGCTGGCTTGAGCAGGGGGACCTTGCGTGCGCTGCAGGATTTTAATCCATGACGGCGTAGTGTGTTACTAATGGTTTTCTTTGAGACTGTGGTCCCAGCTCTCTTCAGGTCATTGACCAGGTCCTGCCGTGTAGTTCTGGGCTGATCCCTCACCTTCCTCATGATCATTGATGCCCCACGAGGTGAGATCTTGCATGGAGCCTCAGACCGAGGGTGATTGACCGTCATCTTGAACTTCTTCCATTTTCTAATAATTATGCCAACAGTTGTTGCCTTCTCACCAAGCTGCTTGCCTATTGTCCTGTAGCCCATCCCAGCCTTGTGCAGGTCTACAATTTTATCCCTGATGTCCTTACACAGCTCTCTGGTCTTGGCCATTGTGGAGAGGTTGGAGTATGTTTGATTGAGTGTGTGGACAGGTGTCTTTTATACAGGTAACGAGTTCAAACAGGTGCAGTTAATACAGGTAATGAGTGGAGAACAGGAGGGCTTCTTAAAGAAAAACTAACAGGTCTGTGAGAGCCGGAATTCTTACTGGTTGGTAGGTGATCAAATATTTATGTCATGCATTAAAATGCAAATTAATTACTTAAAAATCATACAATGTGATTTTCTGGATTTTTGTTTTAGATTCAGTCTCTCACAGTTGAAGTGTACCTATGATAAAAATTACAGACCTCTACATGCTTTGTAAGTAGGAAAACCTGCAAAATCGTCAGTGTATCAAATATTTGTTCTCCCCACTGTATATAAAAAAAAAACATGGGGGATTGGAAGTGATGCAGACAATTACATTGATAGAAGATACAATCTATCTGCAATATTAAGCTGATCCATCCCCCCCCAATTTTTTTTTACAAAATAAAGTATTCACACCCCTGAGTCAATACATGTTAGAATCACTTTTTGCAGTGATTACAGCTGTGAGTCTTTCTGGGTAAGTCTCTAAGAGCTTTGCACACCTGGATTGTACAATATTTACACATAATTCTTTAACAAATTCTTCAAGCTCTTTCAAGTTGATTGTTAATCATTGCTAGACAGCCATTTTCAAGTCTTGCCATAGATTTTCATGCCGATCGAAACTGTAAGTAGGCCACTTAGGAACATTCAATGTTGTCTTAGTAAGTAACTCTGGTGTATGTGTTTTAGGTTATTGTCCTGCTGAAAAGTGAATTTGTCTCCCAGTGTCTTTTGAAAAGCAGACTGAACCAGGTTTTCCTCTTGCGTTTTGCCTCTGCTTAGCTCTATTCCATTTATTTTATCCTAAAAAACTTGATGACAAGCATACCCATAACATGGTGCAGCCATCACCATGCTTGAAAATATGAAGAGTGGTACTCAGTGATGTGTTTCATGGATTTGATACCATTCCACATATTCCACTCCAGCCAATACCACGAGCCCATTCTCCCCAATGAAGGTGCCACCAACCTCCTGTGGGTGAAATCCCTAAGCGGTTTCTTTCCTCTTCGGCAACTGAGTTAGGAAGGATGCCTGTATCTTTGTAGTGAATCTGTGTATTGATAAAACATCCAAATTGTAATTAATAACTTCACCATGCTCAAAGGGATACACCCATCTTCCAATAGGTGCCCTTCTTTGTGAGGCATTGGAAAAGCTCCCTGGTCTTCGTGGTTGAATCTGTTTGAAATTCGCTGCTCGACTGAGGGACATTACATATTATTGTATGTGTGGGGTAGTCATTCAAAAATCATGTTAAACACTAGTAATGCACACAGAGTGAATCAATGCAACTTATGTGACTTGTTATGCAAATCTTTAGTCCTGAACTTATTTATGCTTGCCATAAGAAAGGGGTTGAATACATATTGACTCGAGACAGTTCAGCTTTTATTTATTTTTATTTTTTTATGTCTAAAAACATTATTCCACATTAAGGGGTACTGTGTGTAGGCCAGTGACACAACATCTCAATGTATTCCATTTTAATGAGATATGTAAAATGTTGGACCAATAAGACCAAAAGATTTCATGGAAATTGAATGTAAAGGTTTTTATTACAGTGCAATTAATAAACAACCTTAAATTCAGTCCCAATTGTTTCTCTGGTTTAACACTCAACATAAAAACTGACACAATAACTTCTAAATAGATATAAAGTTAAAATAGATAATATTATTATTCTGGTAACTGCACAAAAGATGCAGAGAAACAGTGACTAGTAGATGTTAACACCATTCTGCTGTCATGTAGACACCTCCCTGACCAAGGCCCTTCTCCCCCGATCGCTCAGGTTGGCCGGGCGGCCAGCTCTAGGAAGAGTCTTGGTGGTTCCAAACTTCTTCCATTTAAGAATGATGGAGGCCACTGTGTTCTTGGGGACCTTGAATGCTGCAGACATTTTTCTTACCCTTCCCCAGATCTGTGCCTCGACACAATCTCGTCTCAGAGCTCTACGGACAATTTTTACGACCTCATAGCTTGGTTTTTGCTATGACATGCACTGTCAACTGTGGGACCTTATATAGGCAGGTGTGTGTGCCTTTCCAAATCATGTCCAATGAATTGAATTTACCACAGGTGGACTCCAATCAAGTTGTAGAAACATCTCAAGGATGATCAATGGAAACAGGATGCACCTGAGCTCAATTTCGAGTCTCATAGCAAAGGGTCTGAATTCTTACGCAAATAAGGTATTTCTGTTTTTAATTTTTAATACATTTGCTAAAATTTCGAAAAAAACTGTTTCCGCTTTCTCATTATGGGGTATTGTTGTAACGTAACAAAATGTGAAAAAGTCAAAGGGTCTGAATACTTTCCGAACGCACTGTATGTATAGTGTGAAACTCTATTTGTTTTTGTATCTTCCAGTTTATTCTCTGTTAGTCAGCACCTCAGTAATTCTCTCTGGGTGTGACAGCTCATGCTTTTTATTTGACCTGAACATTAAAAATAAAAAAAGAAACATGTAAATACATTAAAGTATTTTTTTTATAGAGTACTAATTTTACCATCCCCTCTACAACAAAATACTTAAATACATGTAATTTTGTCCTTGAGACATATGATTTAAATAGTGTAGAATTTCATTAATTCTTATGGAGGATTCTTCTTCTGGGGGGTACCAATATAGCGACCGGTGGTTTCAAAGCCTCTCATTGGCCGTTACATAGCATCAGCGATCCAGGTTTTTTATTTTTTATTATTTTTATTTCACCTTTATTTAACCAGGTAGGCCAGTTGATAACAAGTTCTCATTTACAACTGCGACCTGGCCAAGATAAAGCAAAGCAGTGCGATACACATCATTGCTACAGTTTCTCCCAATAATAATAACATTAACTTATTTCAATGTACCGGTGATTTTTCAATTGGTTGGTATGTTGTCAAGGAGTGCGATGACGTGTGTTTGGGAGCAGATGACCACTAGGTTGATCCCGGTATGGGGATAGGGACAGTGGAGGAAGCTATACTGTTAGCAGCATACTGACGTTGGTTTCACGTGTAGAATTTCATTAATTCTTATGGAGGATGCATAATATTAATATGATAATAACATTAACTTATTTCAATGTACAGGTGATTTTTCTATTGGTTAGTATGTTGTCAATTAGTGCGATGAATGCCATGGTGCAATGGACCTCTCTCTCCAGCAGGAGGCTAAAGAACTGGTACACTTTTGTGTACAAAGTATTGATAGGACAACTCCCTTTGTATTTCTGTTCCTTACTGACCAGATCAGTCACTCAATACAGTCTTCGTTCACAGTCGCTGATGTCCTTGTCTGTTCCTAAGGCTAGAACTGAGATGGGGAAACAGTATTTTTCCCATAATGCCCCTTCATCCTGGAACATGCTTCAAAAGATATTAAAGTTCAGGGAGTTAGTGTCCTTGCCTGTTTTTAAGACTCTGATCGACAACACTGTTTGTGATAGCTGCAGTTGTTTCTAATCTTCAATTGTATCTGGAACTTGTGACTCTTTGTCTTTTGTGTGTATTTTGTATTTTTCTGTACTATTTTATTTACACGCTGCTATTTCCCTGTTTTGCCTTCTTGCCAGGTCGCCCTCGCAAAATAGGTTTTTAACCTCAATGGGTCTTACCTGGTTAAATAAAGGTTAAATAAAATAAAATAAAATCTCCCTCTCCCCTATCTCCCAGGCGTGAATGGGAATGTGTGTGGTATTTTAACAAATATGTAGCTCAATCTTAAACCAAAATCCATCCAACTTGCCTAGTTAAATTTGAGTTCAGTAAATGATACCCGGTTCTCACATTATCTTTCAACACGTAAAATAGACTTTGTCAGAAACAGAGTAACTGTAATTGTAGCTGACGGATTATCACACACTCCTCAATTTCTCCTGCACACACTTCCTCTTTCATTGCTTCACTTCTATCTGCCAGGAAGAGCATGGTGGGCTGGGAGCCACAGGAGGGAGCCATCGACCTGCAGGGCCTGGTCAGCAAGGTGGACATGGGCACCCTCTTCAACGGTCATGTCTAGATGGGAAACAGCTTTTGTCAAATTGACGTCAAAATATTATTTTTTATTTTAGCTAACCATGAACATTTTCCTTACCTTAATTTAATTATCCAAACTATTACGTTAATTATCCTAGCCTGCTGCACAAGTTCTCCTAAATTTGCTAGGACATGTCAATTTTCACAAAAGCTGTATCCCTTCTATAAATAAACCCTCTTCAACCTGCCCAAGGCCTTTTGGGAGAAGGAGACCCAGGAGCTGAGGGCGTACTTTACCCATCATGTGGGAGCCGACCTCCCCCAACAGGTGTAGGGAGAGCTGAAGACTCTGGAGGACAAGGTCAGGAATGAATTGAATCAGAAGGGAATGTTTGAAGAGAGAAAGCTATGACTATTGGACACTACATTACACACTGATGCTGCAATATGTTGGGGATGGGGATAGGGTGGGACTGATAAAAACAATCACTGACAAGCACATTGCAATTTTGCATTGAGTATATGTGGGTATTTAACCCAAAGGTTCTAAAATGTAAGAACATACAATGAAACGAGGTGTCTGCATGCAGTTCATGCTACCACACACTGTCAGTGGCTATATGAGTAGATATTAGGTGATAGAGCAGAATCAGTGTTTAGCAGTACCTTACTGACATCTTGCAATGAAGTATAAAGGCATTGGATGTTTTCTAGCTATAGCCCAAAGAATCATATCTAATCATGACAAGCTTTAATATCCATATTAATTTCAACATTTCTTGCAGAATGTTACCTCAATATCCTTTTATTTGCTCACATGTCCCTGGGATTACTAAATGGCCATTGGCTACGAACATGTGGAGGAAATACATCTGGTTGGCTCAGGGGGAAAGATTCATTAGCATTTCTTCTCACTTGTGTATTATTTCCAATAAAAATCATTATGAACTAATGATGCAACATGTTGGACCAATAAAACTGAGACTTCATGGAAATTTAATGTAAAGTTTTTATTACAGTGCAATTAATAAACAAACATCAATTTCAGCCTCAATTGTGTCTCTTGATCAACACAACATAAAAACTGACATAACTCCCCAAAATATATACATAAAAATATATATGTAATGGGAATATTTAAGATGAATAAAGTTCACATTCAGGTTAGAGTGATTAACATAATGTTTGCAATATTGATATAGTTTCCCTTTCTGTGTAGCTCAGTTGGTAGAGCATGGCGTTTGCAATGCCAGGGTTGTGGGTTTGATTCCCACGGGGGCCAGTAAGAAAAAAATAAAAATAATGTATGCACTCACTAACTGTAAGTCGCTCAGGATAAGAGCGTCTGCTAAATGACTAAAATGTAAATGATTTCCAGTATTCTGTTTCTAACACTCGGGATGATGGTCACTAGAATCAATGCTGCATGTTATGGATTAAACTCATAACTGTTGATAGTGCTTGACTCCAGACTGGAGGTCCAAGGACCGAGGACACACTGATTATTATTGTATTCTGTGAAACACTGATTCTGTAGTAGCTGACAAAGCCACTGCCTTTTCTTTTGACTTCCTACAAGCCTCTCAGGCTGGTGTTGACAGAACATTTGTGTGTCTGATTAGGATATAAAGGGCTGGACTCCAAGAGGCCAGTTAGACATTATCTCTGCTTCTATGCTGGAAGTTGTCTCCCTGTTGCAACTTGTATTAATCCAGATTGATTTATGATTGACTTTATCAATGATTTCTCTTCTCTTTTGTTCAGAGAGTCACAAATATCATATCCCCAAGACATGCTAACCTTTCACCATTGCAATAACATGGGAGGTTAGCATTTTGGGGGGGGGAGTATGATATTTTCTCACTCATCATTTTTCACAATTCATTTAGGATTATGCGTCATCGTGGTAGCATCCACATTAATGTACAGTAGAAGTGTTTAGAAACATATTCTATTCTTATTTACAATAAAAGTGACTGCAGAATGACACAATACATTATTTACCATTCATTTCTATTGGGCACAAAATAATCTGAAACACAGCCAAAACAAACAGCAAATGCATCCAACGAGTGTGTACAGTCACAAGCTTGATGTTGTCATTGTGTGCTAATATGGGACTAAATACTACACTTTTTACTACTTTAATACACATAAGTGAATTTGTCCCAATACTTTTGGTCCCCTAAAATGGGGTGACTATGTACAAAACGTGCTGTAATTTCTAAACAGTTCACACGATATGGATGAAAATACCCTGGAATTAAAGCTGACAGTCTACATTTTAACTTCATAGTAACTGTTTCATTTCAAATCAAAAGTTCTGGAGAACAGAGACTAAAAAGTTAAATAAATGGCACTGTCCCAGTACTGTTGGAGCTCAGTGCACACAATACATACTGTATATACACCAAATGCTTAAAATGCACCTCTTTTATTCACTTGTGCATAAAGCCCATCTATGTAGTTAAGGTGTGGTTCCTGGGGCCCTCTCCTGGTCACATTGACTTCAGCGTACTCACTCTCCTGCCCCTGGACCCTGTTCCTGTCCTGGGCTGCAGCTGGGGTCTCTTTGGGCCGTAGTTTGGAGAAGTCTATGTCACCATAGTGGATCTCTTCAGGCTGGTCTTCTGCAGGTTCCTCTGGTTTCTCTCCGGCTGTGGTCTGGTTAACACACACCGTCCCAATCGGGGAGTTCTGTGGAGAGAACACAGAGAGAGGAACAGGTGTAAAGTTCTAAGCTCAGTCATTTGTAAAACTCTAAAGTCAGCAGGTTACACAACACATACTGAGGGGATGTCAATGACAATGTCAATTAAACTGACAGAAGAAAATAATTACATTTTGACAACAAATGAGCTCCAATCTACAGAAAATACTGTCAAAGTCCAACAGCTATTCTGTTATCATTCAATGTTCTTACAGGATGTGGAACTGCTTTCAGTGTGGTCATCTCACCCTAAACATTCTCTAAAATGATGTTAACCTCATGGCTTTGGGTAGTTTCATCATTAATTCAGTAATTGCTTAGATACACTTTGTAGATGGTTTTTGAATGTTGAGCCTTATTCCCACCTGTCCCTGTGGATTGTCCGTCCTTTCAAGTCCATCGGGGAGCCTAGAGTTTCTCCTCCTGGAAGACATTTAGAAAGGTATTCTGAATGCACTGAGAGGGTTTTCATATGCAAAAGCACAAACACAACATAAATAAATAGTTTTGCATTGATGCCAGGAATAGTTTTTACCATCCATAAAGACTGATCAGGCTGATAAGCAGAAAGACCCCCAGAGTTCCTGCTGCAACCCCAAACACCATTTGGTTAACAGGCTCTTCTTGCTCTGAAAATACAGCACATATTATGGTCATTTCTCACAAAAATATCTCTAAAGGACAGTACATGGACAAAAGTATGTGGACACCTGCTCGTCGAACATCTCATTCCAATATCATAAGCATTAATATGGAATATAGAATGTAATTGTATGCTGTAGCATTAAGATTTCCCTTCACTGGAACTAAGGGTTCTAGCCCGAACCATGAAAATCAGCTCCAGACCATTATTCCTCCTCCACCAAACTTTACAGTTGGCACTATGCGTTGGGGAAGGTAGCGTTCTCCTGGCATCCGTCAAACCCAGATTTGTCCGTCGGACTGCCAGATGGTGAAGCGGGATTCATCACTCCAGAGAACCGGTTTCCTCCTCTCCAGAGTCCAATGGCGGTGAGCTTTACACCACTCCAGACGATTCTTGGCATTGCGCATGGTGATCTTAGGCTTGTGTGCGGCTGCTCGGCCCTGGAAACCCATTTCATGAAGCTCCCGACAAACAGTTCTAGTGCTGACGTTGCTTCCAGAGGCAGTTTGGAACTCGGTAGTGAATGTTGCAACTGAGGTCAGATGATATTTACGAACTATGTGCTTCAGCACTCGGCAGTCCCGTTCTCTGAGCTTGTGTGGCATACCACTTCGCGGCTGAGATGTTGTTGCTTCTAGAAGATTCCACTTCACAATAACAGCACTTACAATTCACCGGGTTAGCTCAAGCAGGGCAGAAATTTGACGAACTAACTTGTTGGAAAGGTGGAATCCTACGACAGTGCCACGTTGAAAGTCCCTGAGCTCTTGAGTAAGGCCATTCTACTGCCAATGTTTGTCTATGGAGATTGCGTGGCTGTGTGCTCGATTGTATACACCTGTCAGCAACGGGTGTGGCTGAAATAACCAAATCTACTAATTTGAAGGGGTGTCCACATACTTTTGTATATACAGTGTTTGTGTACTAAGATTGTGCCCGACGTACCCGTTTCACCTTTAACAGCCAGCTTCTCTTCCTCTGACTTCCCAAGGCCGTTACTATTTCTTGCTTCACAGTAGTACAGTCCTCCATCACCAACAGTCACATTGAGGGTGTAACTCAGTCCAGATGCTACCTGTGTTGTGTTACCCCCACTGATCTGGAACCAGGTGAAGTTCGTCACAGGAGGGTTGGCTGTACTGCTGCAGGTCAGATTAACACAGCTGCCCACTAATACTGGACCAGCTGGACTGATGGAGGCCGAGGTGTTCTTAGGAGAGACTAAGGGAGAGGGGCTCATTTAGAATGTATCTGGATGTGGTATATTGAACAGTCTAATCAAAACCACTCTATGACAATCATCAGTGAAAACATGATAGAATGATGTATTCTACAGGAAACTGTGACTAAATCTTACATGAAACATTAAGCATCATGGTATGTTCAGCTGTCTTGTTGATTGTCCCTACTGGGTAGACTGCAGTACAAGTGATGTTCTTCTCATGATGAAGGTATGATGGAGTGAAGGTCACCGTGGAGAGAACTGATTTGGTTTGGTCTGGATTCTCCTGCAGTTGGTTCTCAGGTGTGAACTGTGTTGGTAGAGTCCATATCAACTCAGGGGGGTGTTCGGGACAGGGAGCGACAGCAGAGCAGTTCAAACTGACAGCGGTCTCTTCCTTCACCTCACCTGAGACAGTAATGATGGGACTGGGAGGCAAATCTGTAATACATTGCAGATAAGGATATTTTACTCTGACAGACACACTGTCTACTTGGTCTTATTCTACTCATATCATTTTAGAAAAGTTGACAAAAGTTAAATAGTCTCTTACCCCTGACAACAATATCAACAGACTTTTCAGTGTCTGTTGCACAGAATGGTTGACTTTCAATCCTGAATAAGTATTTATCAGAGGAACTGGTGGTTACATTGAAGAAAACTGTGGTGCAGTTCTTCTGGGACATGTTTCCAGTTATGTTCCCTTCATATCTGTTGACCGTCTCACTACTGTTAAATATCACATTGTCCAGACCCTCACCAAACTGTGGGGATTTTTTAAACCACACTCCAGAGATAAGTATTGTGCTGTTAAATTTATAGTAATTTTGGTCAGGAATATAAAATGCACATGGGATTTGCACACAGGAGCCAGTCAGTACATCCAGTCTATCTGGCAATGTGGTGATCATATCTCGTTTGCCAAAACAGGCCAAAACACCTGCAACATAAAGGACAACATCAGGGAGGTCATGTAATCTTTTCCGTACAGTCACTCTCTCCCAATATTCTGCCTCTGCAGCAAAACATATGAACTCATTTCAATGTACAGGTGATTCCTGATGTCGCAACTCCATGCCCTAAACTGGATTATGGACATATCTGGAGCAAAGAATGTTTGAATCCAGAATATTAAACTGTACTTATCAGGAGTCAACTGTACACTTTTCTACACATTGAGACAGATGGGAATATAGCTCATACCATGAAATATCATGACTTGTGCTTATTCTTCTGTCTGATTCATAACTAGTTGTTGCTGTGTGGAAGACTCACCTGACATAAAGAGGCCAATGAGAAAAAACATGTTCTCAGGACAAGCCATGTGAGAACTCACACACTACTGATCACCTTAAACAGGACAAACACACACTTACTAGTAGAATAACTCACACAACACATTGGTATAGTAACTCACATGACACATACTATATCGCATGTAAGCTTTAGTCCCAACATCACATAGGTATTTCAGTTGTGAAGCTAATACATGAACTAACAACCGTACATTGAACATTTTGAATCTCATTACTTGAAATAAATAAAATAAATAAATAAACACTTGCCTTCCAATGATGTAAACAGTCCACAAGAGAGACTATCACACACCCATAGTGTGGTGTGACAAACTAAAATGCTGAAATATATGTGACACATCTCACATCTCATCAGTGACGTACTTCCTAATAAGAGTGTGATAAATTATTTTAAAAGAATACTACAGTATTTATATAACAGGATGCTTGAATAGTCTATGTACTGGGTGTCCTCATCAGTTGTGAAAACACTGTAAAAATAAGTTCTAAGAACATTTCCATTTTGTAATGAACCTTCTAATGTTGCACAATTTGTTTCAGTCACTTGAAACATTGCAGAGGTGGCCTTAGCCATGTTTCACCAGTTTCAAATGAAATGGACCCTAGCTGTCCACTGACTGATGTTTAATGGTTAAGTGAGTGTTAGCCACTGATTCAACAGCTTTATATGGCCTATACATTTCATTACTGTCAGAAATGAAACAATTATACACGATACGTTTTTCATTGTGGGATAATAATATTCATTGCAGTTAATGTGGGGTGGGGGAAATGTCCCCAAATCGCTATGTCCGCCCTTGATACATTGATAAATGCAACATTGGAAACTTTCGGCAATATAACCAATGTTAGTCAGAAAGGATCTTGTTCAAAGCACTTTTGTTTATCAGTGCTGGATTATGGTGGTATTGTTTATATGCAGGCCTCATCAAGTACCCTAACAATTCTGGACCCAGTGTATTATGGTGCTTTAAGATCACTCACCCATCACTGGGATTTGAATGATATGGTGCAATGGACCTCTCTCTCCACCAGGAGGCTAAAACACTGGTTCACTTTTGTGTACAAAGTATTGATAGGACAACTCCCTTTGTATTTCTGTTCCTTACTGACCAGATCAGTCACTCAATACAGTCTTCGTTCACAGTCGCTGCTGTCCTTGTCTGTTCCTAAGGCTAGAACTGAGATGGGGAAACAATCTTTTCCCCATAATGCCCCTTCATCCTGGAACATGCTTCAAAAGATATGAACGTTCGGGGAGTTGGGTTCCTTGCCTGTTTTTAAGACTCTGATCGACAACACTGTTTGTGATAGCTGCAGTTGTTTCTAATCTTCAATTGTATCTGTAACTTGTGACTCTTTGTCTTTTGTGTGTATTTTGTATTTTTCTGTACTATTTTATTTACACGCTGCTATTTCCCTGTTTTGCCTTCTTGCCAGGTCGCCCTCGCAAAATAGGTTTTTAACCTCAATGGGTCTTACCTGGTTAAATAAAGGTTAAATAAAATAAAATAAAATCTCCCTCTCCCCTATCTCCCAGGCGTGAATGGGAATGTGTGTGGTATTTTAACAAATATGTAGCTCAATCTTAAACCAAAATCCATCCAACTTGCCTAGTTAAATTTGAGTTCAGTAAATGATACCCGGTTCTCACATTATCTTTCAACACGTAAAATAGACTTTGTCAGAGACAGAGTAACTGTAATTGTAGCTGACGGATTATCACACACTCCTCAATTTCTCCTGCACACACTTCCTCTTTCATTGCTTCACTTCTATCTGCCAGGAAGAGCATGGTGGGCTGGGAGCCATCGACCTGCAGGGCCTGGTCAGCAAGGTGGACATGGGCACCCTCTTTAATGGTCATGTCTAGATGGGATACAGCTTTTGTCAAATTGACGTCAAAAGTTGATTAAATTTTTTATTTTAGCTAACCATGAACCTTTTCCTTACCTTAATTTAATTATCCAAACTATTACGTTAATTATCCTAACCTGCTGCACAAGTTCTCCTAAATTTGCTAGGAAAAGTCAATTTTAACAAAAGCTGTATCCCTTCTATAAATAAACCCTCTTCGACCTGCCCAAGGCCTTCTGGGAGAAGGAGACCCAGGAGCTGAGGGCGTACTTTACCCAGCAGGTGGGAGCTGACCTCCCCCAACAGGAGGAGGGAGAGCTGAAGGCTCTGGAGGACAAGGTCAGGAATGAATTGAATCAGAAGGGAATGTTTGAAGAGAGAAAGCTATGACTATTGGACACTACATTACACACTGATGCTGCAATATGTTGGGGATGGGGATAGGGTGGGACTGATAAAAACAATCACTGACAAGCACATTGCAATTTTGCATTGAGTATATGTGGGTATGTAACCCAAAGGTTCTAAAATGTAAGAACATTCAATGAAACGAGGTGTCTGCATGCAGTTCATGCTACCACACACTGTCAGTGGCTATGTGAGGTGATAGAGCAGAATCAGTGTTTAGCAGTACCTTAATGACATCGTGCAATGAAGTATAATGGCATTGGATGTTTACAAGCTATAGCCCAAAGAATCATATCTAATCATGACAAGCTTTAATATCCATATTAATTTCAACATTTCTTGCAGAATGTTACCTCAATATCCTTTTATTTGCTCACTAGTCCCTGGGATTACTGAATGACCATTGGCTACGAACATGTGGAGGAAATACATCTGGTTGGCTCAGGGGGAAAGATTCATTAGCATTTCTTCTCACTTTTGTATTATTTCCAATAAAAATCATTATGATCTAATGATGCAACATGTTGGACCAATAAAACTGAGACTTCATGGAAATGTAATGTAAAGTTTTTATTACAGTGCAATTAATAAACAAACATCAATTTCAGCCTCAATTGTGTCTCTTGATCAACACAACATAAAAACTGACATAACTCCCCAAAATATATACATTAAAAATATATATGTAATGGGAATATTTAAGATGAATAAAGCTCACATTCAGGTTAGAGTGATTAACATAATGTTTGCAATATTGATATAGTTTCCCTTTCTGTGTAGCTCAGTTGGTAGAGCATGGCGTTTGCAACGCCAGGGTTGTGGGTTTGATTCCCACGGGGGGCCAGTATGAAAAAATAAAAATAATGTATGCACTCACTAACTGTAAGTCGCTCTGGATAAGAGCGTCTGCTAAATGACTAAAATGTAAATGATTTCCAGTATTCTGTTTCTAACACGGGATGATGGTCACTAGAATCAATGCTGCATTTTATGGATTAAACTCATAACTGTTGATAGTGCTTGACTCCAGACTGGAGGTCCAAGGACCGAGGACACACTGATTATTATTGTATTCTGTGAAACACTGATTCTGTAGTAGCTGACAAAGCCACTGCCTTTTCTTTTGACTTCCTACAAGCCTCTCAGGCTGGTGTTGACAGAACATTTGTGTGTCTGATTAGGATATAAAGGGCTGGACTCCAAGAGGCCAGTTAGACATTATCTCTGCTTCTATGCTGGAAGTTGTCTCCCTGTTGCAACTTGTATTAATCCAGATTGATTTATGATTGACTTTATCAATGATTTCTCTTCTCTTTTGTTCAGAGAGTCATGTGGTGTCGTGTCGAATGCTGGTGGGTATTGCTGTCGATCAAAGAATCCCTTACGCTGTATCGTTGGTTTAGAGACTTTTATTAAGACCACGAGGTTACAGCCTAAGTACAGACGCGATGTCCGGAGAACCAGACCCAAATAAATCTTACTGCATTCTAACTCTCCGTCGTTGCTCCCCCCTTTATATAGCCTTCCAAGAGTGGAATGGCTCCCTCTACTGTTCAATCCCCGTATCTTACAACCCACTTCCTGTCTGTCATATATGACGTCACGCTAAAACCTTCCCTCTTGATAGCAACAATCAACCTTCTTTCAGTTCCATTTAAACAACATTTAACACCATCATATTGTCAATACACTACATTCCCCCCTTTCGAGACAACCTAAACGTCTCGAAACCCAACAGAATAAGATTATAACAAGTAACAATTTATCTCATTGAATATCTTTAACATTAAACCAAAACATTCTTCTCTAGAGCGTAAATTCCTTTCTATGCAATAACTGTTTATGAAGTGGGAATACATTACTATGGCATATGAAGAAATCTCTATGAAGTGTAAGAGCGAAAAACTGTCCGGCAGCCATCTTTTCAGATATCCATCCATCAATCAAGACAGTAAAATTCTCTTACGGTCCCTCTGCCCCAGGCAACCACCTCGGTACTCCAGATAACCTCATAAACCATGTAAATACATTTAAACTATGATGCAATTAAATACACCTGTAAGGCCCTGCAAACAAAATCCTATCCATAAACATCCACTCTAAAGGCTGGTCAACCCATTGGACCTCAAAAGTGGACCTCTCCCTACCTAGACTTTCTGTCCCTAAGCATTCACCGAAATAAACAAAAACATCTAATAACATCAAACATCATTCTACAAAAATTAATACCTAAAAATATGACACAATTATGTATTACACATGTCTATATTTCATTGCAGACACTGGAATGTAGACCACTACACTTCATCTCCCTGTAGTCCCGACTTCCAATGGATTTGTTGATGGAATCGGCCACACCCTCCTTGTTTCATCTCCTCCAGTCATATTGTCGTTTCATATTGTCTTTGTTTGAGTATTTGAATCTCCACATGTCATCCAAATGCTTCTGGAAGAAAAAGAAAAAGACCAAACAGTATCTTTTCCAAAAAACACTTTCAAATTAAACATCAATATCCACTAAGACTATAAAACTGATATATAAATGAAGCATGAATCACATAAACCCATTCCCCCCTTGATTCATAAATCATACTAAAAATCACACTAATATTGAAAAAAAAATTGAAAAATGATCAAATAATCAAAAATGATATTTATCTATCAGTAGTCCATCTAGACCCCCTCGTCCATCTTCGTCCAGATCAGGAACAATCAACAACGGCATCTGAGTGTTGTCTCCAGGCATCACAACACCAACCCATCTTAATATCATAGCTTTTGCAAAGGTCAGTAACAAAGTACAAAAGCAAAACATGACACACAACGCTATCAGAGCTGCGACTAAAATCTGAACCATCACTGCTCCTATTGGGCCTAACTGATCTTGCAACCAAGACTTCGCTGACCATCCAGCTTTCTCAGATCTCCCAAAAGCATCCCTTATATTCTTCAAGGCATCTATAACACTCGTGATATTATCGGAACTATCTGGGATCAAAGTATAACAATCATCCCCCGTCAGATTCATAGCCAAACATAAGCCACCTTGTCTTGCCAAAATATAATCAAGAACCATGTCATGTTTCAACAACGTCAGTCTGTGACTTCTTTGAGCATTTGACAGAAGGTGAAACCCTCTTATTGTTTCATTTGCAAATCCCTGCAACGTATATGTAATATTATCAATATGATCTGCTAAGAATGTTACACCATACCATGGAAAAAGACCAAGTCCCCACTTCTCTCCCAGACTTATTCTCCAATGGTAGGCTTCAAGATTAGTAAATTTAGCCATGTCTCTTTTAACTCTATTTTCAACAGTAGTTTCAGATTGATCTGGGTTCGGTGCTACTCCTCTTCTAATTGTAAAAACCTCATATGGCAGCTTCAACGTTGACATGTAACAACACCCTTTCCATCCATAGGGTAAAAATATATATGCTTTATCACCACAAACCCACCAAATATCTCTAAAATTCCCAATAGTTGCATTGATAGGGAAATATTGATTCCTCACTATCAAAGTCCTGCCCTTCTTACTACCTGGTGCATAAAAAGTTACATTATATTGGTCACCTTTAACCTTTCGTCCGTGTTTACCCAAAGTCATCATATAATCATCACAATCTGATATTCCCATGAACATACCATTTACCTCATCTGTATTATTAGAACAAATACAACTTTTAGCTCTCACTGCTCTCATCTCAAATGCTTCAGGGATCACTGTCACCTGACTTTCTTTACCATCCAACATATTCACATAAGGAAATTCCTTTAACCAAGAACACTTATAACTAGGCTTATACAAATGGTGTGACAACGACATGTCTTTATCTGTCAATGCTCGTTGATGATACAACAGCCATCTCAACGCATAGGCCTGACACCCACCCGCCAATGGTTGAGCGACCGTCTGTAAAATTGAACCCCACGTCTCTGGTGCTGGAATTCTCAACAGACATGGAGCCTCAAGATTCCTCACTGATCTTACAGCATGAGTTAATTGCTGGAACCAAAGATTTCTCCCTGCCCATTGATCTTTAATTTTCAAAACCGCCGAATCAAATCCATATGCTTTCCATTTAGCGTCTCTTTTCCCTACCGAGCGGGATTGATCAGATGTATCTTCTGATGTTAAGTTGAACCCAAAGAACCCATCCTGTTCTTCCATGATATTATCATATACTATTTCAGATGAACCTATATTGTTTTCTATGACTATTTGCTGAGTCATTTCCGTTACATCGTTTACTTTTAGAAAAGTTGTTGTTGGTGTCGGTATCATACCTCCTACATTTGTTATTGCCGTCGTACCCCCAAATCCTTCCAAAGTTACCATTAAAGTAGTTGATTTAGTTAATGTCTTTTGTTCTAACATTGGTGCTGACACTATTGGATCCCTTGTAATCGAATGCAATATATTTATGGCTTTACCAACTGTCAATGTTGAAAGAGTTAAATTGCTTCCCACTGTTGTTATAACAGACTGACGTGTTGGTGTTATGGTTGTTACTTCATTCCTAGTTTTCGTAACGTTTTGGTCTGACTTTTCTCCTAACTGGTCTAGGCCTACTTTGTCTAACTGAATCACTAGCTTCTCCTTTAACAGAGTTGCCCTTGGTGGCCTCTGCTGCTTCACATCCCACTGAAACATTCCCTGTTGCTTCTGGGACGTATTGGAAATCAATTTCTCCAAATCCTCTTTCCTTTCCATCCCCTGCATAGTCATCTCTGGCATCATCAGAAATGTCACCATTATCAATGTTAACCCCAACACTGACAATCTCTCCCTCTTCCTGTTCTCCCCTATCTCCATCCTCTCTCTCTGCACATGGCACCTCTTCTGTAGGTGCTTTAACACAATGTGACAAATGATACCACGTAGGAGACCCCTTAACCTGGACAGCTGTTCCAGTACTACGAACCACTTCAAATGGTCCTTCACGAAGTTCGTTATACCACTTCCTTCTGAATACCTTTACAAATACTTTGTCTCCCGGTTGTACTGTATTCCTCTTATCCTCCTCAGGCGCCTTCTGCACCTCTTCTTGTTTTTGCCTGTCAGAAACATATGTGGACAACTTTTATGAAAATTGGCCATATATGTAACGTACGCTCTCATTTCATCTTCCAACAGGGCCAAGCTTGGACCCTTTCCGCTTGTTCGCAAACAAGGTGTTGGCATCCTTCTTCCTGTCGCCAACTCATGGGGTGTCATACGTAGATCACGTAACTCACTTGAGCGACACACCATTAGTGCTAAAGGAAGCGCCGCTATCCAGTTTAGACCTGTATGTTGACAAATCTTCACAATGCGATTCTTCAAGACACCGTTCATTCTTTCACACATCCCCCTGACTTTGTGGGTGATAAACTGCTCCAAGACGTTGCTTAATTCCCAATTTTTGCAACATCAATTTTACTGATTTATCCACAAATTCTCTTCCATTGTCTGAGGATATTCGATCGGGTAATCCCCCACCTGCTTATGACTTCTCTACATAAGAACTTGGCAACCGACTGAGCATCCTTACGCTTGGTTGGACAAGCTTCCGTCCATCGTGAAAATCTATCTACAACCACCAACATGTATCTTTTCCCATCAACTGGTTGTATCATATCAACAAAGTCAATGACCAACTCCCGCATAGGACCCCTTGGGGTAGGAATGTAACCTGGATGAACAGGTATCCCTCTTCGAACATTATTTTTAAGACAGATAGTGCATCTTCCTATCAAATAATCAATTTGTTCAAACAAATATGGAGCCCAAAAACCATATTCCTTTGTGATCTTTCTGTGAACCTCCCCCTCGCAACATGAGCTAAGCCATGTGCTTCTTGAATCATCAGACCTAAGAGGTCTAGAGGCGCTACTATCAACCCCTCATGGTTTCTCCACAGACCAGTAGCATCTTTGACCGCTCCTCGGTCTAGCCATAGCTGTTTGTCGATCATAGAAGCGGCTTCTTGCATCAAAATTACATCTCGAAGCGTAATTTTGTCTTCCAAGTCCACTACATGAGTGACCAGCAAAACTTTCCCCAATTTATCCGCTCCTGCGACGGCTTTTGCAGCTTCATCAGCAGCTTTGTTCCCTTGTGTCACTCGTGACATATCTGTCTTGTGAGCTGCACACTTAGCTATCGCTATCTCTGTAGGCTTCATCATAGCATGCAACAATTTCATTATTTGTGCATGATGTTGTATCGGAGAACCATCCGTTTTCTTGAACCCTCGACCTTTCCATACCGCCCCAAACAAATGACATACACTATGTGCATATGCTGAATCAGTGTATATGGTTACTCGCTTACCTTCTGCTAACAAACATGCTTCTGTTAGCCCCACAAGTTCAGCAAGTTGTGCAGACGCCCGGCTGTGGTATTACTTCAGCCTTTTCAACAACAAATCCCGTCCCTCTGCCTCTAACTACTGCATACCCAGCACATAATCTATCTCCCACCCGATAGCAAGACCCATCAGTCCAATACTCCAGGTCTGCCTCACGTAATGGAAAGGCTTGTAAATCTGATCGAAGCCTCGAATATCTCTCTGCCTCTTGGACACAATCATGTGGCTCACCATCCTCGGAAGTTGGTAAACTCTCGGCTGGATTTACTGTATCACATCTCACAAGGGTGACATCCTCCTGCTCTAAGAGTCTATGATAGTCTCTGAGCCTGGGCATAGTCAATGTATACTTCCCATAGTTCAGAAGATTTCTGAGACTATGATGAGTAAGAATTGTCACAGGGTAGCCCATCGTGACCGATGATGCTTTGTCATACATTGAATATACCCCCACCATTGCTCTGTAGCATAGTGGTAATCCTAGTTCTACCTCTGAATAAGCAGTAGAGTAGTAGGAAATAGGCTGAGGATTCGTCCCCCATGCCTGTCGGTTGACAAAGAACCGCACATGCATATCTACCTCCAGTAGAAGTAGACACATATAGCAAAAAGTTCTTTGAGTAATCTGGTAGTGCAAGTGCAGGTGCCTCCTGCAACCTCTGTTTGATCGTTTCAAATGCCACATGACCTTCCTGTGTCCAGGAAAGATTGCTATGGAATTGACCACTCTCAGTACCCCTCACCATAGCCCTCAATGGAGCCATCAAACTAGTATAATCCTCTACCCAAGCTGAGGAATAACCAGCTATACCCAGAAATGTCATCATTTCTCTGACTGTTCTAGGTTTTGGAGCCTTACGAATAGTTTCCACCTGCTTGTCCGAAATGTTTCTGTGACCATGAGTTATGTTTTGACCTAAATATACAACTTTCTCCTGACAATATTGCAACTTTTTCTGTGACACCTTGTGTCCCTTTTCTGCCAATACCTGTAGTAATTTAATTGAGTCCCTATGACATGTTTCCTTATTTTGTGAGCAAACCATTATATCATCCACGTACTGAATGACAGTGCTCTGCAATATCTGATCTATCCCTACCAAATCTTCCTTCAGTTGTCACGAACAGAAGAGGACCCAAGAGCGCAAGTTCAAATTCAGAGTTCTTTATTCAAGGTTACAGGCGGGAAGAGGAGTCCCAGGGGTGTCAGGGGTCTTTCAGGGTCCTCCTGTGGGTACCTGTGCTCGGGGGTCACCAAATGTCCGGGGGTGTCCAGTCCAAGTGCTTAGTGTGTGTGTTCCCCAGTGATGGAGCGGCGTATCGGGCTGAGGGTGGTGGACGTCTGGGCACGCTCCTCTGGTGGTCGGAGACCTGGGGAACACACACACACAACAGCAATATGAATGGCAGGCAGAAGTACAGATCAGGGCTGGGCAAATATCGTGGTGAGAGACAGAAGGCAGAAACGAGTTACCGGAGGGGGCTGAAGATCGGAGAGTAGTCGAGGTCCAGAAGGCAGGTTGGGATAGACGGGGCAGTAGAACAAGGAGGCAGTCAAGAAAGGATCGGTATCACAAACAGGAGTCAGAGCGCAGACAGGCAGGTTACTGGTCGGGTTTGAAGACGATCTGACAGGGCTTGGCTGAAAAACAGGGCTTGATATACTGGGAGAGGTAGTGGGGAAATGCAGTTCAGCTGGCAGAGTAATTAGAACAGAGTGAGGCAAGGTGAGGATGGTGAGTGGGAAATGCAGTGCAGCTGGCCAGGTAACAAGAGCAGAGCAGGGCAGGTGGAGCTAGTTAGGCTGAGTAGAGAGAGGGAGGTGAGCAGAGTGGAAGATAATTGAATGCAATTAATGTTGCTACCAGGGAGAGAGAGTGCTCATGACAGGACCCCCCCTCCAAGGGACGGCCCCAGAAGTCCCAAGAACAACATCATGCCGGGAGGGTGGAGGGGAGCAGGCGGCGGGTCAGAACTCCTCCGAGCGGTCCAGTGAATCTCCTCATCCTCAGAAGGAGCTGGAGGGTCACGGTCGGGAGACAGGAGCAGGGCGGGCCGGACGGCTAGGAACCCCTCTTGGACGGCCCCTACGGATTGCAGGCTGATCAGGATGTAGTCGGTGGAAGTCAGTGATAAGGGTCCGGTCCACTATCCTCCTGGCCGGGATCCAGGTCCTCTCCTCTGGACCATATCCCTCCCAATCCACGGGTACTGGAGACCCCTACCCCTTCGCCTAGGCGGAGCAGCCGCCGGACGGTGAAGACAGGACCGCCATCTACGAGGCGCGGAGGAGGTGGCGCCGGAGCTGCAGGGACCAGGGGACTTTCATGGACCGGCTTGACCTTGGAGACGTGGAAGGTGGGGTGGACCCGCATGGAAGCGGGGCAACTGAAGTCGGACCGCCGTTGGACTGATGACTTTCTGCACAGGAAAAGGACCAATGAAGCGAGGCCAGCTTTCGTGATACAACCCGCAGCGGCAGATCCCGGGCAGACAGCCAGACCTTCTGACCAACCCGGTAAGTAGGTGCTGGGGTCCTCCGTCGGTTGGCACCCGACGGCGTAGCTGGTTCCAGACTTCAGGAGCACAGTGCGAGCCTGGGCCCAAGTGCGGCGGCAGCGGCGGGCATACGCAGAGCAGACGGACAGGTGGCATCCGCCTCCTGGCTGGCAAACAGTGGAGGTTGATACCCGTAGACACACTGAAAGGGGGAGAGCCCGGTGGAGGAACTGGTGAGTGAATTATGGGCATATTCCACCCAGAGCAGGTGTTGAGCCCAGGCCCGGGGGATTTTGGGAAGCCACACACCTCAGTGCCTTCTCCAGCTCCTGGTTCATGCGTTCAGTCTGGCCGTTTGACTGCGGGTGGAATCCAGACGATAGGCTGGCGGTGGCCCCAAGGAGATGACAGAACTCCTTCCAAAAGGTTGCTGAGAATTGCGGGCCCCGGTCTGACACTATATCCTGGGGTAGGCCATGGATACGAAACACATGTTCCAGGACCACCTGGGAGGTCTCTTTAGCAGAGGGTAGTTTGGGAAGGGGCACGAAGTGGGTCATCTTACTAAAGCGGTCAACAATGGTAAGGATGACTGTGTGTCCGTCAGAGGGCGGAAGGCCCGTAACAAAGTCCAGTGAAACGTGGGACCAGGGCCTCTTGGGTATGAGTAGGGGTTGCAGCAACCCAGCAGGAGGCTGGTTGGGAGTCTTGTTTCGGTTACAAGTGGGACAAGCTCGGATGAATTCTCGGACATCCCGTCTCATCCCCCGCCACCAGAACCGCTGGCGGACCAGATGAAGGGGTGCGAGTGATGCCGGGATGACAGGCCAGACGGGATTCGTGCCCCCACTGAATCACAGGTGACCTGAGATTTGCTGGAACAAACAGACGGTTGGGGCGCTGGTGCTTGGACCTGGCTGGTCCCGAAGAGCCTCCATGACCTGCTTCTCGATCTCCCAGGTGAGGGCCGCTACGACCAAGTGGCTGGGAAGAATGGGAGCTGTCATGGCGGTGGTCTCGTCCTTCTGAAACATCCGGGAAAGAGCATCAGGTTTGATGTTGCGAGATCCCGGGCGGTAGGAGAGCGTGAAATTGAAGCGCGTAAAGAACAGAGACCACCGCTGTTGACGGGAGTTCAGCCTCCTGGCTGTTTGGATATACTCCAGGTTCTTGTGGTCTGTCCACACTACGAATGGTTCCTTTGACCCCTCTAACCAGTGCCGCCATTCTTCAAGGGCGAGCTTGACAGCCAACAGCTCGCGGTTCCCAATGTCGTAGTTGCATTCGGCAGGGGTTAGCCGACGGGAGTAGAAGGCACAGGGGGTGCATCTTGCCATCCTCAGCTGCTCTTTGAGAAAGCACTGCACCCACTCCCACGTCCGAAGCATCTACCTCCACCACAAACTGCCTTGCTGCATCTGGCATCTGGAGGATGGGAGCAGAAGTGAAACATGTCTTGAGGATATTGAAGGCCTTATCAGCAGCTGATGTCCATTGGTACGGTTGTTTAGTGCTGGTTAGCGCCGTGAGGGGTGCAGCCACTGTGCTATAGTTTCTGATGAATCTCCTATAAAAGTTGGCAAAGCCCAGGAACTGTTGCAACTTCTTCCGAGACTCAGGAACTGGCCAGGAAGTGACAGCCGACACCTTCGTGAGATCCATCTGAATGCTGCCCTCGGTCACCACATACCCCAGGAATGAAACGGTCTTGGCATGGAACTCGCACTTCTCTGCCTTCACGAAAGAGAGTTCTCCAGCAGGCGGCGCAGGACCAACCGGACGTGGTGCGTGTGTTCTGACAGAGTCTTTGAGAATATTAAAATATCGTCAAGGTACACAAATACGAACGTATTTAGCATGTCCCTGAGGATATCATTCACTAGGGCTTGAAAAACTGCTGGGGCATTGGTGAGGCCGAAGGGCATGACGAGATATTCATAGTGGCCGGTTGGTGTGTTGAACGCTGTCTTCCATTCGTCTCCCTCCTCATCCGCACCAGATGGTAGGCATTGCGAAGGTCCAGCTTAGTGAATACAGTGGCTCCCTGCAGCAGTTCGAAGGCAGACGAAAGTAAGGGCAGTGGGTAGCGATTCTTAACCGTGATGTCGTTCAGACCCCGGTAATCTATGCATGGACGAAGAGAACCGTCCTTCTTGCCGACAAAGAAGAATCCCGCTCCTGCGGGGGAAGACGACGGTCTAATTATCCCGGAGGCAAGAGAGTCATTAATGTAGTCCTCCATGGCCTTTCTTTCCGGGGCTGACAGTGAATACAGACGACCCTTGGGAGGTGCTGTGCCAGGCAGGAGATCAATCGCGCAGTCATAGGGTCTGTGTGGGGGTAGAGATGTCGCCTTGGATTTGTTGAACACCTCTTTCAGGCTGTGGTAACAGGCCGGAACATTGGATATGTCGGAGGTAGCGCTAGATCCTTCCCGGTGAACGGGCAGGGTGGCCCCCCTTAAACAGGTCTGGTGACAACTCCTTCCCCACTCACGGACTGTTCCTGTCTCCCAGTCGATGTGGGGGTTGTGCTGACGGAGCCACGGGTATCCAAGAATGAGTGGTTGGCCAGGTGAGTGTAGGAGGTGAAACTGGATGGACTCCTGGTGGTTTCCTGACAGCAGGATTGTCACAGGGGCGGAGATATGAGTGACAGTGCCAAGATGATGCCCATCCAGGGCTCGTGCAGGAATGGGTTGTGTCAGTTGATGATGGTTCACGCCCAGTTGCTGTGCAAGCTCAGGGTCCATGATGTTTGCTTCGGCCGGAATCCACAAGGGCGGCCAATGTATGAGTCTTGTCAGAAAGCTGAAGGCGGAGATGAAGCAGGGTCTTTCGGATGGAGGGAGACTGAAGGCTTGTTGAGCTCACCCGGATCTCCCCTACACCTGGTGAGCTGCGGCTTTTGCCGGACAAGTAGCGACACGGTGATTCTCGCCACCACAGTAGAGGCAAAGGTTGGAGCTTAGACGGCGCCGACGCTCCTCGGGAGTCAGAGAGGCACGGCCAATCTCCATGGGCTCAGGCTGATTGAGTTGGCTATGGGACTTGACAGGCAGGGGCTGGACAGAAGCGGTATCGACCCGAGTACGGATGGCAGGTTGACTGAGACGGCCCTTCTCCCTCCTCCGGGTCTGTATACGGCGGTCAATGCGAACGGCAAGGTCAATGGCGGCATCAAGCGTTGAGGGCGGGTCATGGGAAACAAGCTCGTCCTTGATATAGTCCGCCAGGCTATGGAGGAAGGCTTGCACCAGTGCCTCTGGGTTAAACGAGCTTTGACTGGCCAGGGTACGAAAGTCAATGGAGAAGTCTGCCACTGTCCGATTACCCTGACGGATGGTGAGCAGAGCTTGTGACGCTTCGGCTGTTGGCGAGCCTAGGTCAAAGACCTTTAACATCTCCTCCTCAAAGGCACTGAAGGAGGCACAGGCTGGGGTTTGCCGGTCGAATTCCGCCGTTCCCCACAACCGAGCTCGACCGGTGAGATGTGTGATGACATACCCCACCTTGGCTCCCTCTGTTGAGAAAGTCCTGGGCTGTAGTGCAAACTGGATTCGGCAGCTGCTCAAGAATGGTCTTACTTGCTTCTGGTTGCCATCAAAAGCGTTCCGGGTTCCCAATCCTTGGTTCAGGAGCGTGGGGATCTGGTGGCAGCACTGCCGGGCCTGCAGCATTGGGACCTCCAGCGGAGGGATGAAGGAGTATCGGTGGTACAGGAACAAAAGGACCAGGGGGGGTGCAGGTGGAGTAGCCGGGCTTGAGAGTAGTTGCAGGGCTTGGGCTAGCTGTTGTTGCTGCAGTTGGAACTGTTGTTGCTGCTGGTTGAATAGCTGGAGAAGGGAAGCGATGTCGCCAGCCATCCGATTTATGTCTCCCCTCAGAGCGTTCCAGTCGCTGTAGGGCAGTCCTCTCTGGCTCTTCCTCCATCGTGGTCAGGGGAGTGCGCTGGGTCCATGATGGTCAGATCGTTCTGTCACGAACAGAAGAGGACCCAAGAGCGCAAGTTCAAATTCAGAGTTCTTTATTCAAGGTTACAGGCGGGAAGAGGAGTCCCAGGGGTGTCAGGGGTCTTTCAGGGTCCTCCTGTGGGTACCTGTGCTCGGGGGTCACCAAATGTCCGGGGGGTGTCCAGTCCAAGTGCTTAGTGTGTGTGTTCCCCAGTGATGGAGCGGCGTATCGGGCTGAGGGTGGTGAAACGTCTGGGCACGCTCCTCTGGTGGTCGGAGACCTGGGGGAACACACACACACAACAGCAATATGAATGGCAGGCAGAAGTACAGATCAGGGCTGGGCAAATATCGTGGTGAGAGACAGAAGGCAGAAACGAGTTACCGGAGGGGCTGAAGATCGGAGAGTAGTCGAGGTCCAGAAGGCAGGTTGGGATAGACGGGGCAGTAGAACAAGGAGGCAGTCAAGAAAGGATCGGTATCACAAACAGGAGTCAGAGCGCAGACAGGCAGGTTACTGGTCCGGGTTTGAAGACGATCTGACAGGGCTTGGCTGAAAAACAGGGCTTGATATACTGGGAGAGGTAGTGGGGAAATGCAGTTCAGCTGGCAGAGTAATTAGAACAGAGTGAGGCAAGGTGAGGATGGTGAGTGGGAAATGCAGTGCAGCTGGCCAGGTAACAAGAGCAGAGCAGGGCAGGTGGAGCTAGTTAGGCTGAGTAGAGAGAGGGAGGTGAGCAGAGTGGAAGATAATTGAATGCAATTAATGTTGCTACCAGGGAGAGAGAGTGCTCATGACATCAGTACTTTATTGAAGATATGCGGCGAATGCCGGTACCCCTGTGGCATTCTATTGTACTCATAGAACTGTCCCTTATAGGTGAACCCAAATAAATCCTGACTCTCTACACTAAGTGGAACACTGAAAAATGCTCCACATAAGTCCAGTACTGTAAAATGTGTCGCATCTGGAGGAACTTGAGCTAACAAGGTATGAGGATCTGGCACTTCTGCTGGAAAGTCCATCACTATTTCATTTACTGCTCTCAAATCATGAGCTACACGATAACTTCCATCTGGTTTTTTTACAGGCCACAAAGGCGTGTTACTCCGAGGGTTTTTTGTTGTCTTTAAAACCCCTGCTGTCGAAAGTCCATCAATTTGTGGTTCAATTCCTTTGATTGCTTCCTCTTTCAATGGATACTGATTTTTCCATGGAGGTTTGGCTCCTGGTCGAAGTTCAACCTTCACAGGTTGAGCTGATTTCACAAGTCCAATATCAGTACTATGTTGAGACCACAACCCTTCTGGAACTTGTTGCAACATCTCCTCTTTCATAGGATCTGAATCCATTTTCATATGACAAATAGATTCATGTGTCATTCCTACAGCCTGTGGCTCTCCTTGTCCTTGAGCCGAAATCATTATTTTAAGAAATTGTTGATCTTCACTTCTCCAAATCGCCAAATTGTCTTTCATTGGTTGGAAACAAAGTTTCTCTGCTTCTGTCATCATTTCTCCTATTTGCTTTTGCTCATAGCCTTCTGAAACCAACAAGGTAACATGTGGCACACTCTTCTCAATCTCAAATTCTCTATTCAGATAATCATCTGTGTTTATCTTCATAGCTGCTCCTTGTGGTCCTAAAATAATGCAACTTGAGCTAAGTTGAACATTCTTCGGTTGATGACTCAACCATTCCTCTGAGTGTGGTTGAGCAGCCTTCTTGAAATACTTAAGCGTACAATGGAATGGATATTCCGGAAGCTTCGCATCCGGCATATTTGCAACAATAAATCTGTCCCATATCTTAGCCTGCTTCATAAAATCTTCACTAAGATTTCCAATCCAGAATACTGAAGACGAATCCATCTCCGTCATCATCGACAATTGGTAACCCCTTTCCTTTGGCATTTCTATCAGACAGCCGTCTGGTGTACATCTGATTGTACAGTTCAACTTACACAATGCATCTCTTCCCAATAATGCAACCGGTGTATGTTCTGATACCAGTATGGGTATTATAATTTTCTGATCTTTATAGCAGAGCTCAATTGGTTCCGTAAGAGGAATCAGCTGTTTTACTCCCTCAAATCCGATTGTCCTAACGAGTTGATTGGACATAGGGAGATGTGTAGCATCTTCAGGTCGAACACAGGTGAACGCTGCTCCGCTATCCGCCATCACTTCCAATGGTCGATTGTTTATTTTCACCTCAATTGTTGGATCTTTTCCGATCCTGACGCTACCAGCTGACACCCCCCTTTCGAATCATCTAGGCACCTCTAGAATCCTGGCTCCGGACCCCTGTAGGGGTTCACCGGTCCTCTAGATGATTTTGCCTGGCCCCTGTATCTTCCTCTGAAATTCCCTCTGATGTTTCCTCCTGACCAATTGCAGTGCCTGGCATAGTGACCATCCTGTCCACAATTATAACACACATCTTGAGATTGCTGGAAGTGTGGCTGAAACCTTCCTCTTTCTTCAAAGCCTTCTCGTCCTCCTCCTCTCCAATTTGGTGTCTGTCCAGAAATTGGCTGTGAATATGACTCAACTGGTGCCGTCCTTGGTGGCTGATACACTTGCGGTTGGAACTCTTCTGGTTGAAGCTGTGGCAGTGATTGTTGGTTTGGTGCATACTGACTCTGCATCACCACAGCTTGTTTCTTATCCTTTTTATTCTCCCCCAGTTGTAGTTGATTGAGTTTTCTAAGAGTTTCTTCGTCCTGCTCTTTCTGGTTGAGTTCCTTCTTCCTGTACAAATCCACTTGATGAGCTATGTGATCTGTATAGACACCTTTTGTCATGCTTCCAAGTCCAACCACTTCTGCCAATTTGTTTCTTACTGAGATGGGCAGTCCCATTTGCAGTTTAGCTCTCAAAATTGACTGCTCAATTTGACTCCCATCTGGATCATTTCCAGTAATATTTCTCCACACTTGATGAACTCTTGACACATAGGCTCTCGGATTTTCTTGTTGTCCTAGTGGGTCAATCAAAATATTATCAGGATGCACATTTGTTGGAAATGTATCTTTCAATGCTCTCCACAGACGATTCCTACTTGCAGCCAATAATTCAGGATCATTCACTGCCGTCCCAACATATCTCATGAGTCCAGCCCTCTGGAAGACTTCTTCCATATCTGGAATCCCAATAAGATTAGCCAACAGTCTTTTAACGTCTCCTATGGCAGACTGTGTTCCCACCGTAATTTCTTCCAATTTCGAAATCCAAGGATAAGCCCCATTCTGAAGAATAGGCAGCTTCTCAAGTATGTTCGACATATCAGTATTTTGCAACGGCTTATATTCAAAGTTTTGACCTCGAATGATAACTGGTACCATTTTGCTCGGGGTATCTTTCCTTGACCTTAATGCATATTTTGTCTCATCTTTTCCAGATTCTCTTCTCAACTGTTTCTCCTTCCGTATGGTCAGCGTCTGGAGTTCTTCCTGTAGCTCTGTTACTTCTCCTGCAGTCCTTGCACTCTTCAGTTCTGATAAGCATTGGTCTATATCTCCGTCTATTTCTTCTGCGACAGTCTTTGCAGGACAAACTCCTTTCGAATACGCAGCACCTTCAGTCTTCTCTTTATCACTGTCTTCATCTTTGCTTCCCTCAGCACTCGAATATATCGTATCCTTCTTCTTCGAATCTTCCTCAGCACTGTAATATCTCGTATCCTTCTTCTTCAAACCTTCCTTACCCCTTCTCTCCGTTCTGGCCAACCTCCGTTTGATGACAGGATCATATCCCCCATGATCCCCTCTAAATCACTCTGATCATCATCGTCCTCCTCCAGTTCCATCCTACTTAACCTCATACCACCCTTAGTTTTCAGACTTCTCGTTTTCTTTTCACCTTTGGAGCTTGGATGCATTTTTACGGTCGTTTCTGCTTGTCCTCTCTCTATAATTTGTTCATCTTCATCTCTGATGTAATAATCCCCCTGCTGGAGAATTACTGGAAGCTGAGGATAAGCATCCCTAAGCTCGACTTCCTTCTCATACGGTGGGGGTCTTCTCGCCGAATCCGTATGTGAGAAAGGTATACCAACCTCTACCCTCAGTTTCTCTGTCGACGTCTCTTCCTTTAGCCTTTTCTCCCTACCTTTACTTCCCTTGTCGTTGGTATCTTTCATCAGTCGTTGTCCTTCCTCTTCAAACAATTTAAGAACACCCAGCTCCCTTTGTCTCTTCTCTTTACGTCGTTCCTTTGATTTTCCCTTCTTCTGATCTGCCTTGTAAATTGACAGAAGTACTTTCATGATGTTGATAACATCCGGATTAAGAGTCCTTCCTCTGGCCAGGGTTGTTCAATGTCAGGCCAACGCTTTGTTCCATTTGCCGGATAATCTCGCAATACCCTTAACTAAAGGATTACTATGTTCCACTATATTAACCGGTGTAATAACTTTCATAGCCTTGCTATCCTTTCTCCCCATTGTAAGTCCTCTTTTATCTTCCTTTATTGTGAACTGAATTTATTTTAGGCTATATAGCCTATGGCTTTCCCCCCTTTAATTATGAATATAACCTAAACAACCCGAGAGAATAATATTTGTTTAAAAAAATTTTTAAATTTTTTTTTTAATTTAAATATGAAAAACTAAACAAAAAAAATTATGATTTTTTTTTTTTTTTTGAAAAATATGAATATTAAAAAAATTTGAATATTAAAAAATTAATCAAATAAAAATTAATTAAAAAAAATTATTCAAAAAAATTAAAGCCCCCTAAAAAATCAATTAATTTATTCAATAAAAATTTTAATTAACAACCATGAATAATTATGAATAATTAAGACAAATTTTTATTTCTACACCTATTTTACCAATTAATTAATTAATGACCCACTTACCTTAACCCCTCCGAAAAGTGAATACCAGTAGTCAACTCCACAGCAATCCAAACAACATGGACTTCTAATCTACAACACTATCACCCCAATAAATTCCATTGTTTAATATGCACCCAAGTATTTTAATATCACAGAATAACAGACTTCCAATCTACAACCATACCACACCAATATAAACCATTGTTTAATATGAACCCAAGTATTTTAATATCACAGCATAAAGGACTTCCAATCTACAACAATACCACACCAATATAAACCATTGTTTAATATGAAGCCAAATATTTCAATATCACAGAATAATGTCAGTACCTGCTTTCCAACCGAATCCCCCAGTCAGGCCCAGTAATGCACAGAGACCCCAAACTGCAAATTTTATTCACTGATCAGTCCGTTGCCAAGCGTCTAAGAAAGTGTCATTACATCCAACATCCTATGGAAAGATTTCCGTAGACAAAAAAGTACTAGCCTGATTTTGAATGATCCTCTGCCTGCGTCACACCTTGTCACGTCACGCCACGCACACGTTAGCCCCCTCTCTCTCCTTTGCTCCGTTCTATAGCCTCATATAACAAGGGAAGAAAACAATACAGACAAGCATTTATTCACATTCAATATATATATATTCTGCTACCACACCGAACCCAGGAAGAAATAAATCGCTCAAAACATTTTAAAACCTGACCCCAAGAATAAATAGATCGCTCAAAACATTTTAATTTTATTTTAATCCGTCATTCAAATCAATGCATTATACTTCGTCAACATATATTCAATTTATAAATTTACTACATCTCTACAAATAGTTTAACGTTCACATAACAGTTACTTTAACGATTTGAAAAGAGTCGTGTTCACCTTTCTTTTCCGGTAGCCATTAAACCCCCTGAAAAGAAACCCCAAAGCCACCATTTTGTTTTGTAGGCTCAGCACGGCCACATGTCGTAGTTTTAGCCCTGTAAAATCACGCGCATGCGCACATCCAAATCAAGCCCATGCTTACCACACAATAAAACGCCCAATAGAACGCCAGCATTCTACCTCAGTTTCTCCGTTTTACACTTCCAATCAGACAATTACACAACAAACCTTACATTTGCGCAGAACTCTGAATTCCACCCAAATGCAAACAAATTTAAGAGGCTTGAATCCATCGCCGTGGACCTCCAAGGATACGTTAGCATGTAGCACACAACACAATTAGCATTAGCATTTAGCATCCACCTCAGCCACCATGTAGAATGTAGCATGATTCACACTTTAGCCTTACAAAAATTAGCCTTAGCAACGATGTACCACGTGACCTGCAACAATCAAGCATTAGCCACGAGGCACCACGTGGCCAAAACAATCCAGCCTTAGCCTCTAGCTAACTGCGGCCTAATACACAATCCCACATCCTGCGCTTCCCTTAACATATAACCATAACCATATCCTTGCACATAGTTACCAATGAAATATAACTTAATCATTTTCCCTCTACTAAATCCTCATTGTCTATAGTTACCAATGAAATATAACTCCATCATTGTCCAACGTTACCAATGAAATAACCCCATCATTGTCTATAGTTACCAATGAAATATAACTCCATCATTGTCCAACGTTACCAATGAAATAACCCCATCATTGTCTATAGTTACCAATGAAATATAACTCCATCATTGTCCAACGTTACCAATGAAATAACCCCATCATTGTCTATAGTTACCAATGAAATATAACTCCATCATTGTCCAACGTTACCAATGAAATAACCCCATCATTGTCTATAGTTACCAATGAAATATAACTCTCTACCGTTCCTTTTGCTCTAAATTTGTCATTGCCACCAGTTACCAATGAAATATAAATTTTAGAATATTTTTAAAGACCCGTAATCGACCGCAATACCCCACATCAACAACGATCCCAGTATTTTTAATCTGTACACCTTCACTGCCCTCTCCCCAATCAACGAAATCACTAATGCCCAAAGTTTGTGAGTAATCTCACCTTTAACCGGCTTGGACAGTAGTCACCTCGCGTCTCAGGCAGGAAACAGCACAATGCAATCAGAATCTCGGTAGGACCTCCATTTGTGGTGTCGTGTCGAATGCTGGTGGGTATTGCTGTCGATCAAAGAATCCCTTACGCTGTATCGTTGGTTTAGAGACTTTTATTAAGACCACGAGGTTACAGCCTAAGTACAGACGCGATGTCCGGAGAACCAGACCCAAATAAATCTTACTGCATTCTAACTCTCCGTCGTTGCTCCCCCCTTTATATAGCCTTCCAAGAGTGGAATGGCTCCCTCTACTGTTCAATCCCCGTATCTTACAACCCACTTCCTGTCTGTCATATATGACGTCACGCTAAAACCTTCCCTCTTGATAGCAACAATCAACCTTCTTTCAGTTCCATTTAAACAACATTTAACACCATCATATTGTCAATACACTACAGTCACAAATATCATACCCCCAAGACATGCTAACCTTTCACCATTGCAATAACATGGGAGGTTAGCATTTTGGGGGGGGAGTATGATATTTTCTCACTCATCATTTTTCACAATTCATTTATGATTATCCGTCCTCGTGGTAGCTTCCACATTAATGTACAGTAGAAGTGTTTAGAAACATATTCTATTCTTATTTGCAATAAAAGTGACTGCAAAATGACACAATACATTATTTACCATTAATTTCTATTGGGCACAAAATAATCTGAAACACAACCAAAACAAACAGCAAATGCATCCAACGAGTTTGTACAGTCACAAGCTTGATGTTGTCATTGTGTGCTAATATGGGACTAAATACTACACTTTTTACTACTTTAATACACATAAGTGAATTTGTCCCAATACTTTTGGTCCCCTAAAATGGGGTGACTATGTACAAAACGTGCTGTAATTTCTAAACAGTTCACCCGATATGGATGAAAATACCCTGGAATTAAAGCTGACAGTCTGCATTTTAACTTCATAGTAACTGTTTCATTTCAAATCAAAAGTTCTGGAGAACAGAGACTGAAAAGTTAAATAAATGGCACTGTCCCAGTACTGTTGGAGCTCAGTGCACACAATACATACTGTATATACCCCAAATACTTAAAATGCACCTCTTTGATTCACTTGTGCATAAAGCCCATCTATGTAGTTAAGGTGTGGTTCCTGGGGCCCTCTCCTGGTCACATTGACTTCAGCGTACTCACTCTCCTGCCCCTGGACCCTGTTCCTGTCCTGGGCTGCAGCTGGGGTCTCTTTGGGCCGTAGTTTGGAGAAGTCTATGTCACCATAGTGGATCTCTTCAGGCTGGTCTTCTGCAGGTTCCTCTGGTTTCTCTCCGGCTGTGGTCTGGTTAACACACACCGTCCCAACCGGGGAGTTCTGTGGAGAGAACACAGAGAGAGGAACAGGTGTAAAGTTCTAAGCTCAGTCATTTGTAAAACTCTAAAGGCAGCAGGTTACACAACACATACTGAGAGGATGTCAATGACAATGTCAATTAAACTGACAGAAGAAAATAATTACATTTTGACAACAAATGAGCTCCAATCTAAAGGATACTGTCAAAGTCCAACAGCTATTCTGTTTTCATTCAATGTTCTCACAGGATGTGGCATTGCTATCAGTGTGTTCATCTCCCCCTAAACTTCCTCTAAAATTATGTTAACTTCATGGCTTTGGATAGTTTCAGCATTAATTCAGTAATTGCTTAGATACACTTTGTAGATGGTTTTTGAAAGTTGAGCCTTATTCCCACCTGTCCCTGTGGATTGTCCATCCTTTCAAGTCCATCGGGGAGCCTAGAGTTTCTCCTCCTGGAAGACATTTAGAAAGGTATTCTGAATGCACTGAGATGGTTTTCATATGCAAAAGCACAAACACAACATAAATAAATAGTTTTGCATTGATGCCAGGAATAGTTTTTACCATCCATAAAGACTGATCAGGCTGATAAGAAAAAAGGCCCCCAGAGTTCCTGCTGCAACCCCAAACACCATTGGGTTAACAGGCTCTTCTTGCCCTGAAAATACAGCACATATTATGGTCATTTCTCACAAAAAGATCACTAAAGTACACTACATGAACAAAGGTATGTGGACACCTGCTCGTCGAACATCTCATTCCAATATCATGGGCATTAATATGGAATATAGAATGTCATTGTATGCTGTAGCGTTTAGATTTCCCTTCACTGGAACTAAGGGTTCTAGCCAGAACCATGAAAAACAGCTCCAGACCATTTGTCCTCCTCCACCAAACTTTACAGTTTGCACTATGCATTGGGGAAGGTAGCATTCTCCTGGCATCCGTCAAACCCAGATTTGTCCGTTGGACTGCCAGATGGTGAAGCAGGATTCATCACTCCAGAAAACGGGTTTCCACTTCTCCAGAGTCCAATGGCAGCGAGCTTTACACCATTCCAGACGATTCTTGGCATTGCACATGTTGATCTTAGGCTTGTGTGCGGCTGCTCGACCATGGAAACCAATTTCGTGAAGCTCCCGACGAACAGTTCTTGTTGCTTCCAGAGTCAGTTTGGAACGGTAGAAAATGCTGCAATTGAAGTCAGATGACTTTTACGCGCTTCGCGCTTCAGCACTCAGCTGTCCCGTTCTGAGAGCGTGTGTGGCCTACCACTTCGCGGCTGAGCCATTGTTGCTCCTAGAGGATTCCACTTCATAATAACAGCACTTACAGTTGACAGGGGCAGCTCTAGCAGAGCAGAAATTTGACAAACTGACTTGTTGGAAAGGTGGCATCCTATGATGGTTCCACGTTGAAAGTCACTGAGCTCTTCAGTAAGACCATTCTACTGCCAATGTTTGTCTATGGAGATTTCATGGCTGTGTGCTCAATTTTATACACCTGTCAGCAACGGGTGTGGCGAAATAGCCAAATCAACTAAATTGAAGGGGTGTCCACATAATCTAACATTGTGCCCAACGTGCCCGTTTTACCTTTAATAGCCAGCTTCTCTTCCTCTGACTTCCCAAGGCCGTGACTATTTCTTGCTTCACAGTAGTACAGTCCTCCATCACCAACAGTCACATTGAGGGTGTAACTCTGTCCAGATGCTACCTGTGTTGGTTTACCCCCACTGATCTGGAACCAGGTGAAGTTTGTCACAGGAGGGTTGGCTGTACTGCTGCAGGTCAGATTAACACAGCTGCCCACTAATACTGGACCAGCTGGACTGATGGAGGCTGAGGTGTCCTTAGGAGAGACTGAGGGAGAGGGGCTCATTTAGAATGTATCTGGATGTGGTATATTGAATAGTCTAATCAAAACCACTCTAGAATAGAATTATCTATTCTACAGGAAACTTTGACTAAATCTTACATGAAACGTTAAGCATCATGGTATGTTCAGCTGTCTTGTTGCTTGTCCCTACTGGGTAGACTGCAGTACAAGTGATGTTCTTCTCATGATGAAGGTATGACGGAGTGAAGGTCACCGTGGAGAGATCTGATTTGGTTTGGTCTGGATTCTCCTGCAGTTGGTTCTCAGGTGTGAACTGTGTTGGGAGAGTCCATGTCAGCTCAGGGGGGTGTTCGGGACAGGGAGCGACAGCAGAGCAGTTCAAACTGATAGGGGTCCCTTCCTTCACCTCACCTGAGACAGTAATTATGGGACTGGGAGGCAAATCTGTAATACATTAAAAATAAATATATTTTACTCTGACAGGCACACTGCCTACTTGGACGTATTCTACTCATATCATTTTAGAAAAGTTGATAAAAGTTAAATAGTCTCTGTCTCTTCTTACCCCTGACATCTATATTAACAGACTTTTCAGGGTCTGTTGCACGGAATGGTTGACTTTCAATCCTGAAGAAGTATTTATCAGAGTAACTTGTGGTTACATTGAAGAAGACTGTGGTGCAGTTCTTCTGGGAAATGTTTCCAGTTATCTTCCCTTGATATCTGTTGACCTTCTTACTACTGTTAAATACAACATTGTCCGGACTCTGAGCAAACTGTGGTGATTTTTTTATCCACACTCCAAAGGTAAGTATTGTGCTGTTAAATTTATAGTCATTTTGGTCAGGAATATCAAATGCACATGGGATTTGCACACAGGAGCCAGTCAGTACATCCAGTCTATCTGGCATTGTGGCGATCAAACCTCGTTGGCCAAAACAGGCCAAAACACCTGCAACATAAAGGACAACATCAGGGAGGTTATGTGATCTTTTCAGTACAGTCACTCTCTCCCAATATTCTGCCTCTGCATCAAAACATATTAATTAATTTCAATGTACAGGTGATTCCTGATGTCGTGACTCCATGCCCTAAACTGGAACATGGACATATCTGGAGCAAAGAATGTTTGAATCCAAAATATTAAACTGTACTTATCAGGAGTCAACTGTACACTTTTCTAAACATTGAGACAGATGGGAATATAGCACATACCATGAAATATCATCACTTGTGCTTATTCCTCTGTCTGATTCCTAACTAGTTGTTGCTGTGTGGAAGACTCACCTGACATAAAGAGGCCAATGAGAAAAAACATGTTCTCAGGACAAGCCATGTGAGAACTCACACACTACTGATCACCTGAAACAGGACAAACACACACTTACTGGTAGAGTAGCTTAACTCACACAACACATTGCATTGAACCATCCCCATATCAAATACAGTATGTCTTTCAGTTGTAATGTGAAGCTAATACATGAACGAATAGCAGTACTATGAACATATTAAATCTAATTTCTTGTAAAGAATTTCCTTAAATGTATTTTGAACATTGAAATTAACAGAGAATATAGTGAAGAAGTCGAAACGATCGTGACAGTCACTTGAAACATTACAGAGGTGGCCTTAGCCATGTTCCACCAGTTTCAAATGAAATGGGCCCTAGCTGTCCACTGACTGATTCTCAACACAAAGTGTGTTTTATCCACTGATTCAACAGCTTTATATGGCCTATACATTTAATTACGCCAGGAATGAAACTGTTATACATAATAGGTTTTTAGTTGTGTGATAATCATAATAAAAGCAGTTTATTTTTTTTTGGGGGGGGGTAAATGTACCTTTTTGGGGTTAGGAAAGTCAACAGCATTTTGAAACGAGCCCCCAAAGTCCGCCCCTGATACATCTATAAATATAATAAAGGAAACTTTAGGTAATATAACCATCTCCCTCTCCCCTGTCTCCCAGGCTTCAATGGAAATATCTGTGGGATTTGTAAAATGTTTTAGCTAAATCATAAACTAAAATCCACTATTATTTTAGGTTTAGGACAAGACAACAGCATTTTGAAACGGGACACCAAATTGCTAAGTCAGCCCCCGATACATTGTTAAATACAACAAAGGAAACTCTCCCCTATCTCCAAGGCTTGAATGGAAATGTGTGTGGGATTTTTTATTTTTTTAGCTAAATAAACCAAAAACCACTATTAATTTTACACAAGACAGAAAAAGAAAGTTCGATACAAAACAAATTGTTGTCACATCATTTTTCAACATGAAAAACAGACTTGGTATGAAACATAGTAACTGTAATTGTATCTGACTGATTCTCACAGACCACTCAACTTCTCCTTCAATAACTTCCTGTTGTTCTTGCTTCACTTCCTCTTTGGAGTCTATTTGCCAAGCAGAGCCTGGTGGGCTGGATGCCACATAGAAACATTATTTTCACGCCACTTCGATACGGAATGGACATTTCCGTATCAGGCAAGGTAAATGTGTGCAGCAAGTTAGGAGAATTACGGTTACGGGTTATGGTTAGCGAAAATGCTCTCCTAACCAGGGTCGGACTACGGCATTTGGGGCCCCGCGGCACCCCAACCCCCCAGTGGTAGTTCAGGCTACCACTCACTGTCAATGGATAAATTAGTAGGTATTAGGTGATAGATCAGAACCAACATTTAGAAGTATCTTACTGCGCTTTCCATGACATAGACTGACCAGGTGAATCCAGGTTAAAGCTATGATTCCTTATTGATGTCACTTGTTAAATCCACCTCAATCAGTGTAGATGAAGGGGAGGAGACAAATTCAAGAAGGATTTTTAAGCTAGCATCCTTGTTGAGTCCATGCCCCGATGAATTGAGGATGTTCTGAAGGCAAAAGGGGGTGCAACTCAATATTAGGAAGGTGTTCCTAATTTTTCGTATACTCAGGGCCTTCAGAAAGTATTCATAACCCTTGACTTATTCCACATTTTGTTGTGTTAATGCCTGAATAAAACATTGATTAAATGGATTGGTTTTCTCACCCATTTACATTTACATTTACATCATTTAGCAGACGCACTTATCCAGAGCGACTTACAAATTGGACACAATAACCCATAATAACAAAGTGAAAATATGTTTTTAGAAATGTTTTGAGATTTATTGACACTGAAATACAGAAATATCTCATTTAAATAAGTATTCACACCCAAAGGTAGATGGATTATTTTAAATATGTTATTGGACCATAAACAGATATGGCTCATTAACCTTTACGGACCAAATAATGATGATCCACAATTCTTTGACAATAAATATATAATAAATTATCAAGCCTGCAAGCAACTCAAGACAATATTATTATGGTGGGGGATTATAATACTGTTTTAAATAGCTCAATGGACCGTAAAGGAAATCTCACCACAAACAATCACCCACATGCTCTTAAGGAAATTGTGAATGTCATGGATACATTAGAACTAGTAGATATATGGAGGCTTAAATATGCTGATCTAGTGAGATATACATGGCGGAGACTGAATCAAGCTAGTCGTCTTGACTTCTTTCTTATCTCATTCTCGTTGGCACCAAAAGTAAAAAAAAAGTGTTGATAGGGGACAGAATGCGGTCGGACCATCATATAATAGGCATATACATTACTCTTACTGAATTTCCACGTGGCCAAGGATATTGGAAATTTTATCAAAGCCTATTGGATGATAATTTATTTATAATTAGAACAAAGGAATTTATAACTGACTTTTTCCAACATAACACAGGTACAGCGAATCCCCTTATTGTATGGGACACCTTTAAATGTGCCTTTAGAGGCCATGCAATTCAGTACTCATCTCGAAAACAAAAGCAATTTAGGTCAAAAGAGTTTATACTAAGAAAGGAAATAGAAAGTCTAACAGAACAGATAGATGGCAATAAAAACTGTAACATAGAGGCTCAGAATAAATTAGAGGAAAAACTAAAAGAAATGGAGAAACTTATTCAAGAAAGATCAAGTGTAATATATTATAAAAATAAAGCAAACTGGATGGAATATGGGGAAAAATGCACAAAATTCATTTTTAAATCTTCAACATAGGAATGCTACCAAAAAGAACTTAATGAAACTGGTTACAATAGACGGAGTCACCCATAATTCACCAAATGATATTTTGAAGGAAGAAACAAAGTACTTTAAGCATACGTTTTCGTTTCAGTCGCCTCCATCTCCTCTAACTGAAGCTAATTGTAGAGATTTTTTTTTCTGTTGATAATGTCAAATTAACAGCCACACAGAAAGACTCATGTGAAGGTGAAATTACAGAGGAGGAACTTCTGGATGGAATTAAAGACTTTAAGTCTGGGAAAACTCCAGGGTTGGATGGCATACCAGTCGATGTATACCAAACCTTTTTTGATATACTAAGAGGACCGTTATTAGCATGTTTTAACCACTCCTATGTAAATGGTAGATTATCTGACACTCAAGAAGAAGGTCTGATCTCATTATTACTGAAACAGGAAACAAGTGGAAAATATAAAGATCCAGTCCATTTACAAAATTGGAGGCCCCTTACACTTCAGTGTTGTGATGCAAAAATCCTAGCAAAATGTATAGCGCATAGAATTAAAAAGGTATTGTCGGATATTATTCATTCTAATCAGACAGGTTTTTTACATGGAAGATACATTGGAGATAATATAAGGCAAGTATTGGAAACAATAGAACACCATGGAAAATATGGGAAACCAGGCCTGCTATTCATAGCAGACTTCGAAAAGGCATTTGATAAAGTTCGACTGGGGTTTATATATAAATGCCTGGAGCATTTCAATTTTGGAGAATCTCTTATAAAATTGGTCAAAATCATGTATAGTAACCCTAGGTGTAAAATAGTAAATAATGCCTATTTCTCAGAAAGTTTTAAACTGTCAAGAGGAGTGAAACAAGGTTGTCCACTATCGGCATATCTATTTATTGTGGCCATCGAGATGTTAGCTATTAAAATCAGATCCAATAATAATATCAGAGGATTAGAAATACAGGGCTCAAAAACAAAGTTGTCATTGTACGCTGATGATTCATGTTTTCTTTTAAATCCACAACTAGAATCCCTCCACAGCCTCATAGAGGATCTAGATGCATTTTCTAACCTCTCTGGATTACAACCAAATTATGACAAATGTACTATATTACGTATTGGATCACTAAAAAATACAATTTTTACATTACCATGTAGTTTACCAATAAAATGGTCTGATGGTGAAGTGGATATACTCGGAATACATATCCCAAAGGAAATAAATGATCTCACTTCAATACATTTTAATAGAAAGTTAGCAAAAATAGATAAGATCTTACTACCATGGAAAGGAAAATACCTGTCAATTTGTGGAAAAATCACCCTGATTAACTCTTTAGTATTATCCCAGTTTAGCTATTTCCTTATGGTCTTGCCTACGCCTAGCGAACAGTTTTTTAAATTATATGAGAAAAGAATGTTCAATTTTATTTGGAACGGCAAGCCAGACAAAATTAAAATGCATATTTATATAATGAATATAAATTCGGAGGACAGAAATTATTAAATATTAAAGCATTAGACCTATCACTAAAAGCTTCAGTCATACAAAAGTTATACTTAAATCCGAACTGGTTCTCAAGCAAATTAGTAAGATTGTCTCACCCAATGTTCAAGAAAGGCCTTTTTCCCTTTATTCAGATTACAACAACTCATTTGCAGTTATTTGAAAAGGAAATCATCTCCCAAATATCACTATTTCTAAAACAAGCCATAGAAAGTTGGTTGCAATTTCAATTTAATCCTCCAGAAACGACAGAACAAATAATGCAACAAATATTGTGGTTAAATTCAAATATACTAATTGACAAAAAAACCTTTATTTTTTGACAGAATGTTTAAAAAAGGTATAATCTTCGTAAATGATATCATCGGTAGGACTGGTGGAGTTATGTCGCACATGCAGATAACAAAAACATATGGAAATGTCTGCTCTACCCAAAATTACAACCAAATAATTGCAGCCTTACCGCAAAAAGTGGAAGAGGAAAGTGGAAGGGGGAGAAAGTAAGGAACTTGTCTGTCGGCCTTGCATTAAAGAACATAATTGGTTAAGGAAAACTGTGATAAAGAAAAAAGTACATCAGTTTCACTTAAGGACCAAAGGATTGACAGCCGTCCCATTTAGATTGCAAAATAGTAGGGAAGAGATCTTTGACGTACCGATCCCATGGCATAGTGTTTATGAACTGACACGCAAAACGACACCGGATTCAAAAATTTGAATCTTTCAATTTAAATTATTATATAAAATTCTTGCTACCAATAGAATGTTATTTATATGGGGGATACAATCTTCCCAGCTCTGCAGATTTTGCTGTGAAGAGACAGAATCATTAGATCATTTGTTTTGGTTCTGTCCATTTGTAGTTTGTTTTTGGACACAGGTCCAGGAATGGCTAAAGGATTGCAATATTTACCTGGAGCTAACCTTGCAGATAGCATTACTCTGTGATCTGAAAAGTCATAGTCAATCAATCAATAATATAATATTACTTTTAGCAAAAATGTTTATTTTTAATTCACAATCTGTAGAAGCAATGAGAATAGAAAGGTTCAGAACTTTTGTAAAACATCACAGTACGGTTGAAATATATATGGCAAATAGAAATCCAATATGGATGGTGTTAAGAGATAGATGGGAGGTATTGAATAGAGTTGAAGGATGGGATTAATAACAAATAACAACAAATAATAACAAAGATAGCTAATAATGTAAGCATACTGTGTCCATAATAAGTATATAGGTTGTATGTTGGGAGCTTTTGGGAAAGAGCACAGTTAGAAAGATATGGCAAATAGAAGCAAACCGGATGGACATCATGAAAATGATCGGAGAGGTTGAGAGTAGAAGAAGTTCAGGAGCAAAAAAAAATGTGTGTATGTATATATATATATATATATATATATATATATATATATATATATATATATATATATATATATATATATATAATATAATTATTGTAAAATTAACTTTGTCCATAAGGTGTAGATAGTAAGTATAGACCGGAAGTAGAGGCCTGGGCATTGTTGTTCACTAATTTACTCCAAGTAGGGAAAGGATGGCGGGGTTGAAAAGTAATAAAGGGGAGTATATATATAAAAAAAAACATGGGGGATTGGAAGTGATGCAGACAATTACATTGATAGAAGATACAATATATCTGCAATATTAAGCTGATCCATCTGTGACGATCCCGGCTGTCTGAGTCGGGTCCTGTCTGGTGACTAGTGTTCCTGCTCGTATTCTCCAGTTTCCCGAGGGTTCGGGAACGCTCCGGGGAGCGCTCTGGTTTTCCGCACCTGCATCCCATCAGCAATCTGCACACCTGGTCCTGATCATCACCCTTCTTAGGCTCTGGCCCAACATCCAGTTCCTGCCGGATCGTTAGCCATGAACAGTATGTTGTCAGCGTATCAGTCTCTGAGCCAGTAGTGTTAGTTTTGTTGTTTTGCACCTTTTTGACTTGCTGTGTACTGACCTCCGTTTTGTTCTGTCTGCAGTCTCTCACCCGGAACCTTCACCCAACCTCTGCCTGATGGTCGGCGGCTGCCGAGCCAGTACCGGACCAACCACTGCACCCTCAACAACCCATCCACGCCACCCGCTCTGTTCCCTGGATTATTCAGCTTCACTCGGACTCTATTAATAAACACTCACCTTTGTCTCACGTACCGTGTCCTGGTCTGCTTCTGGGTTCTGGCTTAGTTAACCGTGACAGAACGATCCGGCCAGTAATGAACCCAGCGGACCTGGACTCTGTTCGCCATGCTATTACCCAGCAGGAGAAGATGTTGGGCCATCATAGCACGGTACTACAGGAGATCGCGTTGTCAGTTCGGAACCTTTCTACCGGTCTGACGGAGGTCCAGAACCAACGCAAGTGTCCGGTGGAGGATCCACTACCGGTTTCACCCATCTCGCCTGCCGCTTCTGAAGCTGTGTCCATCCGTGAGCCCAAGGTTCCGGCGCCGGATAAGTATGAGGGAGAGCTGGGAAGATGCCGTTCCTTCCTTATGCAGTGTGGACTAGTGTTCGATCTACAGCCCTACTCTTATGCCACAGACAAGGCTAGGATAGCCTTTGTGATTGAGTTGCTGCGTGGTCGAGCGCTGGAGTGGGCTTCAGCCGTTTGGGAACGACAGGATCCCTGCATGGCTTCATACCAGGGGTTCACGGCCGAGATGAGGAAGCTCTTCGACCATTCCGTCCGAGGGAGGGACGCAGCTAGGCGCCTGTTTTCGCTTCGCCAAGGAACTCGCATGCGTGGCCGACTTCGTGATCGAGTTCAAGACGTTGGCTGTGGAGAGTGGGTGGAACGAGGAGTCTCTGCAAGCGGCCTTTTACCAGGGTCTGTCGGAGCAGCTCAAGGATGAGTTGATCTCCTATCCGGAGCCTAGTGACCTGGACAGCTTGGTAGCTTTGTCTATTCGGGTGGATAATCGAGTCCGAGAGCGAAGGAGGGAGAAGCAATGGGTTCCGTCCCAACCGATCAGCTTCTCAGGATCCAGTCGGGTCGTCAAAACTGCGCGGCTCGCTAAAGTTGGGAGGACTTTTAGCGAGCCAGTTTCGACCTCTCAATACCTCTGTCAGACCCCGTTTCCCGGCTACCCTTATGAACAGGAATCAGAGCTTAGCGATTAACGCTTTATCGATTCAGGTGCCGATGGAAGCTTTCTAGATGCCGAGTTGGTGGAACAGCTGGGGCTTTCCAAGGAGCAATTGCCGGAAGCCATTGAAGCTACCACTCTGAACGGCAGTAGTCTGGCACGTATCACGATGAGGACTGAACCGGTTAAGATGCGGTTGTCGGGGAATCATTCTGAGATGATTTCATTCTTCATTCTGCCGTCTTCCCATGTTCCTCTGGTCCTTGGATACCCCTGGCTGAAGGAACACAATCCCACGTTCGATTGGGTGACGGGCAAGGTAACGAGTTGGAGCCTTGATTGTCATGCTAACTGTCTCAAGACTGCCTGCCCCCATTCGGTTCCCAGTCAGGTGATTGAGGCTAAACCCCCAGATTTGTCCCTGGTTCCCGAGACATATCACGATTTGGGGGAAGTTTTCAGTAAGCAGAAGGCTCTGTCACTCCCTCCCCCACCGACCATATGATTGTGCCATCAACCTGGTCCCTGGAGCTGTCTACCCCAAGGGAAGGTTATACAGTATCTCCCGACCTGAACGTGAGGCGTTGGAGACCTACATCAAGGAGTCCCTAGCTGCTGGTCTCGTCGTCCCTCGTCATCACCCCTGGGGGCAGGATTCTTCTTTGTGGGTAAGAAGGATGGCTCTCTTCGACCGTGTATTGATTATCGGGGGTTGAATGACATCACGGTCAAGAACAAGTATCCCCTGCCCTTGATGAGTTCTGCCTTCGACTCCTTACAGGGTGCTACGGTGTTCACCAAGCTAGACCTACGCAATGCGTATCACCTGGTCCGGATCAGAGAGGGGGACGAGTGGTTGACGGGTTTCAATACACCGATGGGTCACTTCGAGTATCAGGTGATGCCGTTTGGACTGACCAATGCTCCAGCGGTATTCCAGAGTATGGTGAACGACGTCCTGAGAGATATGATCGGTCTCTTTGTGTTTGTTTACCTGGATGACATTCTGATCTTCTCGAAGGAACCTTCCGACCACGTCCAGCATGTCCGGCAGGTTCTGCAGCGATTGTTGGAGAATCGCCTGTTTGTGAAGGCCGAGAAGTGCGAGTTTCACGCCCACACGACATCCTTTCTCGGGTACATCATCTCCAGGGGAGAGATTAGGATGGACCAGGAGAAGGTTAGAGCGGTTCTGGAATGGGCCCAGCCCGGTACGAGATTGCAGCTCCAGAGATTTTTGGGGTTTGCGAATTTCTACCGCAGATTCATCCGGGATTACAGCCGTGTGGCCGCTCCGTTAACTGCCTTGACTTCCAGCATCAGGACCTTCAAGTGGAATCCGGAGGCGGATCGAGCGTTTCTGGATTTGAAGAGGCGATTCACCAACGCACCGATTCTCTCTCAACCGGACACGGCCCGTCAGTTCGTCGTTGAAGTGGACGCGTCTGATGTGGGAGTTGGCGCCATCCTGTCGCAGCGATGCTCCACGGACAGTAAACTCCATCCCTGCGCCTACTACTCTCGTCGCCTTTCGCCTGCGGAGAGGAATTACGATGTGGGTAACCGGGAGCTTCTCGCGGTGAAACTTGCCTTGGAGGAGTGGCGCCACTGGTTGGAGGGGGCGGAGCAACCGTTTATTGTCTGGACGGACCACAAGAATCTTGCTTACGTGCAATCGGCTAAAGCGTCTCAACTCCCGTCAGGCCAGGTGGGCGTTGTTTTTCGGACGATTCAAGTTTGCCCTGACGTTCCGACCTGGATCTAAGAACGGCAAGGCGGACGCCTTGTCCCGGATGTTCTCCAAGACGGAGGAGAGTGGGTCCAAGACCGAGACAATCCTCCCCGGAACTGCGTCGTGGGAGCAGTTATGTGGAAGATTGAGGAGGAGGTGCTGGCGGCCCTTCGGACTCAGCCCGGTCCCGGTAACGGTCCACCCGGTCGGTTGTTTGTGCCTGAGTCGGTTCGTCCTGCTGTCCTCAAATGGTCCCACGCCAGCAAGATGGCTTATCACCCTGGCGTGGCTCGGACTATGGCGTTTCTTCGCAGACGTTTTTGGTGGCCTGCCATGGCCGAGGATACTCGGGGTTTTGTTGCTGCCTGTCCAGTGTGTGCGCAGAATAAGAGTACCAATCGGCCCAGCTCTGGACTACTTCACCCCCTTCCTATTCCCCGCGACCATGGTCGCATCTGGCCCTGGACTTCGTCACGGGGTTGCCCGCTTCTGAGGGGAACACGGTCGTTCTGACTATCGTGGACAGATTCAGCAAGTTCGCCCACTTTGTGCCAATTGCCAAGCTTCCCTCTGCCTCGGAGACGTCCGAGATCCTGGTTAGGGAGGTTTTCAGGGTCCACGGTTTGCCCAGTGATATCGTTTCCGACCGTGGCCCTCAGTTTACCTCTGCTGTCTGGTAGTCCTTCTGTTTGGCCATTGGAGCTACGGTCAGTCTCACATCTGGTTTTCACCCCCAATCCAATGGTCAGGCGGAGAGAGCCAACCAGAAGATGGAATCAACGCTACGCTGTCTGGTCTCTTCCAACCCCACCTCCTGGGTCTCTCAGTTGCCTTGGGTTGAGTATGCCCACAATACTCTTCCTACATCTGCCACTGGGATGTCTCCCTTCCAGTGCCTGTATGGCTACCAACCTCCCCTGTTTCCTTCTCAGGAGAAGGAGCTCTCAGTGCCTTCTGTTCAGGCCCATATTCGGCGTTGCCACCGGACCTGGCATCGGGCCAGAAAGGCACTCCTTAGAGTTTCGGACCGGTATCAGCTCCAGGCGAATCGTCGCCGGATTCCCGCCTCCCACCTATACCATCGGAGATAGGGTTTGGTTGGCCACACGGGATCTTCCGTTACGGACTGAGTCTAGGAAGTTGTTACCGAAGTTCATTGGTCCGTTTGTGGTGGAGAAGGTGATCAATCCAGTGGCAGTTCGACTCAAACTACCGAGGACGCTCAGAGTCCATCCCACCTTTCATGTCTCCTGCCTCAAGCCTGTCTTCCTCAGTCCTCTGTTGCCTCCTCCGCCTCCTCCTCCTCCTCCTCGGATGATCGGAGGTGGTCCTGCCTACACGGTGCGTCGCATCATGGATTCCAGACGGCGGGGCCGGGGTTTCCAGTATCTCGTGGACTGGGAGGGGTATGGCCCTGAAGAGAGGAGTTGGATTCCGCGGCGACAGGTCCTAGACGCAGACCTCATCAGTGACTTCTACCGCCTCCATCCTGGCGCTCCGGGAAGTCCGCCCGGTGGCGTTCGTCGGAGGGGGGGTACTGTGACGATCCCGGCTGTCTGAGTCGGGTCCTGTCTGGTGACTAGTGTTCCTGCTCGTATTCTCCAGTTTCCCGAGGGTTCGGGAACGCTCCGGGGAGCGCTCTGGTTTTCCGCACCTGCATCCCATCAGCAATCTGCACACCTGGTCCTGATCATCACCCTTCTTAGGCTCTGGCCCAACATCCAGTTCCTGCCGGATCGTTAGCCATGAACAGTATGTTGTCAGCGTATCAGTCTCTGAGCCAGTAGTGTTAGTTTTGTTGTTTTGCACCTTTTTGACTTGCTGTGTACTGACCTCCGTTTTGTTCTGTCTGCAGTCTCTCACCCGGAACCTTCACCCAACCTCTGCCTGATGGTCGGCGGCTGCCGAGCCAGTACCGACCAACCACTGCACCCTCAACAACCCATCCACGCCACCCGCTCTGTTCCCTGGATTATTCAGCTTCACTCGGACTCTATTAATAAACACTCACCTTTGTCTCACGTACCGTGTCCTGGTCTGCTTCTGGGTTCTGGCTTAGTTAACCGTGACACCATCCCCCCCCCCCAAAAAAAAAATTACAAAATAAAGTATTCACACCCCTGAGTCAATACATGTTAGAATCACTTTTTGCAGTGATTACAGCTGTGAGTCTTTCTGGGTAAGTCTCTAAGAGCTTTGCACACCTGGATTGTACAATATTTACACATAATTCTTTAACAAATTCTTCAAGCTCTTTCAAGTTGATTGTTAATCATTGCTAGACAGCCATTTTCAAGTCTTGCCATAGATTTTCATGCCGATCGAAACTGTAAGTAGGCCACTTAGGAACATTCAATGTTGTCTTAGTAAGTAACTCTGGTGTATATTTGGCCTTGTGTTTTAGGTTATTGTCCTGCTGAAAAGTGAATTTGTCTCCCAGTGTCTTTTGAAAAGCAGACTGAACCAGGTTTTCCTCTTGCGTTTTGCCTCTGCTTAGCTCTATTCCATTTATTTTATCCTAAAAAGCTTGATGACAAGCATACCCATAACATGGTGCAGCCATCACCATGCTTGAAAATATGAAGAGTGGTACTCAGTGTTGTGTTTCATGGATTTGATACCATTCCACCTATTCCACTCCAGCCATTACCACAAGCCCATTCTCCCCAATGAAGGTGCCACCAACCTCCTGTGGGTGAAATCCCTAAGCGGTTTCTTTCCTCTTCGGCAACTGAGTTAGTAAGGATGCCTGTATCTTTGTAGTGAATCTGTGTATTGATAAAACATCCAAATTGTAATTAATAACTTCACCATGCTCAAAGGGATACACCCATCTTCCAATAGGTGCCCTTGTTTGTGAGGCATTGGAAAAGCTCCCTGGTCTTCGTGGTTGAATCTGTTTGAAATTCGCTGCTCGACTGAGGGACATTACATATTATTGTATGTGTGGGGTAGTCATTCAAAAATCATGTTAAACACTAGTATTGCACACAGAGTGAATCAATGCAACTTATGTGACTTGTTATGCAAATCTTTAGTCCTGAACTTATTTATGCTTGCCATAAGAAAGGGGTTGAATACATATTGACTCGAGACAGTTCAGCTTTTCATTTTTTATTTTTTTTATTTGTTTTAATGTCTAAAAACATTATTCCACATTAAGGGGTAAAGTGTGTAGGCCAGTGACACAACATCTCAATGTATTCCATTTTAATGAGATATGTCAAATGTTGGACCAATAAGACCAAAAGATTTCATGGAAATTGAATGTAAATGTTTTTATTACAGTGCAATTAATAAACAACCTTAAATTCAGTCCCAACTGTTTCTCTGGTTTAACACTAAACATAAAAACTGACACAATAACTTCTAAATAGATATAAAGTTAAAATAGATAATATTATTATTCTGGTAACTGCACAAAAGATGCAGAGAAACAGTGACTAGTAGATATTAACACCATTCTGCCGTCCTGTAGACATACTTCACCAACTTCCTGTCTTGTATCCGACCACTGTCTCTCCAGCTAACTGTGTCTTCTCTCCTCAGTCATCATTGACTTTATATGGTCTTAAACTGCCTTCAGTAAGATAGTTGAACTCAGCAGTTCCTCTATACTGGAACCCATTAAACGGATGCTCTGTGAACTCAACACTCAAAATGTATTGGCTAAAAATAAATTCTGCAAATATGCAGATAATCAAAGAGCACACAAATATAAAAGTAACAAAAGTACCAATAGAAAACGGATACATAATGACATTAATCTACATAAACACTTAATACCCATTGGCAAAATACTTAACATGCACCTCTTTTATTCACTTGTACATAAAGCCCATCTAGGTAGTTAAGTGGTGGTTCCTGGTCCCCTCTCCCGACCGTGGCCTGGTTAGAGAACACCGTACCAACCGGGGAGTTCTGAGGAGAGAACACAGAGAAAGGAACAGGTGTCAGGACAGACACTTCAGAAGAAGAATGACTTCATAGTTACAGTTAATTATACAACACAGTATTCATTCAATTCTTCCTTAAATGCACATTCTAGATGGGTTTTAAAAGATGACTCTAACATTCCCACCTGTCCCTATGAACGGTCTGTCATTTCAAACCCATTGGAGAGTCTAGATGTTCTCCGCTTCCTGGAAGACAAGAATAAATCATTTAGGTTTTCATATACAAAAGCACAAACCGCATGATAAATATGTTTGCAATGAGGCTGGGAATAGCTTCTTACCATGCAAAGAACACGATCAGGCTGAAAAGGAAAAACAACGCCAAGGTTTTTCCTATAATCTCATAAACCTTTGGGTTAACAGGCTCATCTTGCCCTGTAAATAAAGAACATATTATGGTCATCTGTTCCAAAAAGAGGAAACATTTTGCACATTGTCTAATATTACAAATTACACGTATACTGTAGATGTACAGATGTAAGATCTTAATTTGACCAGTATTGTTCCAGGAGGAGGGGGAATTGGACCCCTTAACAGCATTTTGAAATAGGCCCCCAAATCGCTAATTCCGCCTTTGATACATTGGTAAATGCAACAATGGAAACTTTCGGCAATATAACCAATGTTAGTCAGAAAGGATCTTGTTCAAAGCACTTTTGTTTATCAGTGCTGGATTATGGTGGTATTGTTTATATGCAGGCCTAATCAAGTACCTTAACAATTCTGGACACAGTGTATTATGGTGCTTAAAGATCACTCACCCATCACTGGGATTTGAACGCTATGGTGCAATGGACCTCTCTCTCCACCAGGAGGCTAAAGAACTGGTACACCTTTGTGTGCAATGTATCGATAGGACAACTCCCTTTGTATTTCTGTTCCTTACTGACCTGATCAGTCACTCAATACAGTCTTCATTCACAGTCGCTGCTGTCCTTGTCTGTTCCTAAGGCTAGAACTGAGAAGGGGAAACAATATTTTTCCCATAATGCCCCTTCATCCTGGAACATGCTTCAAAAGATATTAAAGTTAGTGTCCTTGCCTGTTTTTAAGACTCTGATCGACAACACTGTTTGTGATAGCTGCAGTTATTTCTAATCTTCAATTGTATCTGTAACTTGTGACACTTTGTCTTTTGTGTGTATTTTGTATTTTTTCTGTAATATTTTATGCACACGCTGCTATTTCCCTGTTTTGCCTTCTTGCCAAGCCGCCCTCGCAAAATAGGTTTTTAACCTCAATGGGTCTTACCTGGTTAAATAAAGGTTAAATCAAATAAATTAAAATAAAATCTCCCTCTCCTCTATCTCCCAGGCTTGAATGGGAATGTTTGTGGGATTTTAAAAAATGAAGCTAAATCATAAACCAAAATCCATCCAATTTGCGTAGTTAAATTTGAGTTCAGTAAATTATACCCGGTTCTCACATTATCTTTCAACACTTAAAATAGACTTTGTCAGAGACAGAGTAACTGTAATTGTAGCTGACGGATTATCACACACGCCTCAATTTCTCCTGCACACACTTCCTCTTTCATTGCTTCACTTCTATCTGCCAGGAAGAGCATGGTGGGCTGGGAGCCACAGGAGGGAGCCATCGACCTGCAGGGCCTGGTCAGCAAGGTGGACATGGGCACCCTCTTCAATGGTCATGTCTAGATGGGAAACAGCTTTTGTCAAATTGACGTCAAAAGATGATTAAATTTTTTATTTTAGCTAACCATGAACCTTTTCCTTACCTTAATTTAATTATCCAAACTATTACGTTAATTCTCCTAACCTGCTGCACAAGTTCTCCTAAATTTGCTAGGAAAAGTCAATTTTCACAAAAGCTGTATCCCTTCTATAAATAAACCCTCTTCGACCTGCCCAAGGCCTTTTGGGAGAAGGAGACCCAGGAGCTGAGGGCGTACTTTCCCCAGCATGTGGGAGCTGACCTCACCCAACAGGTGGAGGGAGAGCTGAAGGCTCTGGAGGACAAGGTCAGGATTGAATTGAATCAGAAGGGAATGTTTGAAGAGAGAAAGCTATGACTATTGGACACTACATTACACACTGATGCTGCAATATGTTGGGGATGGGGATAGGGTGGGACTGATAAAAACAATCACTGACAAGCACATTGCAATTTTGCATTGAGTATATGTGGGTATGTAACCCAAAGGTTCTAAAATGTAAGAACATTCAATGAAACGAGGTGTCTGCATGCAGTTCATGCTACCACACACTGTCAGTGGCTATATGAGTAGATATTAGGTGATAGAGCAGAATCAGTGTTTAGCAGTACCTTAATGACATCGTGCAATGAAGTATAACGGCATTGGATGTTTACAAGTTATAGCCCAAAGAATCAAGCTTTAATATCCATATTAATTTCAACATTTCTTGCAGAATGTTACCTCAATATCCTTTTATTTGCTCACATGTCCCTGGGATTACTAAATGGCCATTGGCTACGAAAATGTGGAGGAAATACATCTGGTTGGCTCAGGGGGAAAGATTCATTAGCATTTCTTCTCACTTTTGTATTATTTCCAATAAAAATCATTATGATCTAATGATGCAACATGTTGGACCAATAAAACTGAGACTTCATGGAAATTTATTGTAAAGTTTTTATTACAGTGCAATTAATAAACAAACATCAATTTCAGCCTCAATTGTGTCTCTTGATCAACACAACATAAAAACTGACATAACTCCCCAAAATATATACATTAAAAATATATATGTAATGGGAATATTTAAGATGAATAAAGTTCACATTCAGGTTAGAGTAATTAACATAATGTTTGCAATATTGATATAGTTTCCCTTTCTGTGTAGCTCAGTTGGTAGAGCATGGCGTTTGCAACGCCAGGGTTGTGGGTTTGATTCCCACGGGGGGCCAGTATGAAAAAATAAAAATAATGTATGCACTCACTAACTGTAAGTCGCTCTGGATAAGAGCGTCTGCTAAATGACTAAAATGTAAATGATTTCCAGTATTCTGTTTCTAACACTCGGGGTGATGGTCACTAGAATCAATGCTGCATGTTATGGATTAAACTCATAACTGTTGATAGTGCTTGACTCCAGACTATAGGTCCAAGGACCGAGGACACACTGATTATTATTGTATTCTGTGAAACACTGATTCTGTAGTAGCTGACAAAGCCACTGCCTTTTCTTTTGACTTCCTACAAGCCTCTCAGGCTGGTGTTGACAGAACATTTGTGTGTCTGATTAGGAAATAAAGGGCTGGACTCCAAGAGGCCAGTTAGACATTTTCTCTGCTTCTATGCTGGAAGTTGTCTCCCTGTTGCAACTTGTATTAATCCAGATTGATTTATGATTGACTCTATCAATGACTCTTTTGTTCAGAGAGTCACAAATATCATACTCCCAAGACATGCTAACCTTTCACCATTGCAATAACATGGGAGGTTAGCATTTTGGGGGGGGAGTATGATATTTTCTCACTCATAATTTTTCACAATTCATTTAGGATTATGCGTCATCGTGGTAGCATCCACATTAATGTACAGTAGAAGTGTTTAAAAACATATTGTATTCTTATTTACAATAAAAGTGACTGCAAAATGACACAATACATTATTTACCATGAATTTCTATTGGGCACAAAATAATCTGAAACACAACCAAAACAAACAGCAAATGCATCCAACAAGTTTGTAGAGTCACAAGCTTGATGTTGTCATTGTGTGCAAATATGGGACCAAATACTACACATTTTACTACTTTAACCCTTGTGCTTTGCTGGAAAAAAATGACATCCATTATGTTACGGGTCAAATTGACCCGCACAGTTTAAACACACTCAAGACAGTCAAAGAATTAAGTAAAAACAGAAACAACTTTATTTTGTCTTATCAGACATTTCAGAAAGAAGAAATACAATACTTTTTATTTTTTTTAAACAATATTTAAGAACTATTTGTTAAACATATTTCCTTTCTCACAAACAAGATTTTTCAGTTTCCCCAAGTAGGTTTTTTCCCCCCTATTGGTCCATATTATCCCTTCAGTCTTTCTCTCTACATGTTGAACACAATGTGTGTGTGTGCTTTCTGCAGATGTATTTATTGCATTCTACACAAGTGGTGCTTGTTTTACTGTCTTGTCGAGGGGGCAGAGCTGGCATCTTTTCCGTTTCTTGCCACTGCCTGTATCCACTGGATCCATTTCTGGTTGATTGGAGGCATGTGTTGATGGTCCAGCTTGAATTTTCTGGACGGCAGATGCAGCTGCTGTCGACCGAGGAGGCCGGACTCTCCTCTGGATCTTGGGAGTGATGAGAGCTTTGCCGAGCTCCTCTAGGAAAAGCCGGCGTCGGTACAATTTGCCACCATTCCATTGCTGGTTGATTTCAGTCCACAGGACATAGGCATTGTAAGCAGACACATCCACAATGTTGTAGAAAATCACCAAAGGCCAGCGGGCAGTCATGCGCTGACAACTATATGTTGCTGTGACTTTATCCAAATTGTCAACTCCTCCTTTGGTGGAATTGTAGTCCAGTATTATTTGTGGCTTGATGTCCTCTCTTGCACTCAGCGATGCATCTTTGTGCATTGTGCTCATTACAAGAACATTCTTGTTCTTCTTTGGGCAGTATGAAACAACAGTTGCATTTTCAGAGAAAGCAAATTTAGAGGAATGCACAGTTCTGCCCTGCATTTTCAGAAGCTCACTGGGAAGTTCAGGTTTGTTTTTTCTGATTGTTCCAACCATGGTCAGCTTTCTCTTCTGTAGTTCAACACCAAGGCGGTAGGATGTGAAGAAGTTGTCACACGTGATGTTATGACCTTGCAGCCCTTCACTCATGTCCAGCACCACCCGCATCCCCTGGTTTTTCTCAGGCACTCCGCCGGGTGGCTTCCCAGTGTAAACTTGCATATTCCATGCATAGCTTGATGTGGCATCACATGCTGCCCATATTTTGATGGCATATTTTGCAGGCTTGTTTGGCATATACTGTCTGAAGGGACAACGTCCTCTGAATGGAACAAGGCGTTCATCAACTGTAACATGAGGACTGGGATTGTACAGTAACGGTAGAATTTCCACCCATTTATCCCATACATCTCTGATTGCAGCTAGTTTGTCTCTTTCACGTCGACCCGGTCTGGTATCACGGTTATCAAAGCGAATCACCCGAGAAATTATGTGGAATTCTTGTAGAGACATTGTTGCCCGAAATATTGGCCTTCCATTCTCTTCATTCCACAGGCTGGCCGTTGCTTCTCCGTTTGACCGGTAGACTCCAGCTAATATGAGCAATCCAATGTATGCATGCAAGTCAATCCGATCCAGTGGCTTCCAGTTCTCTTGAAACACACGGCTCCCCTCCAAGTTGGTCATGTCCAGAACAATCTTCTCTATTGCTTGGGGTAAAAAAGAGCTCAAAAGCTGATTGTATGTCATGGACTCGAGTGACAGCAAATCGTGTAGGTCCTGGAACCATTTTTATTACATTGGAAGCTGAGAGTCTACCTTGACCTCGTTGTGGTGACGGTGACCATTCAATATGACCATCTTTAGACTTCCATGTCTTCTCTTCTCTTGATGATGCTTGTTGCATGCTCTGTCTCTCATCTGATGTAGGGGATGGTACGGCAGACTCCTCCTCTGAATCCTCTTCAATGAAGACAAAATCTGGATCATCAACAGCATTGTCCTCTATCTCTGAAATATCCTCTGTCTCTGAAACCTCTTCTTCTTTTTCACTGTCACAGTCCAGAATTTGTGATAAGACTTCATTGATTGAAAATCTTTTGGAGCTCATTTTTGAGTGTCTGTGTCAGGGACCTGCTGCTCTCACACTGAGGAGAAGCTTGGGAAAGCCCTTTTTAACCCAAACACAATTCTAAAAGTGCAACCAGGACCAGTCAAAACAAAATACATCAAAGACACTTTTTTGTTTTGCACCTGTGCAAATATATATACACATGAAAGCCTCCGGGTCAAAATGACCCACAACATCATGTTTGTATACAAAATGTACACAGACATTCCACAACACATCAGTGTGTCCACATTTTGCAGTTAGGTTCATGACCCTAAATGAGGAAAAGTCATGTAATTTCATGGCGAAAAAGAGTGGTTAACTAGTATTTTAGACAACGCAAAAGTGGAAACGGGTCAAATTGACCCACAACATAACAGGAGGGTTAATACACATAAGTGAATTTGTCCCAATACTTTTGGTCCCCTAAAATGGGGTGACTATGTACAAAACGTGCTGTAATTTCTAAACAGTTCACCCGATATGGATGAAAATACCCTGGAATTAAAGCTGACAGTCTGCATTTTAACTTCATAGTAACTGTTTCATTTCAAATCAAAAGTTCTGGAGAACGGATTCTAAAAAGTTAAATAAATGGCACTGTCCCAGTACTGTTGGAGCTCAGTGTACACAAGACATACTGTATATACCCCAAATACTTAAAATGCACCTCTTTTATTCACTTGTGCATAAAGCCCATCTATGTAGTTAAGGTGTGGTTCCTGGGGCCCTCTCCTGGTCACATTGACTTCAGCGTACTCACTCTCCTGCCCCTGGACCCTGTTCCTGTCCTGGGCTGCAGCTGGGGTCTCTTTGGGCCGTAGTTTGGAGAAGTCTATGTCACCATAGTGGATCTCTTCAGGCTGGTCTTCTGCAGGTTCCTCTGGTTTCTCTCCGGCTGTGGTCTGGTTAACACACAGCGTCCCAACCGGGGAGTTCTGTGGAGAGAACACAGAGAGAGGAACAGGTGTAAAATTCTAAGCTCAGTCATTTGTAAAACTCTAAAGTCAGCAGGTTACACAACACATACTGAGGGGATGTCAATGACAATGTCAATTAAACTGACCAGTAACTCTGTCCAGATGCTACCTGTGTTGGTTTACCCCCACTGATATTGAACCAGGTGAAGTTTGTCACAGGAGGGTTGGCTGTACTGCTGCAGGTCAGATTAACACAGCTGCCCACTAATACTGGACCAGCTGGACTGATGGAGGCTGAGGTGTCCTTAGGAGAGACTGAGGGAGAGGGGTTCATTTAGAATGTATCTGGATGTGGTATATTGAACAGTCTAATCAAAACCACTCTATGAATATCATCAGTGAAAACATGATAGAATGATCTATTCTACAGGAAACTGTGACTAAATCTTACATGAAACGTTAAGCATCATGGTATGTTCAGCTGTCTTGTTGATTGTCCCTACTGGGTAGACTGCAGTACAAGTGATGTTTTTCTCATGATGAAGGTATGACGGAGTGAAGTTCACTATGGAGAGAACTGATTTGGTTTGGTCTGGATTCTCCTGCAGTTGGTTCTCAGGTGTGAACTGTGTTGGGAGGGTCCATGTCAGCTCAGGGGGTGTTCGGGACAGGGAGCGACAGCAGAGCAGTTCAAACTGACAGGGTCTCTTCCTTCACCTCACCTGAGACAGTAATGATGGGGCTGGGAGGCAAATCTGTAATACATTGCAGATAAATATATTTTACACTAATAGCTAAACTGTCCACTTGTTCTACTCTTATCTTTGATGCAAGGAATCTAAACTGGACAAAATAGTTGGTAAACAGTTAAATTGTCTCTTACCCCTGACATCTATATTAACAGACTTGTCTGGGTCTGTTGCACGGTATGGTTGACTGTCAATCCTGAATAAGTATTTATCAGAGTAACTGGTGGTTACATTGAAGAAGACTGTGGTGCAGTTCTTCTGGGACATGTTTCCAGTTATGTTCCCTTGATATCTGTTGTCCGTCTTACTACTGTTAAATATCACATTGTTCGGACTCTGAGCAAACTGTGGTGATTCTTTAATCCACACTCCAAAGGTAAGTATTGTGCTGTTAAATGTATAGTCCTTTTGGTTAGGAATTTCAAATGCACATGGGATTTGCACACAGGAGCCAGTCAGTACATCCAGTCTATCTGGCATTGTGGCGATCAAACCTCGTTCGCCAAAAAAGGCCAAAACACCTGCAACATAAAAGACAACATCAGGGAGGTTCTGTGATCTTTTCAGTACAGTCACTCTCTCCCAATATTCTGCCTCTGCAGCAAAACATATGAACTCATTTCAATGTACAGGTGATTCTTGATGTCGTGACTCCATGCCCTAAACTGGAGCATTCATCCAGCATTGAATCCAGACTATTAAACTATACTTATTAATGGGGAATATATTATCTATTATGCTGTGAGAGAAAGATCACGTATTTACCTGATTTGTTTAATATTAATAGTTAACAATTAATATGCTTAACAATAGCAGAGACATTTCTTAACTACCAATGCTGTGCTTTTCGTAAGGATGGTTCCCTCCAGCTCCCTGCAGCTGGTCTGGGCGTGTAGTCAAGGACATGGGATAGAGATAAACTTGAGGAACAGAGACCTGTATTGTTTCAATTTCTTGTTGCTTACACATAGCCACAAGAAGAAAACAAGGTGGCTCCTGATCTGCCAGGGAGGGGCGTGCATGTACGAAAAGCAGAGATTGTTTTGGACACTTTGCAGAACTTATGAAGAGCTACATTTCACTGTTGACTCAATATTAACGTCTGCCTACAATTGCATAACTAAAGATATTTTACATATACTCAGTGTCTGTGTCATTTTCTAAAGTTTAAAGTTTGTTTAAGAATAAGAGAATATCAGCACTGTGCAAAGAACCCTCTACATTATCAGGAGTCAACTGTACACTTTTCTACACATTGAGACAGATGGGAATATAGCTCATACCATGAAATATCATGACTTGTGCTTATTCCTCTGTCTGATTCATAACTAGTTGTTGCTGTGTGGAAGACTCACCTGACATAAAGAGGCCAATGAGAAAAAACATGTTCTCAGGACAAGCCATGTGAGAACTCACACACTACTGATCACCTGAAACAGGACAAACACACACTTACTGGTAGAATATCTTAACTCACACAACACATTGCATTGAACAATCCCCATATCAAATACACTATATACACATAAGTATGTGGACACCCCAACAAATGAGTGGATTTGGCTATAAATTGAGCACACAACCATGCAATCTCCATAGACAACAATTGGCAGTAGAATGGCAATGCTGAAGAGCTCAGTGTCTTTCAACGTGGCACCGTCATAGGTCCAATTTCTGCCCTGCTAGAGCTGCCCCGGTCAACTGTAAGTGCTGTTATTGAGAAGTGGAAACGTCTAGGAGCAACAACGGCTGAGCCGCGAAGTGGTAGGCCACACAAGCTCACAGAACAGGACCGCCGAGTGCTGAAGTGGGTAGCTGGTAAAAATTGTCTGTCCTCGGTTGCAACACTCACTAACGAGTTCCAAACTGCCTCTGGAAGCAACGTCAGCACAAGAACTGTTCGTCGGGAACTTCATGAAATGAGTTTTCATGGCCGAGCAGCCGCCACAAGCCTAAGATCACCATGCGCAATGCCAAGAATCGTCTGGAGTGGTCTGAAGCTCGTCGCCGTTGGACTCTGGAGGAGTGGAAACGCGTTCTCTGGAGTGATGAATCACGCTTCACCATCTGGCAGTCTGACGGACGAATCTGGGTTTGACGGATGCCAGGAGAACGCTACCTGACCAAATGCCTAGTGCCAACTGTAAAGTTTGGTGGAGGAGTAATAAAGGTCTGGGGCTGTTTTTCATGGTTCGGGCTAGGCCCCTGCCGTGTAGTTCTGGGCTGATCCCTCACCTTCCTCATGATCATTGATGCCCCACGAGGTGAGATCTTGCATGGAGCCCCAGACCGAGGGTGATTGACCGGTTGGAGTCTGTTTGATTGAGTGTGTGGACAGGTGTCTTTTATACAGGTAACGAGTTCAAACAGGTAGAGTTAATACAGGTAATGAGTGGAGAACAGGAGTGCTTCTTAAAGAAAAACTAACAGGTCTGTGAGAGCCGGAATTCTTAATGGTTGGTAGGTGATCAAATACGTATGTCATGCAATACAATGCAAATTAATTACTTAAAAATCATACAATGTGATTTTCTGGATTTTTGTTTTAGATTCCGTCTCTCACAGTTGAAGTGTACCTATGATAAAAATTACAGACCTCTATATGCTTTGTAAGTAGGATAACCTGCAAAATCGGCAGTGTATCAAATACTTGTTCTCCCCACTGTACTTTTGGTCATGTTGTGTATGTCTTTCAGTTGTGAAGCTAAAACATGAACGGATAACAGTACTTTGAACATATTGAATCTCATTACTTGTAATTCATTTCCTAAATTTAATCGGAACATTAAAATGTAAAGATAAGATAGTAAAGAAGTCGACACTTGCCTTCCAATGATGTAAACGGTCCACAGGAGAGACTATCACACACCCATAGTGTGGTCTGACAAACTAAAGTGCTGAAATTTATGTGACACATCTCACATCTCATCAGTGACGTACTTCCTAATAAGTGTGTGAGAAATTATTTCAAAAGAATACTACAGTATTTGTATAACAGGATGCTTGAATAGTCTATGTACTGGGTGTCCTTGTCAGCTGTGAAAACACTGTATGCATAAATAAGTGCTCAGAACATTTCCATTTTCTAATGAACCTTCTGCTCTGCTAATGAACCTTCTGTTTCTGTCACTTGAGACATTGCAGAGGTGGCCTTAATCATGTTCCACCAGTTTCAAATGAAATGGTTCTAAAGACAAATTATGTTTTATCCACTGATTCAACAGCTTTATATGGCCTATACATTTAATTAAATGTGACTTAATGGGGGTAGAAGAACACCTCAACAGCATGTTGAAACAGGCCCCGAAATTGCTAAGTCCTCCCCTGAAACATCAATAAATATAATAAAGGAAACTTTAGGTAATATAACCATCTCCCTCTCCCCTGTCTCCCAGGCTTCAATGGGAATGTATGTGGGATTAAAACATATAGTTAAATCATGAACCAAAATCCACTATTAATTTCTTTAAGACAAAAAAAAAAGTTACATTTGAGTTCGATACAAAACATATGGTTCTCACATAATTTTTTTACATGAAAAACAGACTTGGTATGTAACAGAGTAACTATAATTGTATCTGACTGATTCTCACACACCACTCAACTTCTACTGCACTAACTTCCTGTTTCTTGCTTCACTTCCTCTTTGAGGTCTATTTCCCCCAGGAGTTTACTTACTATATTTAAACCCATTTTGCCATGGTGCAGAGAGAAAAATGTAGAGTTTTATAATGCTATTCCACACATTTTGTCCTGAAGCTGATCAGAAATGTTGCTGTTTTTAAGCAAATGTCCTGATATTCAACACATTTTGCTATCATATGCTATCTGGGGCCGTTCGGTAATTGGGCCCTACTCCCAAAATGACTTCTTATTGAAATTTCATGAAAATAGCATGGCCGTGGTGCCACAGGAAGGAGCCAGCGACCTGCAGGGCCTGGGTGGCAAGGTGTACATGGGCACCCTCTTCGACGATGATGTGTAGATGGGATACATTTTTTGTCAAATTAATGTCAAAAGTTGCATTTTTTTATCATTTCAGCTAACCCTAACCCTTTTCTTTACATCAATCTAATTTTCCTAACCTGCTACGTTAATTATCCGAACCTGCTGCATAAATTGCTTTAAACCAACCTGCTAGGAAAAGTCAATTTTGTCAAAAGCTGTATCCCTTCTAGAAAAAAAAAACCTCTTCGACCTACCCAAGGCCTTCTGGGAGAAGGAGACCCAGGAGCCGAGGGTGTACTTTACCCAGCAGTTGAGAGCCGACCTCCCCCAACAGGTGGAGGGAGAGCTGAAGGCTCTGGAGGACAGGGTCAGGAATTGAGAGGTGGAGGGACCAGATGATTCAGAGAGAGAAGAGAGAAAGTATGGACTATTGGACACTACACTATGCTGATGCTGCAATATGGTGGGGATGGGGATATGGTGGGACTGACAGAAAAGGGACTAACAAGCTCATTTCAGTTTTGTGGAAACTGCTTTTCCTATATGTGGGTAAAATGTAAAATAATACGATGAAAAGACGTGTCTGCATGCAGTTCAGGCTACCGAATACTGTCAATGGATATATGAGTAGGTATTAGGTGATAGATCAGAACCAACATTTAGAAGTATCTTACTGCGCTTTTCATGACAGACTGACAAGGTGAATCCAGGTTAAATCTATGATGCCTTATTGATGTCACTTGTTTAATCCACTTCAATCAGTGTAGATGAAGGGGAGGAGACAAGTTCAAGAAGGATTTTTTAAGCCTTGAGACAACTGAGACATGGATTGTGTATGTGTGCCATTTATAGGGTGATTGGGCAAGACAAAAAAATTTTAAGTGCCTTTGAACAAGGTGTGGTAGTAGGTGCAAGGCGCACCGGTTTGTATCAAGAACTGCAACACTGCTGGGTTTTTTTCGCACTTAACAGTTTCCTGTGTGTATCAACAATGATCCTCCATCTAAAGGACATCCAGCCAACTTGACACAACTGTGGGAAGCATTGGAGTCAACATTGGTCAGCAACCCTGTGGAACGCTTGACACCTTGTTGAGTCCATGCCCCAATGAATTGAGGCTGTTCTGAAGGCAAAAGGGGGTGCAACTCAATATTAGGAAGGTGTTCCTAATGTTTGGTATACTCAGGGCCTTCAGAAAGTATTCATACCCCTTGACTTATTCCACATTTTGTTGTGTTAATGCCTGAATAAAACATTGATTATGTATTTGTTTTCTCACCCATTTACACACAATAACCCATAATAACAAAGTGAAAATATGTTTTTAGAAAAGTTTGAGTTTTATTGAAAATTAAATACAGAAATATTTAATTTGCTTAAGCATTCACACCCCTGAGTCAATGCACATTTTGCAGCGATTACAGCTGTGAGTCTTTCTGGGTAAGTCTCTAAGAGCTTTGCACACCTGGATTGTACAACATTTGCACATCATTCTTAAAACAATTCTTCAAGCTCTTTCAATTTGGTTGTTAATCATTGCTAGACAGCCATTTTCAAGTCTTGCAATAGATTTTCATGCCGATTGAAACTGTAACAATGCCACTTAGGAACATTCAATGTTGTCTTAGTAAGCAACTCTGGTGTATATTTGGCCTTGTGTTTTAGGTTATTGTCCTGCTGAAAAGTGAATTTGTCTCCCAGTGTCTTTTGAAAAGCAGACTGAACCAGGTTGTAACTGCCTCTGTCGCCAGTTTATTTAATGTATTAGCACTTTAGTTATTTTATGTATTTGCACTTTTTATTATTTAATTTCTTCTGAATAGTACGTTTACAGCAAGACGGAACTAATTATTGGTTCCGCCCGAGTGTTGTCACCCGAGCGCCTTTAGCGACGCACCGAGGAAACTTTACCGCAAAAAAAGCGAATTATTTTTCCACTGTTATCGTGTTTAAGTGCATACTTACAAAGAAAGTATACAGAAGAAGATAAAGGACATTTAAAAGGATGTTTAGCACCTCTGTGTGATAAGCAGCAATGAGTTCTCACGGGTTGACCAGCATTAAAGCCCTGTATTCAAATCAAGACCTCTTGCCTCATGCCTGTCACTGGAGGAGCTACAGTGAGAACTCATCTGCTCTGCATGAGTAGACGAGGAAGACAGTACCAAAGAGCCGTGATCCATGGACAAGAAGGGACATCTCTACATCCAAGAGTGTGCATCTGCTCCTGACATTTACACAGCCGCAGCATCCACAGAAGAATCCAGGCGCCTTACCATGAATCCAGCTGATGCAAAGAAGCTTAAACTATTTCCCACAAGAGACTGACACATTTTTGCCTTCATATTCATACGGTATAGTTGTGTGTATGTTTAAGTGTTAACTAAGCTACAACCAAGAGACTGAATTTTGCATTTCATAGAACAACGTGATATTGATTTGTGTGAAGTAGATGTGAATATGTTCTAAAAAATAATATTAGTGGTAAAAATAGTATAAATGTGAATAGCTAATGGGAGCTGAATCACTTAGCTACAGGCCAAATTAGATTTAACCCAAATTTAAGTACACCAAGTAACAATGTCAGAGCCTAGTCTTACCTCTGGGAGAAAGCACGTTAATGTAGGTGAAAGTATAGAGCAGCAGTGCATAGACATGCAACCACAGGCTACTAGAGGCACAAGAGCTAACGACCACACTTCCTCACAAGAACCACGAAGAAGCCAAAGAGACCGAAAGTTAACAGAAAAGGGCCAAGAACTGTACAATGAGCAAATAAGACGATTTGCTCACCGTTTCACTGTGAGCTATGAGGAGTGGAAGGCTATTGCTAAAGACGCTAAGCAAGCTTTGAGTGGACAATGCTCAAACAACCTGCTACATGAACACATAAGCAAAATAAGTGCTGCCTCAGAGAATCTGAACATTGCTTATGATGAGTTAAGGCGCATAGACAACCCTGACCATGACACACGTCGCAGAATTGACACCTGTGATGCAGTAACCAGGAAGATCATCCAAACTGCAAAAGATCGTTTGGAGACAGCAGATAACGGTGGAGGAGATGAACAACGAGGCAACAGGGGCGACATCGTCTATATTCAAGTCTGTAGTCTCAGACAAGATAAGTATCAAATCCCAATGCACTAAGTCCTCTCATGCTCAAAGCAGCTCCAGACATTCAAGTCAGATTTCTGTTAGCTGACAAGATGCCGCTGCTGAAGTTGCTGCCAATGAAGCTACTCTAGAAGTACTACTAGAACAAGAGTGTTGCATTGAGGAATTGAAAGGCTTGAAGCTGAAGCTGCAGAGAGACAAAAGGTGCTAGATGCAAAGTGGAGACAACTGGAGCGACTAGAGACAGTTAAAAGGTTAAAGGCTGCTAAGGCACGTCAGCGAGTGTATGATCAGAGTGAGTGCTCAGATAAAGAAATAAGCAGTCTACTCCATCAAAGTGTCTGTATGAAGGAAAAGGAAGAAGTTAAACATGAAAATAATCTGTTGCAGCACCATTCTTCACCACAAGACCGGGCACATTCAAAACAGGATGACAGCACAGCAGCTCTTGTTAGAGCACTTGCAGAGTCCATCAGTGCAGGTCGTCTTCCTATACCTGAACCAACAATATTCAATGGCGACCCACTCAGATTCAATGACTGGAAGGTTTCATTTCAGACACTCATTGATCGGAAAAACATTCCAGCCGAAGAAAATATATATTACTTGCGAAAGTATGTGGGTGGACCTGCTAAAAAGGCTATAGAGAGCTACTTCCTGCTTGGTTCAGAGTCAGCCTATCACGCAGCATGGATGATTCTCGAGGAAAGATATGGAAATCCATTCCTCATAGCCAAAGCATTCAGAGATAAGCTGGAGGCATGGCCCAAGATAAGCTCCAAAGGCAGTATCGAACTTCAAGAGTTTGCTGATTTTCTTCGGAGCTGTGAGGCTGCTATGACTCAGATCAGAGGCCTCGAAGTACTTAATGACTGCAATGAGAACCAGAAGTTACTTGCAAAGCTTCCAGACTGGCTGACCTCGAGATGGAACTGAAAGGTCATAGAAGCGGAGGAAGACAGTCACACATTCTCAAGCTTCCAGCAGTTTGTAAAGTTTCTCACACGTGAAGCTAAGATTGCTAATAACCCAATAACATCTCTCCATGCTCTGAAACCTGCTGAAGGTGAGCAGATCAAGGTTTTAAAGAACAGAGCTCTCGGAGCAAAGGTACTAGCAACTAACTCAGATGAAAAAGCTTCCTCCACAAGCTGTGTTTTTTGTGAGAAGTCAGGTCACAGTCTACACAAGTGTTGGAAATTTATGAATAAAACCATCTCTGAGCGAGTCAAGTTTGTTCAAGGGATGAAGTTGTGCTTTGGCTGTCTGAAGCCTGGCCATCGCTCAAAGGAGTGTGAAAATAGAAGGATCTGTGATACTTGTGAGAAAGGACATCCAACCTGCCTACACGATAATCGCAGCAAAGAAAGAGGAATGTCAACAAGGACTGATGGAGAAATGGAGAGTGACAAGTCAAGAGAAGGAACGACAGATCGTTCACAAGAGAGGGTGACAAAACCACCACGCGAGGTAACATCTAACAGAGTTATCCAGAATGTTAAAGGCACCCATACATCCTCAGTCATTCCTGTGTGGTTGTCCACTACAAGTAAGCCAAATCATGAAGTTCTTGTGTACGCTCTTCTAGATACACAGAGTGACACGACCTTCATCCTTGAAGAGACAGCAAAGGTGCTTCACACTAAAAATGAACCAGTCCAGTTAAAGCTCTCCACAATGGCTTCAAGAAATACAGTGGTGCCTAGCAGAAGGCTGACTGATCTACAAATAAGAGGATTCTACTCCGATAAGATAATCTACCTGCCAGTAACTTACTCAAGAGAATTCATCCCTGCAAACAGAGATCATATTCCCACACCAGAGACTGCCAAGGCATGGTCTCATCTTGAGCACATTGCAGATGAAATTGCTCCTCTGCAGAGCTGTGACATCGGCCTACTAATTGGCTACAACTGTCCTCAAGCTCTTGTACCAAGACAAGTGGTTGCTGGAGAAGAAAATGAGCCCTTTGCTCAGAGAACAGACTTGGGTTGGAGTGTAGTCGGCTATGGCAACCCATGTCTTGACTTTGGAGATGCCTTTGGAATAAGCCATCAAGTCATTGTGAAGCAAGTGACATCAGTTCTTCCAAATCTCCCAAACGAAGTGCACTATGTCTGTAGAACACAGATCAAAGAAGTAGTCCTTCCAACAGACGTCATCAAGGTGTTGGAATCTGATTTTGTAGGAAGGGCTTCAGAAGATGAACACCTTTCTCAAGAGGATCTCCAGTTCATGTCAATTATGGAGAGTGGCATCAGACTCAAGGATGATGGGCACTATGAAATGCCACTTCCCTTCAAGAAAGGAAGACCAAACTTACCAGATAACAAGGTATGTGGCATCCACCGTCTCAGATGTCTGGAGAAGAAGTTAAAGGGAAATGAGCAGTACTGCAGAGACTATAAGACCTTTATGGATGAGACAATAGCTTGTGGAGACGCCGAGCTTGTCCCTGAAGAGGATATTAGCAAGACCCCAGCGTGGTACATCCCCACCATGGGGTGTATCATCCCCAAAAGCCCGGTAAGATCCGTGTCGTTTTTGACTGCTCTGTAAGGTTTCAAGGGACAGCCTTGAATGACCATCTCCTGACTGGCCCAGAGTTAACAAACACCTTGGTGGGAGTTTTGTGTCGGTTCAGAAAGGGTCGTGTGGCAGTTATGTGTGACATAGAACGTATGTTCCACCAGTTCCATGTTAAGCCAGAGGACCAAGATTACCTCAGATTCTTGTGGTGGAAGGATGGAGATCTTAAAGCCCAGCCCTCCATCTATCGAATGAAGGTCCACTTGTTCGGTGCAGCTTCATCACCTGGATGTGCTAACTATGGCCTGAAGCACCTTGCCGCTCAAGGACAAGGACGCTTTAGAGAAGAAACCATCAGGTTCATCCAGAAGAACTTCTACGTCGATGATGGATTGGCAAGTGTAGAATCTGAAAACCAAGCAATCCAACTAGTGAAGGAAGCAAGCGAGCTTTGTCGCACAGGCAAACTTCGATTGCACAAGTTCATCTCCAACAGCAAAGAAGTCTTAGCCACAATTCCTGAGGAAGAGTGTGCTAAAGCCATCAAGGACCTGACCATGATGTTGGGAGAACCACACATGGAAAGAGCACTAGGAGTACAGTGGTGTGTAACTTCTGATGAGCTGCAGTTCAGAGTGGTTGTCAAAGAAAATCCACAATCATTCTCCCTCCTCCTGGAAAGTTTGTCAAGGAGGATCTCTACCCTCCGCAAAAGATGGCGCAGAGTTCAACTCTTAACCAACAACTTTTGGGTACGATGGAAAAAGAAGTATCTCCTGAATCTCCAACACAGACAGAAGTGGACCAAAGATCGCAGAAATGCAAAGGTCGGTGACATTGTTCTGTTACAAGATGCTGCCACACCACGAAACCAATGGAAGCTAGCAAGAGTCATCGAGGTGTATCCTGGAAGTGATGAAAGAGTGAGGAGACTCAAGTTACTCATCAGTGACTCCTCCCTGGATGGAAGAGGAAAGCGTACAGCCAAACCTGTTTACCTGGAGAGACCCATTCAGAAAACAGTTACATTGCTAGAAGCAGACTGATGGTTCTATCATACACTCATACACAGTTTATTAGTTGTTTATTAGGACAGAGTTTCATTTAATTTATTCATGCAGTAGGTTTGTCTCCAAGTTTTAAGAAATAACTTGTGATTTGGTGGGAGTGTAACTGCCTCTGTCGCCAGTTTATTTCATGTATTAGCACTTTAGTTATTTCATGTATTTGCACTTTTTATTATTTAATTTCTTCTGAATTGTACGTTTACAGCAAGACGGAACTAATTATTGGTTCCGCCGAGTGTTGTCACCCGAGCGCCTTTAGCGACGCAACGAGGAAACTTTACCGCAAAAAAAAGCAAATTATTTTTCCACTGTTATCGTGTTTAAGTGCATACTTACAAAGAAAGTATACAGAAGAAGATAAAGGACATTTAAAAGGATGTTTAGCACCTCTGTGTGATAAGCAGCAATGAGTTCTCACGGGTTGACCAGCATTAAAGCCCTGTATTCAAATCAAGACCTCTTGCCTCATGCCTGTCACTGGAGGAGCTACACAGGTTTTCCTCTTGCGGAACTTCACCATGCTCAAAGGGATATTAAATGTCAGATTTGTTTTCTTTTTACCAATCTACCATTGGTGCCCTTTTTTGCGAGGCATTGGAAAAGCTCCCTGGTCTTTGTGGTTGAATCTGTTTGAAATTCGCTGCTCTACTGAGGGACCTTTAAGATAATTGTATGTGTGGGGTACAGAGATGAGGTAGTCATTCAAAAATCATGTTAAACACTATTATTGCACAGAGAGTGAGTGCATGCAACTTATTATGTGACTTGTTAAGCAAATCTTTACTCCGGAAAGAATTTAGGCTTGCCATAAGAAAGGGGGTTGAGGAAAGGGGTTGAATACTTATTGACTTGTAAAAATGTTGAATGTTAAGGACTTTCAACTCCCTCCAAAGATTGTCCATGGGGTTGAGATCTGGAGACTGGCTAGGCCACTCCAGGACCTTGAAATGCTTCTTACGAAGCCACTCCTTCGTTGCCCGGGCGGTGTGTTTGGGATCATTGTCATGCTGAAAGACCCAGCCACGTTTCATCTTCAATGCCCTTGCTGATGGAAGGAGGTTTTCAGTCCCTTTTCCTGGTCCCTTTGCAGAAAAACAGCCCCAAAGCATGATTTTTCCACCCCCATGCTTCACAGTAGGTATGGTGTTCTTTGGATGCAACTCAGCATTCTTTGTCCTCCAAACACGACGAGTTGAGTTTTTACCAAAAAGTTGTATTTTGGTTTCATCTGACCATATGAGATTCTCCCAATCCTCTTCTGGATCATCCAAATGCACTCTAGCAAACTTCAGACGGGCCTGGACATGTACTGGCTTAAGCAGTGGGACATCTCTGGCACTGCAGGATTTGAGTCCCTGGCAGCGTAGTGTGTTACTGATGGTAGGCTTTGTTACTTTGGTCCCAGCTCTCTGCAGGTCATTCACTAGGTCCCCCGTGTGGTTCTGGGATTTTTGCTCACCGTTCAAGTGATCATTTTGACCCCACGGGGTGAGATCTTGCGTGGAGCCCCAGATCGAGGGAGATTATCAGTGGTCTTGTATGTCTTCCATTTCCTAATAATTGCTCCCACAGTTGATTTATTCAAACCAAGCTGCTTACCTATTGCAGATTCTGTCACGGTTTACTACGCCAGAACCCAGAAGCAGACCAGGACAAGGTACTTAGAGAAAAAGGTGAGTGTTTATTAATTGACTCCCGAGTGAGGCTGAATAATCCAGGGACAGAGCGGGTGGCGTGGATGGGTTGTTGAGGGTGCAGTGGTAGGTCCAGACATGGCTCGGCAGCCGCCGACCATCAGGCAGAGGTTGGGTGAAGGTTCCGGGTGAGAGACTGCAGACAGAACAAAACGGAGGTGAGTACACAGCAAATCAACAAGGTGCAAAACAACAAAAACTAACGCTAGAACTCAAGGCTGATACGCTGACAAACATACTGTTCATGGCTAACGATCCGGCAGGAACTGGATGTTAGGCCAGAGCCTAAGAAGGGTGATGATCAGGACCAGGTGTGCAGATTGCTGATGGGATGCAGGTGCGGAAAACAAGAGCGCTCCCCGGAGCGTTCCCGAACCCTCGGGAAACTGGAGATTACGAACAGGAACACTAGTCACCAGCCAGGACCCGACTCAGACAGCCGGGATCGTTACAGTACCCCCCTCCGGCCAACGCCACCGGGCGGACTCCCGGAGCGCCAGGATGGAGGCGGTAGAAGTCACTGATGAGATCCGCATCTAGGACCTGTCGCCGCGGAATCCAACTCCTCTCTTCAGGGCCATACCCTCCCAGTCCACGAGATACTGGAAACCCCGGCCCCGCCGTCTGGAATCCATGATGCGACGCACCGTGTAGGCAGGACCACCTCCGATCATCCGAGGAGGAGGAGGAGGAGGCGGAGGAGGCAACAGAGGACTGAGGAAGACAGGCTTGAGGCAGGAGACATGAAAGGTGGGATGGACTCTGAGCGTCCTCGGTAGTTTGAGTCGAACTGCCACTGGATTGATCACCTTCTCCACCACAAACGGACCAATGAACTTCGGTAACAACTTCCTAGACTCAGTCCGTAACGGAAGATCCCGTGTGGCCAACCAAACCCCTATCTCCGATGGTATAGGTGGGAGCGGGGATCCGGCGACGATCGTCTGGAGCTGATACCGGTCCGAAACTCTAAGGAGTGCCTTTCTGGCCCGATGCCAGGTCCGGTGGCAACGACGAATATGGACCTGAACAGAAGGCACTGAGAGCTCCTTCTCCTGAGAAGGAAACAGGGGAGGTTGGTAGCCATACAGGCACTGGAAGGGAGACATCCCAGTGGCAGATGTAGGAAGAGTATTGTGGGCATACTCAACCCAAGGCAACTGAGAGACCCAGGAGGTGGGGTTGGAAGAGACCAGACAGCGTAGCGTGGATTCCATCTTCTGGTTGGCTCTCTCCGCCTGACCATTGGATTGGGGGTGAAAACCAGATGTGAGACTGACTGTAGCTCCAATGGCCAAACAGAAGGACTTCCAGACAGCAGAGGTAAACTGAGGGCCACGGTCGGAAACGATATCACTGGGCAAACCGTGGACCCTGAAAACCTCCCTAACCAGGATCTCGGACGTCTCCGAGGCAGAGGGAAGCTTGGCAATAGGCACAAAGTGGGCGAACTTGCTGAATCTGTCCACGATCGTCAGAACGACCGTGTTCCCCTCAGAAGCGGGCAACCCAGTGACGAAGTCCAGGGCCAGATGCGACCATGGTCGCCGGGGAATAGGAAGGGGGTGAAGTAGTCCAGAGCTGGGCCGATTGGTACTCTTATTCTGCGCACACACTGGACAGGCAGCAACAAAACCCCGAGTATCCTCGGCCATGGCAGGCCACCAAAAACGTCTGCGAAGAAACGCCATTGTCCGAGCCACGCCAGGGTGACAAGCCATCTTGCTGGCGTGGGACCATTTGAGGACAGCAGGACGAACCGACTCAGGCACAAACAACCGACCGGGTGGACCGTTACCGGGACCGGGCTGAGTCCGAAGGGCCGCCAGCACCTCCTCCTCAATCTTCCACATAACTGCTCCCACGACGCAGTTCCGGGGAGGATTGTCTCGGTCTTGGACCCACTCTCCTCCGTCTTGGAGAACATCCGGGACAAGGCGTCCGCCTTGCCGTTCTTAGATCCAGGTCGGAACGTCAGGGCAAACTTGAATCGTCCGAAAAACAACGCCCACCTGGCCTGACGGGAGTTGAGACGTTTAGCCGATTGCACGTAAGCAAGATTCTTGTGGTCAGTCCAGACAATAAACGGTTGCTCCGCCCTCCAACCAGTGGCGCCACTCCTCCAAGGCAAGTTTCACCGCGAGAAGCTCCCGGTTACCCACATCGTAATTCCTCTCCGCAGGCGAAAGGCGACGAGAGTAGTAGGCGCAGGGATGGAGTTTACTGTCCGTGGAGCATCGCTGCGACAGGATGGCGCCAACTCCCACATCAGACGCGTCCCACTTCAACGACGAACTGACGGCCCGTGTCCGGTTGAGAGAGAATCGGTGCGTTGGTGAATCGCCTCTTCAAATCCAGAAACGCTCGATCCGCCTCCGGATTCCACTTGAAGGTCCTGATACTGGAAGTCAAGGCAGTTAACGGAGCGGCCACACGGCTGTAATCCCGGATGAATCTGCGGTTATAATTCGCAAACCCCAAAAATCTCTGGAGCTGCAATCTCGTACCGGGCTGGGCCCATTCCAGAACCGCTCTAACCTTCTCCTGGTCCATCCTAATCTCTCCCCTGGAGATGATGTACCCGAGAAAGGATGTCGTGTGGGCGTGAAACTCGCACTTCTCGGCCTTCACGAACAGGCGATTCTCCAACAATCGCTGCAGAACCTGCCGGACATGCTGGACGTGGTCGGAAGGTTCCTTCGAGAAGATCAGAATGTCATCCAGGTAAACAAACACAAAGAGACCGATCATATCTCTCAGGACGTCGTTCACCATACTCTGGAATACCGCTGGAGCATTGGTCAGTCCAAACGGCATCACCTGATACTCGAAGTGACCCATCGGTGTATTGAAACCCGTCAACCACTCGTCCCCCTCTCTGATCCGGACCAGGTGATACGCATTGCGTAGGTCTAGCTTGGTGAACACCGTAGCACCCTGTAAGGAGTCGAAGGCAGAACTCATCAAGGGCAGGGGATACTTGTTCTTGACCGTGATGTCATTCAACCCCCGATAATCAATACACGGTCGAAGAGAGCCATCCTTCTTACCCACAAAGAAGAATCCTGCCCCCAGGGGGTGATGACGAGGGACGAACGAGACCAGCAGCTAGGGACTCCTTGATGTAGGTCTCCAACGCCTCACGTTCAGGTCGGGAGATACTGTATAACCTTCCCTTGGGGTAGACAGCTCCAGGGACCAGGTTGATGGCACAATCATATGGTCGGTGGGGGAGGGAGTGACAGAGCCTTCTGCTTACTGAAAACTTCCCCCAAATCGTGATATGTCTCGGGAACCAGGGACAAATCTGGGGGTTTAGCCTCAATCACCTGACTGGGAACCGAATGGGGGCAGGCAGTCTTGAGACAGTTAGCATGACAATCAAGGCTCCAACTCGTTACCTTGCCCGTCACCCAATCGAACGTGGGATTGTGTTCCTTCAGCCAGGGGTATCCAAGGACCAGAGGAACATGGGAAGACGGCAGAATGAAGAATGAAATCATCTCAGAATGATTCCCCGACAACCGCATCTTAACCGGTTCAGTCCTCATCGTGATACGTGCCAGACTACTGCCGTTCAGAGTGGTCGCTTCAATGGCTTCCGGCAATTGCTCCTTGGAAAGCCCCAGCTGTTCCACCAACTCGGCATCAAGAAAGCTTCCATCGGCACCTGAATCGATAAAAGCGTTAAGCGCTAAGCTCTGATTCCTGTTCACAAGGGTAGCCGGGAAACGGGGTCTGACAGAGGTACTGAGAGGTTGAAACTGGCTCGCTAAAAGTCCTCCCAACTTTAGCGAGCCGGGCAGTTTGACGACCGCCGGGAACAGGTGGAGATGTAATGTCCCGAGCTACCACAGTAGAGGCAGCAGTTGGTCTGACGTCTATGTTGACGCTCCTCCTTGGTTAACCCGTGCCGCCCCACTTGCATGGGTTCAGAATCGGAGAGAGGACCTCTCCACTAATCCATTGTGGTGGAGAATGATCGACGTGTTCTGGTCCACCACCCGACCCGACTGGGAACTGAGAAGCTGATCGATTGGACGGACCCCATTGCTTCTCCCTCCTTCGCTCTCGGACTCGATTATCCACCCGAATAGACAAGGCTACCAAGCTGTCCAGGTCACTAGGCTCCGGATAGGAGATCAACTCATCCTTGAGCTGCTCCGACAGACCCTGGTAAAAGGCCGCTTGCAGAGACTCCTCGTTCCACCCACTCTCCACAGCCAACGTCTTGAACTCGATCACGAAGTCGGCCACGCTGCGAGTTCCTTGGTGAAGCGAAAACAGGCGCCTAGCTGCGTCCCTCCCTCGGACGGAATGGTCGAAGAGCTTCCTCATCTCGGCCGTGAACCCCTGGTATGAAGCCATGCAGGGGTCTTGTCGTTCCCAAACGGCTGAAGCCCACTCCAGCGCCGACCACGCAGCAACGCAATCACAAAGGCTATCCTAGCCTTGTCTGTGGCATAAGAGTAGGGCTGTAGATCGAACACTAATCCACACTGCATAAGGAAGAAACGGCATCTTCCCAGCTCCCCCTCATATCTATCCGGCGTCGGAACCTCGGGCTCACGGAAGGACACAGCTCCCGAAGCGGCAGGCGAGATGGGTGAAACCGTAGTGGATCCTCCACCGGAAACTTGCGTTGGTTCTGGACCTCCGTCAGACCGGTAGAAAGGTTCCGAACTGACAACGCGATCTCCTGTAGTACCGTGCTATGATGGCCCAACATCTTCTCCTGATGGGTAATGGCATGGCGAACAGAGTCCAGGTCCGCTGGGTTCATTACTGGCCGGATCGTTCTGTCACGGTTTACTACGCCAGAACCCAGAAGCAGACCAGGACAAGGTACTTAGAGAAAAAGGTGAGTGTTTATTAATTGACTCCCGAGTGAGGCTGAATAATCCAGGGACAGAGCGGGTGGCGTGGATGGGTTGTTGAGGGTGCAGTGGTAGGTCCAGACATGGCTCGGCAGCCGCCGACCATCAGGCAGAGGTTGGGTGAAGGTTCCGGGTGAGAGACTGCAGACAGAACAAAACGGAGGTGAGTACACAGCAAATCAACAAGGTGCAAAACAACAAAAACTAACGCTAGAACTCAAGGCTGATACGCTGACAAACATACTGTTCATGGCTAACGATCCGGCAGGAACTGGATGTTAGGCCAGAGCCTAAGAAGGGTGATGATCAGGACCAGGTGTGCAGATTGCTGATGGGATGCAGGTGCGGAAAACAAGAGCGCTCCCCGGAGCGTTCCCGAACCCTCGGGAAACTGGAGATTACGAACAGGAACACTAGTCACCAGCCAGGACCCGACTCAGACAGCCGGGATCGTTACAGATTCAGTCTTCCCAGCCTGGTGCAGGTCTACAATTTTGTTTCTGGTGTCCTTTGACAGCTCTTTGGTCTTGGCCATAGTGGAGCTTGGAGTGTGACTGTCTGAGGTTGTGGACAGGTGTCGTTTATACTGATAACAAGTTCAAACAGGTGCCATTAATACAGGTAACGAGTGGAGGACAGAGGAGCCTCTTAAAGAAGAAGTTACAGGTCTGTGAGAGCCAGAAATCTTGCTTGTTTTTAGGTGACCAAATACTTATTTTCCACCATAATTTGCAAATAAATTCATTAAAAATCCTACAATGTGATTTTCTGGGTTTTTTCCCTCAATTTGTCTGTCATAGTTGACGTGTACCTATGATGAAAATTACTGGCCTCTCTCATCTTTTTAAGTGGGAGAACTTGCACAATTGGTGGCTGACTAAATACTTTTTTCCCCCACTGTATCTATCTCTATATTGTTCTTAATGTTGTGCCATTGGTGATGATGTCAGATATTGTAAATTCCATTTATATGCAGATGACACAGTGATGTACTCTATTGCTCCAACAGCGGACCAAGCTTTAATGCAGTTGGAGTCTGATTTTAGGATACTACAGGGTCTCTTTTACAGCTTAAACTTGTTTTTAACGCTAAGAAAACAAATGTCATGTTTTTTTCTAGGTCTAAACTCTCAATTAGAAACACTTTTGTAATCACTAGCTTGGATGGTACTCAAATCAAACAGGTCTCTGCATATAAATACTTAGGGGTATGGTTAGATGATAGGCTTTCTTTTTAAAAAACATGTTACTGAATTTGGAAAAAAGCTCAAAATCAAGATAGGGTTCCTTTACAGAAACAGGGCTTGTCTGTCCTCCGTAAATAGAAAACAAATTGTGCAGGCTACTTTTATGTCCGTTTTAGATTATGGTGATATTATCTATATGCATGCATCGGCAAACACATTAAAACCACTGGATGCTATTTACCATTGTGCACTCAGGTTTATCATGGGTGATAGTTACAAAACTGATCACTGTATCCTATATCAACATGTGGGTTGGGCCTCTCTATCTGTGAGGCGAGAGCAACATGCTCTCTTGTTTATTTATAAAGCACTTCTTTTAAAACTACCTCCACATATATCATCATTAATGTCCACTAGATATACTAATTATAAAACCAGATCACAGATGTGGATTACATTAGAGACTTCTGTGGTCTCCACAGAGTTGGGAAGGACTGCCTTCAGTTCCTTTGCACCTTATTTATGGAACAAACTGCAGATCCAACTTAAGTTAGACACTCTGGTGTCCCTTGCCCATTTAAAACATGTTATGGAGGATCAATATGATGTTGTCTGTGATTGTTTCTGTTGAATTGTGTTTTTCGTTTTGTATGTTTGAAATGTTCTTGTCTGTATGTCTAAAACCCGTACATGTCAACATGTTTACACAGGGCACAGCCGTAAAAGAGATCCACGTCTCAGTCTGTTTTTCCCTGTTAAAATAAAGATAAATATATATTTATATATATTGAATGTGCCACTGCTTCTACCTTTAATAGCCAGCTGCACTTCCGTTGACTTCCCACGGCCGTGACTATTTCTTGCTTCACAGTAGTACAGTCCTCCATCACCAACAGTCACATTGAGGGTGTAACTCAGTCCAGATGCTACCTGTGTTGGTTTACCCCCACTGATCTGGAACCAGGTGAAGTTTGTCACAGGAGGGTTGGCTGTACTGCTGCAGGTCAGATTAACACAGCTGCCCACTAATACTGGATCAGCTGGACTGATGGGGGCTGAGGTGTCCTTAGGAGAGACTGAGGGAGAGGGGCTCATTTATAATGTACAGTGAGGGAAAAAAAGTATTTGATCCCCTGCTGGTTTTGTACGTTTGCCCACTGACAAAGAAATGATCAGTCTATAATTTTAATGGTAGGTTTATTTGAACAGTGAGAGACAGAATAACAACAAAAAAATCCAGAAAAACGCATGTCAAAAATGTTATAAATTGATTTGCATTTTAATGAGGGAAATAAGTATTTGACCACTCTGCAAAACATTACTTAGTACTTGGTGGCAAAACCCTTGTTGGCAACCACAGAGGTCAGACGTTTCTTGTTGGTCAGACGTTTCAGGTTTGCACACATCTCAGGAGGGATTTTGTCCCACTCCTCTTTATAGATCTTCTCCAAGTCATTAAGGTTTCGAGTCTGACGTTTGGCAACTCAAACCTTCAGCTCCCTCCACAGATTTTCTACGGGATTAAGGTCTGGAGACTGGCTAGGCCACTCCAGGACCTTAATGTGCTTCTTCTTGAGCCACTCCTTTGTTGCCTTGGCCGTGTGTTTTGGGTCATTGTCATGCTGGAATACCCATCCACAACCCATTTTCAATGCCCTGGCTGAGGGAAGGAGGTTCTCACCCAAGATTTGACGGTACATGGCCCCGTCCCATCGTCCCTTTGATGCAGTAAAGTTGTCCTGTCCCCTTAGCAGAAAAAACACCCCCAAAGCATAATGTTTCCACCTCCATGTTTGACGGTGGGGATGTTGTTCTTGGGGTCATAGGCAGCATTCCTCCTCCTCCAAACACGGCGAGTTGAGTTGATGCCATAGAGCTCGATTTTGGTCTCATCTTACCACAACACTTTCACCCAGTTCTCCTCTGAATCATTCAGATGTTCATTGGCAAACTTCAGACGGGCATGTATATGTGCTTTCTTGAGCAGGGGGACCTTGCGGGCGCTGCAGGATTTCAGTCCTTCATGGCGTAGTGTGTTACCAATTGTTTTCTTGGTGACTATGGTCCCAGCTGCCTTGAGATCATTGACAAGATCCAATGATATGTATTAACACTAGATGACTGACAGGGTCCGCTGTTTGGAAGCCACCGCACACCCATATTTTTACTCCTCTATTGTAAAAAAGATTTTGGAAGCTATAGAAATGCATTTTTTAATGTCTACATTTGTTTTTGACAAGTATATTCTATTGCAGACAATGCAAACATATGTATTATATTTTTTGACCTGCAATACTTCCTTCAGCAGAGAGACCCTACCCTTGCTCCATCTAATGATTGCATCTTGCAACTCACTGAACTGGTATTATCCAATAACTGCTTCATCTTTGAGTCAGACTTTTTCCTTTAAATTCGGGGTGTAGTCATGGGTTCCCCCTTTGCCCAACTATGCGAACCTGTATGTGTGACAATTTGAGGAAGCACTCATTTACAAAATAGAGACACACCCCCTACTTTCTAGAACATCCTCCTATGGAAGAGATACATAGATGTCTTTGTGCTCTGGGAAGGAAGTCAGCAGGAACTAAATTAATTCTAAACTCTGCTAAACGAGAGCTCTGAATATCTCAAGTTCACCATGCAGTCTGATGAGAGAATAATAATCTACCTGGATTTATGGATCATCAAAGAGAATGATGCATTACATACAGACTTATACACAAAGCCAACAGACTGCAATACCTTGATACGTGCGGATAGTATGCATCCTCCTCCCCTCAAGAATGGTCTACCATATAGCCAGTTATGCAGGGTTAAACAAATCAGATTTTGACAGCAATGCTAAGGAAATGACAGATAAATTCAAAATGAGAGGCTACAAGGACAAAACTCTTGATGCTGCAATGATGAAAATATCTCAAAAACCAAGAGAGGAATTGCTAAAAACTAAACCAAAGAAGAAAAACAACGCAACAGTGTTACACCAAGTGTTCAGAGAAAATGAAAGCAATCCTGAAAAAGCACTGGCATATTCTGCAATCAGACAAAAAAATTGCACACCTCTTCAAGGAACCCCCACTGGTGGTCTGTAAGCGTGGTCGCAATATTGGGGATAGCTTGGTGAGATCTGACCTGCCCCCTGAGCCCACTCAGACACTCTTGACACCCCATTCCAAATGGGAACTACAAATGTGGCTCATGCGCACAGTGCTATAGCACTACAAAAACATCCATCTTCAGACACCCACATACAGGTCGAAAACTCCCTGTTAGGGTTATCATCTCTTGCAAGACAAAGGGAGTAATCTATCTCATCACCTGTTCATGTTGGAAAGCCTACATAGGACATACGAAAAGACAATTAAAACAACGCATAGCTGAACACCGCAGCTCATTCACGTGTAAGAACACTTTGTTGAAGCTAACCATCCCACCTCCTCCCTCAAATACACAGTCATTTTCTATGAACAAGTCTTATAAATGAATATATTCTTTCTACAGCTTGTCAGCGTACACCCAATATGTTCCCCCTGTTGATGATGCTTATTATGCATTATGGTTGAACCAAAAGATTACATGTAACAACATTTAATGAAATTGGAAACAATTACATATATGTGAAATTAAATTAAACAATAATGTATGTTGATGCTAATGTTATGCTAAAGTTAATGATAACAATAGCCTAATATATTCAATATGCTACAAACTATTGTCTTTTAACAGTTTCACTCAATTCATTCTATTTAACCTCATAATTATGACACACCCCTCACTATTGACAATGGTTGCACTAATTGCGCTGTTTGTCTACATCACCTGGTTCAAACATTCATGACATTACCCTGAAGAAGGCACAGTAATATTTTTTAGAACTATTCAGACCCTTTACTCAGTACTTTGTTGAAGCACCTTTGGCAGCGATTACAGCATTGAGTTATCTTGGGTATGACGCTACAAGTTTGGCACATCTGTATTTGGGGAGTGTCTCCCATTCTTCTCTGCAGATCCTCTCAAGCTCTGTCATGTTGGATGGGGAGCGTTGCTGCACAGCTATTTTCAGGTCTCTCCAGAGATGTTCAATCGGGTTCAAGTCCGAGCTCTGGCTGGGCCACTAAAGGACATTCAGAGACTTATTCCGAAGCCACTCCTGCGTTGACTTGGCTGTGTGCTTAGGGTCGTTGTTCTGTTGGAAGATGAACCTTTGCCCCAGTCTGAGGTCCTGAGCGCTCTTGAGAAGGTTTTAATCAAGGATCTCTCTGTACTTCGCTCTGTTAATCTTTGCCTCAATCCTGACTAGTCTCCCAGTCCCTTCCCCTGAAAAACATCCCCACAGTAATGATGCTGCCACCACTATGCTTCACCGTAGAGATGGTACAAGGTTTCCTCCTGACGTGACGCTTGGCATTCAGGCCAAAGTGTTCAGTCTTGGTTTCATCAGACCAGAGACTCTTGTTTCTCATGGTCTGAGAGTCTTTAGTTGCCTTTTGGCAAACTCCAAGCAGGCTGTCATGTGCCTTTTACTGAGGAGTGGCTTCCGTCTGGCCACTCTACTATAATGACCTTATTGGTGGAGTGCTGCAGAGATGGTTGTTCTTCTGGAAGTTTCTCCCATCTCCACAGAGGAACTCTAGAGCTCTGTCAGAGTGACCATTGGGTTCTTGGTCACCTCCTGACCAAGGCCCTTCTCCCCGATCGCTCAGGTTGGCCGGGCGGTCAGCTCTAGGAAGAGTCTTGGTGGTTCCAAACTTCTTCCATTTAAGAATGATGGAGGCCACTGTGTTCTTGGGGACCTTGAATGCTGCAGACATTTTTCTTACCCTTCCCCAGATCTGTGCCTTGACACAATCTCGTCTCAGAGCTCTACGGACAATTTCTTCGACCTCATAGCTTGGTTTTTGCTATGACATGCACTGTCAACTGTGGGACCTTATATAGGCAGGTGTGTGTGCCTTTCCAAATCATGTCCAATGAATTGAATTTACCACAGGTGGACTCCAATCAAGTTGTAGAAACATCTCAAGGATGATCAATGGAAACAGGATGCACCTGAGCTCAATTTCGAGTCTCATAGCAAAGGGTCTGAATTCTTACGCAAAAAAGGTATTTCTGTTTTTAATTTTTTATACATTTGCTAAAATTTCTAAAAAACTGTTTCCGCTTTCTCATTATGGGGTATTGTTGTAACGTAACAAAATGTGAAAAAGTCAAAGGGTCTGAATACTTTCCGAAGGCACTGTATGTATAGTGTGAAACTCTATTTGTTTTTGTATCTTCCAGTTTATTCTCTGTTAGTCAGCACCTCAGTAATTCTCTCTGGGTGTGACAGCTCATGCTTTTTATATGACCTGAACATTAAAAATAAAAAAAATAAAAATGTAAAGACATTAAAGTATTTTTTTTATAGAGTACTAATTTTACCGTCCCCTCTACAACAAAATACTTAAATACATGTAATTTTGTCCTTGAAACATATTATTTAAATAGTGTAGAATTTCATGAATTCTTATGGAGGATGCTTCTTCTGGGGGTACCAATATAGCGACCGGTGGTTTCAAAGCCTCTCATTGGCCGTTACATAGCATCAGCGATCCAGGTTTTTTATTTTTTATTTTTTTCACCTTTATTTAACCAGGTAGGCCAGTTGAAAACAAGTTCTCATTTACAACTGCGACCTGGCCAAGATAAAGCAAAGCAGTGCGATACACATCATTGCTACAGTTTCTCCCAATAATAATAACATTAACTTATTTCAGTGTACAGGTGATTTTTCAATTGGTTGGTATGTTGTCAAGGAGTGCGATGACGTGTGTTTGCGAGCAGATGACCACTAGGTTGATCCCGGTATGGGGATAGGGACAGTGGAGGAAGCTATACTGTTAGCAGCATACTGACGTTGGTTTCATGTGTAGAATTTCATTAATTCTTATGGAGGATGCATAATATTAATATGATAATAATATTAACTTATTTCAATGTACAGGTGATTTTTCAATTGGTTAGTATGTTGTCAATAAGTGCGATAAATGCTATGGTGCAATGGACGTCTCTCTCCAGCAGGAGGCTAAAACACTGGTACACTTTTGTGTACAAAGTATTGATAGGACAACTCCCTTTGTATTTCTGTTCCTTACTGACCAGATCAGTCACTCAATACAGTCTTCGTTCACAGTCGCTGCTGTCCTTGTCTGTTCCTAAGGCTAGAACTGAGATGGGGAAACAATCTTTTTCCCATAATGCCCCTTCATCCTGGAACATGCTTCAAAATATATTAAAGTTCGGGGAGTTAGTGTCCTTGACTGTTTTTAAGACTCTGATCGACAACACTGTTTGTGATAGCTGCAGTTGTTTCTAATCTTCAATTGTATCTGTAACTTGTGACTCTTTGTCTTTTGTGTGTATTTTGTATTTTTCTGTACTATTTTATTTACACGCTGCTATTTCCCTGTTTTGCCTTCTTGCCAGGTCGCCCTCGCAAAATAGGTTTTTAACCTCAATGGGTCTTACCTGGTTAAATAAAGGTTAAATAAAATAAAATAAAATCTCCCTCTCCCCTATCTCCCAGGCGTGAATGGGAATGTGTGTGGTATTTTAACAAATATGTAGCTCAATCTTAAACCAAAATCCATCCAACTTGCCTAGTTAAATTTGAGTTCAGTAAATGATACCCGGTTCTCACATTATCTTTCAACACGTAAAATAGACTTTGTCAGAGACAGAGTAACTGTAATTGTAGCTGACGGATTATCACACACTCCTCAATTTCTCCTGCACACACTTCCTCTTTCATTGCTTCACTTCTATCTGCCAGGAAGAGCATGGTGGGCTGGGAGCCACAGGAGGGAGCCATCGACCTGCAGGGCCTGGTCAGCAAGGTGGACATGGGCACCCTCTTCAACGGTCATGTCTAGATGGGATACAGCTTTTGTCAAATTGACGTCAAAAGTTGATTACATTTTTTATTTTAGCTAACCCAAACCTGTTTCCTTACCTTAATCTAAGTATCCTAACCTACCACATTAATTATCCTAACCTGCTGCACAAGTTCTCCTAAATTTGCTAGGAAAAGTCAATTTTCACAAAAGCTGTATCCCTTCTATAAATAAACCCTCTTCGACCTGCCCAAGGCCTTCTGGGAGAAGGAGACCCAGGAGCTGAGGGTGTACTTTACCCAGCAGGTGGGAGCCGACCTCCCCCAACAGGTGGAGGGAGAGCTGAAGGCTCTGGAGGACAAGGTCAGGAATGAATTGAATCAGAAGGGAATGTTTGAAGAGAGAAAGCTATGACTATTGGACACTACATTACACACTGATGCTGCAATATGTTGGGGATGGGGATAGGGTGGGACTGATAAAAACAATCACTGACAAGCACATTGCAATTTTGCATTGAGTATATGTGGGTATTTAAATGTAAGAACATTCAATGAAACGAGGTGTCTGCATGCAGTTCATGCTACCACACACTGTCAGTGGCTATATGAGTAGATATTAGGTGATAGAGCAGAATCAGTGTTTAGCAGTACCTTAATGACATCGTGCAATGAAGTATAACGGCATTGGATGTTTACAAGTTATAGCCCAAATAATCATATCTAATCATGACAAGCTTTAATATCCATATTAATTTAAACATTTCTTGCAGAATGTTACCTCAATATAATTTTATTTGCTCACTAGTCCCTGGGATTACTGAATGGCCATTGGCTACGAACATGTGGAGGAAATACATCTGGTTGGCTCAGGGGGAAAGATTCATTAGCATTTCTTCTCACTTTTGTATTATTTCCAATTATATGATCTAATGATGCAACATGTTGGACCAATAAAACTGAGACTTCATGGACATTTAATGTAACGTTTTTATTACAGTGCAATTAATAAACAAACATCAATTTCAGCCTCAATTGTGTCTCTTGATCAACACAACATATAAAAACTGACATAACTCCCCAAAATATATACATTAAAAATATATATGTAATGGGAATATTTAAGATGAATAAAGTTCACATTCAGGTTAGAGTAATTAACATAATGTTTGCAATATTGATATAGTTTCCCTTTCTGTAACACATGATTTCCAGTATTCTGTTTCTAACACTCGGGATGATGGTCACTAGAATCAATGCTGTATGTTATGGATTAAACTCATAACTGTTGATAGTGATTGACTCCAGACTGGAGGTCCAAGGACCGAGGACACACTGATTATTATTGTATTTTGTGAAACACTGATTCTGTAGTAGCTGACAAAGCCACTGCCTTTTCTTTTGACTTCCTACAAGCCTCTCAGGCTGGTGTTGACAGAACATTTGTGTGTCTGATTAGGATATAAAGGGCTGGACTCCAAGAGGCCAGTTAGACATTATCTCTGCTTCTATGCTGGAAGTTGTCTCCCTGTTGCAACTTGTATTAATCCAGATTGATTTATGATTGACTTTATCAATGACTCTTTTGTTCAGAGAGTCACAAATATCATACCCCCAAGACATGCTAACCTTTCACCATTGAATAACATGGGAGGTTAGCATTTTTGGGGAGGAGTATGATATTTTCTCACTCATCATTTTTCACAATTCATTTAGGATTATGCGTCATCGTGGTAGCATCCACATTAATGTACAGTAGAAGTGTTTAGAAACATATTGTATTCTTATTTACAATAAAAGTGACTGCAAAATGACACAATACATTATTTACCATGAATTTCTATTGGGCACAAAATAATCTGAAACACAACCAAAACAAACAGAAAATGCATCCAACAAGTTTGTAGAGTCACAAGCTTGATGTTGTCATTGTGTGCTAATATGGGACCAAATACTACACATTTTACTACTTTAATACACATAAGTGAATTTGTCCCAATACTTTTGGTCCCCTAAAATGGGGTGACTATGTACAAAACGTGCTGTAATTTCTAAACAGTTCACCCGATATGGATGAAAATACCCTGGAATTAAAGCTGACAGTCTGCATTTTAACTTCATAGTAACTGTTTCATTTCAAATCAAAAGTTCTGGAGAACAGAGACTAAAAAGTTAAATAAATGGCACTGTCCCAGTACTGTTGGAGCTCAGTGCACACAAGACATACTGTATATACCCCAAATACTTAAAATGCACCTCTTCTATTCACTTGTGCATAAAGCCCATCTATGTAGTTAAGGTGTGGTTCCTGGGGCCCTCTCCTGGTCACATTGACTTCAGCGTACTCACTCTCCTGCCCCTGGACCCTGTTCCCGTCCTGGGCTGCAGCTGGGGTCTCTTTGGGCCGTAGTTTGGAGAAGTCTATGTCACCATAGTGGATCTCTTCAGGCTGGTCTTCTGCAGGTTCCTCTGGTTTCTCCCCGGCTGTGGTCTGGTTAACACACACCGTCCCAACCGGGGGGTTCTGTGGAGAGAACACAGAGAGAGGAACAGGTGTAAAGTTCTAAGCTCAGTCATTTGTAAAACTCTAAAGTCAGCAGGTTACACAACACATACTGAGGGGATGTCAATGACAATTGACAGAAGAAAATAATTACATTTTGACAACAAATGAGCTCCAATCTACAGAAAACATTGTCAAAGTCCAACAGCTATTCTGTTATCATTCAATGTTCTCACAAGACGTAGCATTGCTATCAGTGTGGTCATCTCCCCCTGAACTTCCTCTAAAATGATGTTAACCTCATGGCTTTGGATAGTTTCATCATTAATTCAGTACATCCTTAGATACACTTTGTAGATGTGTTTTGAAAGTTGAGTCTTATACCCACCTGTCCCTGTGGATTGTCCGTCCTTTCAAGTCCATCGGGGAGCCTAGAGTTTCTCCTCCTGGAAGACATTTAGAAAGGTATTCTGAATGCACTGAGAGGGTTTTCATATGCAAAAGCACAAACACAACATAAATAAATAGTTTTGCATTGATGCCAGGAATAGTTTTTACCATCCATAAAGACTGATCAGGCTGATAAGCAGAAAGACCCCCAGAGTTCCTGCTGCAATCCCAGAAACCATTGGGTTAACAGGCTCTTCTTGCCCTGAAAATACAGCACATATTATGGTAATTTCTCACAAAAAGATCACTAAAGTACACAACATGAACAAAAGTATGTGGACACCTGCTCGTCGAACATCTCATTCCAAAATCATGGGCATTAATATTAATATGGAGTTGGTCTGTGGATTTTCTATGTTTAGTTTTCATTGGTTTTTGTTCTAGATCGTTTAGTTTCTATGTTGGCCAGGGTGGTTCCCAATCAGAGACAGCTTTAGCTCGTTGTCTCTGATTGGGGACCATACTTAGGCAGCCCGTTTGGCACTAGTCAATTGTGGGATCTTGTTCCGAAAGGTTTGTGTTATTTAACCTAGGACTTCACGTTTCATTTGTTGTTTTCTTCGTGTTAAGTACTGAATAAAGTATGTACGTTTATCACGCTGCGCCTTGGTCCGCTTCATCCGGTAACGATCGTGACATGGTCCCCCCTTTGCTGTTATAACAGCCTCCACTGTAGCATTAAGATGTTCCTTCACTGAAACTAAGGGATCTAGCCCAAACCATGAAAATCAGCTCCAGACCATTATTCCTCCTCCACCAAACATAACAGTTGGACCTATGCATTGGGGAAGGTAGCGTTCTCCTGGCATCCGTCAAACCCAGATTTGTCCGTCGGACTGCCAGATGGTGAAGCAGGATTCATCACTCCAGAGAACTGGTTTCCTATTCTCCAGAGTCCAATGGTGGTGAGCCTTACACCACTCCAGACGATTCTTGGCATTGCGCTTGTTGATCTTAGGCTTGTGTGCGGCTGCTCGGCCATGGAAACCCATTTCATGAAGCTCCCCACAAATAGTTATAGTGCTGACATTGCTTCCAGAGGCAGTTTGGAACTCGGTAGTGAATGTTGCAACTGAGGTCAGATGATATTTACGAACTATGCGCTTCAGCACTCAGCTGTCCCGTTTTCTGAGCTTGTGTGGCTTACCGCTTCGCGGCTGAGATGTTGTTGCTCCTAGAAGATTCCACTTCACAATAAAAATTACAGACCTCTACATGCTTTGTAAGTAGGAAAACCTGCAAAATCGGCAGTGTATCAAATACTTGTTCTCCCCACTGTAAGTGCTATGAACATTGACATTTTCTAATGAACCTTCTACTTTTGCACAATTTGTTTCAGTCACTTGAGACATTGCAGAGGTGGCCTTAGAAATGTTTCACCAGTTTCAAATGAAATGGGCCTCAGCTGCCCACAGACTGATTCTTAACACAAATTGGGGGGAGGGGGGAGGGGTAAATCCCTTTTTGGAGTTAGGACAAGACAACAGCTTTTTGAAACGGGACCCCAAATCGCTAAGTAAAAGGCAATTTTGACAAAAGCTGTCTCCCTTCTGAACAAAACCCTCTTGGACCTCCCCAAGGCCTTCTGGGAGAAGGAGACCCAGGAGCTGAGGGTGTCCTTTACCCAGCAGGTGAAAGCCGACCTCCCCCAACAGATGGAGGGAGAGCTGAAAGCTCTGGAGGACAGGGTCAGGAATTGAGAGGTGGAGGGACCAGATGATTCAGAGAGAGAAGAGAGAAAGTATGGACTACTGGACACTACACTATGCTGATGCTGCAATATGGTGGGGATGGGGATATGGTGGGACTGACAGAAAAGGGACTAACAAGCTCATTTCAGTTTTGTGGAAACTGCTTTTCCTATATGTGGGTAAAATGTAAAATAATACGATGAAAAGACTTGTCTGTATGCAGTTCAGGCTACCGAACACTGTCAATGGATATATGAGTAGGTATTAGGTGATAGATCAGAACAATGTTTAACAGCATCTTACTGACATCTTGCAATGAAGTATACAGTGCCTTCAGAAAGTATTGATACCCAATAATAACAAAGTGAAAATATGTTTTTAGAATTGTTTGCACATTCATTGAAAATGAAATACAAAAATATCTGATTTATATAAGTATTCACACCCCTGAATCAATACATGACTGAATCACCTTTGGCAGCGATTACAGCTGTGAGTCTTTCTGGGTAAGTCTCTAAGAGCTTTGTACACCTGGATTGTACAATAATTCCACATTATTTTCAATAATGAGCCCTGTGTAACTCAGTTGGTAGAGCATGGCGCTTGCAACGCCATGGTTGTGGGTTCGATTCCCACGGAGGGCCAGTATGAAAATAAAATAAAAATGTAAGCACTCACTAACTGTATGTCGCTCTGGATAAGAGCGTCTGCTAAATGACTGAAATATAAATAAATAACATCTTCAAGCTCTGTCAAGTTGATTGTTTATCATTGCTAGACAGCCATTTTCAAGTCTTGCCATAGATTTTCAAGCCGATATAAGTCAAAACTGTAACTAGGCCACTCAGGAACATTCAATGTCATCTTGGTAAGCAACTTCACTGTATATTTGGCCTTGTGTTTTAGGTTATTGTCCTGCTGAAAGGTGAATTTGTCTCCCAGTGTCTTTTGAAAAGCAGACTGAACCAGGTTTTCCAGCATTTTTCCTGTGCTTAGCATAATAGCAGTTTATGTAGGGGGGTGGGGGGGGGTAATGTCCCTTTTTGGGGGGTAGAAGAACACCTCAACAGCATGTTGAAACAGGCCCCCAAATTGCTAAGTCCTCCCCTGATACATCAATAAATATAATAAAGGAAACTTTAGGTAATATAACCATCTCCCTCTTCCCTGTCTCCCAGGCTTCAATGGGTATGTATGTGGATATTTTTTTTTATTGAGCTAAATCATAAACCAAAATCCACTATTAATTTTACACAAGACAGAAAAAGAAAGTTAACTTTGAGTTCGATACAAAACACATTGTTCTCACATCATTTTTCAAACTGAAAAACAGACTTGGTATGAAACAAAGTAACTGTAATTGTATCTGACTGATTCTCACACCACTCAACTTCTCCTTCAATAACTTCCTATTTTTCTTGCTTCACTTCCTCTTTGAAGTCTATTTGCCAAGCAGAGCCTGGTGGGCTGGATGCCACATAGAAACACTCTTTTCACGCCACTTCGATATGGAATGGACATTTTCGTCGTTTTCAGTCGTTTTCAAGTTAGGAGGATTACAGTTAAGGGTTATGGTTAGTGAAAATGCTCTCCTAACCAGGGCCGGACTACGGCATTTGGGGCACCGCGGCACAACCCCCCCCCCCTTTACTTACTGCATTTCAACCCATTTCGCCATGGTGCAGAGAGCATTTCAACCCATTTTGCCATGGTGCAGAGAGCATTTCAACCCATTTTGCCATGGTGCAAAGAGCATTTCAACCCATTTTGCCATGGTGCAGAGAGCATTTCAACCCATTTTGCCATGGTGCAGAGTGCATTTCAACCCATTTTGCCATGGTGCAGGGATAAGTATTTACAGTTTTATAATGCTATTCTACACATTTTGTCATGAAGCTGACAGAAAATGTTGCAGCTTTAAAGCTAATTTCCTGCTATTCTACACATTTTGCTATCATATGCTGTCTGGGGCCATTCAGTAATCCAGCCCTGCTCCTAACCTGCTACCAAAATCACTTCTTATTGAAGTGGCTTGAAAAAGAGTGTCCCGGGTTCCACAGGAGAGAGCCAGCGACCTGCAGGGCATGAGCGGCAAGGTGGACATGGTCGCCCTTTCAGTAATGTCTAGATGGGATACAGCTTTTGTCAAATTGATGTCAAAAGTTGAATTTGTTTAGCATTTTAGCTAACCATAACCCTTTCTCTTACCTTAATCTCATTTTCCTAACCTGCCACGTTAATTATCCGAACCTGCTGCATATGTTCTCCTAAACCTGCTAGTAAAAATCAATTTTGACAAAAGCTGTATCCCTTCTAGACAAAAACCTCATCAAACTTTTGGGAGAAGGAGACCCAGGAGCCGAGGGCATACTTTACCCTGCAGTTGAGAGCCAACCTCCCCCAACAGGTGGAGGGAGAGCTGAAGGCTCTGGAGGACAGGGTCAGGAATTGAGAGGTGGAGGGACCAGATGATTCAGAGAGAGAAGAGAGAAGTATGGACTCTTGGACACTACACTATGCTGATGCTGCAATATGGTGGGGATGGGGATATGGTGGGACTGACAGAAAAGGGACTAACAAGCTCATTTCAGTTTTGTGGAAACTTCTTTTCCTATATGTGGGTAAAATGTATGAAATTACAATGAAACGTCTTGTCTGCATGCAGTTCAGGCTACCACTCACTGTCAATGGATATATGAGTAGGTATTAGGTGATAGATCAGAACCAACATTTAGAAGTATCTTACTGCGCTTTCCATGACATAGACTGACCAGGTGAATCCAGGTGAAATCTATGATGCCTTATTGATGTCACTTGTTAAATCCACTTCAATCAGTGTAGATGAAGGGGAAGAGACAAGTTCAAGAAGGATTTTTAATCCTTGAGACAACTGAGACATGGATTGTGTATGTGTGCCATTTATAGGGTGATTGGGCAAGACAAACATGTTTAAGTGCCTTTGAACGACGTGTGGTAGTAGGTGCAAGGTGCACCGGTTTGTATCAAGAACTGCAACACTGCTGGGTTTTTTCACACTAAACAGTTTCCTGTGTGTATCAACAATGATCCTCCATCTAAAGGACATCCAGCCAACTTGACACAACTGTGGGAAGCATTGGAGTCAACATGGGCCAGCATCTCTGTGGAACGCTTTCGACACCTTGTTGAGTCCATGCCCCGATGAATTGAGGCTGTTCTGAAGGCAAAAGGGGGTGCAACTCAATATTAGGAAGGTGTTCCTAATTTTTGGTATACTCAGTGCCTTCAGAAAGTATTCAAACCCCTTGACTTATACCACATTTTGTTGTGTTAATGCCTGAATAAAACATTGATTGGTTTTCTCACCCATTTACACACAATACCCCATAATAACAAAGTGAAAATATGTTTTTAGAAATGTTTGGAGATTTATTGAAAATGAAATACAGAAATATCTAATTTACATAAGTATTCACACCCCTGAGTCAATGCATGTTAGAATCACTTTTTGCAGCGATTACAGCTGTGAGTTTTTCTGAGTAAGTCTCTAAGAGCTTTGCACACCTGGATTGTACAACATTTGCACATCATTCTTAAAATAATTCTTCAAGCTCTTTCAATTTGGTTGTTAATCATTGCTAGACAGCCATTTTCAAGTCTTGCAATAGATTTTCATGCCGATCGAAACTGTAACAATGCCACTTAGGAACATTCAATGTTGTCTTAGTAAGCAACTCTGGTGTATATTTGGCCTTGTGTTTTAGGTTATTGTCCTGCTGAAAAGTGAATTTGTCTCCCAGTGTCTTTTGAAAAGCAGACTGAACCAGGTTTTCCGCTTGCGTTTTGCATGTGCAAAAGTGTAATTAATAACTTCACCATGCTCAAAGGGATATTAAATGTCAGATTTGTTTTCTTTTACCAATCTACCATTGGTGCCCTTTTTGCGAGGCATTGGAAAAGCTCCCTGGTCTTTGTGGTTGAATCTGTTTGAAATTCGCTGCTCTACTGAGGGACCTTTAAGATAATTGTATGTGTGGGGTACAGAGATGAGGTAGTCATTCAAAAATCATGTTAAACACTATTATTGCACAGAGAGTGAGTGCATGCAACTTATTATGTGACTTGTTAAGCAAATCTTTACTCCGGAAAGAATTTAGGCTTGCCATAAGAAAGGGGTTGAGGAAAGGGGTTGAATACTTATTGACTTGTAAAAATGTTTTAAAACATAATTCCACATTATGGGGTATTGTGTGTAGGCCAGTGACACAAAATCTCAATTTAAACAATTTAAATTAGATATGTAAAAGGTTGGACAAATAAAATCCAAAAGATTTAATTGAAGTTGAATGTTAAGTTTTTATTTGTATGAATTAACAATATTAAAATCAGCCTAAATTGTTTGTCTTGTTTAAAACTCAACATAAAACTGACACAATAATTTATAAATAGATATAAAGTTAAAATAGATAATATTATTATTCTGGTAACTGCACAAAAGATGCAGAGAAACAGTGACTAGTAGATGTTAACACCATTCTGCCGTCATGTAGACATACTTCACCAACTTCCTGTCTTGTATCAGACCACTGTCTCTCCAACTAACTGTGTCTTCTCTCCTCATTCATCATTGACTTTATATGGTCTTAAACTGCCTTCAGTAAGATAGTTGAACTCAGCAGTTCCTCTATACTGGAACCCATTAAACGGATGCTCTGTGAACTCAACACTCAAAATGAATTGGCTAAAAATAAAGAGTAGCCTACATCATCGTATCACCACTATAGTAGCAGTTAAACAATTTTCATCCCAGCAAATTCTACAAATATGCAGATAATCAAAGAGCACACAATTATAAATGTATCAAAAGTACAAACAGAAAACAAATACACAACGACGATACTGTACGTAAAAACATTTACTACCCATTGGCAAAATACTTAAAATGCACCTCTTTTATCTCTTAAAGCCCATCTATGTAGTTAAGGTGTGGTTCCTGGGGCCCTCTCCTGGTCACATTGACTTCAGCGTACTCACTCTCCTGCCCCTGGACCCTGTTCCTGTCCTGGGCTGCAGCTGGGGTCTCTTTGGGCCGTAGTTTGGAGAAGTCTATGTCACCATAGTGGATCTCTTCAGGCTGGTCTTCTGCAGGTTCCTCTGGTTTCTCTCCGGCTGTGGTCTGGTTAACACACACCGTCCCAACCGGGGAGTTCTGTGGAGAGAACACAGAGAGAGGAACAGGTGTAAAGTTCTAAGCTCAGTCATTTGTAAAACTCTAAAGTCAGCAGGTTACACAACACATACTGAGGGGATGTCAATGACAATGTCAATTAAACTGACAGAAGAAAATAATTACATTTTGAAAACAAATGAGCTCTAATCTACAGAAAACATTGTTATAGTCCAACAGCTATTCTGTTATCATTCAATGTTCTCACAAGACGTAGCATTGCTATCAGTGTGGTCATCTCCCCGTGAACTTCCTCTAAAATGATGTTAACCTCATGGCTTTGGAGAGTTTCAGCATTAATTCAGTACTTCCTTAGATACACTTTGTAGATGGTTTTTGAATGTTGAGCCTTATTCCCACCTGTCCCTGTGGATTGTCCGTCCTTTCAAGTCCATCGGGGAGCCTAGAGTTTCTCCTCCTGGAAGACATTTAAAAAGGTATTCTGAATCCACTGAGAGGGTTTTCATATGCAAAAGCACAAACACAACATAAATAAATAGTTTTGCATTGATGCCAGGAATATATTTTACCATCCAAAAAGACTGATCAGGCTGATAAGCAGAAAGACCCCCAGAGTTCCTGCTGCAACCCCAAAAACCATTGGGTTAACAGGCTCTTCTTGTCCTGAAAATACAGCACATATTATGGTCATTTCTCACAAATAGATCTCTAAAGTACACTACATGAACAAAGGTATGTGGACACCTGTTCGTCGAACATCTCATTCCAAAATCATGGGCATTAATATGGAGTTGGTCCCCCCTTTGCTGTTATAACAGCCTCCACTGTGGCATTAAGATGTTCCTTCACTGGAACTAAGGGTTCTAGCCCGAACCATGAAAATCAGCTCCAGACCATTATTCCTCCTCCACCAAACTTTACAGTTGGACCTATGCATTGGGGAAGGTAGCGTTCTCCTGGTATCCGTCAAACCCAGATTTGTCCGTCGGACTACCAGATGGTGAAGCGGGATTCATCACTCCAGAGAACCGGTTTCCTATTCTCCAGAGTCCAATTGAGCTAAGCCTTACACCACTCCAGACAATTCTTGGCATTGCGCTTGTTGATCTTCGGCTTGTGTGTCGCTGCTCGGCCATGGAAACCCATTTCATGAAGCTCCCGACAAACAGTTATTGTGCTGACGTTGCTTCCAGAGGCAGTTTGGAACTCGGTAGTGAGTGTTGCAACTGAGGTCAGATGATATTTACGAACTATGTGCTTCAGCACTCGGCAGTCCTGTTCTCCGAGCTTGAGTGGCTTATCGCTTCGCGGCTGAGATGTTCTTGCTCCTAGAAGATTCCACTTCACAATAACAGCACTTACAGTTGACCGAGTTAGCTCTAGCAGGGCAGAAATTTGACAATCTGACTTGTTGGAAAGTTGGCATCCTATGACACACGTGGCACACGTTGAAAGTCAATGAGCTCTTCAGTAAGGCCATTCTACTGTCTATGGAGATTGCATGACAGTGTGCTCGATTTTATACACCTGTCAGCAACGGGTGTGGCTGAAATAGCCAGATCAACTAACTTGAAGGGGTGTCCACATACTTTCGTAGATATAGCGTATGTCTAATCTAAGATTGTGCCCGACACATGCGTTTCACCTTTAATAGCCAGCTGCACTTCCTTTGACTTCCCACGGCCGTGACTATTTCTTGCTTCACAGTAGTACAGTCCTCCATCACCAACAGTCACATTGAGGGTGTAACTCTGTCCAGATGCTACCTGTGTTGGTTTACCCCCACCACTCTATGACAATCATCAGTGAAAACATGATAGAATGATCTATTCTACAGGAAACTGTGATTAAATCTTACATGAAACGTTAAGCATCATGGTATGTTCAGCTGTCTTGTTGCTTGTCCCTACTGGGTAGACTGCAGTACAAGTGATGTTCTTCTCATGATGAAGGTATGATGGAGTGAAGTTCACTATGGAGAGAACTGATTTGGTTTGGTCTGGATTCTCCTGCAGTTGGTTCTCAGGTGTGAACTGTGTTGGGAGGGTCCATGTCAGCTCAGGGGGGTGTTCGGACAGGGAGCTACAGCAGAGCAGTTCAAACTGACAGGGGCTCTTCCTTCACCTCACCTGAGACAGTAATGATGGGGCTGGGAGGCAAATCTGTAATACATTGCAGATAAAGATATTTTACACTAATAGCTAAACTGTCCACTTGTTCTACTCTTATCTTTGATTCAAGGAATCTAAACTGGACAAAATAGTTGGTAAACAGTTAAATTGTCTCTTACCCCTGACATCTATATTAACAGACTTTTCAATGTCTGGGAGGCAAATCTGTAATACATTAAAAATAAATATATTTTACACTGACAGACACACTGCCTACTTGGTCTTATTCTACTCATATCATTTTAGAAAAGTTGACAAAAGTTAAATAGTCTCTTACCCCTGACAACAATATCAACAGACTTTTCAGTGTCTGTTGCACAGAATGGTTGACTTTCAATCCTGAATAAGTATTTATCAGAGTAACTGGTGGTTACATTGAAGAAGACTGTGGTGCAGTTCTTCTGGGACATGTTTCCAGTTATGTTCCCTTCATATCTGTTGACCGTCTCACTACTGTTAAATATCACATTGTCCAGACCCTCACCAAACTGTGGGGATTTTTTAAACCACACTCCAGAGATAAGTATTGTGCTGTTAAATGTATAGTAATTTTGGTCAGGAACATAAAATGCACATGGGATTTGCACACAGGAGCCAGTCAGTACATCCATTCTATCTGGCATTGTGGCTATCAAATCTCGTTGGCCAAAACAGGCCAAAACACCTGCAACATAAAGGACAACATCAGGGAGGTCATGTGATCTTTTCCGTACAGTCACTCTCTCCCAATATTCTGCCTCTGCAGCAAAACATATGAACTCATTTCAATGTACAAGTGATTCCTGATGTCGCAACTCGATGCCCTAAACTGGATTATGGACATATCTGGAGCAAAGAATGTTTGAATCCAGAATATTAAACTGTACTTATCAGGAGTCAACTGTACACTTTTCTACACATTGAGACAGATGGGAATATAGCTCATACCATGAAATATCATGACTTGTGCTTATTCCTCTGTCTGATTCATAACTAGTTGTTGTTGTGTGGAAGACTCACCTGACATAAAGAGGCCAATGTGAAAAAACATGTTCTCAGGACAAGCCATGTGAGAACTCACACACTACTGATCACCTGAAACAAGACAAACACACACTTACTAGTAGAATAACTCACACAACACATTGGTATAGTAACTCACATGACACATACTATATCGCATGTAAGCTTTAGTCCCAACATCACATAGGTATTTCAGTTGTGAAGCTAATACATGAACTAACAGCCGTACATTGAACATTTTGAATCTCATTACTTGTAATTAATTTCCTAAATTTAATCTGAACATTAAAATGGAAAGATAAGATAGTGAAGAAGTCGACACTTGCCTTCCAATGATGTAAACAGTCCACAAGAGAGACTATCACACACCCATAGTGTGGTGTGACAAACTAAAGTGATGAAATTTATGTGACACATCTCACATCTCATCAGTGACGTACTTCCTAATAAGAGTGTGAGAAATTATTTTAAAAGAATACTACAGTATTTATTTAACAGGATGCTTGAATAGTCTATGTACTGGGTGTCCTCATCAGTTGTGAAAACACTGTAAAAATAAGTTCTAAGAACATTTCCATTTTCTAATGAACCTTCTAATGTTGCACAATTTGTTTCAGTCACTTGAAACATTGCAGAGGTGGCCTTAGCCATGTTTCACCAGTTTCAAATGAAATGGACCCTAGCTGTCCACTGACTGATGTTTAATGGTTAAGTGACAAATAGATCTCTAAATTACACTACATGAACAAAAGTATGTGGACACCTGCTCGTCGAACATCTCATTCCAAAATCATGGGCATTAATATTAATATGGAGTTGGTCTGTCACGCCCTGGCTCTGGGGACTCTTAATTGTTGAGCCAGGGTGTGGATTTTCTATGTTTAGTTTTTATTGGTTTTTGTTCTAGATCGTTTAGTTTCTATGTTGGCCAGGGTGGTTCCCAATCAGAGACAGCTGTAGCTTGTTGTCTCTGATTGGGGACCATACTTAGGCAGCCTGTTTGGCACTAGTCAATTGTGGGATCTTGTTCCGAAAGGTTTGTGTTATTTAACCTAGGACTTCACGTTTCGTTTGTTGTTTTGTTCGTGTTAATTACTGAATAAAGTATGTACGTTTATCACGCTGCGCCTTGGTCCGCTTCATCCGGTAACGATCGTGACATGGTCCCCCCTTTGCTGTTATAACAGCCTCCACTGTAGCATTAAGATGTTCCTTCACTGAAACTAAGGGATCTAGCCCGAACCATGAAAATCAGCTCCAGACCATTATTCCTCCTCCACCAAACATAACAGCTGGACCTATGCATTGGGGAAGGTAGCGTTCTCCTGGCATCCGTCAAACCCAGATTTGTCCGTCGGACTGCCAGATGGTGAAGCAGGATTCATCACTCCAGAGAACCGGTTTCCTATTCTCCAGAGTCCAATGGCGGTGAGCCTTACACCACTCCAGACGATTCTTGGCATTGCGCTTGTTGATCTTAGGCTTGTGTGCGGCTGCTCGGCCATGAAACCCATTTCATGAAGCTCCCCACAAATAGTTATAGTGCTGACATTGCCTCCAGAGGCAGTTTGGAACTCGGTAGTGAATGTTGCAACTGAGGTCAGATTATATTTACGAACTATGCGCTTCAGCACTCAGCTGTCCCGTTTTCTGAGCTTGTGTGGCTTACCGCTTCGCGGCTGAGATGTTGTTGCTCCTAGAAGATTCCACTTCACAATAACAGCACTTACAGTGGACCGGGTTAGCTCTGGCAGGGCATACATTTAACGAACTGACTTGTTAGAAAGGTGGAATCCTATGACAGTGCCTTGTTGAAAGTCACTGAGCTCTTGAGTAAGGCCATTCTACTACCAGTGTTTGAGTATGGAGATTGCATGGCTGTGTGCTCGATTTTATACACCTGTCAGCAACGGGTGTGGCTGAAATAACCAAATCTACTAATTTGAAGGGGTGTCCACATACTCTTGTATATTTAGTATATATCTAATCTAAGATTGTGCCCGACATGCCCGTTTTACCTTTAATAGCCAGCTTCTCTTCCTCTGACTTCCCACGGCCGTGACTATTTCTTGCTTCACAGTAGTACAGTCCTCCATCACCAACAGTCACATTGAGGGTGTGACTCAGTCCATATGCTACCTGTGTTGGCAATAGGCAATATGGACTTTCAGCTCCCTCCAAAGATTTTCTATTGGGTTCAGGTCTGGAGACTGGCTAGGCCACTCCAGGACCTTGAGATGCTTCTTACGGAGCCACTCCTTAGTTGCCCTGGCTGTGTGTTTCGGGTCGTTGTCATGCTGGAAGACCCAGCCATGACCCATCTTCAATGCTCTTACTGAGGGAAGGAGGTTGTTGGCCAAGATCTCGCGATACATGGCCCCATCCATCCTCCTCTAAATACGGTGCAGTCGTCCTGTCCCCTTTGCAGAAAAGCATCCCCAAAGAATGATGTTTCCACCTCCATGCTTTACGGTTGGGATGGTGTTCTTGGGGTTGTACTCATCCTTCTTCTTCCTCCAAACACGGCGAGTGGAGTTTAGACCAAAAAGCACTCTTTTTGTCTCATCAGACCACATGACCTTCTCCCATTCCTCCTCTGGATCATCCAGATGGTCATTGGCAAACTTCAGACGGGCCTGGACATGCGCTGGCTAGAGCAGGGGGACCTTGCGTGCGCTGCAGGATTTTAATCCATGACGGCGTAGTGTGTTACTAATGGTTTTCTTTGAGACTGTGGTCCCAGCTCTCTTCAGGTCATTGACCAGGTCCTGCCGAGTAGTTCTGGGCTGATCCCTCACCTTCCTCATGATGGTGCCAGGACAACAACCTCTCCCTCAACGTGACCAAGACAAAGGAGATGATTGTGGACTACAGGAAAAAAAGAGGACTGAGCACGCCCCCCATTCTCATCGATGGGGCTGTAGTGGAACAGGTTGAGAGCTTCAAGTTCCTTGGTGTCCACATCACCAACGAACTATCATGGTCCAAACACACCAAGACAGTCGTGAAGAGGGCACGACAAAGCCTATTCCCCCTCAGGAGACTAAAAAGATTTGGCATGGGTCCTCAGATCCTCAAAAATTCTACAGCTGCACCATCGAGAGCATCCTGACTGGTTGCATCACCGCCTGGTATGGCAACTGCTTGGCCTCCGACCGCAAGGCACTACAGAGGGTAGTGCGTACGGCCCAGTACATCACTGGGGCAAAGCTTCCTGCCATCCAGGACCTCTATACCAGGCGGTGTCAGAGGAAGGCCCTCAAAATTGTCAAAGACTCCAGCCACCCTAGTCATAGACTGTTCTCTCTGCTACCGCACGGCAAACGGTACCGGAGTGCCAAGTCTAGGTCCAAAAGACTTCTCAACAGCTTCTACCCCCAAGCCATAAGACTCCTGAACAGCTAATCATGGCTACCCGGACTATTTGCACTGCCCCCTCACCCCATCCTTTTTACGCTGCTGCTACTCTGTTAAGTATTTATGCATAGTCACTTTAACTCTACCCACATGTAAATATTACCTCAACTACCTCAACTAGCCGGTGCCCCCGCACATTGACTCTGCAACGGTACCCCCCTGTATATATAGCCTCCCTACTGTCACTTTATTTTACTTCTGCTCTTTTTTTTCTCAACACTTTTTTTTGTTGCTGTTTTATTCTTACTTTTTTTGTTTAAAATAAATGCACTGTTGGTTAAGGGCTGTAAGTAAGCATTTCACTGTAATGTCTGCACCTGTTGTATTCGGCGCATGTGACCAATAAAATTTGATTTTATTTGATTTTATTTGATCATTGATGCCCCACGAGGTGAGATCTTGCATGGAGCCCCAGACCGAGGGTGATTGACCGTCATCTTGAACTTCTTCCATTTTCTAATAATTGCGCCAACAGTTGTTGCCTTCTCACCAAGCTGCTTGCCTATTGTCCTGTAGCCCATCCCAGCCTTGTGCAGGTCTACAATTTTATCCCTGATGTCCTTACACAGCTCTCTGGTCTTGGCCATTGTGGAGAGGTTGGAGTCCGTTTGATTGAGTGTGTGGACAGGTGTCTTTTATACAGGTAACGAGTTCAAACAGGTGCAGTTAATACAGGTAATGAGTGGAGAACAGAAAAACTAACAGGTCTGTGAGAGTCGGAATTCTTACTGGTTGGTAGGTGATCAAATACTTATGTCATGCAATAAAATGCAAATGAATTACTTAAAAATCATATAATGTGATTTTCTGGATTTTGTTTTAGATTCCGTCTCTCACAGTTGAAGTGTACCTATGATAAAAATTACAGACCTCTACATGCTTTGTAAGTAGGAAAACCTGCAAAATCGGCAGTGTATCAAATACTTGTTCTCCCCACTGTAAGTGCTATGAACATTGACATTTTCTAATGAACCTTCTACTTTTGCACAATTTGTTTCAGTCACTTGAGACATTGCAGAGGTGGCCTTAGCCATGTTTCACCAGTTTCAAATGAAATGGGCCTCAGCTGCCCACTGACTGATTCTTAACACAAAGTGGGGGGAGGGGGGAGGGGTAAATCCCTTTTTGGGGTTAGGACAAGACAACAACTTTTTGAAACGGGACCCCAAAACTCTAAGTAAAAGGCAATTTTGACAAAAGCTGTATCCCTTCTGAACAAAACCCTCTTGGACCTGCCCAAGGCCTTCTGGGAGAAGGAGACCCAGGAGCCGAGGGTGTACTTTACCCTGCAGTTGAGAGCCGACCTCCCCCAACAGGTGGAGGGAGAGCTGAAGGCTTTGGAGGACAGGGTCAGGAATTGAGAGGTGGAGGGACCAGATGATTCAGAGAGAGAAGAGAGAAAGTATGGACTATTGGACACTACACTATGCTGATGCTGCAATATGGTGGGGATGGGGATATGGTGGGACTGACAGAAAAGGGACTAACAAGGTTATTGTCCTGCTGAAAAGTGAATTTGTCTCCCAGTGTCTTTTGAAAAGCAGACTGAACCAGGTTTTCCTCCAGCATTTTTCCTGTGCTTAGCATAATAGCAGTTTATGTAGAGGGGGGTAAATGTCCCTTTCGGGTGGTAGAAGAACACCTCAACAGCATGTTGAAACAGGCCGCCAAATTGCTAAGTCCTCCCCTGATACATCAATAAATTTAATAAAGGAAACTTTAGGTAATATAACCATCTCCCTCTTCCCTGTCTCCCAGGCTTCATTGGGAATGTATGTGGATATTTTTTTTAAATTGAGCTAAATCATCAACCAAAATCCACTATTCATTTCACACAAGACAGAAAAAGAAAGTTACATTTGAGCTCGATACAAAACAAATTATTGTCACATCATTTTTCAACTGAAAAACAGACTTGGTATGAAGCAAAGTAACTGTAATTGCATCTGACTGATTATAACACACCACTCAACTTCTCCTTCAATAACTTCCTGTTTTTCTTGCTTCACTTCCTCTTTGGAGTCTATTTGCCAAGCAGAGCCTGGTGGGCTGGATACCACATAGAAACATTCTTTTCACGCCACTTCGATACGGAATGGACTTTTTCGTAGTTTTCAGTCGTTTTCAAGTTAGGAGGATTACAGTTAAGGGTTATGGTTAGTGAAAATGCTCTCCTAAACAGGGCCGGACTACGGCATTTGGGGCTGCCCCCCCCCCCTCCCCTTTACTTACTGCATTTCAACCCATTTTGCCATGGTGCAGAGAGCATTTCAACCCATTTTGCCATGGTGCAGAACCCTTTCTCTTACCTTAATCTAATTTTCCTAACCTGCCACGTTAATTATCCGAACCTGCTGCATAAGTTCTCCTAAACCTGCTAGTAAAAGTCAATTTTGACAAAAGCTGTATCCCTTCTAGACAAAAACCTCATCAAACTTTTGGGAGAAGGAGACCCAGGAGCCGAGGGCGTACTTTACCCTGCAGTTGAGAGCCAACCTCCCCAACAGGTGGAGGGAGAGCTGAAGGCTCTGGAGGACAGGGTCAGGAATTGAGAGGTGGAGGGACCAGATGATTCAGAGAGAGAAGAGAGAAAGTATGGACTATTGGACACTACACTATGCTGATGCTGCAATATGGTGGGGATGGGGATATGGTGGGACTGACAGAAAAGGGACTAACAAGCTAATTTCAGTTTTGTGGAAACTGCTTCTCCTATATGTGGGTAAAATGTATGAAATTACAATGAAACGACTTGTCTGTATGCAGTTCAGGCTACCACTCACTGTCAATGGATATATGAGTAGGTATTAGGTGATAGATCAGAACCAACGTTTAGCAGTATCTTACTGCGCTTTCCATGACATAGACTGACCAGGTGAATCCAGGTGAAATCTATGATGCCTTATTGATGTCACTTGTTAAATCCACTTCAATCAGTGTAGATGAAGGGGAAGAGACAAGTTCAAGAAGGATTTTTAATCCTTGAGACAACTGAGACATGGATTGTGTATGTGTGCCATTTATAGGGTGATTGGTTAAGACAAACATGTTTAAGTGCCTTTGAACGACGTGTGGTAGTAGGTGCAAGGTGCACCGGTTTGTATCAAGAACTGCAACACTGCTGGGTTTTTTCACACTAAACAGTTTCCTGTGTGTATCAACAATGATCCTCCATCTAAAGGACATCCAGCCAACTTGACACAACTGTGGGAAGCATTGGAGTCAACATGGGCCAGCATCTCTGTGGAACGCTTTCGACACCTTGTTGAGTCCATGCCCCGATGAATTGAGGCTGTTCTGAAGGCAAAAGGGGGTGCAACTCAATATTAGGAAGGTGTTCCTAATTTTTGGTATACTCAGGGCCTTCAGAAATTATTCATACCCCTTGACTTATTCCACATTTTGTTGTGTTAATGCCTGAATAAAACATTGATTGGTTTTCTCACCCATTTACACACAATACCCCATAATAACAAAGTGAAAATATGTTTTTAGAAATGTTTGGAGATTTTATTGAAAATGAAATACAGAAATATCTAATTTACATAAGTATTCACACCCCTGAGTCAATGCATGTTAGAATCACTTTTTGCAGTGATTACAGCTGTGAGTCTTTCTGAGTAAGTCTCTAAGAGCTTTGCACACCTGGATTGTACAACGTTTGCACATCATTCTTAAAACAATTCTTCAAGCTCTTTCAATTTGGTTGTTAATCATTGCTAGACAGCCATTTTCAAGTCTTGCAATAGATTTTCATGCCGATGATTCAGGTTTTCCGCTTGCGTTTTGCATGTGCAAAAGTGTAATTAATAACTTCACCATATTCAAAGGGATATTAAATGTCAGATTTGTTTTCTTTTTACCAATCTACCATTGGTGCCCTTTTTTGCGAGGCATTGGAAAAGCTCCCTGGTCTTTGTGGTTGAATCTGTTTGAAATTCGCTGCTCTACTGAGGGACCTTTAAGATAATTGTATGTGTGGGGTACAGAGATGAGGTAGTCATTCAAAAATCATGTTAAACACTATTATTGCACAGAGAGTGAGTGCATGCAACTTATTATGTGACTTGTTAAGCAAATCTTTACTCCGGAAAGAATTTAGGCTTGCCATAAGAAAGGGGGTTGAGGAAAGGGGTTGAATACTTATTGACTTGTAAAAATGTTTTAAAACATAATTCCACATTATGGGGTATTGTGTGTAGGCCAGTGACACAAAATCTCAATTTAATCAATTTAAATTAGATATGTAAAAGGTTGGACCAATAAAAACCAAAAGATTTAATTGAAGTTGAATGTTAAGTTTTATTTGTATGAATTAACAATATTAAAATCAGCCTAAATTGTTTGTCTTGTTTAAAACTCAACATAAAACTGACACAATAACTTCTAAATAGATATAAAGTTAAAATAGATAATATTATTATTCTGGTAACTGCACAAAAGATGCAGAGAAACAGTGACTAGTAGATGTTAACACCATTCTGCCGTCATGTAGACATACTTCACCAACTTCCTGTCTTGTATCCGACCACTGTCTCTCCAACTAACTGTGTCTTCTCTCCTCAGTCATCATTGACTTTATATGGTCTTAAACTGCCTTCAGTAAGATAGTTGAACTCAGCAGTTCCTCTATATTGGAACCCATTAAACAATGCTCTGTGAACTCAACACTCAAAATGAATTGGCTAAAAATAAAGAGTAGCCTACATCATCGTATCACCACTATAGTAGCAGTTAAACACTTTTCATCCCAGCAAATTCTACAAATATGCAGATAATCAAAGAGCACACAATTATAAATGTATCAAAAGTACCAACAGAAAACAAATACACAACGACTTGATACTGTACGTAAAAACATTTACTACCCATTGGCAAAATACTTAAAATGCACCTCTTTTATCTCTTAAAGCCCATCTATGTAGTTAAGGTGTGGTTCCTGGGGCCCCTCTCCTGGTCACATTGACTTCAGCGTACTCACTCTCCTGCCCCTGGACCCTGTTCCTGTCCTGGGCTGCAGCTGGGGTCTCTTTGGGCCGTAGTTTGGAGAAGTCTATGTCACCGTAGTGGATCTCTTCAGGCTGGTCTTCTGCAGGTTCCTCTGGTTTCTCTCTGGCTGTGGTCTGGTTAACACACACCGTCCCAACCGGGGAGTTCTGTGGAGAGAACACAGAGAGAGGAACATGTGTAAAGTTCTAAGCTCAGTCATTTGTAAAACTCTAAAGTCAGCAGGTTACACAACACATACTGAGGGGATGTCAATGACAATGTCAATTAAATTGACAGAAGAAAATAATTACATTTTGACAACAAATGAGCTCTAATCTACAGAAAACATTATCAAAGTCCAACAGCTATTGTGTTATCATTCAATGTTCTCACAAGACGTAGCGTTGCTATCAGTGTGGTCATCTCCCCGTGAACTTCCTCTAAAATGATGTTAACCTCATGGCTTTGGAGAGTTTCAGCATTAATTCAGTACTTCCTTAGATATACTTTGTAGATGTGTTTTGAAAGTTGAGCCTTATTCCCACCTGTCCCTGTGGACTGTCCGTCCTTTCAAGTCCATCGGGGAGCCTAGAGTTTCTCCTCCTGGAAGACATTTAGAAAGGTATTCTGAATGCACTGAGAGGGTTTTCATATGCAAAAGCACAAAGACAAAATAAATAAATAGTTTTGCATTGATGCCAGGAATAGTTTTTACCATCCATAAAGACTGATCAGGCTGATAAGCAGAAAGACCCCCAGATTTCCTGCTGCAATCCCAAAAACCATTGGGTTAACAGGCTCTTCTTGCCCTGAAAATACAGCACATATTATGGTCATTTCTAACTAAAAGATCTCTAAAGTACACTACATGAACAAAAGAATGTGGACACCTGCTCGTCGAACATCTCATTCCAAAATCATGGGCATTAATATGGAGTTGGTCCCCCGTTTGCTGTTATAACAGCCTCCACTGTGGCATTAAGATGTTCCTTCACTGGAACTAAGGGTTCTAGCCCGAACCATGAAAATCAGCTCCAGACCATTATTCCTCCTCCACCAAACATAACAGCTGGACCTATGCATTGGGGAAGGTAGCGTTCTCCTGGCATCCGTCAAACCCAGATTTGTCCGTCGGACTGCCAGATGGTGAAGCAGGATTCATCACTCCAGAGAACCGGTTTCCTATTCTCCAGAGTCCAATGGCGGTGAGCCTTACACCACTCCAGACGATTCTTGGCATTGCGCTTGTTGATCTTAGGCTTGTGTGCGGCTGCTCGGCCATGGAAACCCATTTCATGAAGCTCCCCACAAATAGTTATAGTGCTGACATTGCTTCCAGAGGCAGTTTGGAACTCGGTAGTGAATGTTGCAACTGAGGTCAGATTATATTTACGAACTATGCGCTTCAGCACTCAGCTGTCCCGTTTTCTGAGCTTGTGTGGCTTACCGCTTTGCGTCTGAGATGTTGTTGCTCCTAGAAGATTCCACTTCACAATAACAGCACTTACAGTGGACCGGGTTAGCTCTGGCAGGGCATAAATTTAACGAACTGACTTGTTGGAAAGGTGGAATCCTATGACAGTGCCTCGTTGAAAGTCACTGAGCTCTTGAGTAAGGCCATTCTACTACCAGTGTTTGAGTATGGAGATTGCATGGCTGTGTGCTCGATTTTATACACCTGTCAGCAACAGGTGTGGCTGAAATAACCAAATCTACTAATTTGAAGGGGTGTCCACATACTCTTGTATATATAGTATATATCTAATCTAAGATTGTGCCCGACATGCCCGTTTTACCTTTAATAGCCAGCTTCTCTTCCTCTGACTTCCCACGGCCGTGACTATTTCTTGCTTCACAGTAGTACAGTCCTCCATCAACAACAGTCACATTGAGGGTGTAACTCAGTCCAGATGCTACCTGTGTTGGCAATAGGCAATATGGACTTTCAGCTCCCTCCAAAGATTTTCTATTGGGTTCAGGTCTGGAGACTGGCTAGGCCACTCCAGGACCTTGAGGTGCTTCTTACGGAGCCACTCCTTAATTGCCCTGGCTGTGTGTTTCGGGTCGTTGTCATGCTGGAAGACCCAGCCATGTCCCATCTTCAATGCTCTTACTGAGGGAAGGAGGTTGTTGGCCAAGATCTCGCGATACATGGCCCCATCCATCCTCCCCTAAATACGGTGCAGTCGTCCTGTCCCCTTTGCAGAAAAGCATCCCCAAAGAATGATGTTTCCACCTCCATGCTTCACGGTTGGGATGGTGTTCTTGGGGTTGTACTCATCCTTCTTCTTCCTCCAAACACGGCGAGTGGAGTTTAGACCAAAAAGCTCTATTTTTGTCTCAGCAGACCACATGACCTTCTCCCATTCCTCCTCTGGATCATCCAGATGGTCATTGGAAAACTTCAGACGGGCCTGGACATGCGCTGGCTTGAGCAGGGGGACCTTGCGTGCGCTGCAGGATTTTAATCCATGACTGCGTAGTGTGTCACTAATGGTTTTCTTTGAGACTGTGGTCCCAGCTCTCTTCAGGTCATTGACCAGGTCCTGCCGAGTAGTTCTGGGCTGATCCCTCACCTTCCTCATGATCATTGATGCCCCACGAAGTGAGATCTTGCATGGAGCCCCAGACCGAGGGTGATTGACCGTCATCTTGAACTTCTTCCATTTTCTAATAATTGCGCCAACAGTTGTTGCCTTCTCACCAAGCTGCTTGCCTATTGTCCTGTAGCCCATCCCAGCCTTGTGCAGGTCTACAATTTTATCCCTGATGTCCTTACACAGCTCTCTGGTCTTGGCCATTGTGGAGAGGTTGGAGTCCGTTTGATTGAGTGTGTGGACAGGTGTCTTTTATACAGGTAACGAGTTCAAACAGGTGCAGTTAATACAGGTAATGAGTGGAGAACAGAAAAACTAACAGGTCTGTGAGAGCCGGAATTCTTACTGGTTGGTAGGTGATCAAATACTTATGTCATGCAATAAAATGCAAATGAATTACTTAAAAATCATATAATGTGATTTTCTGGATTTTTGGTTCAGATTCCGTCTCTCACAGTTGAAGTGTACCTATGATAAAAATTACAGACCTCTACATGCTTTGTAAGTAGGAAAACCTGCAAAATTGGCAGTGTATCAAATACTTGTTCTCCCCACTGTAAGTGCTATGAACATTGACATTTTCTAATGAACCTTCTACTTTTGCACAATTTGTTTCAGTCACTTGAGACATTGCAGAGGTGGCCTTAGCCATGTTTCACCAGTTTCAAATGAAATGGGCCTCAGCTGCCCACTGACTGATTCTTAACACAAAGTGGGGGGAGGGGGGAGGGGTAAATCCCTTTTTGGGGTTAGGACAAGACAACAGCTTTTTGAAACGGGACCCCAAATCACTAAGTAAAAGAACATTTTGACAAAAGCTGTATCCCTTCTGAACAAAACCCTCTTGGACCTGCCCAAGGCCTTCTGGGAGAAGGAGACCCAGGAGCTGAGGGTGTCCTTTACCCAGCAGGTGAAAGCCGACCTCCCCCAACAGATGGAGGGAGAGCTGAAGGCTCTGGAGGACAGGGTCAGGAATTGAGAGGTGGAGGGACCAGATGATTCAGAGAGAGAAGAGAGAAAGTATGGACTATTAGACACTACACTATGCTGATGCTGCAATATGGTGGGGATGGGGATATGGTGGGACTGACAGAAAAGGGACTAACAAGCTCATTTCAGTTTTGTGGAAACTGCTTTGCCTATATGTAGGTAAAATGTAAAATAATACGATGAAAAGACTTGTCTGTATGCAGTTCAGGCTACCGAACACTGTCAATGGATATATGAGTAGGTATTAGGTGATAGATCAGAACAATGTTTAACAGCATCTTACTGACATCTTGCAATGAAGTATACAGTGACTTCAGAAAGTATTGATACCCAATAATAACAAAGTGAAAATATGTTTTTAGAAATGTTTGCACATTCATTGAAAATGAAATACAAAAATATCTGATTTATATAAGTATTCACACCCCTGAATCAATACATGACTGAATCACCTTTGGCAGCGATTACAGCTGTGAGTCTGTCTGGGTAAGTCTCTAAGAGCTTTGCACACCTGGATTGTACAATAGTTGAACATTATTTTCAATAATGAGCCCCGTGTAGCTCAGTTGGTAGAGCTTGGCTCTTGCAACGCCAGGGTTGTGGGTTCGATTCCCACGGGGGCCAGTATGAAAATAAAATAAAAATGTATGCACTCACTAACTGTAAGTCGCTCTGGATAAGAGCGTCTGCTAAATGACTGAAATATAAATAAATAAAATCTTCAAGCTCTGTCAAGTTGATTGTTTATCATTGCTAGACAGCCATTTTCAAGTCTTGCCATAGATTTTCAAGCCGATATAAGTCAAAACTGTAACTAGGCCACTCAGGAACATTCAATGTCATCTTGGTAAGCAACTTCACTGTATATTTGGCCTTGTGTTTTAGGTTATTGTCCTGCTGAAAGGTGAATTTTTTTACCAGTGTCTTTTGAAAAGCAGACTGAACCAGGTTTTCCTCCAGCATTTTTCCTGTGCTTAGCATATTTCCTAAAATACTTGATGTCAAGCGTAGCTATAAAATGGTGCAGCCATCACCATGCTTGAAAATATGAGAGTGGTACTCAGTGATGTGTTGGATTTGCCCAAAACATAAGACTTTGTATTCAGGCCATATGGCCATCAGGCCATGTCTTTGCAGTTTTACTTTAGTGCTTTATTGCAAACAGAATGCATGTTTTGGGCCCTAGCTGCCCACACTGTGTGTGTTAGCCACTGATTGAACAGCTTTATATGGCCTATACATTTCATTTCTGCCAGATATGAAACAGTTACACATAATATGTTTTTCATGTTGGGATAATCATAATAATAGCAGTTTATGTAGGGGGGGTAAATGTCCCTTTTTGGGGGGTAGAAGAACACCTCAACAGCATGTTGAAACAGGCCCCCAAATTGCTAAGTCCTCCCCTGATACATCAATAAATATAATAAAGGAAACTTTAGGTAATATAACCATCTCCCTCTTCCCTGTCTCCCAGGCTTCAATGGGTATGTATGTGGATTTTTTATTTTATTGAGCTAAATCATAAACCAAAATCCACTATTAATTTTACACAAGACAGAAAAAGAAAGTTAACTTTGAGTTCGATACAAAACACATTGTTGTCACATCATTTTTCAACATGAAAAACAGACTTGGTATGAAACATAGTAACTATAATTGTATCTGACTGATTCTAACACACCACTCAACTTCTCCTTCAATAACTTCCTGTTTTTCTTGTTTCACTTCCTCTTTGGAGTCTATTTGCCAAGCAGAGCCTGGTGGGCTGGATGCCACATAGAAACATTCTTTTCACGCCACTTCGATACGGAATGGACTTTTCCGTAGCAGGCAAGGTAAATGTGTGCAGCAAGTTAGGAGAATTATGGTTACGGGTTATGGTTAGCGAAAATGCTCTCCTAACCAGTGTCAGACTACGGCATTTGGGGCCCCGAGGCACAACCCCCCCCTTTACCTTTTGCATTTCAACCCATTTTGTCATGGTGCAGAGAGCATTTCAACCCATTTTGCCATGGTGCAGAGAGCATTTCAACCCATTTTGCCATGGTGCAGAGAGCATTTCAACCCATTTTGTCATGGTGCAGAGAGCATTTCAACCCATTTTGTCTTGGTGCAGAGAGCATTTCAACCCATTTTGTCATGGTGCAGAGAGCATTTCAACCCATTTTGTCATGGTGCAGAGAGCATTTCAACCCATTTTGCCATGGTGCAGAGAGCATTTCAACCCATTTCGTCATGGTGCAGAGAGCATTTCAACCCATTTCGTCATAGTGCAGAGAGCATTTCAACCCATTTTGCCATGGTGCAGGGATAAGTATTTACAGTTTTATAATGCTATTCTACACATTTTGTCATGAAGCTGACAGAAAATGTTGCAGCTTTAAAGCTAATTTCCTGCTATTCTACACATTTTGCTATCATATGCTGTCTGGGGCCATTCAGTAATCCAGCCCTGCTCCTAACCTGCTACCAAAATCACTTCTTATTGAAGTGGCTTGAAAAGAGTGTCCCGGGTTCCACAGGAGAGAGCCAGCGACCTGCAGGGCATGAGCGTCAAGGTGGACATGGTCGCCCTTTCAGTAATGTCTAGATGGGATACAGCTTTTGTCAAATTGATGTCAAAAGTTGAATTTGTTTAGCATTTTAGCTAACCATAACCCTTTCTCTTACCTTAATCTCATTTTCCTAACCTGCCACGTTAATTATCCGAACCTGCTGCATATGTTCTCCTAAACCTGCTAGTAAAAGTCAATTTTGACAAAAGCTGTATCCCTTCTAGACAAAAACCTCATCAAACTTTTGGGAGAAGGAGACCCAGGAGCCGAGGGCGTACTTTACCCTGCAGTTGAGAGCCAACCTCCCCCAACAGGTGGAGGGAGAGCTGAAGGCTCTGGAGGACAGGGTCAGGAATTGAGAGGTGGAGGGACCAGATGATTCAGAGAGAAAGTATGGACTATTGGACACTACACTATGCTGATGCTGCAATATGGTGGGGATGGGGATATGGTGGGACTGACAGAAAAGGGTCTAACAAGCTCATTTCAGTTTTGTGGAAACTGCTTTTCCTATATGTGGGTAAAATGTATGAAATTACAATGAAACGTCTTGTCTGCATGCAGTTCAGGCTACCACTCACTGTCAATGGATATATGAGTAGGTATTAGGTGATAGATCAGAACCAACGTTTAGAAGTATCTTACTGCGCTTTTAATGACATAGACTGACCAGGTGAATCCAGGTGAAATCTATGATGCCTTATTGATGTCACTTGTTAAATCCACTTCAATCAGTGTAGATGAAGGGGAAGAGACAAGTTCAAGAAGGATTTTTCATCCTTGAGACAATTGAGACATGGATTGTGTATGTCAAATCAAATCAAATCAAATCAAATTTTATTGGTCACATGCGCCGAATACAACAGGTGCAGACATTACAGTGAAATGCTTACTTACAGCCCTTAACCAACAGTGCATTTATTTTAAACAAAAAAGTAAGAATAAAACAACAACAAAAAAGTGTTGAGAAAAAAAGAGCAGAAGTAAAAATAAAGTGACAGTAGGGAGGCTATATATACAATAGAATAAAGTGACAGTAGGGAGGCTATATATACAGGGGGGTACCGTTGCATAGTCTATGTGCGGGGGCACCGGCTAGTTGAGGTAGTTGAGGTAATATGTACATGTGGGTAGAGTTAAAGTGACTATGCATAAATACTTAACAGAGTAGCAGCAGCGTAAAAAGTATGGGGTGGGGTGGCAGTGCAAATAGTCCGGGTAGCCATGATTAGCTGTTCAGGAGTCTTATGGCTTGGGGGTAGAAGCTGTTGAGAAGTCTTTTGGACCTAGACTTGGCACTCCGGTACCGCTTGCCGTGCGGTAGCAGAGAGAACAGTCTATGACTAGGGTGACTGGAGTCTTTGACAATTTTGAGGGCCTTCCTCGTATGTGTGCCATTTATAGGGTGATTGGGCAAGACAAACATGTTTAAGTGCCTTTGAACGACGTGTGGTAGTAGGTGCAAGGCGCACCGGTTTGTGTCAAGAACTGCAACACTGCTGGGTTTTTTCACACTCAACAGTTTCCTGTGTGTGTCAACAATGATCCTCCATCAAAAGGACATCCAGCCAACTTGACACAACTGTGGGAAGCATTGGAGTCAACATGGGCCAGCATCTCTGTGGAACGCTTTCGACACCTTGTTGAGTCCATGCCCCGATGAATTGAGGCTGTTCTGAAGGCAAAAGGGGGTGCAACTCAATATTAGGAAGGTGTTCCTAATGTTTGGTATACTCAGTGCCTTCAGAAAGTATTCATACCCCTTGACTTATTCCACATTTTGTTGTGTTAATGCCTGAATAAAACATTGAGTAAATGGATTGGTATTCTCACCCATTTACACACAATACCCCATAATAACAAAGTGAAAATATGTTTTTAGAAATGTTTGGAGATTTATTGAAAATAAAATACAGAAATATCTAATTTACATAAGTATGCACACCCCTGAGTCAATGCATGTTAGAATCACTTTTTGCAGCGATTACAGCTGTGAGTCTTTCTGGGTAAGTCTCTAAGAGCTTTGCACACCTGGATTGTACAATGTTGTCTTAGTAAGTAACTCTGGTGTATATTTGGCCTTGTGTTTTAGGTTATTGTCCTGCTGAAAAGTGAATTTGTCTCCGTGTCTTTTGAAAAGCAGACTGAACCATGTTTTCCTCTAGCGTTTTGCCTCTGCTTAGCTCTATTCCATTTATTTTATCCTAAAAAACTTGATGACAAGCATAAACATAACATGGTGCAGCCATCACCATGCTTGAAAATATTAATAGTGGTATTCAGTTATGTGTTGTGTTGGATTTGCCCCAAACATAACACTTTGTATTCAGGACATATAGTTAATTTCTTAGCAAAACGTTTTGCAGTTTTACTTCAGTGCCTTATTGCAAACAGAATGAATGTTTTGGAATATGTTGATTCTGTAAATGTTTCCTTCTTTTCACTCTGTCATTTAGGGTAGTATTGTGGAGTAACAACAACGTTGTTGATCCACCCTCAGCCATTAAACTTTGTAACTGTTTTAAAGTCACCAATGGCCTTATGGTGAAATCAGTGGAGGCTGCTGAGGGGAGGACAGCTCACAATAATGGCCGGAACGGTCCAAATGGAATGGCATGAAACACATTACCACGAGCGAAACTGAGTTAGGAATGAAGCCTGTATCTTTGTAGTGACTGGGTGTATTGATAAACCATCCAAAGTGTAATTAATAACTTCACCATGCTCAAAGGGATACACCCATCTTCCAATAGGTGCCCTTCTTTGTGAGGCATTGGAAAAGCGCCGTGGTCTTCGTGGTTGAATCTGTTTTAAATTCGCTGCTCGACTGAGGGACATTACAGATAATTGTATGCGTGGGGTACAGAGATGAGGTAGTCATTCAAAAATAATGTTAAACACTAGTATTGCACACAGAGTGAATCAATGCAACTTATGTGACTTGTTATGCAAATCTTACTCCTGAACTTATTTAGGCTTGCCTTAAGAAAGGGGTTGAATAAATATTGACTCGAGAAAGTTCCTTTTTTCATTTTGTATTTTTTTAATGTCTAAAAACATTATTCCACATTATGGGGTTGTGTGTAGGCCAGTGACACAACATCTCAATGTATTCCATTTTAATGAGATATGTAAAATGTTGGACCAATAAGACCAAAATATTTCATGGGAATTTAATGTAAAGGTTTTGATTACAGTGCAATTAATAAACAACCATGAATTCAGTCCCAATTGTTCATCTGGTTTAAAACTCAATATAAAACTGACACAATAACTTCTAAATAGATATAAAGTTAAAATAGATAATATTATTATTCTGGTAACTGCACAAAAGATGCAGAGAAACAGTGACTAGTAGATGTTAACACCATTCTGCCGTCATGTAGACATACTTCACCAACTTCCTGTCTTGTATCAGACCACTGTCTCTCCAACTAACTGTGTCTTCTCTCCTCAGTCATCATTGACTTTATATGGTCTTAAACTGCCTTCAGTAAGATAGTTGAACTCAGCAGTTCCTCTATACTGGAACCCATTAAACAATGCTCTGTGAACTCAACACACAATAAATTGGCTCAAAATAAAGAGTAGCCTACATCATCGTATCACCACTATAGTAGCAGTTAAACACTTTTCATCCCAGTAAATTCTACAAATATGCAGATAATCAAAGAGCACACAAATATAAAAGTAACTAAAGTACCAATAGAAAACAAATACATAATGACATTAATCTACATTAACACTTAATACCTATTGGCAAAATACTTAACATGCACCTCTTTTATTCACTTGTACATAAAGCCCATCTAGGCAGTTACGTGGTGGTTCCTGGTCCCCTCTCCCGACCGTGGCCTGGTTAGAGAACACCGTCCCAACCGGGGAGTTCTGAGGAGAGAACACAGAGAAAGGAACAGGTGTCAGGACAGACACTTCAGAAGAAGAATGACTTCATAGTTACAGTTGGTTATACAACACAGTATTCATTCAATTCTTCCTTAAATGCACATTCTAGATGGGTTTTAAAAGATGACTCTAACATTCCCACCTGTCCCTATGAACGGTCTGTCATTTCAAACCCATTGGAGAGTCTAGATGTTCTCCTCCTCCTGGAAGACAAGAATAAATCATTTAGGTTTTCATATACAAAAGCACAAACAGCATGATATATATGTTTGCATTGAGGCTTGGAATAGCTTATTACCATGCAAAGAACACGATCAGGCTGAAAAGGAAAAGCAACGCCAAGGTTTTTCCTATAATCTCATAAACCTTTGGGTTAACAGGCTCCTCTTGCCCTGTAAATAAAGCACATATTATGGTCATCTGTTCCAAAAAGAGGAAACATTTTGCACATTGTCTAATATTACAAATTACACGTGTACTGTAGATGTACAGATGTAAGATCTTAATTTTACCAGTATTGTTGCAGCAAAATAATCCTGCAGCAAAAGGATTTTAACGTTTAGTCCATAATGTTGTTCCATTGGTGGTTAGGCTATTAGCTGGCCAAAATAAGGCTACATGAAAAGTGCAATACTATTAATACAACCATGTTTTGGTGCAGGTGTTCTGTGAATTTATGTAAATCACAAAGCTTATCTGCATTTCCCACGGTGCAAGAAACTTCTCAGCAACAAAATAGTAATCAATTTAAGATCCTACAACTGTATCATGCCTAGATACATATAGCAGGCATGCTTTATCTGGTCTGTTCCACAAAAACAAGTATATATCTTCTACATTATATCTATCTATCTCTATATTGTTCTTAATGTTGTGTCATATTGAATGTGCCACTGCTTCTACCTATAATAGCCAGCTTCTCTTCCTCTGACTTCCCACGGCCGTGACTATTTCTTGCTTCACAGTAGTACAGTCCTCCATCACCAACAGTCACATTGAGGGTGTAACTCTGTCCAGATGCTACCTGTGTTGGTTTACCCCCACTGATCTGGAACCAGGTGAAGTTTGTCACAGGAGGGTTGGCTGTACTGCTGCAGGTCAGATTAACACAGCTGCCCACTAATACTGGATCAGCTGGACTGATGGAGGCTGAGGTGTCCTTAGGAGAGACTGAGGGAGAGGGGCTCATTGTCACGATCGTCGTAGAGAGTAGACCAATGCGCAGCGTTAGTTGCGAACATACTTAACTTTATTATCTTCAGTGATAATATGAACAACAAAACGAAACGTGCAGTCCTACGGTTAACACAACCAACAAGGAACAAACCAAACGGAAACAAGATCCCACAAACACTAAGGGAAACAGACTGTTTAAATATGGCTCCCAATCAGAGACAACCAGCAACAGCTGACACTCGTTGCCTCTGATTGGGAGCCACTCTGGCCAACATAGAAATACCACAACTAGAACTCCCACACAGAACATAAACACATGGAATCTACACACCCTGGCTCATCATATAGAGTCCCCAGAGCCAGGGTGTGACAGTACCCCCCCCCAAAGGCGCAGACTGCGACCGCGCCTCAACAAAACCCAAACAGGGGAGGGCTGGGTGGTCATTCCACGCACCAAGCCAGGGGTGCGAGTCGTCAGCCCGGTAAGGCCCGTTCCGGCTCCACGCACCAAGCCAGGGGTGCGTATCGTCAGCCCGGTCCGGCCCATAGCTGCTCCACGCACCAAGCCAGGGGTGCGCATCGTCAGCCCGGTCCGGCCCGTTCCTGCTCCACGCACCAAGCCAGGGGTGTGCGTCGTCAGTCCGGCACAACCCGTGCCTGGGTCACCGGTGCCTGGTCAGGTACCGGTCAGCTGCTCCACACCGGAGCTGAAGCTATCCGCTCCTACGATGTCCAGTTCAGCTCCAGCCAGCGGGGCCAGACCGGACCAGGGGCGCTACGGGGGGATTATTGGAGGGTGGTGGTCTAGCCCGGAGCCGGAACCGCCTCCGAGGAGGAATGCCCACCCAGCCCTCCCCTGGTTTGTTTATGTTCAGCCACGGTCGCAGTCCGCACCTTTGGGGGGGTACTGTCACACCCTGGCTCTGGGGACTCTATATGTTGACCCAGGGTGTGTAGATTCCATGTGTTTATGTTCTGTGTGGGAGTTCTAGTTGTGGTATTTCTATGTTGGCCAGAGTGGCTCCCAATCAGAGGCAACGAGTGTCAGCTGTTGCTGGTTGTCTCTGATTGGGAGCCATATTTAAACAGTCTGTTTCCCTTAGTGTTTGTGGGATCTTGTTTCCGTTTGGTTGTTTCTGTGTTAACTGTAGGACTGCACGTTTCGTTTATTGTTTTGTTGTTGTATTATCACTTTAGATAATAAAGTTAAGTATGTTCGCAACTAACGCTGCGCACTGGTCTACTCCCTCGAACGATCGTGACACTCATTTAGAATGTATCTGGATGTGGTATATTGAACAGTCTAATCAAAACCACTCTATGATAATCATCAGTGAAAACATGATAGAATTATCTATTCTACAGGACACTGGGACTAAATCTTACATGAAACGTGAAGCATCATGGTATGTTCAGCTGTCTTGTTGCTTGTCCCTACTGGGTAGACTGCAGTACAAGTGATGTTCTTCTCATGATGAAGGTATGATGGAGTGAAAGTCACCGTGGAGAGAACTGATTTGGTTTGGTCTGGATTCTCCTGCAGTTGGTTCTCAGGTGTGAACTGTGTTGGGAGAGTCCATGCCAGCTCAGGGGGGTGTTCAGGACAGGGAGCGACAGCAGAGCAGTTCAAACTGACAGGGGTCCCTTCCTGCACCTCACCTGAGACAGTAATGATGGGGCTGGGAGGCAAATCTGTAATACATTGCAGATAAATATATTTTACACTGACAGGCACACTGTCTACTTGGTCTTATTCTACTCATATCATTTTAGAAAAGTTGATAAAAGTTAAATAGTCTCTTACCCATGACAACTATTTCAACATACTTTTCAGGGTATGTTAAACGGAATGGTTGACTTTCAATCCTGAAGAAGTATTTATCAGAGTAACTTGTGGTTACATTGAAGAAGACTGTGGTGCAGTTCTGCTGGGACATGTTTCCAGTTATCTTCCCTTGATATCTGTTGACCTTCTTACCACTGTTAAATACAACATTGTTCGGACTCTGAGCAAACTGTGGTGATTCTTTAATCCACACTCCAGAGGTAAGTATTGTGCTGTCAAATGAATAGACATATTGGTAAGGATTATCAAATGCACATGGGATTTGCACACAGGAGCCAGTCAGTACATCCAGTCTATCTGGCATTGTGGCGATCAAACCTCGTTGGCCAAAACAGGCCAAAACACCTGCAACATAAAGGACAACATCAGGGAGGTTCTGTGATCTTTTCAGTACAGTCACTCTCTCCCAATATTCTACCTCTGCAGCAAAACATATGAACTCATTTCAATGTACAGGTGATTCCTGATGTCCTGACTCCATGCCCTAAACTGGATTATGGACATATCTGGAGCAAAGAATGTTTGAATCCAGAATATTAAACTATACTTATCAGGAGTCAACTGTACACTTTTCTACACATTGAGACAGATGGGAATATAGCTCATACCATGAAATATCATGACTTGTGCTTATTCCTCTGTCTGATTCATAACTAGTTGTTGCTGTGTGGAAGACTCACCTGACATAAAGAGGCCAATGAGAAAAAACATGTTCTCAGGACAAGCCATGTGAGAACTCACACACTACTGATCACCTGAAACAGGACAAACATACACTTACTGGTAGAGTAGCTTAACTCACACAACACATTGCATTGAACCATCCCAATATCAAATACACTGTGTACAAAAGTATGTGGACACCCCAACAAATGAGTGGACTTGGCTATTTCAGCCACACCCGTTGCTGACAGGTCTATAAAATCGAGCACACAACCATGCAATCTCCATACACAAACATTGGCATTAGAATGGCCATGCTGAAGAGCTCAGTGTCTTTCAATGTGGCACCGTCATAGGTCACATTTCTGCCCTGCTAGAGCTGCCCCGGTCAACTGTAAGTGCTGTTATTGTGAAGTGGAAATGTCTAGGAGCAACAACGGCTGAGCCGCGAAGTGGTCGGCCACACAAGCTCATAGAACGGGACCGCCGAGTGCTGAAGTGGGTAGCTCGTAAAAATCGTCTGTCCTCGGTTGCAACACTCACTACCGAGTTCCAAACTGCCTCTGGAAGCAACGTCAGCACAAGAACTGTTCGTTCGGGAGCTTCATGAAATGAGTTTTCATGGCTGAGCAGCCGCCCACAAGCCTAAGATCACCATGCGCAATGCCAAGCATCGACTGGAGTGGTCTAAAGCTCGCCGCCATTGGATTCTGGAGCAGTGGAAACGCGTTCTCTGGAGTGATGAATCACGCTTCACCATCTGGTAATCAGACGGATGAATCTGGGTTTGGCGGATGCCAGGAGAACGCTACCTGACCAAATGCCTAGTGCCAACTGTAAAGTTTGGTGGAGGAGGAATAAAGGTCTGGGGCTGTTTTTCATGGTTCGGGCTAGGCCCCTTAGTTCCAGTGAACAGAAATCTTAATGCTACAGCATACAATGACGATTCTGTGCTTCCAACTTTGTGTCAACAGTTTGGGAAAGGCTCTTTCCTGTTTCAGCATGACAATGCTCCCGTGCACAAAGCGAGGTCCATACAGAAATGGTTTGTCGAGATCGTTGTGGAAGAACTTGACTGACCTGCACAGAGCCCTGACCTCAAACCCATTGAAACCCTTTGGGATGAATTGGAACGCCGACTGCGAGCCAGGCCTAATCGCCCAACGTCAGTGCCCGACCTCACTAAGGCTCTTGTGTCTCAATGGAAGCAGTCCACAAAGCAATTTTCCTAAATCTAGTGGAAAGCCTTCCCAGAAGAGTGGAGGCTGTTATAACAGCAAAGGGGGGACCAACTCCATATTAATGCCCATGATTTTGGAATGAGATGTTTGATGAGAAGGTGTCCACATACTTTTGATCACGTAGTGTATGTCTTTCAGATGTGAAGCTAATACATGAACGGATAACAGTACTTTGCACATATTGAATTTCATTACTTGTAATTCATTTCCTAAATTTAATCTGAACATTAAAATGTAAAGATAAGATAGTGAAGAAGTCGACACTTGCCTTCCAATGATGTAAACGGTCCACAGGAGAGACTATCACACACCCATAGTGTGGTCTGACAAGATAAAGTGATGAAATTCATGTGGCACATCTCACATCTCATCAGTGACGTACTTCCTAATAAGAGTGTGAGAAATTATTTTAAAAGAATACTACAGTATTTATATAACAGGATGCTTGAATAGTCTATGTACTGGGTGTCCTCATCAGTTGTGAAAACACTGTATGCATAAATAAGTGCTCAGAACATTTCAATTTTCTAATGAACCTTCTGCTCTGCTAATGAACCTTCTGTTTCTGTCACTTGAGACATTGCAGAGGTGGCCTTAATCATGTTCCACCAGTTTCAAATGAAATGGGCCTTAGTTGTCCACTGACTGATTCTAAAGACAAATTATGTTTTATCCACTGATTCAACAGCTTTATATGGCCTATACATTTAATTAAATGTGACTTAATGGGGGTAGAAGAACACCTCAACAGCATTTTGAAACAGGCCCCCAAATTGCTAAGTCCGCCCCTGGTACATCAATAAATATAATAAAGGAAACTTTAGGTAATATAACCATCTCCCTCTCCCCTGTCTCCCAGGCTTCTATGGGAATGTATGTGGGATTAAAACATATAGTTAAATCATGAACCAAAATCCACTATTAATTTCTTTAAGACAGAAAAAAAAGTTACAATTGAATTCGATACAAAACATTTCGATACACATAATTTTTTTACATGAAAAACAGACTTGGTATGTAACAGAGTAACTATAATTGTATCTGACTGATTCTCACACACCACTCAACTTCTATTGCACTAACTTCCTGTTTTTCTTGTTTCACTTCCTTTTTGAGGTCTATTTCCCCCCAGGAGTTTACTTACTATATTTAAACCCATTTTGCCATGGAGCAGAGAGAAAAATGTAGAGTTTTATAATGCTATTCCACACATTTTGTCCTGAAGCTGATCAGAAATGTTGCTGTTTTTAAGCAAATGTCCTGATATTCAACACATTTTGCTATCATATGCTATCTGGGGCCGTTCGGTAATCGGGCCCTACTCCCAAAATGACTTCTTATTGAAATTTCATGAAAAGAGCATGGCCGTGGTGCCACAGGAAGGAGCCAGTGACCTGCAGGGCCTGGGCGGCAAGGTGTACATGGGCACCCTCTTCGACGATGATGTGTAGATGGGATACAGCTTTTGTCAAATGAATGTCAAAAGTTGAATTTTTTTAGCATTTCAGCTAACCCTAACCCTTTTCTTTACATCAGTCTAATTTTCCTAACCTGCTACGTTAATTATCCGAACCTGCTGCATAAATTGCTTTAAACCTGCTAGCAAAAGTCAATTTTGTCAAAAGCTGTATCCCTTCTAGAATGAAAAAACCTCTTCGACCTACCCAAGGCCTTCTGGGAGAAGGAGACCCAGGAGCCGAGGGCGTACTTTACCCAGCAGTTGAGAGCCGACCTCCCCCAACAGGTGGAGGGAGAGCTGAAGGCTCTGGAGGACAGGGTCAGGAATTGAGAGGTGGAGGGACCAGATGATTCAGAGAGAGAAGAGAGAAAGTATGGACTATTGGACACTACACTATGCTGATGCTGCAATATGGTGGGATGGGGATATGGTGGGACTGACAGAAAAGGGACTAACAAGCTCATTTCAGTTTGGTGGAAACTGCTTCTCCTATATGTGGGTAAAATGTATGAAATTACAATGAAACGACTTGTCTGCATGCAGTTCAGGCAACCACTCACTGTCAATGGATATATGAGTAGGTATTAGGTGATAGATCAGAACCAACGTTTAGCAGTATCTTACTGCGCTTTCCATGACATAGACTGACAAGGTGAATCCAGGTTAAATCTATGATGCCTTATTGATGTCACTTGTTAAATCCACTTCAATCAGTGTAGATGAAGGGGAGGAGACAAGTTCAAGAAGGATTTTTAAGCCTTGAGACAACTGAGACATGGATTGTGTATGTGTGCCATTTATAGGGTGATCGGGCAAGACAAAAAAAATGTAAGTGCCTTTGAACAAGGTGTGGTAGTAGGTGCAAGGCACACCGGTTTGTATCTAGAACTGCAACACCGCTGTTTTTTTTTCGCACTTAACAGTTTCCTGTGTGTATCAACAATGATCCTCCATCTAAAGGACATCCAGCCAACTTGACACAACTGTGGGAAGCATTGGAGTCAACATGGGCCAGCATCCCTGTGGAACGCTTTCGGCACCTTGTTGAGTCCATGCCCCGATGAATTGAGGCTGTTCTGAAGGCAAAAGGGGGTGCAACTCAATATTAGGAAGGTGTTCCTAATGTTTGGTATACTCAGTGCCTTCAGAAAGTATTCATACCCCTTGACTTATTCCACATTTTGTTGTGTTAATGCCTGAATAAAACATTGATTATGTATTTGTTTTCTCACCCATTTACACACAATAACCCATAATAACAAAGTGAAAATATGTTTTTAGAAAAGTTTGGAGTTTTATTGAAAATGAAATACAGAAATATTTCATTTGCATAAGCATTCACACCCCTGAGTCAATGCATGTTAGAGTCACTTTTTGCAGCGATTACAGCTGTGAGTCTTTCTGGGTAAGTCTCTAAGAGCTTTGCACACCTGGATTGTACAACATTTGCACATCATTCTTAAAACAATTCTTCAAGCTCTTTCAATTTGGTTGTTAATCATTGCTAGACAGCCATTTTCAAGTCTTGCAATAGATTTTCATGCCGATCGAAACTGTAACAATGCCACTTAGGAACATTCAATGTTGTCTTAGTAAGCAACTCTGGTGTATATTTGGCCTTGTGTTTTAGGTTATTGTCCTGCTGAAAAGTGAATTTGTCTCCCAGTGTCTTTTGAAAAGCAGACTGAACCAGGTTTTCCTCTTGCGTTTTGCATGTGCAAAAGTGTAATTAATAACTTCACCATGCTCAAAGGGATATTAAATGTCAGATTTGTTTTCTTTTTACCAATCTACCATTGGTGCCCTTTTTTGCGAGGCATTGGAAAAGCTCCCTGGTCTTTGTGGTTGAATCTGTTTGAAATTCGCTGCTCTACTGAGGGACCTTTAAGATAATTGTATGTGTGGGGTACAGAGATGAGGTAGTCATTCAAAAATCATGTTAAACACTATTATTGCACAGAGAGTGAGTGCATGCAACTTATTATGTGACTTGTTAAGCAAATCTTTACTCCGGAAATAATTTAGGCTTGCCATAAGAAAGGGGTTGAGGAAAGGGGTTGAATACTTATTGACTTGTAAAAATGTTTTAAAACATAATTCCACATTATGGGGTATTGTGTGTAGGCCAGTGACACAAAATCTCAATTTAATCCATTTAAATTAGATATGTAAAAGGTTGGACCAATAAAATCCAAAAGATTTAATTGAAGTTGAATGTTAAGTTTTATTTGTATGAATTAACAATATTAAAATCAGCCTAAATTGTTTGTCTTGTTTAAAACTCAACATAAAACTGACACAATAACTTCTAAATAGATATAAAGTTAAAATAGATAATATTATTATTCTGGTAACTGCACAAAAGATGCAGAGAAACAGTGACTAGTAGATGTTAACACCATTCTGCCGTCATGTAGACATACTTCACCAACTTCCTGTCTTGTATCCGACCACTGTCTCTCCAACTAACTGTGTCTTCTCTCCTCAGTCATCATTGACTTTATATGGTCTTAAACTGCCTTCAGTAAGATAGTTGAACTCAGCAGTTCCTCTATACTGGAACCCATTAAACGGATGCTCTGTGAACTCAACACTCAAAATGAATTGGCTAAAATAAATTATACAAAGTGCAGATAAACTAAGAGCACACAATTATAAATGTATCAAAAGTACCAACAGAAAACAAATACACAACGACAATACTGTACGTAAAAACATTTACTACACATTGGCAAAATACTTAAAATGCACCTCTTTTATTCACTTGTGCATAAAGCCCATCTAGGTAGTTAAGGTGTGGTTCCTGGGGCCCTCTCATGGTCACATTGACTTCAGCGTACTCACTCTCCTGCCCCTGGACCCTGTTCCCATCCTGGGCTGCAGCTGGGGTCTCTTTGGGCCGTAGTTTGGAGAAGTCTATGTCACCATAATGGATCTCTTCAGGCTGGTCTTCTGCAGGTTCCACAGGTTTCTCTCTGGCTGTGGTCTGGTTAACACACACCGTCCCAACCGGGGAGTTCTGTGGAGAGAACACAGAGAGAGGAACAGGTGTAAAGTTCTAAGCTCAGTCATTTGTAAAACTCTAAAGTCAGCAGGTTACACAACACATACTGAGGGGATGTCAATGACAATGTCAATTAAACTGACAGAAGAAAATAATTACATTTTGACAACAAATGAGCTCCAATCTACAGAAAACATTGTCAAAGTCCAACAGCTATTCTGTTATCATTCAATGTTCTCACAAGACGTAGCATTGCTATCAGTGTGGTCATCTCCCCGTGAACTTCCTCTAAAATGATGTTAACCTCATGGCTTTGGAGAGTTTCATCATTAATTCAGTACTTCCTTAGATACACTTTGTAGATGTGTTTTGAAAGTTGAGCCTTATTCCCACCTGTCCCTGTGGATTGTCCGTCATTTCAAGTCCATCGGGGAGCCTAGAGTTTCTCCTCCTGGAAGACATTTAAAAAGGTATTCTGAATGCACTGAGAGGGTTTTCACATGCAAAAGCACAAACACAACATAAATAAATAGTTTTGCATTGATGCCAGGAATAGTTTTTACCATCCATAAAGACTGATCAGGCTGATAAGCAGAAAGACCCCCAGAGTTCCTGCTGCAATCCCAGAAACCATTGGGTTAACAGGCTCTTCTTGCCCTGAAAATACAGCACATATTATTGTCATTTCTAACTAAAAGATCTCTAAAGTACATTACATTAACAAAAGTATGTGGACACCTGCTCGTCGAACATCTCATTCCAAAATCATGGGCATTAATATTAATATGGAGTTGGTCCCCCCTTTGCTGTTATAACAGCCTCCACTGTAGCATTAAGATTTCCCTTCACTGGAACTAAGGGTTCTAGCCCGAACCATGAAAATCAGCTCCAGACCATTATTCCTCCTCCACCAAACATAACAGCTGGACCTATGCATTGGGGAAGGTAGCGTTCTCCTGGCATCCATCAAACCCAGATTTGTCCGTCGGACTGCCAGATGGTGAAGCAGGATTCATCACTCCAGAGAACCGGTTTCCTATTCTCCAGAGTCCAATGGCGGTGAGCCTTACACCACTCCAGACGATTCTTGGCATTGCGCTTGTTGATCTTAGGCTTGTGTGCGGCTGCTCGGCCATGGAAACCCATTTCATGAAGCTCCCCACAAATAGTTATAGTGCTGACATTGCTTCCAGAGGCAGTTTGGAACTCGGTAGTGAATGTTGCAACTGAGGTCAGATTATATTTACGAACTATGCGCTTCAGCACTCAGCTGTCCCGTTTTCTGAGCTTGTGTGGCTTACCGCTTCGCGGCTGAGATGTTGTTGCTCCTAGAAGATTCCACTTCACAATAACAGCACTTACAGTGGACCGGGTTAGCTCTGGCAGGGCATAAATTTAACGAACTGACTTGTTGGAAATGTGGAATCCTACGACAGTGCCTCGTTGAAAGTCACTGAGCTCTTGAGTAAGGCCATTCTACTACCAGTGTTTGAGTATGGAGATTGCATGGCTGTGTGCTCGATTTTATACACCTGTCAGCAATGGGTGTGGCTGAAATAACCAAATCTACTAATTTGAAGGGGTGTCCACATACTCTTGTATATATAGTATATATCTAATCTAAGATTGTGCCCGACATGCCCGTTTTACCTTTAATAGCCAGCTTCTCTTCCTCTGACTTCCCACGGCCGTGACTATTTCTTGCTTCACAGTAGTACAGTCCTCCATCACCAACAGTCACATTGAGGGTGTAACTCAGTCCAGATGCTACCTGTGTTGGCAATAGGCAATATGGACTTTCAGCTCCCTCCAAAGATTTTCTATTGGGTTCAGGTCTGGAGACTGGCTAGGCCACTCCAGGACCTTGAGATGCTTCTTACGGAGCCACTCCTTAGTTGCCCTGGCTGTGTGTTTTGGGTCGTTGTCATGCTGGAAGACCCAGCCATGACCCATCTTCAATGCTCTTACTGAGGGAAGGAGGTTGTTGGCCAAGATCTCGCGATACATGGCCCCATCCATCCTCCCCTAAATACGGTGCAGTCGTCCTGTCCCCTTTGCAGAAAAGCATCCCCAAAGAATGATGTTTCCACCTCCATGCTTCACGGTTGGGATGGTGTTCTTGGGGTTGTACTCATCCTTCTTCTTCCTCCAAACACGGCGAGTGGAGTTTAGACCAAAAAGCTATATTTTTGTCTCATCAGACCACATGACCTTCTCCCATTCCTCCTCTGGATCATCCAGATGGTCATTGGCAAACTTCAGACGGGCCTGGACATGCGCTGGCTTGAGCAGGGGGACCTTGCGTGCGCTGCAGGATTTTAATCCATGACGGCGTAGTGTGTTACTAATGGTTTTCTTTGAGACTGTGGTCCCAGCTCTCTTCAGGTCATTGACCAGGTCCTGCCGAGTAGTTCTGGGCTGATCCCTCACCTTCCTCATGATCATTGATGCCCCACGAGGTGAGATCTTGCATGGAGCCCCAGACCGAGGGTGATTGACCGTCATCTTGAACTTCTTCCATTTTCGAATAATTGCGCCAACAGTTGTTGCCTTCTCACCAAGCTGCTTGCCTATTGTCCTGTAGCCCATCCCAGCCTTGTACAGGTCTACAATTTTATCCCTGATGTCCTTACACAGATCTCTGGTCTTGGCCATTGTGGAGAGGTTGGAGTCTGTTTGATTGAGTGTGTGGATAGGTGTCTTTTATACAGGTAACGAGTTCAAACAGGTGCAGTTAATACAGGTAATGAGTGGAGAACAGAAAAACTAACAGGTCTGTGAGAGCCGGAATTCTTACTGGTTGGTAGGTGATCAAATACTTATGTCATGCAATAAAATGCAAATGAATTACTTAAAAATCATATAATGTGATTTTCTGGATTTTTGTTTTAGATTCCGTCTCTCACAGTTGAAGTGTACCTATGATAAAAATTACAGACCTCTACATGCTTTGTAAGTAGGAAAACCTGCAAAATCGGCAGTGTATCAAATACTTGTTCTCCCCACTGTAAGTGCTATGAACATTGACATTTTCTAATGAACCTTCTACTTTTGCACAATTTGTTTCAGTCACTTGAGACATTGCAGAGGTGGCCTTAGCCATGTTTCACCAGTTTCAAATGAAATGGGCCTCAGCTGCCCACTGACTGATTCTTAACACAAAGTGGGGGAGGGGGGAGGGGTAAATCCCTTCTTGGGGTTAGGACAAGACAACAGCTTTTTGAAACGGGACCCCAAATCGCTAAGTAAAAGGCAATTTTGACAAAAGCTGTATCCCTTCTGAACAAAACCCTCTTGGACCTGCCCAAGGCCTTCTGGGAGAAGGAGACCCAGGAGCTGAGGGTGTCCTTTACCCAGCAGGTGAAAGCCGACCTCCCCCAACAGATGGAGGGAGAGCTGAAGGCTCTGGAGGACAGGGTCAGGAATTGAGAGGTGGAGGGACCAGATGATTCAGAGAGAGAAGAGAGAAAGTTTGGACTATTGGACACTACACTATGCTGATGCTGCAATATGGTGGGGATGGGGATATGGTGGGACTGACAGAAAAGGGACTAACAAGCTCATTTCAGTTTTGTGGAAACTGCTTTGCCTATATGTAGGTAAAATGTAAAATAATACGATGAAAATACTTGTCTGTATGCAGTTCAGGCTACCGAACACTGTCAATGGATATATGAGTAGGTATTAGGTGATAGATCAGAACAATGTTTAACAGCATCTTACTGACATCTTGCAATGAAGTATACAGTGCCTTCAGAAAGTATTGATACCCAATAATAACAAAGTGAAAATATGTTTTTAGAAATGTTTGCACATTCATTGAAAATGAAATACAAAAATATCTGATTTATATAAGTATTCACACCCCTGAATCAATACATGACTGAATCACCTTTGGCAGCGATTACAGCTGTGAGTCTTTCTGGGTAAGTCTCTAAGAGCTTTGCACACCTGGATTGTACAATAGTTGCACATTATTTTCAATAATGAGCCCCGTGTAGCTCAGTTGGTAGAGCTTGGCTCTTGCAACGCCAGGGTTGTGGGTTCGATTCCCACGGGGGGCCAGTATGAAAATAAAATAAAAATGTATGCACTCACTAACTGTAAGTCGCTCTGGATAAGAGCGTCTGCTAAATGACTGAAATATAAATAAATAAAATCTTCAAGCTCTGTCAAGTTGATTGTTTATCATTGCTAGACAGCCATTTTCAAGTCTTGCCATAGATTTTCAAGCCGATATAAGTCAAAACTGTAACTAGGCCACTCAGGAACATTCAATGTCATCTTGGTAAGCAACTTCACTGTATATTTGGCCTTGTGTTTTAGGTTATTGTCCTGCTGAAAGGTGCATTTTTTTACCAGTGTCTTTTGAAAAGCAGACTGAACCAGGTTTTCCTCCAGCATTTTTCCTGTGCTTAGCATATTTCCTAAAATACTTGATGTCAAGTGTAGCTATAAAATGGTGCAGCCATCACCATGCTTGAAAATATGAGAGTGGTACTCAGTGATGTGTTGGATTTGCCCAAAACATAAGACTTTGTATTCAGGCCATATGGCCATCAGGCCATGTCTTTGCAGTTTTACTTTAGTGCTTTATTGCAAACAGAATGCATGTTTTGGGCCCTAGCTGCCCACACTGTGTGTGTTAGCCACTGATTGAACAGCTTTATATGGCCTATACATTTCATTTCTGCCAGATATGAAACAGTTACACATAATATGTTTTTCATGTTGGGATAATCATAATAATAGCAGTTTATGTAGGGTGGGGGGGGTAAATGTCCCTTTTTGGGGGTAGAAGAACACCTCAACAGCATGTTGAAACAGGCCCCCAAATTGCTAAGTCCTCCCCTGATACATCAATAAATATAATAAAGGAAACTTTAGGTAATATAACCATCTCCCTCTTCCCTGTCTCCCAGGCTTCAATGGGTATGTATGTGGATTTTTTTATTTTATTGAGCTAAATCATAAACCAAAATCCACTATTCATTTTACACAAGACAGAAAAAGAAAGTTAACTTTGAGTTCGATACAAAACACATTGTTGTCACATCATTTTTCAACATGAAAAACAGACTTGGTATGTAACATAGTAACTATAATTGTATCTGACTGATTCTAACACACCACTCAACTTCTACTGCAATAACTTCCTGTTTTTCTTGCTTCACTTCCTCTTTGGAGTCTATTTGCCAAGCAGAGCCTGGTGGGCTGGATGCCACATAGAAACATTCTTTTCACGCCACTTCGATACGGAATGGACTTTTCCGTAGCAGGCAAGGTAAATGTGTGCAGCAAGTTAGGAGAATTATGGTTACGGGTTATGGTTAGCGAAAATGCTCTCCTAACCAGTGTCAGACTACGGCATTTGGGGCCCGCGGCACAACCCCCCCCTTTACTTACTGCATTTCAACCCATTTTGCCATGGTGCAGGGAGCATTTCAACCCATTTTGCCATGGTGCAGAGAGCATTTCAACCCATTTTGCCATGGTGCAGAGAGCATTTCAACCCATTTTGCCATGGTGCAGAGAGCATTTCAACCCATTTTGTCATGGTGCAGAGAGCATTTCAACCCATTTTGTCATGGTGCAGAGAGCATTTCAACCCATTTTGTCATGGTGCAGAGAGCATTTCAACCCATTTTGCCATGGTGCAGGGATAAGTATTTACAGTTTTATAATGCTATTCTACACATTTTGTCATGAAGCTGACAGAAAATGTTGCAGCTTTAAAGCTAATTTCCTGCTATTCTACACATTTTGCTATCATATGCTGTCTGGGGCCATTCAGTAATCCAGCCCTGCTCCTGACCTGCTACCAAAATCACTTCTTATTGAAGTGGCTTGAAAAGAGTGTCCCGGGTTCTCAGGAGAGAGCCAGCGACCTGCAGGGCATGAGCGGCAAGGTGGACATGGTCGCCCTTTCAGTAATGTCTAGATGGGATACAGCTTTTGTCAAAGGTTAAGACACCTGCTTAATCTGCACCCAGATACCAATAGGCTCAGAATACACTATACTAATACAGGGTCAAGCTCATTAGGACATGCAACGGGAAAATTTAGATCGTAGGTAGGTAGTTGTAGTTAGGTATTGTAGGTAGTTTATTTAGGTAGTTATTTAGGTAGTTATTGTAGGTTTCCGTAGGTAATTATTGTAGGTAAGTATTGTTTACGGCGGAGCCCGGCGAAGCACGAGGCTAGCTAGCTAGCGGGTAGCTACTGGTAACGTTTAGCAACGGTGGAGAGTTGTTTCCAATGTTATTTCACGCTTAAGAGTACCTGTAAATAAGCCAGCTAGCTAGCTACCTACCATTCAGCCGTTTTTCTAACCTCATTATCTGAGCCATCAACGTTAGGTAGTTAGTAGCTACTGTACTTAATTACACCTACTGATTGCAGAAGACAAATGTTAGCTGGCGTCGGGTAAGTTTGGCGTTATACATAGCTTGTCTTTGTCGAGTAAGGCTTAATTATGTATTTAGATTGTAGTTAGGTATTGTAGATAGGCCCGCAGCACGAAGCTAGCTAGCTAGCCGTTTTTTCAAACAAAGTCAACACAGTAGCCATTGCTAGCTAGCCAACACGACCAGCTAACTGTACTGCAGTAGCTAAATACAATATATTTGTGCTAGCTAGCCAACGTTTAATTTTGCTGCGTTATGAAAGGAACTAGACACGGACACGAATTATCTGTTTAGTGTGTTAACACACTATTGGTAGTTTGTTGTAACCAAGTATTGGTGCTAAACTGTGTGTTATTGGATGCTAGCATGCTAGTTAGCTATGGCGTCATAGTTAGGCATCGTGGGCTGTTGTGGGTAGTTATTGTAGGTTAGCATTGTTTTCGGCGGTGCCGGTGTAGCACGGCTAGCTAGCTAGCCGTTTTTCAAACAAAGTCAACACAGTAGCCATTGCTAGCTAGCCAACACGACCAGCTAACTGTACTGTAGTAGCTAAATACAATATACTTGTGCTAGCTAGCCAACGTTTAATTATTGCTGCGTTATGAAAGGAACTAGACACGGACACGAATTATCTGTTTAGTGTGTTAACACACTATTGGTAGTTTGTTGTAACCAAGTATTGGTGCTAAACTGTGTGTTATTGGATGCTAGCATGCTAGTTAGCTATGGTGTCATAGTTAGGCATCGTGGGCTGTTGTGGGTAGTTATTGTAGGTTAGCATTGTTTTCGGCGGTGCCGGGTGTACGCAAGCTAGCTAGCTAGCCGTTTTTTCGAACAGAGTCAACACAGTAGCCATTGTGTGCTGTACTGTGGCAGCTAAATACAATTTATTTGTGCTAGCTAGCCAATGTTTAATTATTGCTGCGTTATGAAAGGAAGTAGACATGACACGAATTATCTGTTTAGTGTGTTAACACACTATTGGTGGTTTGTTGTGACCAAGTGTTGGTGCTAAACTGTGTGTTATTGGATGCTAGCATGCTAGTTAGCTATGGTGTCATAGTTAGCTAGCTGAATAAAGTGGGTTGAGTCTATTCCTTGAAACATTGAACCGCTGTGGTTCACAACAATTCTGATTTCTAAAGGTGGAAGTTGGGAGAGTTTTTGTTCGGGTGGTTCAGTGAAACAATTATAGTTTCTGAGGTGGACGTTTTGGTGAGAGAGGCCCTGCTCTCTCCTCTCCCAGATGTTTAGTTCATTTCATTCCGATCTCCTCTGCATTATTGTAGCCATTTGCTACAGCCTGTCAGCTATGCCTCTGCCTATCCCTGTTCTCTCCTCTCTGCACAGGCTACACAAACGCCTCACACCGCGTGGCTGCTGCCTCTCTAACCTGGTGGTCCCTGCACGCACCCCACACCTGGAGTTCCAGGTCTCAGGCAGCCTCTGGAACTGCCGTTCTGCTGCCAACAAAGCTGACTTCATCCCAGCCTATGCTAACCTCCAGTCCCTCGACTTCCTGGCGCTGACGGAAACATGGATTACCACTGAAAACACTGCTACTCCTACTGCTCTCTCCTCGTCTGACCATGTGTTCTCGCATACCCCGAGAGCATCTGGTCAGAGGGGTGGTGGCACAGGAATCCTCATCTCTCCCAAGTGGACATTCTCAATTTTTCCCTTAACCCATCTGTCTATCTCCTCATTTGAATTCCATGCTGTCACAGTCACTAGCCCATTTAAGCTTAATATCCTTGTCATCTATCGCCCTCCAGGTTCCCTTGGAGAGTTCATCAATGAGCTTGACGCCTTGATAAGTTCCTTTCCTGAGGATGGCTCACCCCTCACAGTTTTGGGGGATTTCAACCTCCCTACGTCCACATTTGACTCATTTCTCTCTGCCTCCTTCTTTCCACTCCTCTCCTCTTTTGACCTCACCCTCTCACCGTCCCCCTACTCACAAGGCAGGCAATACGCTTGACCTCATCTTTACTAGATGCTGCTCTTCTACTAATCTCACTGCAACTCCCCTCCATGTCTCCGACCACTACTTTGTTTCCTTTTCTCTCTCGCTCTCCTCCAACACTACTCACTCTGCCCCTACACAGATGGTAATGCGCCGCCGCAACCTTCGCTCTCTCTCTCCCACTACTCTCTCCTCTTCCATCCTATCATATCTTCCCTCTGCTCAATCCTTCTCCCTCCAATCTCCTGATTCTGCCTCCTCAACCCTCCTCTCCTCCCTTTCTGCATCCTTTGACTCTCTGTGTCCCCTATCCTCCCGGCCGGCTCGGTCCTCCCCTCCAGCTCCGTGGCTTGATGACTCATTGCGAGCTCACAGAACAGAGCTCCGGGCAGCGGAGCGGAAATGGAAGAAAACTAAACTCCCTGCCGACCTGGCATCTTTTCACTCCCTCCTCTCTTCACTTCCTCCTCCTTTTCTTCATCTGTTTCTGCTGCTAAGGCCACTTTCTACCACTCTAAATTCCAAGCATCTGCCTCTAACCCTAGGAAGCTCTTTGCCACATTTTCCTCCCTGCTGAATCCCCCTCTCTCTCTGTGGATGACTTCGTCAACCACTTTGAAAAAGAAGGTTGACGACATCCGATCCTCGTTTGTTTAGTCTAATGACACTGCTGGTCCTACTCACGCTGCCCTACCCTATGCTTTGACTTCTTTCTCCCCTCTCTCTCCAGATAAAATCCTGCGACTTGTGACTGCAGGCCGCCCAACAACCTGCCCGCTTGACCCCATCCCCTCCTCTCTTCTCCAGACCATCTCCGGTGACCTTCTCCCCTACCTCACCTCGCTGATCAACTCATCCTTGACCGCTGGCCATGTCCCTTCCGTCTTCAAGAGATCGAGAGTTGCACCCCTTCTCAAAAAACCAACACTCGATCCCACTGATGTCAACAACTACAGACCAGTATCCCTCCTTTCTTTTCTTTCCAAAACTATTGAGCGTGCCGTCTTTAGCCAACTCTCTTGCTATCTCTCTCAGAATGACCTTCTTGATCCAAACCAGTCAGGTTTCAGGACTGGTCATTCAACTGAGACTGCTCTTCTCTGTGTCACGGAGGCTCTCCGCACTGCTAAAGCTAACTCTCTCTCCTCTGCTCTTGTCCTTCTAGACCTGTCTGCTGCCTTTGATACTGTGAACCATCAGATCCTCCTCTCCACCCTCTCCGAGCTGGGCATCTCCGGCGCGGCTCACTCCTGGATTGCGTCCTACCTGACCGGTCGCTCCTACCAAGTGGCGTGGCGAGAAGCTGTCTCCGCACCACGTGCTCTCACCACTGGTGTCCCCCAGGGCTCAGTTCTAGGCCCTCTCCTATTCTCCCTATACACCAAGTCACTTGGCTCTGTCATATCCTCACATGGCCTCTCATCTCATTGCTACGCTGACGATACACAACTAATCTTCTCCTTTCCCCCTTCTGATAACCAGGTGGCGAATCGCATCTCTGCATGTCTGGCAGACATATCAGTATGGATGACGGATCACCACCTCAAGCTGAACCCTGGCAAGACGGAGCTGCTCTTCCTCCCGGGGAAGGACTGCCCGTTCCATGATCTCGCCATCACGGTTGACAACTCCGTTGTGTCCTCCTCCCAGAGTGTGAAGAGCCTTGGCGTGACCCTGGACAACACCCTGTCGTTCTCCGCTAACATCAAGGCGGTGACCCGATCCTGCAGGTTCATGCTCTACAACATTCGGAGAGTACGACCCTGCCTTACACAGGAAGCGGCACAGGTCCTAATCCAGGCACTTGTCATCTCCTGTCTGGATTACTGCAACTCGCTGTTGGCTGGCCTCCCTGCCTGTGCCATTAAACCCCTACAACTCATCCAGAATGCCGCAGCCTGTCTGGTGTTCAACCTTCCCAAGTTCTCTCACGTCACCCCCCTCCTCCGCACACTCCACTGGCTTCCAGTTGAAGCTCGCATCCGTTACAAGACCATGGTGCTTGCCTATGGAGCAGTGAGGGGAACGGCACCTCCGTACCTTCGGGCTCTGATCAGTCCCTACACCCAAACGAGGGCATTGCGTTCATCCACCTCTGGCCTGCTGGCTCCCTTCATCTGCGGAAGCATAGTTCCCGCTCAGCCCAGTCAAAACTGTTCGCTGCTCTGGCACCCCAATGGTGGAACAAGCTCCCTCACGACGCCAGGACAGCGGAGTCACTCACCACCTTCCGGAGACATTTGAAACCCCACCTCTTTAAGGAATACCTGGGATAGGATAAAGTAATCCTTCTACCCCCCAAAAAAAAAAAAAAAAAAAGTGTAAAGTGGTTTTCCCACTGGCTATAGGGTGAATGCACCAATTTGTAAGTCGCTCTGGATAAGAGCGTCTGCTAAATGACGTAAATGTGCCCTTGAGCAAGGCACTTAACCCTAATTGCTCCTGTAAGTCGCTCTGGATAAGAGCGTCTGCTAAATGACTAAAATGTAAAAAAAAAAAAAAATGTCAAATGTCAAATTGATGTCAAAAGTTGAATTTGTTTAGCATTTTAGCTAACCATAACCCTTTCTCTTACCTTAATCTCATTTTCCTAAACTGCCACGTTAATTATCCGAACCTGCTGCATTAGTTCTCCTAAACCTGCTAGTAAAAGTCAATTTTGACAAAAGCTGTATCCCTTCTAGACAAAAACCTCATCAAACTTTTGGGAGAAGGAGACCCAGGAGCCGAGGGTGTACTTTACCCAGCAGTTGAGAGCCGACCTCCCCCAACAGGTGGAGGGAGAGCTGAAGGCTCTGGAGGACAGGGTCAGGAAGTGAGAGGTGGAGGGACCAGATGATTCAGAGAGAGAAGAGAGAAAGTATGGACTATTGGACACTACACTATGCTGATGCTGCAATATGGTGGGGATGGGGATATGGTGAGACTGACAGAAAAGGGACTAACAAGCTCATTTCATTTTGGTGGAAACTGCTTTGCCTATATGTGGGTAAAATGTATGAAATTACAATAAAACGACTTGTTTGCATGCAGTTCAGGCAACCACTCACTGTCAATGGATATATGAGTAGGTATTAGGTGATAGATCAGAACCAACATTTAGAAGTATCTTACTGCGCTTTTCATGACATAGACTGACAAGGTGAATCCAGGTTAAATCTATGATGCCTTATTGATGTCACTTGTTTAATCCACTTCAATCAGTGTAGATGAAGGGGAGGAGACAAGTTCAAGAAGGATTTTTAAGCCTTGAGACAACTGAGACATGGATTGTGTATGTGTGCCATTGATAGGGTGATTGGGCAAGACAAAAAAATGTAAGTGCCTTTGAACAAGGTGTGGTAGTAGGTGCAAGGCGTACCGGTTTGTGTCAAGAACTGCAACACTGTTGGGTTTTTTCGCACTTAACAGTTTCCTGTGTGTATCAACAATGATCCTCCATCTAAAGGACATCCAGCCAACTTGACACAACTGTGGGAAGCATTGGAGTCAACATGGGCCAGCAACCCTGTGGAACGCTTTCGACACCTTGTTGAGTCCATGCCCCGATGAATTGAGGCTGTTCTGAAGGCAAAAGGGGGTGCAACTCAATATTAGGAAGGTGTTCCTAATGTTTGGTATACTCAGGGCCTTCAGAAAGTATTCATACCCCTTGACTTATTCCACATTTTGTTGTGTTAATGCCTGAATAAAACATTGATTATGTATTTGTTTTCTCACCCATTTACACACAATAACCCATAATAACAAAGTGAAAATATGTTTTTAGAAAAGTTTGGAGTTTTATTGAAAATGAAATACAGAAATATTTAATTTGCTTAAGCATTCACACCCCTGAGTCAATGCACTTTTTGCAGCGATTACAGCTGTGAGTCTTTCTGGGTAAGTCTCTAAGAGCTTTGCACACCTGGATTGTACAACATTTGCACATCATTCTTAAAACAATTCTTCAAGCTCTTTCAATTTGGTTGTTAATCATTGCTAGACAGCCATTTTCAAGTCTTGCAATAGATTTTCATGCCGATCGAAACTGTAACAATGCCACTTAGGAACATTCAATGTTGTCTTAGTAAGCAACTCTGGTGTATATTTGGCCTTGTGTTTTAGGTTATTGTCCTGCTGAAAAGTGAATTTGTCTCCCAGTGTCTTTTGAAAAGCAGACTGAACCAGGTTGTAACTGCCTCTGTCGCCAGTTTATTTCATATATTAGCACTTTAGTTATTTCATGTATTTGCACTTTTTATTATTTAATTTCTTCTGAATTGTACGTTTACAGCAAGACGGAACTAATTATTGGTTCCGCCCGAGTGTTGTCACCCGAGCGCCTTTAGCGACGCACCGACGAAACTTTACCGCAAAAAAAAGCGAATTATTTTTCCACTGTTATCGTGTTTAAGTGCATACTTACAAAGAAAGTATACAGAAGAAGATAAAGGACATTTAAAAGGATGTTTAGCACCTCTGTGTGATAAGCAGGAATGAGTTCTCACGGGTTGACCAGCATTAAAGCCCTGTATTCAAATCAAAACCTCTTGCCTCATGCCTGTCACTGGAGGAGCTACAGTGAGAACTCATCTGCTCTGCATGAGTAGACGAGGAAGACAGTACCAAAGAGCCGTGATCCATGGACAAGAAGGGACATCTCTACATCCAAGAGTGTGCATCTGCTCCTGACATTTACACAGCCGCAGCATCCACAGAAGAATCCAGGCGCCTTACCATGAATCCAGCTGATGCAAAGAAGCTTAAACTATTTCCCACAAGAGACTGACACATTTTTGCCTTCATATTCATACGGTATAGTTGTGTGTATGTTTAAGTGTTAACTAAGCTACAACCAAGAGACTGAATTTTGCATTTCATAGAACAACGTGATATTGATTTGTGTGAAGTAGATGTGAATATGTTCTAAAAAATAATATTAGTGGTAAAAATAGTATAAATGTGAATAGCTAATGGGAGCTGAATCACTTAGCTACAGGCCAAATTAGATTTAACCCACATTTAAGTACACCAAGTAACAATGTCAGAGCCTAGTCTTACCTCTGGGAGAAAGCACGTTAATGTAGGTGAAAGTATAGAGCAGCAGTGCATAGACATGCAATCACAGGCTACTAGAGGCACAAGAGCTAATGACCACACTTCCTCACAAGAACCACGAAGAAGCCAAAGAGACCGAAAGTTAACAGAAAAGGGCCAAGAACTGTACAATGAGCAAATAAGAAGATTTGCTCACCGTTTCACTGTGAGCTATGAGGAGGGGAAGGCTATTGCTAAAGACGCCAAGCAAGCTTTGAGTGGACAATGCTCAAACAACCTGCTACATGAACACATAAGCAAAATAAGTGCTGCCTCAGAGAATCTGAACATTGCTTATGATGAGTTAAGGCGCATAGACAACCCTGACCATGACACACGTCGCAGAATTGACACCTGTGATGCAGTAACCAGGAAGATCATCCAAACTGCAAAAGATCGTTTGGAGACAGCAGATAACGGTGGAGGAGATGAACAACGAGGCAACAGGGCGACATCGTCTATATTCAAGTCTGTAGCCTCAGACAAGATAAGTATCAAATCCCAATGCACTAAGTCCTCTCATGCTCAAAGCAGCTCCAGACATTCAAGTCGGATTTCTGTTAGCAGACAAGATGCCGCTTCTGAAGTTGCTGCCATTAAATATAATCTTAGACAAGTATCCCGTCCGTATACGTCCGCGCAATCCCAGTAAGTTCTTTTCATGTCCTCTTTAGTGACCTTTACTATCGTTACTACCATCTCTGTGGGGATGTCGTTATACCTTCTTATCCTCCATCTGGACGTCCAGCCCCCCCCCCGTCTCATATCTCCTTCCCCCAGTATGTCTAAATACCTGAGCCCAGGAACAATCCGCTGAGGGGGCTGAACATAAATACAACGGGATCTTATAATCCCATGTTGCTTGCTCATCCGCTCTGATAAGATCCCTAATCATAATTTTGAATCTTACTCCCCACCCTTCTCTGACTCCTATTTTGTAGATCACTCGCCCTTGATGGTCAGTATGTCGGGTCGCTTTCCCTTTATTTCTTAATAATGGTAAGGCCATAGCGTAATTGGTGCGAGGTGGTGGTGGATTTTGACCTACCACGACTATTGCCGAGACTATGATGCAGCTCAGGGTCACCCATATTCCCAAAAAAATACCAACCCTCTCCTGTCTTGAGTCCTTCTGCTCGGTACCACCCCATACTCACACCCTAGGAACACACTACAGTGATGATAGGTCTGGGTAGGAGATCTTCGTTGACAGAGGTGACCCCCGCACCCTGTGGCGCAGTTCCGCTCGTCAACTCTGCGTGTGCTAAGCGGTGCTTGTATGTGGTCACCTTCTTGCAGTGGGTAACATGGACCCAGGTTCCTCTCTCTGCTATTCTAATGGCCAAGGTGGTTACCAACATAACCTGATAGGGCCCTTCCCAACAGGCCTGCTTCCAGTTTTCCTTCTAGTGACTGGATGCTCACCAGTCACCTGGTTAGATAGTGGGTCACCTTCTCCTTTAGTTCACCTGTGGGGCACAAAACCTCTGACATACGGGTGTGGTTAATAAACTATCTTCACACATGTTCAGATTAATGTAACAATTTCTGACTGCATTCTCTTTTTAGACTATCTAAAAAATGTTTTTTTTTAAAGTATTTTGTCCTCTCCTTCGTATATTATCTAATACAATTAGCCTCTTCCCCCCTCTTGACACATAGTTCTGCTTATGTGTCAATTTTTTCCACCTTCCTAAACATTCCCTTAGGTTATTTATCAACCAATTGCCATGCCTTTCATTTTTTAGATTCTTTTTTGCTTCTTTATTGCTCCTCCCACTTCCTTTGTCTTTATGGCGGCTAAATTCGACTTTCATTCAGTTCAGAATCAATTAGTAATCCAATCAAACAATCTCTTATCTTGTAAAAACATTTATGTTTAGTTCAACCTCTGTTCTACCCCGGCTCTCCCGGGCTTGACCTGAAGACTGATTGTTGGACATGACAAGTCCATTTTTTTTTTAGGTCACCTAAGTATTCTGCCTAGCAGCAAAGAATAAAAACCTCTATGTTCGTGATTAACCCAGTTATCTCTAATAGCCCACCAAAAAAAAAACATCATCTTTAAACCACGACCAATGTCATCCCTCTTTACTCTTTACCATTTGGGTAACATCCCTGATATATTTATTAAAAGCTAAGACTGTTTGGGAAGAGAGCAACAACATAACCTGTTCTTCCTCCTCAGAGTTCCAAATGATTTTACCATGGGCTGCCATTGCCTTCCCATAGATAAGATCACTTGATTTCCCCGTATGCAGTACATAATGACGACCTTAGCTTTACAGAAGTCTATCCTTACCAAAAAGCTCATCATTCTTCATCTAATTGTTTTCTTCTTTTCCTTATCTACCTGACCCTATTGCTAAATCAATGATCTAGGCAATAGTTGTCTCGCCTTAGATTGTACATTCTTCTGATTACTGCAGCTTATTCCATGAATTTAGTTTCAAATATCACCCAATAAACCATTCCATCCCACAGCATAGTAAACACCACCTATGAACTGTTGAAAATTCCCTAAATTCAACATAACAACCCTTTATAAACATCATGCTGGGTGTGTTTTTATTTTATTTGAAAAACCCAATTGAAAAATAACAATCACAGATAGTTAGGCTCAACTTAATTTGGTAGCTCCCTCTTATGACCTAAATATTGCCTAACTTCATAAAATCCCTCAAAATTCCTCGAGTATACAATGATTATTTAATTGATTACTCTAAATCTGCTACATGTGATCTCATTCAAATGATCCATTATCAATTATTTGATCCACCCCCTAGTAAAATCTCTCTCAGCCTGCTTGTTTTTCAAACCTAAACAGTTTCCTTCTCTCTTTTTCTTTTATTCTCTCCCTCTAACTTCCTCTGTCTCTCTAAGTCTGTCTCTGCCTCTCCTTTTTCCCGCCAACCAGAGCCACAAATCATTCTCCTTGTCCTCAACTCAACCCTCTACTTTATCGCTACTTCCCTCCTATCATTACTGAATCAATGATAATACATTTACATTCTAGTCACCCAGCAGACGCTCCTATCCAGAGCAACCTAGTGAATACATTTTTATTATTTTAATCTTTATTTTTTTTTACTGGCCTCCCCCCGTGGGAATCGAACCCATAACCGTGGCGTTGCAAACACCATGCTCTATCAACTGAGCTCCATCCCTGCCGGCCATTTTCCCCCCTACCCTGGACGACGCTGGGCCAATTGTGCGCCGCCCATGAGTCTCCCGGTCGCTGTCGGCTGCGACAGAACCTGGTTCCGAACCAGGATCTCTAGTGGCACAGTTAGCCCTGCGATGCAGTGCCTTAGACCACTGCGCCACTCAGGATAATAATAACTGCAATAACTATCAATAATAATTATAATAACTATTACGAATTATATTGTCCTTTTTCTGATGTTCCAATTGTAGTCTATTCATTTTAGTTTAAAATATAAAGTTATTTATAACAAATCCAGAACCCACCACAGGCTGGCGCTATTCCCCCAGCACAACAGCCAATGCCACTTGCTTCCTAACCAAAATAAATTATCGTTTTAAAATCGTCCAATTATTCTGTATTTTCCCGCTAACCCATTTCAGTTCGCTATTCAATTTATTTAACTGTTCTCTCTAATTAGGCCCTAATTAATAAAACAAATACTTGCTATCGTTTATCAGCATACGTTTAATGACATTCCTACCATTTGAACGATGTCTTGTCTCTCACTCCCCCCCTCTCCTGCTCCTTCCTACATTATGGGGGAGGCACGGGAAACTTCCCTACAATCTATCTTCTTAGGAAATAATGTCATTCGTACTTGTAACATATTTTCATAGATTATTTAGAATACTACTAAAGTTATCTTATGCAATTTTTAATACACGTAAAAAAACTCTCTCTCTCCACCCATTCCTTTTTGAATAAGTGCGTCTTCCTAGTTACCCAATAACCACGCCTCAAATCTTTTATTTAGCATTTAACCAACCAAATACTAAGTAGTATCCGGTTATCATTCATACCCGCCGTTGAATTTCCTCATACACACATATTTCACCTTCTGCCATTCAAATGCCCAACACGACAGAATAGTTCAATTCAACTCTCTATTGGTTTTTCAAGTCGCTCCGGATTAGAGCGTCTGCCAACTGACCAAAAACGCAAATATTCTCCACCCTCCCACCCATTACGTACGTCTACGTTTGAGTGCGAAAGTCCAGACACATGCATAATAATATGCCATCTAGCAGACGCTTCCATCCAAAGCAACCTACAGTCATGCGTGCATAAATGTTTTATTATGGGTGGTCCCGGGGATCGAACCCACTACCTTGGCGTTACAAGCGCCGTGCTCTACCAGCTGAGCTACAGAGGACCACATCGTTGGATTTTATAGGTACCTCTCAAATAATCGCTTTGTGGTGTTTTTAGCCAATTCTTAATTGACACGAATCATTTTGTCAAACATTTGTTCGAACCCAAAATATTGACTGTCATTCTCCTTTTCCCCTGCAGTCACGATGGTTAAATATTCCTTTGTCCCAGTTAAAGCATTTTCGCGCTTAAAAAAACACACTCCCTGTCTTCAGCCCCTCCTTTCGCTTTTTTTTTCATCTAATTTTATATGCATCTGTCTACTAACTTTTTTACTTCGAGATGCCCAATAAATTCATACCTCTTCTCCCAAATGGATCCCTAAAACATATTTCTCCGATCCCTCCCTAACATATATATTTCATCTCCCGTTAATTCTCGGACTTGTTTAGAAGATGTCTTTCCCATCGTGGAACAATAAGAAATCCCTCCCCCCCTTTTTGTTTTTTAAATAATTCACTCCCGAATTATTTCCGTAGGAGCCAATCTCTTAGTGCGCCTCTTGCTTTTGTAATTAACCCTTTAAAATTATTTAACCCCTAACCCAGAGTTTCTATTTAAAACTCCGGTTTCATGAAAAGAGTAAGTTACCCAATTTTCCTCACGCGACTTATTTTTTTCCTCCACCCCTGAAATAATGATCACGTCTCCGAGGGATTAAGTCTCACACATATATGACCTTATCATCTGTTAAACTTGTTTGCACAGTTCTAGCAAATTCCCAGTCGCATATAGAATCCCGACACATCCCTCTCACATGATGATAATTATTTCCCTGTTTATACTGTCATACTGCAATTCGTACAATGACAATATTAACTTAGTTTACATTTGTGATTGCAATTCTCACTACCATGTCATTTCGGACTAGTTTTTTTTTGTAATAGCTATTTACCTCTAGGATCAATTGCGGACCCTCCCTGTCGTAATAATTATTACCTTCTTTGACTTTGGTAACTAAGTTCAACTCATTTTACCAAATCCATGAATAAAAATTACTGACCTTTTCCTTGCAGTCTGGATTAAAATGCTTTTTCAAACTTGTTAACGTCTTTATCGTTCATAAAGAGTAATCACCGGCCTGTTTATTAACCTTAACGTGGAAGGCCAGGACTCTCTAACGGATGCTATCACCCGCCCGTGCACGGATTTCGGTGTCTCTAGAACGATAAAGATGTATTAAGATCCGGCTCGAAGGACCAATCTGTCATGTGAATTTTTATCTCTAATTCGACCTAAGCTTGAATCATTACCAGAGGTTGTAAAGCTCTGGTTTTAATCATCAATGATTCAAGGTCCACAATCCATGAGTAATTATCAGTAAATTTTATTTAAGGAGAGCTCTGCTCAAAAACACAAATATCCTGTTTTTATACTCCTTGACAAACAAAGACACTATGCTCCTCCCACCTTTCTTAAACAGTTCCCGCCTTCCCCCTTGAATGGTTAGTAACGCCCCTTCTGTTAGTGGGTTGACACTACATGATAATTCTAACATTTATACTGTGTCTGGGGTGAAATTCTTTAGTCATTATTCTTAAAATCCAAATTAATCTAACACAATGCAACAACATAAGAAATTATAAAAGATTAGAATACGAACATAAAGTAAATGGCTCAGTAGAATGTACAGTGAGGGAAAAAAGTATTTGATCCCCTGCTGGTTTTGTACGTTTGCCCACTGACAAAGAAATGATCAGTCTATAATTTTAATGGCAGGTTTATTTGAACAGTGAGAGACAGAATAACAACAAAAAAATCCAGAAAAACGCATGTCAAAAATGTTATAAAATGATTTGCATTTTAATGAGGGAAATAAGTATTTGACCACTCTGCAAAACATGACTTAGTACTTGGTGGCAAAACCCTTGTTGGCAACCACAGAGGTCAGACGTTTCTTGTTCGTCAGACGTTTCAGGTTTGCACACATCTCAGGTGGGATTTTGTCCCACTCCTCTTTGTAGATCTTCTCCAAGTCATTAAGGTTTCGAGTCTGACGTTTGGCAACTCAAACCTTCAGCTTCCTCCACAGCTTTTCTACGGGATTAAGGTCTGGAGACTGGCTAGGCCACTCCAGGACCTTAATGTGCTTCTTCTTGAGCCACTCCTTTGTTGCCTTGGCAGTGTGTTTTGGTTCATTGTCATGCTGGAATACCCATCCACAACGCATTTTCAATGCACTGGCTGAGGGAAGGAGGTTCTCACCCAAGATTTGACGGTACATGGCCCCGTCCATCGTCCCTTTGATGCGGTAAAGTTGTCCTGTCCCCTTAGCAGAAAAACACCCCCAAAGCATAATGTTTCCACCTCCATGTTTGACGGTGGGGATGTTGTTCTTGGGGTCATAGGCAGCATTCCTCCTCCTCCAAACACGGCGAGTTGAGTTGATGCCATAGAGCTCGATTTTGGTCTCATCTTACCACAACACTTTCACCCAGTTCTCCTCTGAATCATTCAGATGTTCATTGGCAAACTTCAGACGGGCATGTATATGTGCTTTCTTGAGCAGGGGGACCTTGCGGGCGCTGCAGGATTTCAGTCCTTCACGGCGTAGTGTGTTACCAATTGTTTTCTTGGTGACTATGGTCCCAGCTGCCTTGAGATTGTCACGATCGTCGTATGGAGTAGACCAATGCGCAGCGTTAGTTGCAAACATATTTATTTAATGAATGAATGCACGAACAAAACAACAAAACGAAAACGTGACGTCCTCGGTATAACACAACCGACACGGCAACAAACCAAAACAGAACAAGATCCCACAAACACAAAGGGAAAACAGACAGTTTAAATATGGCTCCCAATCAGAGACAACCAGCAACAGCTGACACTCGTTGCCTCTGATTGGGAGCCACTCTGGCCAACAATGAAATACAAACTAGAACTCCCAAACATAGAAATACAACACATAGAATGACCACACCCTGGCTCAACATATAGAGTCCCAGAGCCCGGGTGTGACAGTACCCCCCCCAAAGGCGCGGACTGCGACTTCGCCTCAACTAGAACCAAACAGGGGAGGGCTGGGTGGGCATTCCTCCTCGGCGGCGGTTCTGGGTCCGGGCTTGCCCACCACCCTCCAATCATCCCACCATAGCGCCCCTGGTCCGATCTGGCCCCACTGGCTGGAGCTGAACTGGACATAGTAGGAGCGGATAGCTTCAGCTCCGCTGTGGAGCAGCTGACCGGTACCTGATTAGGCACCGGTGACCCAGGCACGGGTTGTGCCGGACTGACGACGCGCACCCCTGGCTTGGTGCGTGAGGCAGAAACGGACCGGACCGGGATGACGATACGCACCCCTGGCTTGGTGCGTAGAGCAGGAACGGGCCTTACCAGGCTGACGACCCGCACCCCTGGCTTGGTGCGTGGAGCAGCAACGGGCCGGACCGGGCTGACGATGCGCACCCCTGGCTTGGTGCGTGGAGCCGGAACAGGCCTCACCGGACTGACGACTCGCACCCCTGGCTTGGTGCGTGGAGCATCAACGGGCCGGAACGGGCTGACGATGCACACCCCTGGCTTGGTGCATGGAGCTGGAACGGGCCTTACCGGGCTGACGACTCGCACCCCTGGCTTGGTGCGTGGAGCCGGAACGGGCTTTACCGGGCTGACGACTCGCACCCCTGGCTTGGTGCGTGGAGCAGCAACGGGCTTTACCAGGCTGACGACTCGCACCCCTGGCTTGGTGCGAGTAGCAGGAACGGGCTGGACCAGGCTGACGACTCGCACCCCTGGCTTGGTGCGAGTAACAGGAACGGGCTGGACCAGGCTGACGACGCGCACCGTAGGCTTGGTGCGTGGAGCAGCAACAGGCCTTACCAGGCTGACGTCTCGCACCCCTGGCTTGGTGCGAGTAGTAGGAACAGGCCGGACCGGGCTGGCGACGCGCACCGTAGGCTTGGTGCGAGTGGCAGGAACAGGCCGGGCCGGGCTGGCGATGCGCACCGTAGGCTTGGTGCGAGGGGCAGGAACAGGCCGGGCCGGGCTGGCGACGCGCACCGTAGGCTTGGTGCGTGAGGCAGGAACAGGCCGGGCCGGGCTGGCGACGCGCACCGTACACTTGGTGCGAGGGGCCGGAACAGGCCGGACCGTACTGGGGACACACACCACTGGCTCTACCCCGGGATCTGGAACGGGCCGGACCGGACTGGTAACACACCCCAGTACCTCTCGCCGTGCCTCTACACCTTCCTTCCCTACTTTGACCAGTGGCCCCCGTAACCTGGTGGCCTTCTGAATTCGAACCTTTTCTGCCTCCGTCAGCCCCGTCGTCCATGCCCTGTGCCCCCCCCTAAAAATGTTTTGGGGTTGCCTCTCGTCCGGCCGACGCCGACAATGATTACGCCGTTGCTCCTCTCTCCATCGCGCTTCTACCGTCTCACTCCATGGCCGGCGATCCATCCCGGCCAGGATTTCCTCCCAGGTCCAGGACCCCTGTCCGTCCAAGATCTGCTCCCACGTCCAGGCTGCCTGCTCCTGGACACGCTGCTTGGTCCTGGTATGGTGGGATCTTCTGTCACGATCGTCGTATGGAGTAGACCAATGCGCAGCGTTAGTTGCAAACATATTTATTTAATGAATGAATGCACGAACAAAACAACAAAACGAAAACGTGACGTCCTCGGTATAACACAACCGACACGGCAACAAACCAAAACGGAACAAGATCCCACAAACACAAAGGGAAAACAGACAGTTTAAATATGGCTCCCAATCAGAGACAACCAGCAACAGCTGACACTCGTTGCCTCTGATTGGGAGCCACTCTGGCCAACAATGAAATACAAACTAGAACTCCCAAACATAGAAATACAACACATAGAATGACCACACCCTGGCTCAACATATAGAGTCCCAGAGCCCGGGTGTGACAGAGATCATTGACAAGATCCAATGATATGTATTAACACTAGATGACTGACAGGGTCCGCTGTTTGGAAGCCACCGCACACCCATATTTTTACTCCTCTATTGTAAAAAAAGATTTTGGAAGCTATAGAAATGCATTTTTTAATGTCTACATTTGTTTTTGACAAGTATATTCTATTGCAGACAATGCAAACGTTTGTATTATATTTTTTGAGTCAGACTATTTCCTTTAAATTCGGGGTGTAGTCATGGGTTCCCCCTTTGCCCAACTATGCGAACCTGTATGTGGGACAATTTGAGGAAGCACTCATTTACAAAATAGAGACACACCCCCTACTTTCTAGAACATCCTCCTATGGAAGAGATACATAGATGTCTTTGTGCTCTGGGAAGGAAGTCAGCAGGAACTAAATTAATTCTAAACTCTGCTAAACGAGAGCTCTGAATATCTCCAGTTCACCATGCAGTCTGATGAGAGAATAATAATCTACCTGGATTTATGGATCATCAAAGAGAATGATGCATTACATACAGACTTATACACAAAGCCAACAGACTGCAATACCTTGCTACGTGCGGATAGTATGCATCCTCCTCCCCTCAAGAATGGTCTACCATATAGCCAGTTATGCAGGGTTAAACGAATCAGATTTTGACAGCAATGCTAAGGAAATGACAGATACATTCAAAATGAGAGGCTACAAGGACAAAACTCTTGATGCTGCAATGATGAAAATATCTCAAAAACCAAGAGAGGAATTGCTAAAAACTAAACCAAAGAAGAAAAACAACGCAACAGTGTTACACCAAGTGTTCAGAGAAAATGAAAGCAATCCTGAAAAAGCACTGGCATATTCTGCAATCAGACAAAAAAATTGCACACCTCTTCAAGGAACCCCCACTGGTGGTCTGTAAGCGTGGTCGCAATATTGGGGATAGCTTGGTGAGATCTGACCTGCCCCCTGAGCCCACTCAGACACTCTTGACACCCCATTCCAAATGGGAACTACAAATGTGGCTCATGCGCACAGTGCAATAGCACTACAAAAACATCCATCTTCAGACACCCACATACAGGTCGAAAACTCCCTGTTAGGGTTATCATCTCTTGCAAGACAAAGGGAGTAATCTATCTCATCACCTGTTCATGTTGGAAAGCCTACGTAGGACAAACGAAAAGACAATTAAAACAACGCATAGCTGAACATCGCAGCTCATTCACGTGTAAGAACACTTTGTTGAAGCTAACCATCCCACCTCCTCCCTCAAATACACAGTCATTTTCTATGAACAAGTCTTATAAATGAATATATTCTTTCTACAGCTTGTCAGCGTACACCCAATATGTTCCCCCTGTTGATGATGCTTATTATGCATTATGGTTGAACCAAAAGATTACATGTAACAACATTTAATGAAATTGGAAACAATTACATATATGTGAAATTAAATTAAACAATAATGTATGTTGATGCTAATGTTATGCTAAAATTAATGATAACAATAGCCTAATATATTCAATATGCTGTAAACTATTGTCTTTTAACAGTTTCACTCAATTCATTCTATTTAACCTCATAATTATGACACACCCCTCACTATTGTCAATGGTTGCACTAATTGCGCTGTTTGTCTACATCACCTGGTTCAAACATTCATGACATTACCCTGAAGAAGGCACCGTAATGTGTTTAGAACTATTCAGACCCTTTACTCAGTACTTTGTTGAAGCACCTTTGGCAGCGATTACAGCATTGAGTTATCTTGGGTATGACGCTACAAGTTTGGCACATCTGTATTTGGGGAGTGTCTCCCATTTTTCTCTGCAGATCCTCTCAAGCTCTGTCATGTTGGATGGGGAGCGTTGCTGCACAGCTATTTTCAGGTCTCTCCAGAGATGTTCAATCGGGTTCAAGTCCGAGCTCTGGCTGGGCCACTAAAGGACATTCAGAGACTTGTTCCGAAGCCACTCCTGCGTTGTCTTGGCTGTGTGCTTTGGGTCGTTGTTCTGTTGGAAGGTGAACCTTTGCCCCAGTCTGAGGTCCTGAGCGCTCTTGAGAAGGTTTTAATCAAGGATCTCTCTGTACTTCGCTCTGTTAATCTTTGCCTCAATCCTGACTAGTCTCCCAGTCCCTGCCCCTGAAAAACATCCCCACAGCAATGATGCTGCCACCACTATGCTTCACCGTAGAGATGGTACAAGGTTTCCTCCAGACGTGACGCTTGGCATTCAGGCCAAAGAGTTCAGTCTTGGTTTCATCAGACCAGAGACTCATGTTTCCATGGTCTGAGAGTCTTTAGTTGCCTTTTGGCAAACTCCAAGCTGGCTGTCATGTGCCTTTTACTGAGGAGTGGCTTCCGTCTGGCCACTCTACTATAAAGACCTTATTGGTGGAGTGCTGCAGAGATGGTTGTTCTTCTGGAAGTTTCTCCCATCTCCACAGAGGAACTCTAGAGCTCTGTCAGAGTGACCATTGGGTTCTTGGTCACCTCCCTGACCAAGGCCCTTCTCCCCCGATCGCTCAGGTTGGCCGGGCGGTCAGCTCTAGGAAGAGTCTTGGTGGTTCCAAACTTCTTCCATTTAAGAATGATGGAGGCCACTGTGTTCTTGGGGACCTTGAATGCTGCAGACATTTTTCTTACCCTTCCCCAGATCTGTGCCTCGACACAATCTCGTCTCAGAGCTCTACGGACAATTTCTTCGACCTCATAGCTTGGTTTTTGCTATGACATGCACTGTCAACTGTGGGACCTTATATAGGCAGGTGTGTGTGCCTTTCCAAATCATGTCCAATGAATTGAATTTACCACAGGTGGACTCCAATCAAGTTGTAGAAACATCTCAAGGATGATCAATGGAAACAGGATGCACCTGAGCTCAATTTCGAGTCTCATAGCAAAGGGTCTGAATTCTTACGCAAATAAGGTATTTCTGTTTTTAATTTTTAATACATTTGCTAAAATTTCTAAAAAACTGTTTCCGCTTTCTCATTATGGGGTATTGTTGTAACGTAACAAAATGTGAAAAAGTCAAAGGGTCTGAATACTTTCCGAACGCACTGTATGTATAGTGTGAAACTCTATTTGTTTTTGTATCTTCCAGTTTATTCTCTGTTAGTCAGCACCTCAGTAATTCTCTCTGGGTGTGACAGCTCATGCTTTTTATTTGACCTGAACATTAAAAATAAAAAAATAAACATGTGAAGACATTAAAGTATTTTTTTTATAGAGTACTAATTTTACCGTCCCCTCTACAACAAAAAAATTAAATACATGTAATTTTGTCCTTGAAACATATGATTTAAATAGTGTAGAATTTCATTAATTCTTATGGAGGATGCTTCTTCTGGGGGGTACCAATATAGCGACCGGTGGTTTCAAAGCGTCTCATTGGCCGTTACATAGCATCTGCGATTTTTTTTATTTTATTTCACCTTTATTTAACCAGGTAGGCCAGTTGAAAACAAGTTCTCATTTACAACTGCGACCTGGCCAAGATAAAGCAAAGCAGTGCGATACACATCATTGCTACAGTTTTTCCCAATAATAATAACATTAACTTATTTCAATGTACAGGTGATTTTTCAATTGGTTGGTATGTTGTCAAGGAGTGCGATGACGTGTGTTTGCGAGCAGATGACCACTAGGTTGATCCCGGTATGGGGATAGGGACAGTGGAGGAAGCTATACTGTTAGCAGCATACTGACGTTGGTTTCACGTGTAGAATTTCATTAATTCTTATGGAGGATGCATAATATTAATATGATAATAATATTAACTTATTTCATTGTACAGGTGATTTTTCAATTGGTTAGTATGTTGTCAATTAGTGCGATGAATGCTATGGTGCAATGGACCTCTCTCTCCAGCAGGAGGCTAAAGCACTGGTACACTTTTGTGTACAAAGTATTGATAGGACAACTCCCTTTGTATTTCTGTTCCTTACTGACCAGATCAGTCACTCAATACAGTCTTCGTTCACAGTCGCTGCTGTCCTTGTCTGTTCCTAAGGCTAGAACTGAGATGGGGAAACAGTATTTTTCCCGTAATGCCCCTTCATCCTGGAACATGCTTCAAAAGATATTAAAGTTCAGGGAGTTAGTGTCCTTGCCTGTTTTTAAGACTCTGGTCGACAACACTGTTTGTGATAGCTGCAGTTGTTTCTAATCTTCAATTGTATCTGTAACTTGTGACTCTTTGTCTTTTGTGTGTATTTTGTATTTTTCTGTAATATTTTATGCACACGCTGCTATTTCCCTGTTTTGCCTTCTTGCCAGGTCGCCCTCGCAAAAGAGGTTTATAACCTCAATGGGCCTTACCTGGTTAAATAAAGGTTAAATAAAATAAAATAAATTCTCCCTCTCCTCTATCTCCCAGGCTTGAATGGGAATGTTTGTGGGATTTCAACAAATGTAGCTAAATCATAAACCAAAATATATCCAATTTACCTAGTTAAATTTGAGTTCAGTAAAAAATACCCAGTTCTCACATTATCTCTCAACACGTAAAATAGACTTTGTCAGAAACAGAGTAACTGTAATTGTAGCTGACGGATTATCACACACTCCTCAATTTCTCCTGCACATACTTCCTCTTTCATTGCTTCACTTCCATCTGCCAGGAAGAGCATGGTGGGCTGGGAGCCGCAGGAGGGAGCCATCGACCTGCAGGGCCTGGTCAGCAAGTTGGACATGGGCACCCTCTTCAACGGTCATGTCTAGATGGGAAACAGCTTTTGTCAAATTGACGTCAAAAGTTGATTACATTTTGTATTTAAGCTAACCAAGAACCTTTTCCTTACCTTAATCTAAGTATCCTAACCTGCCACATAAATTATCCTAACCTGCTAAACAAGTTCTCCTAAATTTGCTAGGAAAAGTCAATTTTAACAAAAGCTGTATCCCTTCTATTTAAAAACCCTCTTCAACCTGCCCAAGGCCTTCTGGGAGAAGGAGACCCAGGAGCTCAGGGCGTACTTTACCCAGCATGTGGGAGCTGACCTCCCCCAACAGGAGGAGGGAGAGCTGAAGGCTCTGGAGGACAAGGTCAGGAATGAATTGAATCAGAAGGGAATGTTTGAAGAGAGAAAGCTATGACTATTGGACACTACATTACACACTGATGCTGCAATATGTTGGGGATGGGGATAGGGTGGGACTGATAAAAACAATCACTGACAAGCACATTGCAATTTTGCATTGAGTATATGTGGGTATGTAACCCAAAGGTTCTAAAATGTAAGAACATACAATGAAACGAGGTGTCTGCATGCAGTTCATGCTACCACTCACTGTCAGTGGCTATATGAGTAGATATTAGGTGATAGAGCAGAATCAGTGTTTAGCAGTACCTTAATGACATCGTGCAATGAAGTATAAAGGCATTGGATGTTTACAAGTTATAGCCCAAAGAATCATATCTAATCATGACAAGCTTTAATATCCATATTAATTTCAACATTTCTTGCAGAATGTTACCTCAATATCCTTTTATTTGCTCACTAGTCCCTGGGATTACTGAATGGCCATTGGCTACGAACATGTGGAGGAAATACATCTGGTTGGCTCAGGGGGAAAGATTCATTAGCATTTCTTCTCACTTTTGTATTATTTCCAATAAAAATCATTATGATCTAATGATGCAACATGTTGGACCAATAAAACTGAGACTTCATGGAAATTTAATGTAAAGTTTTTATTACAGTGCAATTAATAAACAAACATCAATTTCAGCCTCAATTGTGTCTCTTGATCAACACAACATAAAAACTGACATAACTCCCCAAAATATATACATAAAAAATATATATGTAATGGGAATATTTAAGATGAATAAAGTTCACATTCAGGTTAGAGTGATTAACATAATGTTTGCAATATTGATGTAGTTTCCCTTTCTGTGTAGCTCAGTTGGTAGAGCATGGCGTTTGCAACGCCAAGGTTGTGGGTTTGATTCCCACGGGGGGCCAGTATGAAAAAATAAAAATAATGTATGCACTCACTAACTGTAAGTCGCTCTGGATAAGAGCGTCTGCTAAATGACTAAAATGTAAATGATTTCCAGTATTCTGTTTCTAACACTCGGGATGATGGTCACTAGAATCAATGCTGCATGTTATGGATTAAACTCATAACTGTTGATAGTGCTTGACTCCAGACTGGAGGTCCAAGGACCGAGGACACACTGATTATTATTGTATTCTGTGAAACACTGATTCTGTAGTAGCTGACAAAGCCACTGCCTTTTCTTTTGACTTCCTACAAGCCTCTCAGGCTGGTGTTGACAGAACATTTGTGTGTCTGATTAGGATATAAAGGGCTGGTCTCCAAGAGGCCAGTTAGACATTTTCTCTGCTTCTATGCTGGAAGTTGTCTCCCTGTTGCAACTTGTATTAATCCAGATTGATTTATGATTGACTTTATCAATGATTTCTCTTCTCTTTTGTTCAGAGAGGCACAAATATCATACCCCCAAGACATGCTAACCTTTCACCATTGCAATAACATGGGAGGTTTGCATTTTGGGGGGGGGGGAGTATGATATTTTTGTCACTCATCATTTTTCACAATTCATTTAGGATTATCCGTCCTCGTGGTAGCATCCACATTAATGTACAGTAGAAGTGTTTAGAAACATATTCTATTCTTATTTGCAATAAAAGTGACTGCAAAATGACACAATACATTATTTACCATTCATTTCTATTGGGCACAAAATAATCTGAAACACAGCCAAAACAAACAGCAAATGCATCCAACGAGTGTGTACAGTCACAAGCTTGATGTTGTCATTGTGTGCTAATATGGGACTAAATACTACACTTTTTACTACTTTAATACACATAAGTGAATTTGTCCCAATACTTTTGGTCCCCTAAAATGGGGTGACTATGTACAAAACGTGCTGTAATTTCAAAACAGTTCACCCGATATGGATGAAAATACCCTGGAATTAAAGCTGACAGTCTGCATTTTAACTTCATAGTAACTGTTTCATTTCAAATCAAAAGTTCTGGAGAACAGAGACTAAAAAGTTAAATAAATGGCACTGTCCCAGTACTGTTGGAGCTCAGTGTACACAATACATACTGTATATACACCAAATACTTAAAATGCACCTCTTTTATTCACTTGTGCATAATGCCCATCTATGTAGTTAAGGTGTGGTTCCTGGGGCCCTCTCCTGGTCACATTGACTTCAGCGTACTCACTCTCCTGCCCCTGGACCCTGTTCCTGTCCTGGGCTGCAGCTGGGGTCTCTTTGGGCCGTAGTTTGGAGAAGTCTATGTCACCATAGTGGATCTCTTCAGGCTGGTCTTCTGCAGGTTCCTCTGGTTTCTCTCCGGCTGTGGTCTGGTTAACACACACCGTCCCAACCGGGGAGTTCTGTGGAGAGAACACAGAGAGAGGAACAGGTGTAAATTCTAAGCTCAGTCATTTGTAAAACTCTAAAGTCAGCAGGTTACACAACACATACTGAGGGGATGTCAATGACAATGTCAATTAAACTGACAGAAGAAAATAATTACATTTTGACAACAAATGAGCTCCAATCTACAGAAAATACTGTCAAAGTCCAACAGCTATTCTGTTATCATTCTATGTTCTTACAGGATGTGGAACTGCTTTCAGTGTGGTCATCTCACCCTAAACATTCTCTAAAATGATGTTAACCTCATGGCTTTGGAGAGTTTCATCATTAATTCAGTACTTCCTTAGATACACTTTGTAGATGTGTTTTGAATGTTGAGCCTTATTCCCACCTGTCCCTGTGGATTGTCCGTCCTTTCAAGTCCATCGGGGAGCCTAGAGTTTCTCCTCCTGGAAGACATTTAGAAAGGAATTCTGAATGCACTGAGAGGGTTTTCATATGCAAAAGGACAAACACAACATAAATAGATAGTTTTGCATTGATGCCAGGAATAGTTTTTACCATCCAAAATGACAGACCAGGCTGATAAGCAGAAAGACCCCCAGAGTTCCTGCTGCAACCCCAAACACCATTGGGTTAACAGGCTCTTCTTGCCCTGAAAATACAGCACATATTATGGTCATTTCTCACAAAAAGATCTCTAAAGGACAGTACATGAACAAAAGTATGTGGACACCTGCTCGTCGAACATCTCATTCCAATATCATGGGCATTAATATGGAATATAGAATGTAATTGTATGCTGTAGCGTTAAGATTTCCCTTCACTGGAACTAAGGGTTCTAGCCCGAACCATGAAAATCAGCTCCAGACCATTATTCCTCCTCCACCAAACTTTACAGTTGGACCTATGCATTGGGGAAGGTAGCGTTCTCCTGGCATCCGTCAAACCCAGATTTGTCCGTCGGACTGCCAGATGGTGAAGCAGGATTCATCACTCTAGAGAACCGGTTTCCTCCTCTCAAGAGTCCAATGGCGGTGAGCCTTACACCACTCCAGACGATTCTTGGCATTGCGCTTGTTGATCTTAGGCTTGTGTGCGGCTGCTCGGCCATGGAAACCCATTTCATGAAGCTCCCCACAAATAGTTATAGTGCTGACATTGCGTCCAGAGGCAGTTTGGAACTCGGTAGTGAATGTTGCAACTGAGGTCAGATGATATTTACGAACTATGCGCTTCAGCACTCAGCTGTCCCGTTTTCTGAGCTTGTGTGGCTTACCGCTTCGCGGCTGAGATGTTGTTGCTTCTAGAACATTCCACTTCACAATAACAGCACTTACAATTGACCGGGTTAGCTCTGGCAGGGCAGAAATTTGACGAACTAACTTGTTGGAAAGGTGGAATCCTACGACAGTGCCACGTTGAAAGTCACTGAGCTCTTGAGTAAGGCCATTCTACTACCAGTGTTTGAGTATGGAGATTGCATGGCTGTGTGCTCGATTTTATACACCTGTCAGCAACGGGTGTGGCTGAAATAACCAAATCTACTAATTTGAAGGGGTGTCCACATACTCTTGTATATACAGTGTATATCTAATCTAAGATTGTGCCCAACGTGCCTGTTTTACCTTTAATAGCCAGTTTCTCTTCCTCTGACTTCCCACGGCCGTGACTATTTCTTGCTTCACAGTAGTACAGTCCTCCATCACCAACAGTCACATTGAGGGTGTAACTCTGTCCAGATGCTTCCTGTGTTGGTTTACCCCCACTGATCTGGAACCAGGTGAAGTTTGTCACAGGAGGGTTGGCTGTACTGCTGCAGGTCAGATTAACACAGCTGCCCACTAATACTGGACCAGCTGGACTGATGGAGGCTAAGGTGTCCTTAGGAGAGACTGAGGGAGAGGGGTTCATTTAGAATGTAAATGGATGTGGTATATTGAATAATCTAATTAAAACCACTCTATGACAATCATCAGTGAAAACATGATAGAATGATCTATTCTACAGGAAACTGGGACTAAATCTTACATGAAACGTTAAGCATCATGGTATGTTCAGCTGTCTTGTTGCTTGTCCCTACTGGGTAGACTGCAGTACAAGTGATGTTCTTCTCATGATGAAGGTATGACAGAGTGAAGGTCACCGTGGAGAGAATTGATTTGGTTTGGTCTGGATTCTCCTGCAGTTGGTTCTCAGGTGTGAACTGTGTTGGGAGAGTCCATGTCAGCTCAGGGGGGTGTTCGGGACAGGGAGCGACAGCAGAGCAGTTCAAACTGACAGGGGTCCCTTCCTTCACCTCACCTGAGACAGTAATGATGGGGCTGGGAGGCAAATCTGTAATACATTAAAAATAAATATATTTTACTCTGACAGTCACACTGTCTACTTGGTCTTATTCTACTCATATCATTTTAGAAAAGTTTATAAAAGTTAAATAGTCTCTGTCTTCTTACCCCTGACATCTATATTAACAGACTTGTCTGGGTCTGTTGCACGGAATGGTTGACTTTCAATCCTGAAGAAGTATTTATCAGAGTAACTGGTGGTTACATTGAAGAAGACTGTGGTGCAGTTCTTCTGGGACATGTTTCCAGTTATGTTCCCTTGATATCTGTTAACCGTCTTACTACTGTGAAATCTCACATTGTCCTGACCTTCACCAAATTTTGTTGATCCTTTCAACCACACTCCAGACGTAAGTATTGTGCTGTTAAATTTATAGTCATTTTGGTCAGGAATATAAAATGCACATGGGATTTGCACACAGGAGCCAGTCAGTACATCCAGTCTATCTGGCATTGTGGCGATCAAATCTCGTTTGCCAAAACAGGCCAAAACACCTGCAACATAAAGGACAACATCAGGGAGGTTCTGTGATCTTTTCAGTACAGTCACTCTCTCCCAATATTCTGCCACTGCATCAAAACATATTAATTCATTTCAATGTACAGGTGATTCCTGATGTCCTGACTCCATGCCCTAAACTGGAGCATGGATATATCTGGAGCAAAGAATGTTTGAATCCAGAATATTAAACTGTACTTATCAGGAGTCAACTGTACACTTTTCTACACATTGAGACAGATGGGAATATAGCTCATACCATGAAATATCATCACTTGTGCTTATTCCTCTGTCTGATTCATAACTAGTTGTTGCTGTGTGGAAGACTCACCTGACATAAAGAGGCCAATGAGAAAAAACATGTTCTCAGGACAAGCCATGTGAGAACTCACACACTACTGATCACCTGAAACAGGTCAAACACACACTTACTGGTAGAATATCTTAACTCACACAACACATTGCATTGAACAATCCCCATATCAAATACACTATATACACATAAGTATGTGGACACCCCAACAAATGAGTGGATTTGGCTATAAATTGAGCACACAACCATGCAATCTCCATAGACAAACATTGGCAGTAGAATGGCAATGCTGAAGAGCTCAGTGTCTTTCAACGTGGCACCGTCATAGGTCCAATTTCTGCCCTGCTAGAGCTGCCCCGGTCAACTGTAAGTGCTGTTATTGAGAAGTGGAAATGTCTAGGAGCAACAACGGCTGAGCCGCGAAGTGGTAGGCCACACAAGCTCACAGAACAGGACCGCCGAGTGCTGAAGTGGGTAGCTCGTAAAAATCGTCTGTCCTCGGTTGCAACACTCACTAACGAGTTCCAAACTGCCTCTGGAAGCAACGTCAGCACAAGAACTGTTCGTCGGGAACTTCATGAAATGAGTTTTCATGGCGGAGCATCCGCCCACAAGCCTAAGATCACCATGCGCAATGCCAAGAATCGTCTGGAGTGGTCTGAAGCTCGTCGCCGTTGGACTCTGGAGCAGTGGAAACGCGTTCTCTGGAGTGATGAATCACGCTTCACCATCTGGCAGTCTGACGGACGAATCTGGGTTTGACGGATGCCAGGAGAACGCTACCTGACCAAATGCCTAGTGCCAACTGTAAAGTTTGGTGGAGGAGTAATAAAGGTCTGGGGCTGTTTTTCATGGTTCGGGCTAGGCCCCTTAGTTCCAGTGAACAGAAATCTTAAAGCTACAGCATACAATGACGACTCTGTGCTTCCAACTTTGTGGCAACAGTTTGGGAAAGGCCCTTTCCTTTTTCAGCATGACAATGCCCCCGTGCACAAAGCGAGGTCCATACAGAAATGGTTTGTTGAGATCGGTGTGGAAGAACTTGACTGACCTGCACAAAGCCCTAACCTCAAACCCATTGAAACCCTTTGGGATGAATTGGAACGCCGACTGCGAGCCAGGCCTAATTGCCCAACATCAATGCCCGACATCACTAATGATGTTGTTGCTGAATGGAAGCAAGTCCCCGCAACAATGTTCCAACATCTACTGGAAAGCCTTCCCAGAAGAGTGGAGGTTGTTATAACAGCAAAGGGGGGACCAACTCCATATTAATGCCCATGATTTTGGAATGAGATGTTTGATGAGCAGGTGTCCACATACTTTTGGTCATGTTGTGTATGTCTTTCAGTTGTGAAGCTAAAACATGAACGGATAACAGTACTTTGAACATATTGAATCTCATTACTTGTAATTAATTTCCTAAATTTAATCTGAACATTAAAATGTAAAGATAAGATAGTGAAGAAGTCGACACTTGCCTTCCAATGATGTAAACGGTCCACAGGAGAGACTATCACACACCCATAGTGTGGTCTGACAAACTAAAGTCCTGAAATTCATGTGGCACATCTCACATCTCATCAGTGACGTACTTCCTAATAAGTGTATGAGAAATTATTTCAAAAGAATACTACAGTATTTATATAACAGGATGCTTGAATAGTCTATGTACTGGGTGTCCTTATCAGCTGTGAAAACACTGTATGCATAAATAAGTGCTAAGAACATTTCCATTTTCCAATGAACCTTCTGCTCTGCTAATGAACCTTCTGTTTCTGTCACTTGAGACATTGCAGAGGTGGCCTTAATCATGTTCCACCAGTTTCAAATGAAATGGTTCTAAAGACAAATTATGTTTTATCCACTGATTCAACAGCTTTATATGGCCTATACATTAAATTAAATGTGACTTTTTGGGGGTAGAAGAACACCTCAACAGCATTTTGAAACAGGCCCCCAAATTGCTAAGTCCTCCCCTGAAACATCAATAAATATAATAAAGGAAACTTTAGGTAATATAACCATCTCCCTCTCCCCTGTCTCCCAGGCTTCAATGGGAATGTATGTGGATTTTTTTTTTTTATTGAGCTAAATCATAAACCAAAATCCACTATTCATTTTACACAAGACAGAAAAAGAAAGTTACATTTGAGTTCGATACAAAACACATTGTTCTCACATAATTTTTCAAACTGAAAAACAGACTTGGTATGAAACAAAGTAACTGTAATTGTATCTGACTGATTCTCACACACCACTCAACTTCTCCTTCAATAACTTCCTGTTGTTCTTGCTTCCCTTCCTCTTTGAAGTCTATTTGCAGAGCAGAGACTGGTGGGCTGGATGCCACATAGAAACACTCTTTTCACGCCACTTCGATATGGAATGGACATTTTCGTCGTTTTCAGTCGTTTTCAAGTTAGGAGGATTACAGTTAAGGGTTATGGTTAGTGAAAATGCTCTCCTAACCAGGGCCGGACTACGGCATTTGGGGCACCGTGGCACAACCCCCCCTCCCTTTACTTACTGCATTTCAACCCATTTCGCCATGGTGCAGAGAGCATTTCAACCCATTTTGCCATGGTGCAGAGAGCATTTCAACCCATTTTGCCATGGTGCAAAGAGCATTTCAACCCATTTTGCCATGGTGCAGAGAGCATTTCAACCCATTTTGCCATGGTGCAGGGATAAGTATTTACAGATTTATAATGCTATTCTACACATTTTGTCATGAAGCTGACAGAAAATGTTGCAGCTTTAAAGCTAATTTCCTGCTTTTCTACACATTTTGCTATCATATGCTGTCTGGGGCCATTCAGTAATCCAGCCCTGCTACTAACCTGCTACCAAAATCACTTCTTATTGAAGTGGCTTGAAAAGAGTGTCCCGGGTTCCACAGGAGAGAGCCAGCGACCTGCAGGGCATGAGCGGCATGGTGGACATGGTCGCCCTTTCAGTAATGTCTAGATGGGATACAGCTTTTGTCAAATTGATGTCAAAAGTTGTATTTGTTTAGCATTTTAGCTAACCATAACCCTTTCTCTTACCTTAATCTAATTTTCCTAACCTGCCACGTTAATTATCCGAACCTGCTGCATATGTTCTCCTAAACCTGCTAGTAAAAGTCAATTTTGACAAAAGCTGTATCCCTTCTAGACAAAAACCTCATCAAACTTTTGGGAGAAGGAGACCCAGGAGCCGAGGGCATACTTTACCCTGCAGTTGAGAGCCAACCTCCCCCAACAGGTGGAGGGAGAGCTGAAGGCTCTGGAGGACAGGGTCAGGAATTGAGAGGTGGAGGGACCAGATGATTCAGAGAGAGAAGAGAGAAAGTATGGACTATTGGACACTACACTATGCTGATGCTGCAATATGGTGGGGATGGGGATATGGTGGGACTGACAGAAAAGGGACTAACAAGCTCATTTCAGTTTTGTGGAAACTGCTTTTCCTATATGTGGGTAAAATGTATGAAATGACAATGAAACGACTTGTCTGCATGCAGTTCAGGCAACCACTCACTGTCAATGGATATATGAGTAGGTATTACGTGATAGATCAGAACCAACATTTAGAAGTATCTTACTGCGCTTTCCATGACATAGACTGACCAGGTGAATCCAGGTTAAATCTATGATGCCTTATTGATGTCACTTGTTTAATCCACTTCAATCAGTGTAGATGAAGGGGAGGAGACAAGTTCAAGAAGGATTTTTAATCCTTGAGACATGGATTGTGTATGTGTGCCATTTATAGGGTGATTGGGCAAGACAAACATGTTTAAGTGCCTTTGAACGACGTGTGGTAGTAGGTGCAAGGCGCACCGGTTTGTGTCAAGAACTGCAACACTGCTGGGTTTTTTCACACTAAACAGTTTCCTGTGTGTATCAACAATGATCCTCCATCTAAAGGACATCCAGCCAACTTGACACAACTGTGGGAAGCATTGGAGTCAACATGGGCCAGCATCTCTGTGGAACGCTTTCGACACCTTGTTGAGTCCATGCCCCGATGAATTGAGGCTGTTCTGAAGGCAAAAGGGGGTGCAACTCAATATTAGGAAGGTGTTCCTAATTTTTGGTATACTCAGTGCCTTCAGAAAGTATTCATACCCCTTGACTTATTCCACATTTTGTTGTGTTAATGCCTGAATAAAACATTGATTGGTTTTCTCACCCATTTACACACAATACCCCATAATAACAAAGTGAAAATATGTTTTTAGAAATGTTTGGAGATTTATTGAAAACGAAATACAGAAATATCTAATTTACATAAGTATTCACACCCCTGAGTCAATGCATGTTAGAATCACTTTTTGCAGCGATTACAGCTGTGAGTCTTTCTGGGTAAGTCTCTAAGAGCTTTGCACACCTGGATTGTACAATGTTGTCTTAGTAATGAACTCTGGTGTATATTTGGACCTGTGTTTTAGATTATTGTCCTGCTGAAAAGTGAATTTGTCTCCCAGTGTCTTTTGAAAAGCAGACTGAACCAGGTTTTCCTCTAGCGTTTTGCCTCTGCTTAGCTCTATTCCATTTATTTTATCCTAAAAAACTTGATGACAAGCATAAACATAACATGGTGCAGCCATCACCATGCTTGAAAATATGAATAGTGGTATTCAGTTATGTGTTGTGTTGGATTTGCCCCAAACATAACACTTTGTATTCAGGACATATAGTTAATTTCTTAGCAAAACGTTTTGCAGTTTTACTTCAGTGCCTTATTGCAAACAGAAAGAATGTTTTGGAATATGTTGATTCTGTAAATGTTTCCTTCTTTTCACTCTGTAATTTAGGGTAGTATTGTGGAGTAACAACAACGTTGTTGATCCATCCTCAGCCATTAAACTTTGTAACTGTTTTAAAGTCACCAATGGCCTAATGGTGAAATCAGTGGAGGCTGCTGAGGGGAGGACGGCTCATAATAATGGCTGGAACGGTCCAAATGGAATGGCATGAAACACATTACCACGAGCGAAACTGAGTTAGGAATGAAGCCTGTATCTTTTTAGTGACTGGGTGTATTGATAAACCATCCAAAGTGTAATTAATAACTTCACCATGCTCAAAGGGATACACCCAGCTTCCAATAGGTGCCCTTCTTTGTGAGGCATTGGAAAAGCTCCCTGGTCTTCGTGGTTGAATCTGTTTGAAATTCGCTGCTCGACTGAGGGACATTACAGATAATTGTATGCGTGGGGTACAGAAATGAGGTAGTCATTCTAAAATCATGTTAAACACTAGTATTGCACACAGAGTGAATCAATGCAACTTATGTGACTTGTTATGCAAATCTTACTCCTGAACTTATTTAGGCTTGCCTTAAGAAAGGGGTTGAATACATATTGACTCGAGAAAGTTCCGCTTTTCATTTTGAATTTTTTTAATGTCTAAAAACATTATGGTGTTGTGTGTAGGCCAGTGACACAACATCTCAATGTATTCCATTTTAATGAGATATGTAAAATGTTGGACTAATAAGACCAAAAGATTTCATGGGAATTGAATGTAAAGGTTTTGATTACAGTGCAATTAATAAACAACCTTGAATTCAGTCCCAATTGTTCATCTGGTTTAACACTCAACATAAAAACTGACACAATAACTTCTAAATAGATATAAAGTTAATTTAGATAATATTATTATTATGGTAACTGCACAAAAGATGCAGAGAAACAGTGACTAGTAGATGTTAACACCATTCTGCCGTCACGTAGACTTACTTCACCAACTTCCTGTCTTGTATCAGACCACTGTCTCTCCAACTAACTGTGTCTTCTCTCCTCAGTCATCATTGACTTTATATGGTCTTAAACTGCCTTCAGTAAGATAGTTGAACTCAGCAGTTCCTCTATACTGGAACCCATTAAACGGATGCTCTGTGAACTCAACACTCAAAATAAATTGGCTAAAAATAAATTCTACAAATATGCAGATAATCAAAGAGCACACAAATATAAAAGTAACTAAAGTACCAATAGAAAACTGATACATAATGACATTAATCTACATAAACACTTAATACCCATTGGCAAAATACTTAAAATGCACCTCTTTTATTCACTTGTACATAAAACCCATCTAGGCAGTTAAGTGGTGGTTCCTGGTCCCCTCTCCCGTCCGTGGCCTGGTTAGAGCACACCGTCCCAACCGGGGAGTTCTGAGGAGAGAACACAGAGAAAGGAACAGGTGTCAGGACAGACACTTCAGAAGAAGAATGACTTCATAGTTACAGTTGGTTATACAACACAGTATTCAATCAATTCTTCCTTAAATGCACATTCTAGATGGGTTTTAAAAGATGACTCTAACATTCCCACCTGTCCCTATGAACGGTCTGTCATTTCAAACCCATTGGAGAGTCTAGATGTTCTCCTCCTCCTGGAAGACAAGAATAAATCATTTAGGTTTTCATATACAAAAGCACAAACAGCATGATAAATATGTTTGCAATGAGGCTGGGAATAGCTTCTTACCATGCAAAGAACACGATCAGGCTGAAAAGGAAAAGCAACGCCAAGGTTTTTCCTATAATCTCATAAACCTTTGGGTTAACAGGCTCCTCTTGCCCTGTAAATAAAGCACATATTATGGTAATCTGTTCCAAAAAGAGGAAACATTTTGCACATTGTCTAATATTACAAATTACACGTGTACTGTAGATGTACAGATGTAAGATCTTAATTTGACCAGTATTGTTGCAGCAAAATAATCCTGCAGCAAAAGAATTTGAACGTTTAGTCCATAATGTTGTTCCATTGGTGGTTAGGCTATTAGCTGGCCAAAATAAGGCTACATGAAAAGTGCAATACTATTAATACAACCATGTTTTGGTGCAGGTGTTCTGTGAATTTATGTAAATCACAAAGCTTATCTGCATTTCCCGCGGTGCAAGAAACTTCTCAGCAACAAAATAGTAATCAATTTAAGATCCTACAACTGTATCATGCCTAGATACATATAGCAGGCATGCTTTATCTGGTCTGTTCCACAAAAACAAGTATATCTCTTCTACATTATATCTATCTATCTCTATATTGTTCTTAATGTTGTGTTATATTGAATGTGCCACTGCTTCTACCTTTAATAGCCAGCTTCACTTCCTTTGACTTCCCAAGGCCGTGACTATTTCTTGCTTCACAGTAGTACAGTCCTCCATCACCAACAGTCACATTGAGGGTGTAACTCTGTCCAGATGCTACCTGTGTTGGTTTACCCCCACTGATCTGGAACAATGAGAAAAAACATGTTCTCAGGACAAGCCATGTGAGAACTCACACACTACTGATCAGCTGAAACAGGACAAACACACACTTACTGGTAGAGTAGCTTAACTCACACAACACATTGCATTGAACCATCCCCATATCAAATACAGTATGTCTTTCAGTTGTGAAGCTAATACATGAACGAATAACAATACAATGAACATATTAAATCTAATTTCTTGTAAATAATTTCCTTTAATTTATTTTGAACATTCAAATTAACAGAAAATATAGTGAAGAAGTCGATACTTACCCTAGACGGTAACGTAAACTGTCTACAGGAGAGACTATCACACACCCATAGTGTGGTCTGACTAAAGTGATGAAATTCATGTGGCACATCTCACATCTCATCAGTGACGTACTTCCTAATAAGAGTGTGAGAAATTATTTCAAAAGAATACTACAGTATTTATATAACAGGATGCTTGAATGGTCTATGTGCTGGGCTTCCTTATCAATTGTGAAAGCATTGTTTTTACATTTAAGTACAAAGAACATTGTCATTTTCTAATGAACCTTCTGCTCTTGCACAATTTGTTTCAGTCACTTGAAACATTGCAGAGGTGGCCTTAGCCATGTTTCACCAGTTTCAAATGAAAAGGGGGGATTGGACCCCTTAACAGCATTTTGAAATAGGCCCCCAAATCGCTAATTCCGCCTTTGATACATTGGTAAATGCAACAATGGAAACTTTCGGCAATATAACCAATGTTAGTCAGAAAGGGTCTTGTTCAAAGCACTTTTGTTTATCAGTGCTGGATTATGGTGGTATTGTTTATATGCAGGCCTCATCAAGTACCTTAACAATTCTGGACACAGTGTATTATGGTGCTTTAAGATCACTCACCCATCACTGTGATTTGAATGCTATGGTGCAATGGACATCTCTCTCCACCAGGAGGCTAAAACACTGGTACACTTTTGTGTGCAATGCATCGATGGGACAACTCCCTTTGTATTTCTGTTCCTTACTGACCAGATCAGTCACTCAATGCAGTCTTCATTCACAGTCGCTGCTGTCCTTGTCTGTTCCTAAGGCTTGAACTGAGATGGGGAAACAATATTTTTCCCATAATGCCCCTTCATCCTGGAACATGCTTCAAAAGATATTAAAGTTAGTGTCCTTGCCTGTTTTTATGACTCTGATCGACAACACTGTTTGTGATAGCTGCAGTTATTTCTAATATTAAATTGTATCTGTAACTTGTGACACTTTGTCTTTTGTGTGTATTTTGTATTTTTCTGTAAAATGTTATGCACACGCTGCTATTTCCCTGTTTTGCCTTCTTGCTAAGCCGCCCTCGCAAAATAGGTTTTTAACGTCAATGGGCCTTACCTGGTTAAATAAAGGTTAAATCAAATAAATTAAAATTAAATCTCCCTCTCTTCTATCTCCCAGGCTTGAATGGGAATGTTTGTGGGATTTAATTTTTTTTAGCTAAATCATAAACCAAAATCCATCCAATTTGTGTAGTTAAATTTGAGTTCAGTAAAAGATACCCAGTTCTCACATTATCTTTCAACACGTAAAATAGACTTTGTCAGAGACAGAGTAACTGTAATTGTAGCTGACGGATTATCACACACTCCTCAATTTCTCCTGCACACACTTCCTCTTTCATTGCTTCACTTCTATCTGCCAGGAAGAGCATGGTGGGCTGGGAGCCACAGGAGGGAGCCATCGACCTGCAGGGCCTGGTCAGCAAGGTGGACATGGGCACCCTCTTCAACGGTCATGTCTAGATTGGAAACAGCTTTTGTCAAATTGACGTCAAAAGATGATTACATTTTTTATTTTAGCTAACCATGAACCTTTTCCTTACCTTAATTTAATTATCCAAACTACTACGTTAATTATCCTAACCTGCTGCACAAGTTCTCCTAAATTTGCTAGGAAAAGTCAATTTTCACAAAAGCTGTATCCCTTCTATAAATAAACCCTCTTCAACCTGCCCAAGGCCTTTTGGGAGAAGGAGACCCAGGAGCTGAGGGCGTACTTTACCCAGCATGTGGGAGCTGACCTCCCCCAACAGGAGGAGGGAGAGCTGAAGGCTCTGGAGGACAAGGTCAGGAATGAATTGAATCAGAAGGGAATGTTTGAAGAGAGAAAGCTATGACTATTGGATACTACATTACACACTGATGCTGCAATATGTTGGGGATGGGGATAGGGTGGGACTGATAAAAACAATCACTGACAAGCACATTGCAATTTTGCATTGAGTATATGTGGGTATTTAAATGTAAGAACAGACAATGAAACGAGGTGTCTGCATGCAGTTCATGCTACCATACACTGTCAGTGGCTATATGAGTAGATATTAGGTGATAGAGCAGAATCAGTGTTTAGCAGTACCTTACTGACATCTTGCAATGAAGTATAACGGCATTGGATGTTTACAAGCTATAGCCCAAAGAATCATATCTAATCATGACAAGCTTTAATATCCATATTAATTTCAACATTTCTTGCAGAATGTTACCTCAATATCCTTTTATTTGCTCACTAGTCCCTGGGATTACTGAATGGCCATTGGCTACGAACATGTGGAGGAAATACATCTGGTTGGCTCAGGGGGAAAGATTCATTAGCATTTCTTCTCACTTTTGTATTATTTCCAATAAAAATCATTATGATCTAATGAGACATGCAACATGTTGGACCAATAAAACTGAGACTTCATGGAAATGTAATGTAAAGTTTTTATTACAGTGCAATTAATAAACAAACATCAATTTCAGCCTCAATTGTGTCTCTTGATCAACACAACATAAAAACTGACATAACTCCCCAAAATATATACATTAAAAATATATGTGTAATGGAATATTTAAGATGAATAAAGTTCACATTCAGGTTAGAGGAATTAACATAATGTTTGCAATATTGATATAGTTTCCCTTTCTGTAACACATGATTTCCAGTATTCTGTTTCTAACACTCGGGATGATGGTCACTAGAATCAATGCTGCATGTTATGGATTAAACTCATAACTGTTGATAGTGATTGACTCCAGACTGGAGGTCCAAGGACCGAGGACACACTGATTATTATTGTATTCTGTGAAACACTGATTCTGTGGTAGCTGACAAAGCCACTGCCTTTTCTTTTGACTTCCTACAAGCCTCTCAGGCTGGTGTTGATATAACATTTGTGTGTCTGATTAGGATATAAAGGGCTGGACTCCAAGAGGCCAGTTAGACATTATCTCTGCTTCTATGCTGGAAGTTGTCTCCCTGTTGCAACTTGTATTAATCCAGATTGATTTATGATTGACTTTATCAATGATTTCTCTTCTCTTTTGTTCAGAGAGTCACAAATATCATACCCCCAAGACATGCTAACCTTTCACCATTGCAATAACATGGGAGGTTAGCATTTTGGGGGGGGGAGTATGATATTTTCTCACTCATCATTTTTCACAATTCATTTAGGATTATGCGTCATCGTGGTAGCATCCACATTAATGTACAGTAGAAGTGTTTAGAAACATATTCTATTCTTATTTACAATAACAGTGACTGCAGAATGACACAATACATTATTTACCATTCATTTCTATTGGGCACAAAATAATCTGAAACACAACCAAAACAAACAGCAAATGCATCCAACAAGTTTGTAGAGTCACAGGCTTGATGATGTCATTGCTAATATGGGACCAAATACTACACTTTTTACTACTTTAATACACATAAGTGAATTTGTCCCAATACTTTTGGTCCCCTAAAATGGGGGGACTATGTACAAAACGTGCTGTAATTTCTAAACAGTTCACCCGATATGGATTAAAATACCTTGGAATTAAAGCTGACAGTATGCTTATTAACCTCATAGTCAATGTTTCATTTCAAATCAAAAGTTCTGGAGAACGGATTCTAAAAAGTTAAATAAATGGCACTGTCCCAGTACTGTTGGAGCTCAGTGCACACAATACATACTGTATATACCCCAAATACTTAAAATGCACCTCTTTTATTCACTTGTGCATAAAGCCCATCTAGGTAGTTAAGGTGTGGTTCCTGGGGCCCTCTCCTGGTCACATTGACTTCAGCGTACTCACTCTCCTGCCCCTGGACCCTGTTCCTGTCCTGGGCTGCAGCTGGGGTCTCTTTGGGCCGTAGTTTGGAGAAGTCTATGTCACCATAGTGGATCTCTTCAGGCTGGTCTTCTGCAGGTTCCTCTGGTTTCTCTCCGGCTGTGGTCTGGTTAACACACACCGTCCCAACCGGCGAGTTCTGTGGAGAGAACACAGAGAGAGGAACAGGTGTAAAGTTCTAAGCTCAGTCATTTGTAAAACTCTAAAGTCAGCAGGTTACACAACACATACTGAGGGGATGTCAATGACAATGTCAATTAAACTGACAGAAGAAAATAATTACATTTTGACAACAAATGAGCTCCAATCTACAGAAAACATTGTCAAAGTCCAACAGCTATTCTGTTATCATTCAATGTTCTCACAAGACGTAGCATTGCTATCAGTGTGGTCATCTCCCCGTGAACTTCCTCTAAAATGATGTTAACCTCATGGCTTTGGATAGTTTCAGCATTAATTCAGTACTTCCTTAGATACACTTTGTAAATGTGTTATGAAAGTTGAGCCTTATACCCACCTGTCCCTGTGGATTGTCTGTCCTTTCAAGTCCATCGGGGAGCCTAGAGTTTCTCCTCCTGGAAGACATTTAGAAAGGTATTCTGAATCCACTGAGAGGGTTTTCATATGCAAAAGGACAAACACAACATAAATAAATAGTTTTGAATTGATGCCAGGAATAGTTTTTACCATCCATAAAGACTGATCAGGCTGATAAGCAGAAAGACCCCCAGAGTTCCTGCTGCAACCCCAAACACCATTGGGTTAACAGGCTCTTCTTGTCCTGAAAATACAGCACATATTATGGTCATTTCTAACTAAAAGATCTCTAAAGTACATTACATGAACAAAAGTATGTGGACACCTGCTCGTCGAACATCTCATTCCAAAATCATGGGCATTAATATTAATATGGAGTTGGTCCCCCCTTTGCTGTTATAACAGCCTCCACTGTAGCATTAAGATTTCCCTTCACTGGAACTAAGGGTTCTAGCCCGAACCATGAAAATCAGCTCCAGACCATTATTCCTCCTCCACCAAACTTTACAGTTGGACCTATGCATTGGGGAAGGTAGCGTTCTCCTGGCATCCGTCAAACCCAGATTTGTCCGTCGGACTGCCAGATGGTGAAGCAGGATTCATCACTCCAGAGAACCGGTTTCCTATTCTCCAGAGTCCAATGGCGGTGAGCCTTACACCACTCCAGACGATTCTTGGCATTGCGCATGGTGATCTTAGGCTTGTGTGCGGCTGCTCGGCCATGGAAACCCATTTCATGAAGCTCCCCACAAATAGTTATAGTGCTGACGTTGCTTCCAGAGGCAGTTTGGAACTCGGTAGTGAATGTTGCAACTGAGGTCAGATGATATTTACGAACTATGCGCTTCAGCACTCAGCTGTCCCGTTTTCTGAGCTTGTGTGGCTTACCGCTTCGCGGCTGAGATGTTGTTGCTCCTAGAAGATTCCACTTCACAATAACAGCACTTACAGTGTACCGGGTTAGCCATAGCAGGGCAGACATTTGACGAACTGACTTGTTGGAAAGGTGGAATCCTATGACAGTGCCTCGTTGAAAGTCACTGAGCTCTTGAGTAAGGCCATTCTACTACCAGTGTTTGAGTATGGAGATTGCATGGCTGTGTGCTCGATTTTATACACCTGTCAGCAACGGGTGTGGCTGAAATAACCAAATCTACTAATTTGAAGGGGTGTCCACATACTCTTGTATATACAGTGTATATCTAATCTAAGATTGTGCCCGACGTGCCTGTTTTACCTTTAATAGCCAGCTTCTCTTCCTCTGACTTCCCACGGCCGTTACTATTTCTTGCTTCACAGTAGTACAGTCCTCCATCACCAACAGTCACATTGAGGGTGTAACTCTGTCCAGATGCTACCTGTGTTGGTTTACCCCCACTGATCTGGAACCAGGTGAAGTTTGTCACAGGAGGGTTGGCTGTACTGCTGCAGGTCAGATTAACACAGCTGCCCACTAATACTGGACCAGCTGGACTGATGGAGGCTGAGGTGTCCTTAGGAGAGACTGAGGGAGAGGGGTTCATTTAGAATGTATCTGGATGTGGTATATTGAATAATCTAATTAAAACCACTCTATGACAATCATCAGTGAAAACATGATAGAATGATCTATTCTACAGGAAACTGGGACTAAATCTTACATGAAACGTTAAGCATCATGGTATGTTCAGCTGTCTTGTTGCTTGTCCCTACTGGGTAGACTGCAGTACAAGTGATGTTCTTCTCATGATGAAGGTATGACAGAGTGAAGGTCACCGTGGAGATAACTGATTTGGTTTGGTCTGGATTCTCCTGCAGTTGGTTCTCAGGTGTGAACTGTGTTGGGAGAGTCCATGTCAGCTCAGGGGGGTGTTCGGGACAGGGAGCGACAGCAGAGCAGTTCAAACTGACAGCGGTCCCTTCCTTCACCTCACCTGAGACAGTAATGATGGGGCTGGGAGGCAAATCTGTAATACATTGAAAATAAATATATTTTACTCTGACAGGCACACTGCCTACTTGGTCTTATTCTACTCATATCATTTTAGAAAAGTTTATAAAAGTTAAATAGTCTCTGTCTTCTTACCCCTGACATCTATATTACTAATAGCTAAACTGTCCACTTGTTCTACTCTTATCTTTGATGCAAGGAATCTAAACTGGATGAAATAGTTGGTAAACAGTTAAATAGTCTCTTACCCCTGACAGTTATATTAACAGACTTTTCTGGGTCTGTTGCACGGAATGGTTGACTTTCAATCCTGAAGAAGTATTTATCAGAGTAACTGGTGGTTACATTGAAGAAGACTGTGGTGCAGTTCTTCTGGGACATGTTTCCAGTTATGTTCCCTTGATATCTGTTAACCGTCTTACTACTGTGAAATATCACATTGTCCTGACCTTCACCAAATTTTGTTGATCCTTTCAACCACACTCCAGACGTAAGTATTGTGCTGTTAAATGTATAGTCATTTTGGTTTATAATATCAAATGCACATGGGATTTGCACACAGGAGCCAGTCAGTACATCCAGTCTATCTGGCATTGTGGCGATCAAATGTCGTTGGCCAAAACAGGCCAAAACACCTGCAACATAAAGGACAACATCAGGGAGGTTATGTGATCTTTTCAGTACAGTCACTCTCTCCCAATATTCTGCCTCTGCATCAAAACATATTAATTAAGTTCAATGTACAGGTGCTTCCTGATGTCGTGACTCCATGCCCTAAACTGGATTATGGACATATCTGGAGCAAAGAATGTTTGAATCCAGAATATTAAACTGCACTTATCAGGAGTCAACTGTACACTTTTCTACACATTGAGACAGATGGGAATATAGCTCATACCATGAAATATCATGACTTGTGCTTATTCCTCTGTCTGATTCATAACTAGTTGTTGCTGTGTGGAAGACTCACCTGACATAAAGAGGCCAATGAGAAAAAACATGTTCTCAGGACAAGCCATGTGAGAACTCACACACTACTGATCACCTGAAACAGGTCAAACACACACTTACTGGTAGAATATCTTAACTCACACAACACATTGCATTGAACAATCCCCATATCAAATACACTATATACACATAAGTATGTGGACACCCCAACAAATTAGTGGATTTGGCTATAAATTGAGCACACAACCATGCAATCTCCATAGACAAACATTGGCAGTAGAATGGCAATGCTGAAGAGCTCAGTGTCTTTCAACGTGGCACCGTCATAGGTCCAATTTCTGCCCTGCTAGAGCTGCCCCGGTCAACTGTAAGTGCTGTTATTGAGAAGTGGAAACGTCTAGGAGCAACAACGGCTGAGCCGCGAAGTGGTAGGCCACACAAGCTCACAGAACAGGACCGCCGAGTGCTGAAGTGGGTAGCTCGTAAAAATCGTCTGTCCTCGGTTGCAACACTCACTAACGAGTTCCAAACTGCCTCTGGAAGCAACGTCAGCACAAGAACTGTTCGTCGGGAACTTCATGAAATGAGTTTTCATGGCGGAGCAGCCGCCCACAAGCCTAAGATCACCATGCGCAATGCCAAGAATCGTCTGGAGTGGTCTGAAGCTCGTCGCCGTTGGACTCTGGAGCAGTGGAAACGCGTTCTCTGGAGTGATGAATCACGCTTCACCATCTGGCAGTCTGACGGACTAATCTGGGTTTGACGGATGCCAGGAGAACGCTACCTGACCAAGTGCCAACTGTAAAGTTTGGTGGAGGAGTAATAAAGGTCTGGGGCTGTTTTTCATGGTTCGGGATAGGCCCCTTAGTTCCAGTGAACATAAATCTTAAAGCTACAGCATACAATGACGACTCTGTGCTTCCAACTTTGTGGCAACAGTTTGGGAAAGGCCCTTACCTTTTTCAGCATGACAATGCCCCCGTGCACAAAGCGAGGTCCATACAGAAATGGTTTGTTGAGATCGGTGTGAAAGAACTTGACTGACCTGCACAAAGCCCTGACCTCAAACCCATTGAAACCCTTTGGGGTGAATTGGAACACCGACTGCGAGCCAGGCCTAATTGCCCAACATCAATGCCCGACATCACTAATGATGTTGTTGCTGAATGGAAGCAAGTCCCCGCAACAATGTTCCAACATCTACTGGAAAGCCTTCCCAGAAGAGTGGAGGTTGTTATAACAGCAAAGGGGGGACCAACTCCATATTAATGCCCATGATTTTGGAATGAGATGTTTGATGAGCAGGTGTCCACATACTTTTGGTCATGTTGTGTATGTCTTTCAGTTGTGAAGCTAAAACATGAACGGATAACAGTACTTTGAACATTTTGTATCTCATTACTTGTAATTCATTTCCTAAATTTAATCTGAACATTAAAATGTAAAGATAAGATAGTGAAGAAGTCGACACTTGCCTTCCAATGATGTAAACGGTCCACAGGAGAGACTATCACACACCCATAGTGTGGTCTGACAAGATAAAGTGATGAAATTCATGTGGCACATCTCACATCTCATCAGTGACGTAATACTACTGTATTTGTATAACAGGATGCTTGAATAGTCTATGTACTGGGTGTCCTTATCAGCTGTGAAAACACTGTATGCATAAATAAGTGCTAAGAACATTTCCATTTTCTAATGAACCTTCTGCTCTGCTAATGAACCTTCTGTTTCTGTCACTTGAGACATTGCAGAGGTGGCCTTAATCATGTTCCACCAGTTTCAAATGAAATGGTTCTAAAGACAAATTATGTTTTATCCACTGATTCAACAGCTTTATATGGCCTATACATTTAATTAAATGTGACTTAATGGGGGTAGAAGAACACCTCAACAGCATTTTGAAACAGGCCCCCAAATTGCTAAGTCCGCCCCTGAGACATCTATAAATATAATAAAGGAAACTTTAGGTAATATAACCATCTCCCTCTCCCCTGTCTCCCAGGCTTCAATGGGAATGTATGTGGATTTTTTATTTTATTTTAAATGAGCTAAATCATAAACCAAAATCCACTATTCATTTTACAGAAGACAGAAAAAGAAAGTTACATTTGAGTTCGATACAAAACAAATTGTTGTCACATCATTTTTCAACATGAAAATCAGACTTGGTATGAAACATAGTAACTGTAATTGTATCTGACTGATTCTCACACACCACTCAACTTCTCCTTCAATAACTTCCTATTTTTCTTGCTTCCCTTCCTCTTTGAAGTCTATTTGCAGAGCAGAGACTGGTGGGCTGGATGCCACATAGAAACACTCTTTTCACGCCACTTCGATATGGAATGGACATTTTCGTCGTTTTCAGTCGTTTTCAAGTTAGGAGGATTACAGTTAAGGGTTATGGTTAGTGAAAATGCTCTCCTAACCAGGGCCGGACTACGGCATTTGGGGCACCGCGGCACAACCCCCCCCCCCCCCCTTTACTTACTGCATTTCAACCCATTTCGCCATGGTGCAAAGAGCATTTCAACCCATTTTGCCATGGTGCAGAGAGCATTTCAACCCATTTTGCCATGGTGCAGAGTGCATTTCAACCCATTTTGCCATGGTGCAGGGATAAGTATTTACAGTTTTATAATGCTATTCTACACATTTTGTCATGAAGCTGACAGAAAATGTTGCAGCTTTAAAGCTAATTTCCTGCTATTCTACACATTTTGCTATCATATGCTGTCTGGGGCCATTCAGTAATCCAGCCCTGCTCCTGACCTGCTACCAAAATCACTTCTTATTGAAGTGGCTTGAAAAGAGTGTCCCGGGTTCCACAGGAGAGAGCCAGCGACCTGCAGGGCATGAGCGGCAAGGTGGACATGGTCGCCCTTTCAGTAATGTCTAGATGGGATACAGCTTTTGTCAAATTGATGTCAAAAGTTGAATTTGTTTAGCATTTTAGCTAACCATAACCCTTTCTCTTACCTTAATCTCATTTTCCTAACCTGCCACGTTAATTATCCGAACCTGCTGCATATGTTCTCCTAAACCTGCTAGTAAAAGTCAATTTTGACAAAAGCTGTATCCCTTCTAGACAAAAACCTCATCAAACTTTTGGGAGAAGGAGACCCAGGAGCCGAGGGCATACTTTACCCTGCAGTTGAGAGCCAACCTCCCCCAACAGGTGGAGGGAGAGCTGAAGGCTCTGGAGGACAGGGTCAGGAATTGAGAGGTGGAGGGACCAGATGATTCAGAGAGAGAAGAGAGAAAGTATGGACTATTGGACACTACACTATGCTGATGCTACAATATGGTGGGATGGGGATATGGTGGGACTGACAGAAAAGGGACTAACAAGCTCATTTCAGTTTTGTGGAAACTGCTTTTCCTATATGTGGGTAAAATGTATGAAATGACAATGAAACGACTTGTCTGCATGCAGTTCAGGCTACCACTCACTGTCAATGGATATATGAGTAGGTATTAGGTGATAGATCAGAACCAACATTTAGAAGTATCTTACTGCGCTTTTCATGACATAGACTGACAAAGTGAATCCAGGTTAAATCTATGATGCCTTATTGATGTCACGTGTTTAATCCACTTCAATCAGTGTAGAGAAGGGGAGGAGACAAGTTCAAGAAGGATTTTTAATCCTTGAGACAATTGAGACATGGATTGTGTATGTGTGCCATTTATAGGGTGATTGGGCAAGACAAAAAAGTGTAAGTGCCTTTGAACAAGGTGTGGTAGTAGGTGCAAGGCGCACCGGTTTGTGTCAAGAACTGCAACACTGCTGGGTTTTTTCACACTAAACAGTTTCCTGTGTGTATCAACAATGATCCTCCATCTAAAGGACATCCAGCCAACTTGACACAACTGTGGGAAGCATTGGAGTCAACATGGGCCAGCATCTCTGTGGAACGCTTTCGACACCTTGTTGAGTCCATGCCCCGATGAATTGAGGCTGTTCTGAAGGCAAATGGGGGTGCAACTCAATATTAGGAAGGTGTAAGTTGTCTTAGTAATTAACTCTGGTGTATATTTGGCCCTGTGTTTTAGGTTATTGTCCTGCTGAAAAGTGAATTTGTCTCCCAGTGTCTTTTGAAAAGCAGACTGAACCAGGTTTTCCTCTAGCGTTTTGCCTCTGCTTAGCTCTATTCCATTTATTTTATCCTAAAAAACATGATGACAAGCATAAACATAACATGGTGCAGCCATCACCATGCTTGAAAATATGAATAGTGGTATTCAGTTATGTGTTGTGTTGGATTTGCCCCAAACATAACACTTTATATTCAGGACATATAGTTAATTTCTTAGCAAAACGTTTTGCAGTTTTACTTCAGTGCCTTATTGCAAACAGAATGAATGTTTTGGAATATGTTGATTCTGTAAATGTTTCCTTCTTTTCACTCTGTCATTTAGGTTAGTATTGTGGAGTAACAACAACGTTGTTGATCCATCCTCAGCCATTAAACTTTGTAACTGTTTTAAAGTCACCAATGGCCTAATGGTGAAATCAGTGGAGGCTGCTGAGGGGAGGACGGCTCACAATAATGGCCGGAACGGTCCAAATGGAATGGCATGAAACACATTACCACGAGCGAAACTGAGTTAGGAATGAAGCCTGTATCTTTTTAGTGACTGGGTGTATTGATAAACCATCCAAAGTGTAATTAATAACTTCACCATGCTCAAAGGGATACACCCATCTTCCAATAGGTGCCCTTCTTTGTGAGGCATTGGAAAAGCTCCCTGGTCTTCGTGGTTGAATCTGTTTGAAATTCGCTGCTCGACTGAGGGACATTACAGATAATTGTATGCGTGGGGTACAGAGATGAGGTAGTCATTCTAAAATCATGTTAAACACTAGTATTGCACACAGAGTGAATCAATGCAACTTATGTGACTTGTTATGCAAATCTTACTCCTGAACTTATTTAGGCTTGCCTTAAGAAAGGGGTTGAATACATATTGACTCGAGAAAGTTCAGTTTTTCATTTTTGTATTTTTTTAATGTCTAAAAATTATTCCACATTATGGGGTATTGTGTGTAGGCCAGTGACACAACATCTCAATATATTCCATTTTAATGAGATATGTAAAATGTTGGACCAATAAGACCAAAAGATTTCATGGGAATTTAATGTAAAGGTTTTGATTACAGTGCAATTAATAAACAACCATGAATTCAGTCCCAATTGTTCATCTGGTTTAACATTCAACATAAAAACTGACACAATAACTTCTAAATAGATATAAAGTTAAAATAGATAATATTATTATTCTGGTAACTGCACAAAAGATGCAGAGAAACAGTGACTAGTAGATGTTAACACCATTCTGCCGTCATGTAGACTTACTTCACCAACTTCCTGTCTTGTATCCGACCACTGTCTCTCCAACTAACTGTGTCTTCTCTCCTCAGTCATCATTGACTTTATATGGTCTTAAACTGCCTTCAGTAAGATAGTTGAACTCAGCAGTTCCTCTATACTGGAACCCATTAAACAGATGCTCTGTGAACTCAACACTCAAAATGAATTGGCTCAAAATAAATTCTACAAATATGCAGATAATCAAAGAGCACACAAATATAAAAGTAACTAAAGTACCAATAGAAAACTGATACATAATGACATTAATCTACATAAACACTTAATACCTATTGGCAAAATACTTAACATGCACCTCTTTTATTCACTTGTGCATAAAGCCCATCTAGGTAGTTAAGTGGTGGTTCCTGGTCCCCTCTCCCGACCGTGGCCTGGTTAGAGAACACCGTACCAACCGGGGTGTTCTGAGGAGAGAACACAGAGAAAGGAACAGGTGTCAGGACAGACACTTCAGAAGAAGAATGACTTCATAGTTACAGTTGGTTATACAACACATTTTTCATTCAATTCTTCCTTAAATGCACATTCTAGATGGGTTTTAAAAGATGACTCTAACATTCCCACCTGTCCCTATGAACTGTCTGTTGTTTCAAACCCATTGGAAAGTCTAGATGTTCTCCTCCTCCTGGAAGACAAGAATAAATCATTTAGGTTTTCATATACAAAAGCACAAACAGCATGATAAATATGTTTGCAATGAGACTGGGAATAGCTTCTTACCATGCAAAGAACACGATCAGGCTGAAAAGGAAAAGCAACGCCAAGGTTTTTCCTATAATCTCATAAACCTTTGGGTTAACAGGCTCATCTTGCCCTGTAAATAAAGCACATATTGTATGGTCATCTGTTCCAAAAAAAAGAAACATTTTGCACATTGTCTAATATTACAAATTACACGTATACTGTAGATGTACAGATGTAAGATCTTAATTTGACCAGTATTGTTCCAGGAGGAGGGGGAATTGGACCCCTTAACAGCATTTTGAAATAGGTCCCCAAATCGCTAATTCCGCCTTTGATACGTTGGTAAATGCAACATTGGAAACTTTCGGCAATATAACCAACGTTTGTCAGAAAGGATCTTGTTCAAAGCACTTTTGTTTATCAGAGCTGGATTATGGTGGTATTGTTTATATGCAGGCCTCATCAAGTACCTTAACAATTCTTGACCCAGTGTATTATGGTGCTTTAAGATCACTCACCCATCACTGGGATTTGAACGCTATGGTGCAATGGACCTCTCTCTCCACCAGGAGGCTGAAGAACTGGTACACCTTTGTGTACAAAGTATTGATAGGACAACTCCCTTTGTATCTCTGTTCCTTACTGACCAGATCAGTCACTCAATACAGTCTTCGTTCACAGTCGCTGCTGTCCTTGTCTGTTCCTAAGGCTAGAACTGAGATGGGGAAATAATATTTTCCCCATAATGCCCCTTCATCCTGGAACATGCTTCAAAAGATATTAAAGTTAGTGTCCTTGCCTGTTTTTAAGACTCTGATCGACAACACTGTTTGTGATGGCTGCAGTTATTTCTAATATTAAATTGTATCTGTAACTTGTGACACTTTGTCTTTTGTGTGTATTTTGTATTTTTCTGTAAAATTTTATGCACACGCTGCTATTTCCCTGTTTTGCCTTCTTGCCAGGTCGCCCTCGCAAAATAGGTTTTTAACCTCAATGGGTCTTACCTGGTTAAATAAAGGTTAAATAAAATAAAATAAAATCTCCCTCTCCCCTATCTCCCAGGCGTGAATGGGAATGTGTGTGGTATTTTAACAAATATGTAGCTCAATCTTAAACCAAAATCCATCCAACTTGCCTAGTTAAATTTGAGTTCAGTAAATGATACCCGGTTCTCACATTATCTTTCAACACGTAAAATAGACTTTGTCAGAGACAGAGTAACTGTAATTGTAGCTGACGGATTATCACACATTCCTCAATTTCTCCTGCACACACTTCCTCTTTCATTGCTTCACTTCTATCTGCCAGGAAGAGCATGGTGGGCTGGGAGCCACAGGAGGGAGCCATCGACCTGCAGGGCCTGGTCAGCAAGGTGGACATGGGCACCCTCTTCAACGGTCATGTCTAGATGGGATACAGCTTTTGTCAAATTGACGTCAAAAGTTGATTACATTTTTTATTTTAGCTAACCCAAACCTGTTTCCTTACCTTAATCTAAGTATCCTAACCTACCACATTAATTATCCTAACCTGCTGCACAAGTTCTCCTAAATTTGCTAGGAAAAGTCAATTTTCAGAAAAGCTGTATCCCTTCTGTAAATAAACCCTATTCAACCTGCCCAAGGCCTTTTGGGAGAAGGAGACCCAGGAGCTGAGGGCGTACTTTACCCAGCAGGTGGGAGCTGACCTCCCCCAACAGGAGGAGGGAGAGCTGAAGGCTCTGGAGGACAAGGTCAGGAATGAATTTAATCAGAAGGGAATGTTTGAAGAGAGAAAGCTATGACTATTGGACACTACATTACACACTGATGCTGCAATATGTTGGGGATGGGGATAGGGTGGGACTGATAAAAACAATCACTGACAAGCACATTGCAATTTTGCATTGAGTATATGTGGGTATTTAAATGTAAGAACATACAATGAAACGAGGTGTCTGCATGCAGTTCATGCTACCACACACTGTCAGTGGCTATATGAGTAGATATTAGGTGATAGAGCAGAATCAGTGTTTAGCAGTACCTTAATGACATCGTGCAATGAAGTATAACGGCATTGGATGTTTACAAGTTATAGCCCAAAGAATCATATCTAATCATGACAAGCTTTAATATCCATATTAATTTCAACATTTCTTGCAGAATGTTACCTCAATATCCTTTTATTTGCTCACTAGTCCCTGGGATTACTGAATGGCCATTGGCTACGAACATGTGGAGGAAATACATCTGGTTGGCTCAGGGGGAAAGATTCATTAGCATTTCTTCTCACTTTTGTATTATTTCCAATAAAGATTGATTTATGATTGACTTTATCAATGACTTTTCTTCTCTTGTTCAGAGAGGCACAGATATCATACACCCAAGACATTTTGGGGGGGGAGTATGATATTTTCTCACTCATCATTTTTCACAATTCATTTAGGATTGTCCGTCATCGTGGTAGCATCCACATTAATGTACAGTAGAAGTGTTTAGAAACATATTCTATTCTTATTTACAATAAAAGTGACTGCAAAATGACACAAAACATTATTTACCAATAATTTCTATTCTATCTTAGGCTGCTCGACCATGGAAACCAATTTCGTGAAGCTCCCAACAAACAGTTCTTTTTGCTTCCAGAGGCAGTTTGGAACAGTAGAAAATGCTGCAACTGAAGTCAGATGACTTTTACGCGCTTCAGCACTCAGCTGTCCCGTTCTGAGAGCGTGTGTGGCCTACCACTTCGCGGCTGAGCCATTGTTGCTCCTAGAGGATTCCACTTCATAATAACAGCACTTACAGTTGACAGGGGCAGCTCTAGCAGAGCAGAAATTTGACAAACTGACTTGTTGGAAAGGTGGCATCCTATGACGGTTCCACGTTGAAAGTCACTGAGCTCTTCAGTAAGACCATTCTACTGCCAATGTTTGTCTATGGAGATTGCATGGCTGTGTGCTCAATTTAATACACCTGTCAGCAACGGGTGTGGCTGAAATAGCCAAATCAACTAAATCAAATCAACTTGTATATATGGTGTATGTCTAATCTAACATTGTGCCCGACTTGCCCGTTTCACCTTTAATAGCCAGCTTCTCTTCCTTTGACTTCCCAAGGCCGTGACTATTTCTTGCTTCACAGTAGTACAGTCCTCCATCACCAACAGTCACATTGAGGGTGTAACTCTGTCCAGATGCTACCTGTGTTGGTTTACCCCCACTGATCTGGAACCAGGTGAAGTTTGTCACAGGAGGGTTGGCTGTACTGCTGCAGGTCAGATTAACACAGCTGCCCACTAATACTGGACCAGCTGGACTGATGGAGGCCGAGGTGTTCTTAGGAGAGACTGAGGGAGAGGGGTTCATTTAGAATGTATCTGGATGTGGTATATTGAACAGTCTAATCAAAACCACTCTATGACAATCATCTGTGAAAACATGATAGAATGATCTATTCTACAGGAAACTGTGACTAAATCTTACATGAATTGTTAAGCATCATGGTATGTTCAGCTGTCTTGTTGCTTGTCCCTACTGGGTAGACTGCAGTACAAGTGACATTCTTCTCATGATGAAGGTATGACGGAGTGAAGTTCACCGTGGAGAGAACTGATTTGGTTTGGTCTGGATTCTCCTGCAGTTGGTTCTCATTTGTGAACTGTGTTGGGAGGGTCCATGTCAGCTCAGGGGGGTATTTGGGACAATGAGCGACAGCAGAGCAGTTCAAACTGACAGCGGTCACTTCCTTCACCTCACCTGAGACAGTAATGATGGGACTGGGATGCAAATCTGTAATACATTAAAAATAAATATATTTTACTCTGACAGACACACTGTCTACTTGGTCGTATTCTACTCATATCATTTTAGAAAAGTTGACAAAAGTTAAATAGTCTCTTACCCCTGACAACAATATCAACAGACTTTTCAGTGTCTGTTGCACAGAATGGTTGACTTTCATTCCTGAATAAGTATTTATCAGAGTAACTGGTGGTTACATTGAAGAAGACTGTGGTGCAGTTCTTCTGGGACATGTTTCCAGTTATGTTCCCTTCATATCTGTTGACCGTCTCACTACTGTTAAATATCACATTGTCCAGACCCTCACCAAACTGTGGGGATTTTTTAAACCACACTCCAGAGATAAGTATTGTGCTGTTAAATTAATAGTAATTTTGGTCAGGAATATAAAATGCACATGGGATTTGCACACAGGAGCCAGTCTGTACATCCAGTCTATCTGGCATTGTGGCGATCAAATCTCGTTGGCTTAAACAGGCCAAAACACCTGCAACATAAAGGACAACATCAGGGAGGTCATGTGATCTTTTCCGTACAGTCACTCTCTCCCAATATTCTGCCTCTGCAGCAAAACATATGAACTCATTTCAATGTACAGGTGATTCTTGATGTCCTGACTCCATGCCCTAAACTGGATTATGGACATATCTGGAGCAAAGAATGTTTGAATACAGAATATGAAACTGTACTTATCAGGAGTCAACTGTACACTTTTCTACACATTGAGACAGATGGGAATATAGCTCATACCATGAAATATCATGACTTGTGCTTATTCCTCTGTCTGATTCCTAACTAGTTGTTGCTGTGTGGAAGACTCACCTGACATAAAGAGGCCAATGAGAAAAAACATGTTCTCAGGACAAGCCATGTGAGAACTCACACACTACTGATCACCTGAAACAGGACAAACACACACTTACTAGTAGAATAACTCACACAACACATTGGTATAGTAACTCACACAACACATTGGTATAGTAACTCACATGACACATACTGTATCGCATGTAAGCTTTAGTCCCAACATCACATAGGTATTTCAGTTGTGAAGCTAATACATGAACTAACAGCCGTACATTGAACATTTTGAATCTCATTACTTGTAATTAATTTCCTAAATGTAATCTGAACATTAAAATGTAAAGATAAGACAGTGAAGAAGTCAACACTTGCCTTCCAATGATGTAAACAGTCCACAGGTGAGACTATCACACACCCATAGTGTGGTGTGACAAACTAAAATGCTGAAATATATGTGACACATCTCACATCTCATCAGTGACGTACTTCCTAATAAGAGTGTGAGAATTTATTTTAAAAGAATACTACAGTATTTATTTAACAGGATGCTTGAATAGTCTATGTACTGGGTGTCCTCATCAGTTGTGAAAACACTGTAAAAATAAGTTCTAAGAACATTTCCATTTTCTAATGAACCTTCTAATGTTGCACAATTTGTTTCAGTCACTTGAAACATTGCAGAGGTGGCCTTAGCCATGTTTCACCAGTTTCAAATGAAATGGGCCCTAGCTGTCCACTGACTGATGTTTAATGGAAAGTGTGTGTTAGCCACTGATTCAACAGCTTTATATGGCCTATACATTTCATTACTGTCAGAAATGAAACAATTATACACGATACGTTTTTCATTGTGGGATAATAATATTCATTGCAGTTAATGTGGGGTGGGGGAAATGTCCCCAAATCGCTATTTCCGCCCTTGATACATTGATAAATGCAACAATGGAAACTTTCGGCAATATAACCAATGTTAGTCAGAAAGGATCTTGTTCAAAGCACTTTTGTTTATCAGTGCTGGATTATGGTGATATTGTTTATATGTAGGCCTCATCAAGTACCTTAACAATTCTGGACACAGTGTATTATGGTGCTTTAAGATTTATTACAAATGCTAGATCACTCACCCATCACTGTGATTTGAATGCTATGGTGCAATGGACATCTCTCTCCACCAGGAGGCTAAAACACTGGTTCACTTTTGTGTACAAAGTATTGATAGGACAACTCCCTTTGTATTTCTGTTCCTTACTGACCTGATCAGTCACTCAATACAGTCTTCATTCACAGTCGCTGCTGTCCTTGTCTGTTCCTAAGGCTAGAACTGAGATGGGGAAACAATCTTTTTCCCATCATGCCCCTTCATCCTGGAACATGCTTCAAAAGATATTAAAGTTAGTGTCCTTGCCTGTTTTTAAGACTCTGATCGACAACACTGTTTGTGATAGCTGCAGTTCTTTCTAATATTAAATTGTATCTGTAACTTGTGACACTTTGTCTTTTGTGTGTATTTTGTATTTTTCTGTAAAATTTTATGCACACGCTGCTATTTCCCTGTTTTGCCTTCTTGCCAGGTCGCCCTCGCAAAATAGGTTTTTAACCTCAATGGGTCTTACCTGGTTAAATAAAGGTTAAATAAAATAAAATAAAATCTCCCTCTCCCCTATCTCCCAGGCGTGAATGGGAATGTGTGTGGTATTTTAACAAATATGTAGCTCAATCTTAAACCAAAATCCATCCAACTTGCCTAGTTAAATTTGAGTTCAGTAAATGATACCCGGTTCTCACATTATCTTTCAACACGTAAAATAGACTTTGTCAGAGACAGAGTAACTGTAATTGTAGCTGACGGATTATCACACATTCCTCAATTTCTCCTGCACACACTTCCTCTTTCATTGCTTCACTTCTATCTGCCAGGAAGAGCATGGTGGGCTGGGAGCCACAGGAGGGAGCCATCGACCTGCAGGGCCTGGTCAGCAAGGTGGACATGGGCACCCTCTTCAACGGTCATGTCTAGATGGGATACAGCTTTTGTCAAATTGACGTCAAAAGTTGATTACATTTTTTATTTTAGCTAACCATGAACCTTTTCCTTACCTTAATCTAAGTATCCTAACCTGCCACATAAATTATCCTAACCTGCTAAACAAGTTCTCCTAAATTTGCTAGGAAAAGTCAATTTTCAGAAAAGCTGTATCCCTTCTATAAATAAACCCTCTTCAACCTGCCCAAGGCCTTCTGGGAGAAGGAGACCCAGGAGCTGAGGGCGTACTTTACCCAGCATGTGGGAGCTGACCTCCCCCAACAGGAGGAGGGAGAGCTGAAGGCTCTGGAGGACAAGGTCAGGAATGAATTGAATCAGAAGGGAATGTTTGAAGAGAGAAAGCTATGACTATTGGACACTACATTACACACTGATGCTGCAATATGTTGGGGATGGGGATAGGGTGGGACTGATAAAAACAATCACTGACAAGCACATTGCAATTTTGCATTGAGTATATGTGGGTATTTAAATGTAAGAACATACAATGAAACGAGGTGTCTGCATGCAGTTCATGCTACCACACACTGTCAGTGGCTATATGAGTAGATATTAGGTGATAGAGCAGAATCAGTGTTTAGCAGTACCTTAATGACATCGTGCAATGAAGTATAACGGCATTGGATGTTTACAAGTTATAGCCCAAAGAATCATATCTAATCATGACAAGCTTTAATATCCATATTAATTTCAACATTTCTTGCAGAATGTTACCTCAATATCCTTTTATTTGCTTACTAGTCCCTGGGATTACTGAATGGCCATTGGCTACGAACATGTGGAGGAAATACATCTGGTTGGCTCAGGGGGAAAGATTAATTAGCATTTCTTCTCACTTTTGTATTATTTCCAATAAAGATTGATTTATGATTGACTTTATCAATGACTTTTCTTCTCTTGTTCAGAGAGGCACAGATATCATACACCCAAGACATTTTTGGGGGGGAGTATGATATTTTCTCACTCATCATTTTTCACAATTCATTTAGGATTGTCCGTCATCGTGGTAGCATCCACATTAATGTACAGTAGAAGTGTTTAGAAACATATTCTATTCTTATTTACAATAAAAGTGACTGCAAAATGACACAAAACATTATTTACCAATAATTTCTATTCTATCTTAGGCTGCTCGACCATGGAAACCAATTTCGTGAAGCTCCCAACGAACAGTTCTTTTTGCTTCCAGAGGCAGTTTGGAACAGTAGAAAATGCTGCAACTGAAGTCAGATTACTTTTACGCGCTTCGCGCTTCAGCACTCAGCTGTCCCGTTCTGAGAGCGTGTGTGGCCTACCACTTCGCGGCTGAGCCATTGTTGCTCCTAGAGGATTCCACTTCATAATAACAGCACTTACAGTTGAGAGGGGCAGCTCTAGCAGAGCAGAAATTTGACAAACTGACTTGTTGGAAAGGTGGCATCCTATGACGGTTCCACGTTGAATGTCACTGAGCTCTTCAGTAAGACCATTCTACTGCCAATGTTTGTCTATGGAGATTGCATGGCTGTGTGCTCAATTTAATACACCTGTCAGCAAAGGGTGTGGCTGAAATAGCCAAATCAACTAAATCAAATCAACTTGTATATATGGTGTATGTCTAATCTAACATTGTGCCCGACATACCCGTTTCACCTTTAATAGCCAGCTTCTCTTCCTTTGACTTCCCAAGGCCGTGACTATTTCTTGCTTCACAGTAGTACAGTCCTCCATCACCAACAGTCACATTGAGGGTGTAACTCTGTCCAGATGCTACCTGTGTTGGTTTACCCCCACTGATCTGGAACCAGGTGAAGTTTGTCACAGGAGGGTTGGCTGTACTGCTGCAGGTCAGATTAACACAGCTGCCCACTAATACTGGATCAGCTGGACTGATGGAGGCTGAGGTGTCCTTAGGAGAGACTGAGGGAGAAGGGTTCATTTAGAATGTATATGGATGTGGTATATTGAACAGTCTAATCAAAACCACTCTATGACAATCATCTGTGAAAACATGATAGAATGATCTATTCTACAGGAAACTGTGACTAAATCTTACATGAAACGTTAAGCATCATGGTATGTTCAGCTGTCTTGTTGATTGTCCCTACTGGGTAGACTGCAGTACAAGTGATGTTCTTCTCATGATGAAGGTATGACGGAGTGAAGGTCACCGTGGAGAGAACTGATTTGGTTTGGTCTGGATTCTCCTGCAGTTGGTTCTCATTTGTGAACTGTGTTGGGAGGGTCCATGTCAGCTCAGGGGGGTGTTTGGGACAGGGAGCGACAGCAGAGCAGTTCAAACTGACAGGGGTCCCTTCCTTCACCTCACCTGAGACAGTAATGTTGGGACTGGGAGGCAAATCTGTAATACATTAAAAATACATATATTTTACTCTGACAGACACACTGCCTACTTGGTCTTATTCTACTCATATCATTTTAGAAAAGTTTATAAAAGTTAAATTTTCTCTGTCTTCTTACCCCTGACATCTATATTACTAATAGCTACACTGTCCACTTGTTATACTCTTATCTTTGATGCAAGGAATCTAAACTGGATGAAATAGTTGGTAAACAGTTAAATAGTCTCTTACCCCTGACAGTTATATTAACAGACTTGTCTGGGTCTGTTGCACGGAATGGTTGACTTTCAATCCTGAAGAAGTATTTATCAGAGTAACTGGTGATTACATTGAAGAAGACTGTGGTGCAGTTCTTCTGGGACATGTTTCCAGTTATGTTCCCTTCATATCTGTTGACCGTCTCACTACTGTTAAATATCACATTGTCCAGACCCTCACCAAACTGTGGGGATTTTTTAAACCACACTCCAGAGATAAGTATTGTGCTGTTAAATTTATAGTAATTTTGGTCAGGAATATAAAATGCACATGGGATTTGCACACAGGAGCCAGTCAGTACATCCAGTCTATCTGGCATTGTGGCGATCAAATCTCGTTGGCCAAAACAGGCCAAAACACCTGCAACATAAAGGACAACATCAGGGAGGTTCTGTGATCTTTTCCGTACAGTCACTCTCTCCCAATATTCTGCCTCTGCAGCAAAACATATGAACTCATTTCAATGTACAGGTGATTCCTGATGTCGTGACTCCATGCCCTAAACTGGATTATGGACATATCTGGAGCAAAGAATGTTTGAATCCAGAATATTAAACTGTACTTATCAGGAGTCAACTATACACTTTTCTACACATTGAGACAGATGGGAATATAGCTCATACCATGAAATATCATCACTTGTGCTTATTCCTCTGTCTGATTCATAACTAGTTGTTGCTGTGTGGAAGACTCACCTGACATAAAGAGGCCAATGAGAAAAAACATGTTCTCAGGACAAGCCATGTGAGAACTCACACACTACTGATCAGCTGAAAAAGGACAAACACACACTTACTAGTAGAATAACTCACACAACACATTGGTATAGTAACTCACATGACACATACTGTCTCGCATGTAAGCTTTAGTCCCAACATCAAATAGGTATTTCAGTTGTGAAGCTAATACATGAACTAACAGCCGTACATTGAACATTTTGAATCTCATTACTTGTAATTAATTTCCTAAATGTAATCTGAACATTAAAATGTAAAGATAAGACAGTGAAGAAGTCAACACTTGCCTTCCAATGATGTAAACGGTACACAGGTGAGACTATCACACACCCATAGTGTGGTGTGACAAACTAAAATGCTGAAATATATGTGACACATCTCACATCTCATCAGTGACGTACTTCCTAATAAGAGTGTGAGAAATTATTTTAAAAGAATACTACAGTATTTATTTAACAGGATGCTTGAATAGTCTATGTACTGGGTGTCCTCATCAGTTGTGAAAACACTGTAAAAATAAGTTCTAAGAACATTTCCATTTTCTAATGAACCTTCTAATGTTGCACAATTTGTTTCAGTCACTTGAATCATTGCAGAGGTGGCCTTAGCCATGTTTCACCAGTTTCAAATGAAATGGGCCCTAGCTGCCCACTGACTGATGTTTAATGGAAAGTGTGTGTTAGCCACTGATTCAACAGCTTTATATGGGCTATACATTTCATTACTGTCAGAAATGAAACAATTATACACGATACGTTTTTCATTGTGGGATAATAATATTCATTGCAGTTAATGTGGGGTGGGGGAAATGTCCCCAAATCGCTATTTCCGCCCTTGATACATTGGTAAATGCAACAATGGAAACTTTCGGAAATATAGCCAATGTTAGTCAGAAAGGATCTTGTTCAAAGCACTTTTGTTTATCAGTGCTGGATTATGGTGGTATTGTTTATATGCAGGCCTCATCAAGTACCTTAACAATTCTGGACCCAGTGTATTATGGTGCTTTAAGATCACTCACCCATCACTGGGATTTGAACGCTATGGTGCAATGGACCTCTCTCTCCACCAGGAGGCTAAAACACTGGTACATTGATAGGACAACTCCCTTTGTATCTCTGTTCCTTACTGACCAGATCAGTCACTCAATACAGTCTTCATTCACAGTCGCTGCTGTCCTTGTCTGTTCCTAAGGCTAGAACTGAGATGGGGAAACAGTATTTTTCCCATAATGCCCCTTCATCCTGGAACATGCTTCAAAAGATATTACAGTTCAGGGAGTTAGTGTCCTTGCCTGTTTTTAAGACTCTGATCGACAACACTGTTTGTGATAGCTGCAGTTGTTTCTAATCTTCAATTGTATCTGTAACTTGTGACTCTTTGTCTTTTGTGTGTATTTTGTATTTTTCTGTACTCTTTTATTTACACGCTCTATTTCCCTGTTTTGCCTTCTTGCCAGGTCGCGCTCGCAAAATAGGTTTTTAACCTCAATGGGTCTTACCTGGTTAAATAAAGGTAAAATAAAATAAAATAAAATCTCCCTCTCCCCTATCTCCCAGGCGTGAATGGGAATGTGTGTGGTATTTTAACAAATATGTAGCTCAATCTTAAACCAAAATCCATCCAACTTGCCTAGTTAAATTTGAGTTCAGTAAATGATACCCGGTTCTCACATTATCTTTCAACACGTAAAATAGACTTTGTCAGAGACAGAGTAACTGTAATTGTAGCTGACGGATTATCACACACTCCTCAATTTCTCCTGCACACACTTCCTCTTTCATTGCTTCACTTCTATCTGCCAGGAAGAGCATGGTGGGCTGGGAGCCACAGGAGGGAGCCATCGACCTGCAGGGCCTGGTCAGCAAGGTGGACATGGGCACCCTCTTCATCGGTCATGTCTAGATGGGAAACAGCTTTTGTCAAATTGACGTCAAAAGATGATTACATTTTTTATTTTAGCTAACCATGAACCTTTTCCTTACCTTAATTTAATTATCCAAACTACTACGTCAATTCTCCTAACCTGCTGCACAAGTTCTCCTAAATTTGCTAGGAAAAGTCAATTTCACAAAAGCTGTATCCCTTCTATAAATAAACCCTCTTCAACCTGCCCAAGGCTTTTTGGGAGAAGGAGACCCAGGAGCTGAGGGCGTACTTTCCCCAGCAGGTGGGAGCTGACCTCCCCCAACAGGTGGAGGGAGAGCTGAAGCCTCTGGAGGACAAGGTCAGGATTGAATTGAATCAGAAGGGAAAGTTTGAAGAGAGAAAGCTATGACTATTGGACACTACATTACACACTGATGCTGCAATATGTTGGGGATGGGGATAGGGTGGGACTGATAAAAACAATCACTGACAAGCACATTGCAATTTTGCATTGAGTATATGTGGGTATGTAACCCAAAGGTTCTAAAATGTAAGAACATACAATGAAACGAGGTGTCTGCATGCAGTTCATGCTACCACACACTGTCAGTGGCTATATGAGTAGATATTAGGTGATAGAGCAGAATCAGTGTTTAGCAGTACCTTAATGACATCTTGCAATGAAGTATAAAGGCATTGGATGTTTACAAGTTATAGCCCAAAGAATCATATCTAATCATGACAAGCTTTAATATCCATATTAATTTCAACATTTCTTGCAGAATGTTACCTCAATATCCTTTTATTTGCTCACTAGTCCCTGGGATTACTGAATGGCCATTGGCTACGAACATGTGGAGGAAATACATCTGGTTGGCTCAGGGAGAAAGATTCATTAGCATGTCTTCTCACTTTTGTATTATTTCCAATAAAAATCATTATGATCTAATGATGCAACATGTTGGACCAATAAAACTGAGACTTCATGGAAATGTAATGTAAAGTTTTTATTACAGTGCAATTAATAAACAAACATCAATTTCAGCCTCAATTGTGTCTCTTGATCAACACAACATAAAAACTGACATAACTCCCCAAAATATCTACATTAAAAATATATATGTAATGGGAATATTTAAGATGAATAAAGTTCACATTCAGGTTAGAGTGATTAACATAATGTTTGCAATATTGATATAGTTTCCCTTTCTGTGTAGCTCAGTTGGTAGAGCATGGCGTTTGCAAAACCAGGGTTGTGGGTTTGATTTCCACGGGGGGCCAGTATGAAAAAATAAAAATAATGTAAGTCGCTCTGGATAAGAGCGTCTGCTAAATGACTAAAATGTAAATGATTTCCAGTATTCTGTTTCTAACACTCGGGATGATGGTCACTAGAATCAATGCTGCATGTTATGGATTAAACTCATAACTGTTGATAGTGCTTGACTCCAGACTGGAGGTCCAAGGACTGGGGACACACTGATTATTATTGTATTCTGTGAAACACTGATTCTGTAGTAGCTGACAAAGCCACTGCCTTTTCTTTTGACTTCCTACAAGCCTCTCAGGCTGGTGTTGACAGAACATTTGTGTGTCTGATTAGGATATAAAGGGCTGGTCTCCAAGAGGCCAGTTAGACATTTTCTCTGCTTCTATGCTGGAAGTTGTCTCCCTGTTGCAACTTGTATTAATCCAGATTGATTTATGATTGACTTTATCAATGATTTCTCTTCTCTTTTGTTCAGAGAGTCACAAATATCATACCCCCAAGACATGCTAACCTTTCACCATTGCAATAACATGGGAGGTTAGCATTTTGGGGGGGGAGTATGATATTTTCTCACTCATTATTTTTCACAATTCATTTAGGATTATGCGTCATCGTGGTAGCATCCACATTAATGTACAGTAGAAGTGTTTAGAAACATATTCTATTCTTATTTGCAATAAAAGTGACTGCAAAATGACACAATACATTATTTACCATTAATTTCTATTGGGCACAAAATAATCTGAAACACAACCAAAACAGTCACAAGCTTGATGTTGTCATTGTGTGCTAATATGGGACCAAATACTACACTTTTTACTACTTTAATACACATAAGTGAATTTGTCCCAATACTTTTGGTCCCCTAAAATGGGGGGACTATGTACAAAACGTGCTGTAATTTCTAAACAGTTCACCCGATATGGATTAAAATACCCTGGAATTAAAGCTGACAGTATGCATTTTAACTTCATAGTAACTGTTTCATTTCAAATCAAAAGTTCTGGAGAACAGAGACTAAAAAGTTAAATAAATGGCACTGTCCCAGTACTGTTGGAGCTCAGTGCACACAAGACATACTGTATATACCCCAAATACTTAAAATGCACCTCTTTTATTCACTTGTGCATAAAGCCCATCTAGGTAGTTAAGGTGTGGTTCCTGGGGCCCTCTCCTGGTCACATTGACTTCAGCGTACTCACTCTCCTGCCCCTGGACCCTGTTCCTGTCCTGGGCTGCAGCTGGGGTCTCTTTGGGCCGTAGTTTGGAGAAGTCTATGTCACCATAGTGGATCTCTTCAGGCTGGTCTTCTGCAGGTTCCTCTGGTTTCTCTCCGGCTGTGGTCTGGTTAACACACACCGTCCCAACCGGGGAGTTCTGTGGAGAGAACACAGAGAGAGGAACAGGTGTAAAGTTCTAAGCTCAGTCATTTGTAAAACTCTAAAGTCAGCAGGTTACACAACACATACTGAGGGGATGTCCATGACAATGTCAATTAAACTGACAGAAGAAAATAATTACATTTTGACAACAAATGAGCTCCAATCTACAGAAAATACTGTCAAAGTCCAACAGCTATTCTGTTATCATTCAATGTTCTTACAGGATGTGGAACTGCTTTCAGTGTGGTCATCTCACCCTAAACATTCTCTAAAATGATGTTAACCTCATGGCTTTGGGTAGTTTCATCATTAATTCAGTAATTGCTTAGATACACTTTGTAGATGTGTTTTGAAAGTTGAGCCTTATACCCACCTGTCCCTGTGGATTGTCCGTCCTTTCAAGTCCATCGGGGAGCCTAGAGTTTCTCCTCCTGGAAGACATTTAGAAAGGTATTCTGAATGCACTGAGAGGGTTTTCACATGCAAAAGCACAAACACAACATAAATAAATAGTTTTGCATTGATGCCAGGAATAGTTTTTACCATCCATAAAGACTGATCAGGCTGATAAGCAGAAAGACCCCCAGAGTTCCTGCTGCAACCCCAAAAACCATTGGGTTAACAGGCTCTTCTTGCCCTGAAAATACAGCACATATTATGGTCATTTCTCACAAAAAGATCACTAAAGTACACAACATGAACAAAAGTATGTGGACACCTGCTCGTCGAACATCTCATTCCAAAATCATGGGCATTAATATTACTATGGAGTTGGTCCCCCCTTTGCTGTTATAACAGCCTCCACTGTAGCATTAAGATTTCCCTTCACTGGAACTAAGGGTTCTAGCCCGAACTATGAAAATCAGCTCCAGACCATTATTCCTCCTCCACCAAACTTTACAGTTGGACCTATGCATTGGGGAAGGTAGCGTTCTCCTGGCATCCGTCAAACCCAGATTTGTCCGTCGGACTGCCAGATGGTGAAGCAGGATTCATCACTCCAGAGAACCGGTTTCCTATTCTCCAGAGTCCAATGGCGGTGAGCCTTACACCACTCCAGACGATTCTTGGCATTGCGCTTGTTGATCTTAGGCTTGTGTGCGGCTGCTCGGCCATGGAAACCCATTTCATGAAGCTCCCCACAAATAGTTATAGTGCTGACGTTGCTTCCAGAGGTAGTTTGGAACTCGGTAGTAAATGTTGCAACTGAGGTCAGATGTTATTTACGAACTATGCGCTTCAGCACTCATCTGTCCCGTTTTCTGAGCTTGTGTGGCTTACCGGTTCGCGGCTGAGATGTTGTTGCTCCTAGAACATTCCACTTCACAATAACAGCACTTACAGTGGACCGGGTTAGCCATAGCAGGGCAGAAATTTGACAAACTAACTTGTTGGAAAGGTGGAATCCTACGACAGTGCCTCGTTGAAAGTCACTGAGCTCTTGAGTAAGGCCATTCTACTACCAGTGTTTGAGTATGGAGATTGCATGGCTGTGTGCTCGATTTTATACACCTGTCAGCAACGGGTGTGGCTGTAATAACCAAATCTACTAATTTGAAGGGGTGTCCACATACTCTTGTATATACAGTGTATATCTAATCTAAGATTGTGCCCGACATGCCCGTTTTACCTTTAATAGCCAGCTTCTCTTCCTCTGACTTCCCAAGGCCGTGACTATTTTTTGCTTCACAGTAGTATAGTCCTTCATCACCAACAGTCACATTGAGGGTGTAACTCTGTCCAGAAGCTACCTGTGTTAGTTTACCCCCACTGATCTGGAACCAGGTGAAGTTTGTCACAGAAGGGTTGGCTGTACTGCTGCAGGTCAGATTAACACAGCTGCCCACTAATACTGGATCAGCTGGACTGATGGAGGCTGAGGTGTCCTTAGGAGAGACTGAGGGAGAAGGGTTCGTTTAGAATGTATCTGGATGTGGTATATTGAATAATCTAATCAAAACCACTCTATGACAATCATCAGTGAAAACATGATAGAATGATCTATTCTACAGGAAACTGTGACTAAATCTTACATGAAACGTTAAGCATCATGGTATGTTCAGCTGTCTTGTTGCTTGTCCCTACTGGGTAGACTGCAGTACAAGTGATGTTCTTCTCATGATGAAGGTATGATGGAGTGAAGTTCACCGTGGAGAGAACTGATTTGGTTTGGTCTGGATTCTCCTGCAGTTGGTTCTCAGGTGTGAACTGTGTTGGGAGAGTCCATTTCAACTCAGGGGGGTGTTCGGGACAGGGAGCAACAGCAGAGCAGTTCAAACTGACAGGGGTCCCTTCCATCACCTCACCTGAGACAGTAATGATGGGACTGGGAGGCAAATCTGTAATACATTGAATATAAATATATTTTACTCTGACAGACACACTGCCTACTTGGTCTTATTCTACTCATATCATTTTAGAAAAGTTTATAAAAGTTAAATAGTCTCTGTCTTCTTACCCCTGACATCTATATTACTAATAGCTACACTGTCCACTTGTTCTACTCTTATCTTTGATGCAAGGAATCTAAACTGGATAAAATAGTTGGTAAACAGTTAAATTGTCTGTTACCCCTGACATCTATATTAACATACTTGTCTGGGTCTGTTGCACGGTATGGTTGACTTTCAATCCTGAAGAAGTATTTATCAGAGTAACTGGTGGTTACATTGAAGAAGACTGTGGTGCAGTTCTTCTGGGACATGTTTCCAGTTATCTTCCCTTCATATCTGTTATCCGTCTTACTATTGTGAAATATCACATTGTCCTGACCTTCACCTAATTTTGTTGATCCTTTCAACCACACTCCAGACGTAAGTATTGTGCTGTTAAATTTATAGTCATTTTGGTCAGGAATATAAAATGCACATGGGATTTGCACACAGGAGCCAGTCAGTACATCCAGTCTATCTGGCATTGTGGTGATCAAATCTCGTTGGCGAAAACAGGCGAAAACACCTGCAACATAAAGGACAACATCAGGGAGGTTATGTGATCTTTTCCGTACAGTCACTCTCTCCCAATATTCTGCCTCTGCAGCAAAAAATATAAACTCATTTCAATGTACAGGTGATTCCTGATGTCGCGACTCCATGCCCTAAACTGGAGCATGGATATATCTGGAGCAAAGATTGTTTGAATCCAGAATATTAAACTGTACTTATCAGGAGTCAACTGTACACTTTTCTACACATTGAGACAGATGGGAATATAGCTCATACCATGAAATATCATGACTTGTGCTTATTCCTCTGTCTGATTCATAACTAGTTGTTGCTGTGTGGAAGACTCACCTGACATTGACTCTGCACCGGTACCCCCCTGTATATATAGCCTCCCTACTGTTATTTTATTTTACTTCTGCTCTTTTTTTCTCAACACTTTTTTTGTTGTTGTTTTATTTTTACTTTTTTTGTTAAAAATAAATGCACTGTTGGTTAAGGGCTGTAAGTAAGGATTTCACTGTAATGTCTGCACCTGTTGTATTCGGCGCATGTGACAAATAAAATTTGATTTGATTTGATAAGGAGTAAGAAGCATCTCAAGGTCCTGGAGTGGCCTAGCCAGTCTCCAGACCTGAACCCAATAGAAAATCTTTGGAGGGAGCTGGAAGTCCGTATTGCCCAGCGACAGCCCCGGAACCTGAAGGATCTGGAGAAGGTCTGTATGGAGGAGTGGGCCAAAATCCCTGCTGCAGTGTGTGCAAACCTGGTCAAGATCTACAGGAAACGTATGATCTCTGTAATTGCAAACAAAGGTTTCTGTACCAAATATTAAGTTCTGCTTTTCTGATGTATCAAATACTTATGTCATGCAATAAAATGAAAATTAATTAGTTAAAAATCATACACAATGTGATTTTCTGGATTTTTGTTTTAGATTCCGTCTCTCACAGTTGAAGTGTACCTATGATAAAAATGACAGACCTCTACATGCTTTGTAAGTAGGAAAACCTGCAAAATCGGCAGTGTATCAAATACTTGTTCTCCCCACTGTAGCAGGCATGCTTTATCTGGTCTGTTCCACAAAAACAAGTATATATCTTCATCATTATATATACAGTGGGGGAAAAAAGTATTTAGTCAGCCATCAATTGTGCAAGTTCTCCCACTTAAAAAGATGAGAGAGGCCTGTAATTTTCATCATAGGTACACGTCAACTATGACAGACAAAATGAGATTTTTTTTCTCCAGAAAATCACATTGTAGGATTTTTTATGAATGTATTTGCAAATTATGGTGGAAAATAAGTATTTGATCAATAACAAAAGTTTCTCAATAATTTGTTATATACCCTTTGTTGGCAATGACACAGGTCAAACGTTTTCTGTAAGTCTTCACAAGGTTTTCACACACTGTTGCTGGTATTTTGGCCCATTCCTCCATGCATATTTCCTCTAGAGCAGTGATGTTTTGGGGCTGTCGCTGGGCAACACGGACTTTCAACTCCCTCCAAAGATTTTCTATGGGGTTGAGATCTGGAGACTGGCTAGGCCACTCCAGGACCTTGAAATGCTTCTTACGAAGCCACTCCTTCGTTGCCCGGGCGGTGTGTTTGGGATCATTGTCATGCTGAAAGACCCAGCCACGTTTCATCTTCAATGCCCTTGCTGATGGAAGGAGGTTTTCAGTCCCTTTTCCTGGTCCCTTTGCAGAAAAACAGCCCCAAAGCATGATGTTTCCACCCCCATGCTTCACAGTAGGTATGGTGTTCTTTGGATGCAACTCAGCATTCTTTGTCCTCCAAACACGACGAGTTGAGTTTTTACCAAAAAGTTCTATTTTGGTTTCATCTGACCATATGACATTCTCCCAATCCTCTTCTGGATCATCCAAATGCACTCTAGCAAACTTCAGACGGGCCTGGACATGTACTGGCTTAAGCAGGGGGACACCTCTGGCACTGCAGGATTTGAGTCCCTGGCAGCGTAGTGTGTTACTGATGGTAGGCTTTGTTACTTTGGTCCCAGCTCTCTGCAGGTCATTCACTAGGTCCCCCCATGTGGTTCTGGGATTTTTGCTCACCGTTCTTGTGATCATTTTGACCCCACGGGGTGAGATCTTGCGTGGAGCCCCAGATCGAGGGAGATTATCAGTGGTCTTGTATGTCTTCCATTTCCTAATAATTGCTCCCACAGTTGATTTATTCAAACCAAGCTGCTTACCTATTGCAGATTCAGTCTTCCCAGCCTGGTGCAGGTCTACAATTTTGTTTCTGGTGTCCTTTGACAGCTCTTTGGTCTTGGCCATAGTGGAGCTTGGAGTGTGACTGTTTGAGGTTGTGGACAGGTGTCTTTTATACTGATAACAAGTTCAAACAGGTGCCATTAATACAGGTAACGAGTGGAGGACAGAGGAGCCTCTTAAAGAAGAAGTTACAGGTCTGTGAGAGCCAGAAATCTTGCTTGTTTGTAGGTGACCAAATACTTATTTTCCACCATAATTTGCAAATAAATTCATAAAAAATCCTACAATGTGATTTTCTGGATTTTTTCCCCTCAATTTGTCTGTCATAGTTGACGTGTACCTGTGATGAAAATTACTGGCCTCTCTCATCTTTTTAAGTGGGAGAACTTGCACAATTGGTGGCTGACTAAATACTTTTTTCCCCCACTGTATCTATCTCTATATTGTTCTTAATGTTGTGCCATTGGTGATGATGTCAGATATTGTAAATTCCATTTATATGCAGATGACACAGTAATGTACTCTATTGCTCCAACAGCGGACCAAGCTTTAATGCAGTTGGAGTCTGATTTTAGGATACTACAGGGGTCTCTTTTACAGCTTAAACTTGTTTTAAACGCTAAGAAAACAAATGTCATGTTTTTTTCTAGGTCTAAACTCTCAATTAGAAACACTTTTGTAATCACTAGCTTGGATGGTACTCAAATCAAACAGGTCTCTGCATATAAATACTTAGGGGTATGGTTAGATGATAGGCTTTCTTTTAAAAAACATGCTACTGAATTTGGAAAAAAGCTCAAATTCAAGATAGGGTTCCTTTACAGAAACAGGGCTTGTCTGTCCTCCGTAAATAGAAAACAAATTGTGCAGGCTACTTTTATGTCCGTTTTAGATTATGGTGATATTATCTATATGCATGCATCGGCAAACACATTAAAATCACTGGATGCTATTTACCATTGTGCACTCAGGTTTATCACGGGTGATAGTTACAAAACTCATCACTGTATCCTATATCAACATGTGGGTTGGGCCTCTCTATCTGTGAGGCGAGAGCAACATGCTCTCTTGTTTATTTATAAAGCACTTCTTTTAAAACTACCTCCATATATATCATCATTAATGTCCACTAGATATACTAATTTTAAAACCAGATCACAGAAGTGGATTACATTAGAGACTTCTGTGGTCTCCACAGAGTTGGGTAGGACTGCCTTCAGTTCCTTTGCACCTTATTTATGGTACAAACTGCAGATCCAACTTAAGTTAGACACTCTGGTGTCCCTTGCCCATTTAAAAAATGTTATGGAGGATCAATATGATGTTGTCTGTGATTGTTTCTGTTGAATTGTGTTTTTCGTTTTGTATGTTTGAAATGTTCTTGTCTGTATGTCTAAAACTGTACATGTCAACATGTTTACACAGGGCACAGCCGTAAAAGAGATCCACGTCTCAGTCTGTTTTTCCCTGTTAAAATAAAGATAAAAATATATATATATATTGAATGTGCCACTGCTTCTACCTTTAATTGCCAGCTGCACTTCCGTTGACTTCCCACGGCCGTGACTATTTCTTGCTTCACAGTAGTACAGTCCTCCATCACCAACAGTCACATTGAGGGTGTAACTCTGTCCAGATGCTACCTGTGTTGGTTTACCCCCACTGATCTGGAACCAGGTGAAGTTTGTCACAGGAGGGTTGGCTGTACTGCTGCAGGTCAGATTAACACAGCTGCCCACTAATACTGGATCAGCTGGACTGATGGAGGCTGAGGTGTCCTTAGGAGAGACTGAGGGAGAGGGGCTCATTTAGAATGTACAGTGAGGGAAAAAAGTATTTGATCCCCTGCTGGTTTTGTACGTTTGCCCACTGACAAAGAAATGATCAGTCTATAATTTTAATGGTAGGTTTATTTGAACAGTGAGAGACAGAATAACAACAAAAAAATCCAGAAAAACGCATGTCAAAAATGTTATAAATTGATTTGCATTTTAATGAGGGAAATAAGTATTTGACCCCTCTGCAAAACATGACTTAGTACTTGGTGGCAAAACCCTTGTTGGCAACCACAGAGGTCCGACGTTTCTTGTTGTTGGCCACCAGGTTTGCACACATCTCAGGAGGGATTTTGTCCCACTCCTCTTTGCAGATCTTCTCCAAGTCATTAAGGTTTCGAGCCTGACGTTTGGCAACTCGAACCTTCAGCTCCCCTCCACAGATTTTCTACGGGATTAAGGTCTGGAGACTGGCTAGGCCACTCCAGGACCTTAATGTGCTTCTTCTTGAGCCACTCCTTTGTTGCCTTGGCTGTGTGTTTTGGGTCATTGTCATGCTGGAATACCCATCCACAACCAATTTTCAATGCCCTGGCTGAGGGAAGGAGGTTCTCACCCAAGATTTGACGGTACATGGCCCCGTCCATCGTCCCTTTGATGCGGTAAAGTTGTCCTGTCCCCTTAGCAGAAAAACACCCCCAAAGCATAATGTTTCCACCTCCATGTTTGACGGTGGGGATGTTGTTCTTGGGGTCATAGGCAGCATTCCTCCTCCTCCAAACACGGCGAGTTGAGTTGATGCCATAGAGCTCGATTTTGGTCTCATCTTACCACAACACTTTCACCCAGTTCTCCTCTGAATCATTCAGATGTTCATTGGCAAACTTCAGACGGGCATGTATATGTGCTTTCTTGAGCAGGGGGACCTTGCGGGCGCTGCAGGATTTCAGTCCTTCACGGTGTAGTGTGTTACCAATTGTTTTCTTGGTGACTATGGTCCCAGCTGCCTTGAGATCATTGACAAGATCCTCCCGTATAGTTTTTATGATATATTTTCGGTACAGTCCAATGATATGTATTAACACTAGATGACTGACAGGGTCCGCTGTTTGGAAGCCACCGCACACCCATATGTTTACTCCTCTTTTGTAAAAAATATTTTGGAAATTTCTTTTAATGTCTACATTTGTTTTTGACAAGTATATTCTATTGCAGACAATGCAAACGTTTGTATTATATTTTTTGACCTGCCATACTTCCTTCAGCAGAGAGACCCTACCCTTGCTCCATCTAATGATTGCATCTTGCAACTCACTGAACTGGTATTATCCAATAACTGCTTCATCTTTGAGTCAGACTATTTCCTTTAAATTCGGGGTGTAGTCATGGGTTCCCCCTTTGCCCAACTATGCGAACCTGTATGTGGGACAATTTGAGGAAGCACTCATTTACAAAATAGAGACACACCCCCTACTTTCTAGAACATCCTCCTATGGAAGAGATACATAGATGTCTTTGTGCTCTGTGAAGGAAGTCAGCAGGAACTAAATGAATTCTAAACTCTGCTAAACGAGAGCTCTGAATATCTCAAGTTCACCATGCAGACTGATGAGAGAAAAATAATCTACCTGGATTTATGGATCCTCAAAGAGAATGATGCATTACATACATACTTATACACAAAGCCAACAGACCGCAATACCTTGCTACGTGCGGATAGTATGCATCCTCCTCCCCTCAAGAATGGTCTACCATATAGCCAGTTATGCAGGGTTAAACAAATCAGATTTTGACAGCAATGCTAAGAAATGACAGATAAATTCAAAATGAGAGGCTACAAGGACAAAACTCTTGATGCTGCAATGATGAAAATATCTCAAAAACCAAGAGAGGAATTGCTAAAAACTAAACCAAAGAAGAAAAACAACGCAACAGTGTTTTGCACTAAGTACACCAAGTGTTCAGAGAAAATGAAAGCAATCCTGAAAAGCACTGGCATATTCTGCAATCAGACAAAAAAATTGCACACCTGTTCAAGGAACCCCCACTGGTGGTCTGTAAGCGTGGTCGCAATATTGGGGATAGCTTGGTGAGATCTGACCTGCCCCCTGAGCCCACTCAGACACTCCTGACACCCCATTCCAAATGGGAACTACAAATGTGGCTCATGCGCACAGTGCAATAGCACTACAAAAACTCCCTGTTAGGGGTATCATCTCTTGCAAGACAAAGGGAGTAATCCATCTCATCACCTGTTCATGTTGGAAAGCCTACATAGGACAAACGAAAAGACAATTAAAACAACGCATAGCTGAACACCGCAGCTCATTCACGTGTAAGAACACTTTGTTGAAGCTAACCATCCCACCTCCTCCCTCAAATACACAGTCATTTTCTATGAACAAGTCTTATAAATGAATATATTCTTTCTACAGCTTATCAGCGTACACCCAATATGTTCCCCCTGTTGATGATGCTTATTATGCATTATGGTTGAACCAAAAGATTACATGTAACAACATTTAATGAAATTGGAAACAATTACATATATGTGAAATTAAATTAAACAATAATGTATGTTGATGCTAATGTTATGCTAAAGTTAATGATAACAATAGCCTAATATATTCAATATGCTGTAAACTATTGTCTTTTAACAGTTTCACTCAATTCATTCTATTTAACCTCATAATTGACACACCCCTCACTATTGTCAATGGTTGCACTAATTGCGCTGTTTGTCTACATAACCTGGTTCAAACAGTCATGACATTACCCTGAAGAAGGCACAGTAATGTGTTTAGAACTATTCAGACCCTTTACTCAGTACTTTGTTGAAGCACCTTTGGCAGCGATTACAGCATTGACTTATCTTGGGTATGACGCTACAAGTTTGGCACATCTGTATTTGGGGAGTGTCTCCCATTCTTCTCTGCAGATCCTCTCAAGCTCTGTCATGTTGGATGGGGAGTGTTGCTGCACAGCTATTTTCAGGTCTCTCCAGAGATGTTCAATCGGGTTCAAGTCCGAGCTCTGGCTGGGCCACTAAAGGACATTCAGAGACTTGTTCCGAAGCCACTCCTGCGTTGTCTTGGCTTTGTGCTTAGGGTCGTTGTTCTGTTGGAAGGTGAACCTTTGCCCCAGTCTGAGGTCCTGAGCGCTCTTGAGAAGGTTTTAATCAAGGATCTCTCTGTACTTCGCTCTGTTAATCTTTGCCTCAATCCTGACTAGTCTCCCAGTCCCTGCCCCTGAAAAACATCCCCACAGCAATGATGCTGCCACCACTATGCTTCACCGTAGAGATGGTACAAGGTTTCCTCCAGACGTGACGCTTGGCATTCAGGCCAAAGAGTTCAGTCTTGGTTTCATCAGACCAGAGACTCTTGTTTCTCATGGTCTGAGAGTCTTTAGTTGCCTTTTGGCAAACACCAAGCAGGCTGTCATGTGCCTTTTACTGAGGAGTGGCTTCCGTCTGGCCACTCTACTATAAAGACCTTATTGGTGGTGTGCTGCAGAGATGGTTGTTCTTCTGGAAGTTTCTCCCATCTCCACAGAGGAACTCTAGAGCTCTGTCAGACTGACCATTGGGTTCTTGGTCACCTCCCTGACCAAGGCCCTTCTCCCCCGATCGCTCAGGTTGGCCGGGCGGCCAGCTCTAGGAAGAGTCTTGGTGGTTCCAAACTTCTTCCATTTAAGAATGATGGAGGCCACTGTGTTCTTGGGGACCTTGAATGCTGCAGACATTTTTCTTCCCCTTCCACAGATCTGTGCCTCAACACAATCTCGTCCCAGAGCTCTACGGACAATTTCTTCGACCTCATAGCTTGGTTTTTGCTATGACATGCACTGTCAACTGTGGGACCTTATATAGGCAGGTGTGTGTGCCTTTCCAAATCATATCCAATGAATTGAATTTACCACAGGTGGACTCCAATCAAGTTGTAGAAACATCTCAAGGATGATCAATGGAAACAGGATGCACCTGAGCTCAATTTCGAGTCTCATAGCAAAGGGTCTGAATTCTTACGCAAATAAGGTATTTCTGTTTTTAATTTTTAATACATTTGCTAAAATTTCTAAAAAACTGTTTCCGCTTTCTCATTATGGGGTATTGTTGTAACGTAACAAAATGTGAAAAAGTCAAAGGGTCTGCATACTTTCCGAAGGCACTGTATGTATAGTGTGAAACTCTATTTGTTTTTGTATCTTCCTGTTTATTCTCTGTTAGTCAGCACCTCAGTAATTCTCTCTGGTTGTGACAGCTCATGCTTTTCATATGACCTGAACATTAAAAATAAAAAAATAAACATGTAAAGACATTAAAGTATTTTTTTTATAGAGTACTAATTTTACCGTCCCCTCTACAACAAAATAATTAAATACATGTAATTTTGTCCTTGAAACATATGATTTAAATAGTGTAGAATTTCATTAATTCTTATGGAGGATGCTTCTTCTGGGGGGTACCAATATAGCGACCGGTAGTTTCAAAGCCTCTCATTGGCCGTTACATAGCATCAGCGATCCAGGTTTTTAATTTTTTAAATTTTTTATTTCACCTTTATTTAACCAGGTAGGCCAGTTGAAAACAAGTTCTCATTTACAACTGCGACCTGGCCAAGATAAAGCAAAGCAGTGCGATACACATCATTGCTACAGTTTCTCCCAATAATAATAACATTAACTTATTTCAATGTACAGGTGATTTTTCAATTGGTTGGTATGTTGTCAAGGAGTGCGATGACGTGTGTTTGCGAGCAGATGACCACTAGGTTGATCCCGGTATGGGGATAGGGACAGTGGAGGAAGCTATACTGTTAGCAGCATACTGACGTTGGTTTCACGTGTAGAATTTCATTAATTCTTATGGAGGATGCATAATATTAATATGATAATAATATTAACTTATTTCAATGTACAGGTGATTTTTCAATTGGTTAGTATGTTGTCAATTAGTGCGATGAATGCTATGGTGCAATGGACCTCTCTCTCCAGCAGGAGGCTAAAGCACTGGTACACTTTTGTGTACAAAGTATTGATAGGACAACTCCCTTTGTATTTCTGTTCCTTACTGACCAGATCAGTCACTCAATACAGTCTTCGTTCACAGTCGCTGCTGTCCTTGTCTGTTCCTAAGGCTAGAACTGAGATGGGGAAACAGTATTTTTCCCATAATGCCCCTTCATCCTGGAACATGCTTCAAAAGATATTAAAGTTCAGGGAGATAGTGTCCTTGCCTGTTTTTAAGACTCTGATCGACAACACTGTTTGTGATAGCTGCAGTTATTTCTAATCTTCAATTGTATCTGTAACTTGTGACACTTTGTCTTTTGTGTGTATTTTGTATTTTTCTGTAATATTTTATGCACACGCTGCTTTTTCCCTGTTTTGCCTTCTTGCCAGGTCGCCCTCGCAAAATAGGTTTTTAACCTCAATGGGTCTTACCTGGTTAAATAAAGGTTAAATCAAATAAATTAAAATAAAATCTCCCTCTCCTCTATCTCCCAGGCTTGAATGGGAATGTGTGTGGGATTTTAACAAATGTAGCTAAATCATAATCCAAAATATATCCAATTTACCTAGTTAAATTTGAGTTCAGTAAAAGATACCCAGTTCTCACATTATCTCTCAACACGTAAAATAGACTTTGTCAGAAACAGAGTAACTGTAATGGTAGCTGACGGATTATCACACACTCCTCAATTTCTCCTGCACACACTTCCTCTTTCATTGCTTCACTTCTATCTGCCAGGAAGAGCATGGTGGGCTGGGAGCCACAGGAGGGAGCCATCGACCTGCAGGGCCTGGTCAGCAAGGTGGACATGGGCACCCTCTTCAACGGTCATGTCTAGATGGGAAACAGCTTTTGTCAAATTGACGTCAAAAGTTGATTACATGTTTTATTTTAGCTAACCATTAACCTTTTCCTTACCTTAATCTAAGTATCCTAACCTGCCACATAAATTATCCTAACCTGCTAAACAAGTTCTCCTACATTTGCTAGGAAAAGTCAATTTTAACAAAAGCTGTATCCCTTCTATTTAAAAACCCTCTTCAACCTGCCCAAGGCCTTCTGGGAGAAGGAGACCCAGGAGCTGAGGGCGTACTTTACCCAGCATGTGGGAGCTGACCTCCCCCAACAGGAGGAGGTAGAGCTGAAGGCTCTGGAGGACAAGGTCAGGAATGAATTGAATCAGAAGGTGATGTTTGAAGAGAGAAAGCTATGACTATTGGACACTACATTACACACTGATGCTGCAATATGTTGGGGATGGGGATAGGGTGGGACTGATAAAAACAATCACTGACAAGCACATTGCAATTTTGCATTGAGTATATGTGGGTATTTAAATGTAAGAACATACAATGAAACGAGGTGTCTGCATGCAGTTCATGCTACCACACACTGTCAGTGGCTATATGAGTAGATATTAGGTGATAGAGCAGAATCAGTGTTTAGCAGTACCTTACTGACATCTTGCAATGAAGTATAACGGCATTGGATGTTTACAAGCTATAGCCCAAAGAATCATATCTAATCATGACAAGCTTTAATATCCATATTAATTTAAACATTTCTTGCAGAATGTTACCTCAATATCATTTTATTTGCTCACTAGTCCCTGGGATTACTAAATGGCCATTGGCTACGAACATGTGGAGGAAATACATCTGGTTGGCTCAGGGGGAAAGATTCATTAGCATTTCTTCTCACTTTTGTATTAATTCCAATAAAAATCATTATGATCTAATGAGACATGCAACATGTTGGACCAATAAAACTGAGACTTCATGGAAATGTAATGTAAAGTTTTTATTACAGTGCAATTAATAAACAAACATCAATTTCAGCCTCAATTGTGTCTCTTGATCAACACAACATAAAAACTGACATAACTCCCCAAAATATATACATTAAAAATATATATGTAATGGAATATTTAAGATGAATAAAGTTCACATTCAGGTTAGAGTAATTAACATAATGTTTGCAATATTGATATAGTTTCCCTTTCTGTAACACATGATTTCCAGTATTCTGTTTCTAACACTCGGGATGATGGTCACTAGAATCAATGCTGCATGTTATGGATTAAACTCATAACTGTTGATAGTGCTTGACTCCAGACTGGAGGTCCAAGGACCGAGGACACACTGATTATTATTGTATTCTGTGAAACACTGATTCTGTAGTAGCTGACAAAGCCACTGCCTTTTCTTTTGACTTCCTACAAGCCTCTCAGGCTGGTGTTGACAGAACATTTGTGTGTCTGATTAGGATATAAAGGGCTGGTCTCCAAGAGGCCAGTTAGACATTTTCTCTGCTTCTATGCTGGAAGTTGTCTCCCTGTTGCAACTTGTATTAATCCAGATTGATTTATGATTGACTTTATCAATGATTTCTCTTCTCTTTTGTTCAGAGAGGCACAAATATCATACCCCCAAGACATGCTAACCTTTCACCATTGCAATAACATGGGAGGTTAGCATTTTTGGGGGGTATGATATTTTCTCACTCATCATTTTTCACAATTCATTTAGGATGATCCGTCCTCGTGGTAGCATCCACATTAATGTACAGTAGAAGTGTTTAGAAACATATTATATTCTTATTTACAATAAAAGTGACTGCAAAATGACACAATACATTATTTACCATTAATTTCTATTGGGCACAAAATAATCTGAAACACAACCAAAACAAACAGCAAATGCATCCAACAAGTTTGTAGAGTCACAAGCTTGATGTTGTCATTGTGTGCTAATATGGGACCAAATACTACACATTTTACTACTTTAATACACATAAGTGAATTTGTCCCAATACTTTTGGTCCTCTAAAATGGGGGGACTATGTACAAAACGTGCTGTAATTTCTAAACAGTTCACCCGATTTGGATTAAAATACCCTGGAATTGAAGCTGACAGTATGCATTTTAACCTCATAGTCAATGTTTCATTTCAAATCAAAAGTTCTGGTGAACGGATTCTAAAAAGTTAAATAAATGGCACTGTCCCAGTACTGTTGGAGCTCAAGACATACTGTATATACCCCAAATACTTAAAATGCACCTATTTTATTCACTTGTGCATAAAGCCCATCTATGTAGTTAAGGTGTGGTTCCTGGGGCCCTCTCCTGGTCACATTGACTTCAGCGTACTCACTCTCCTGCCCCTGGACCCTGTTCCTGTCCTGGGCTGCAGCTGGGAACTCTTTGGGCCGTAGTTTGGAGAAGTCTATGTCACCATAGTGGATCTCTTCAGGCTGGTCTTCTGCAGGTTCCTCTGGTTTCTCTCTGGCTGTGGTCTGGTTAACACACACCGTCCCAACCAGGGAGTTCTGTGGAGAGAACACAGAGAGAGGAACAGGTGTAAAGTTCTAAGCTCAGTCATTTGTAAAACTCTAAAGTCAGCAGGTTACACAACACATACTGAGGGGATGTCAATTAAACTGACAGAAGAAAATAATTACATTTTGACAACAAATGAGCTCCAATCTACAGAAAATACTGTCAAAGTCCAACAGCTATTCTGTTATCATTCAATGTTCAGGATGTGGAACTGCTTTCAGTGTGGTCATCTCACGCTAAACATTCTCTAAAATGATGTTAACCTCATGGCTTTGGGTAGTTTCATCATTAATTCAGTAATTGCTTAGATACACTTTGTAGATGTGTTTTGAATGTTGAGCCTTATTCCCACCTGTCCCTGTGGATTGTCCGTCCTTTCAAGTCCATCGGGGAGCCTAGAGTTTCTCCTCGTGGAAGACATTTAGAAAGGTATTCTGAATGCACTGAGAGGGTTTTCACATGCAAAAGCACAAACACAACATAAATAAATAGTTTTGCATTGATGCCAGGAATAGTTTTTACCATCCATAAAGACTGATCAGGCTGATAAGCAGAAAGACCCCCAGAGTTCCTGCTGCAACCCCAAAAACCATTGGGTTAACAGGCTCTTATTGCCCTGAAAATACAGCACATATTATGGTCATTTCTCACAAAAAGATCACTAAAGTACACAACATGAACAAAAGTATGTGGACACCTGCTCGTCGAACATCTCATTCCAAAATCATGGGCATTAATATTACTATGGAGTTGGTCCCCCCTTTGCTGTTATAACAGCCTCCACTGTAGCATTAAGATTTCCCTTCACTGGAACTAAGGGTTCTAGCCCGAACCATGAAAATCAGCTCCAGACCATTATTCCTCCTCCACCAAACTTTACAGTTGGACCTATGCATTGGGGAAGGTAGCGTTCTCCTGGCATCTGTCAAACCCAGATTTGTCCGTCGGACTGCCAGATGGTGAAGCAGGATTCATCACTCCAGAGAACCGGTTTCCTATTCTCCAGAGTCCAATGGCGGTGAGCCTTACACCACTCCAGACGATTCTTGGCATTGCGCTTGTTGATCTTAGGCTTGTGTGCGGCTGCTCGGCCATGGAAACCCATTTCATGAAGCTCCCCACAAATAGTTCTAGTGCTGACGTTGCTTCCAGAGGCAGTTTGGAACTTGGTAGTGAATGTTGCAACTGAGGTCAGATTATATTTACGAACTATGCGCTTCAGCACTCAGCTGTCCCGTTTTCTGAGCTTGTGTGGCTTACCGCTTCGCGGCTGAGATGTTGTTGCTCCTAGAAGATTCCACTTCACAATAACAGCACTTACAGTGGACCGGGTTAGCTCTGGCAGGGCATACATTTAACGAACTGACTTGTTGGAAAGGTGGAATCCTATGACAGTGCCTCGTTGAAAGTCACTGAGCTCTTGAGTAAGGCCATTCTACTACCAGTGTTTGAGTATGGAGATTGCATGGCTGTGTGCTCGATTTTATACACCTGTCAGCAACGGGTGTGGCTGAAATAACCAAATCTACTAATTTGAAGGGGTGTCCACATACTCTTGTATATATAGTATATATCTAATCTAAGATTGTGCCCGACATGCCCGTTTTACCTTTAATAGCCAGCTTCTCTTCCTTTGACTTCCCACGGCCGTGACTATTTCTTGCTTCACAGTAGTACAGTCCTCCATCACCAACAGTCACATTGAGGGTGTAACTCAGTCCAGATGCTACCTGTGTTGGCAATAGGCAATATGGACTTTCAGCTCCCTCCAAAGATTTTCTATTGGGTTCAGGTCTGGAGACTGGCTAGGCCACTCCAGGACCTTGAGATGCTTCTTACGGAGCCACTCCTTAGTTGCCCTGGCTGTGTGTTTCGGGTCGTTGTCATGCTGGAAGACCCAGCCATGACCCATCTTCAATGCTCTTACTGAGGGAAGGAGGTTGTTAGCCAAGATCTCGCGATACGTGGCCCTATCCATCCTCCTCTAAATACGGTGCAGTCGTCCTGTCCCCTTTGCAGAAAAGCATCCCCAAAGAATGATGTTTCCACCTCCATGCTTCACGGTTGGGATGGTGTTCTTGGGGTTGTACTCATCCTTCTTCTTCCTCCAAACACGGCGAGTGGAGTTTAGACCAAAAAGCACTCTTTTTGTCTCATCAGACCACATGACCTTCTCCCATTCCTCCTCTGGATCATCCAGATGGTCATTGGCAAACTTCAGATGGGCCTGGACATGCGCTGGCTTGAGCAGGGGGACCTTGCGTGCGCTGCAGGATTTTAATCCATGACGGCGTAGTGTGTTACTAATGGTTTTCTTTGAGACTGTGGTCCCAGCTCTCTTCAGGTCATTGACCAGGTCCTGCCGAGTAGTTCTGGGCTGATCCCTCACCTTCCTCATGATCATTGATGCCCCACGAGGTGAGATCTTGCATGGAGCCCCAGACCGAGGGTGATTGACCGTCATCTTGAACTTCTTCCATTTTCGAATAATTGCGCCAACAGTTGTTGCCTTCTCACCAAGCTGCTTGCCTATTGTCCTGTAGCCCATCCCAGCCTTGTGCAGGTCTACAATTTTATCCCTGATGTCCTTACACAGCTCTCTGGTCTTGGCCATTGTGGAGAGGTTGGAGTCCATTTGATTGAGTGTGTGGACAGGTGTCTTTTATACAGGTAACGAGTTCAAACAGGTGCAGTTAATACAGGTAATGAGTGGAGAACAGAAAAACTAACAGGTCTGTGAGAGCCGGAATTCTTACTGGTTGGTAGGTGATCAAATACTTATGTCATGCAATAAAATGCAAATGAATTACTTAAAAATCATATAATGTGATTTTCTGGATTTTTGTTTTAGATTCTGTCTCTCACAGTTGAAGTGTACCTATGATAAAAATTACAGACCTCTACATGCTTTGTAAGTAGGAAAACCTGCAAAATCGGCAGTGTATCAAATACTTGTTCTCCCCACTGTAAGTGCTATGAACATTGACATTTTCTAATGAACCTTCTACTTTTGCACAATTTGTTTCAGTCACTTGAGACATTGCAGAGGTGGCCTTAGCCATGTTTCACCAGTTTCAAATGAAATGGGCCTCAGCTGCCCACTGACTGATTCTTAACACAAAGTGGGGGGAGGGGGGAGGGGTAAATCCCTTTTTGGGGTTAGGACAAGACAACAGCTTTTTGAAACGGGACCCCAAATCGCTAAGTAAAAGGCAATTTTGACAAAAGCTGTATCCCTTTTGAACAAAACCCTCTTGGACCTGCCCAAGGCCTTCTGGGAGAAGGAGACCCATGAGCTGAGGGTGTCCTTTACCCAGCAGGTGAAAGCCGACCTCCCCCAACAGGTGGAGGGAGAGCTGAAGGCTCTGGAGGACAGGGTCAGGAATTGAGAGGTGGAGGGACCAGATGATTCAGAGAGAGAAGAGAGAAAGTATGGACTATTGGACACTACACTATGCTGATGCTGCAATATGGTGGGATGGGGATATGGTGGGACTGACAGAAAAGGGACTAACAAGCTCATTTCAGTTTGGTGGAAACTGCTTTTCCTATATGTGGGTAAAATGTATGAAATTACAATGAAACGACCTGTCTGCATGCAGTTCAGGCTACCACTCACTGTCAATGGATATATGAGTAGGTATTAGGTGATAGATCAGAACCAACGTTTAGCAGTATCTTACTGCGCTTTCCATGACATAGACTGACCAGGTGAATCCAGGTTAAATCTATGATGCCTTATTGATGTCACTTGTTAAACCCACTTCAATCAGTGTAGATGAAGGGGAAGAGGCAAGTTCAAGAAGGATTTTTAATCCTTGAGACAATTGAGACATGGATTGTGTATGTGTGCCATTTAGAGGGTGATTGGGCAAGACAAACATGTTTAAGTGCCTTTGAACGACGTGTGGTAGTAGGTGCAAGGCGCACCGGTTTGTGTCAAGAACTGCAACACTGCTGGGTTTTTTCACACTAAACAGTTTCCTGTGTGTATCAACAATGATCCTCCATCTAAAGGACATCCAACCAACTTGACACAACTGTGGGAAGCATTGGAGTCAACATGGGCCAGCATCTCTGTGGAACGCTTTCGACACCTTGTTGAGTCCATGCCCCGATGAATTGAGGCTGTTCTGAAGGCAAAAGGGGGTGCAACTCAATATTAGGAAGGTGTTCCTAATTTTTGGTATACTCAGTGCCTTCAGAAAGTATTCATACCCCTTGACTTATTCCACATTTTGTTGTGTTAATGCCTGAATAAAACATTGAGTAAATGGATTGGTTTTCTCACCCATTTACACACAATACCCCATAATAACAAAGTGAAAATATGTTTTTAGAAATGTTTGGAGATTTATTGAAAATGAAATACAGAAATATCTAACTTACATAGGTATTCACACCCCTGAGTCAATGCATGTTAGTGTCAAAGGCGGCTGATGTGGATGTGGTGGAGGAGTCACACGCAGGACACAGAAGCTCAGACTAACCAACTTTACTGATCACAAAATAAACAGATCCTGGCCTCAACAACAAAGGAGGCGGACTATGCGCAACAGTGCGCAAAACACAGGATATCCAAGGCGCACGAAAACAAATACAGTGCTACGACCGGAATATAACAAAATACTAAATGACGAGCCGCACCAGTAGACAGGCGAACAATAACACACAACACATGACTAACAAAACGAGAACTTATAGGAGACATAATCAACCAAAAAAGGAAACAGGTGTACACAATCAGACAAAACCAAACAAACATCGAAAACATCAAACGGTGATAGCTAGTACTCCGTGGACGACGACCGCCGAAGCTTGCCCGAGCAAGGAGGAGGAGCAGCCTCAGCCGAAACCGTGACAGTACCCCCCCCCTTGACGCGCGGCTCCAGCCGTGCGTCGACCCCGGCCTCGGGGACGACCAGGAGGACGCGGAGCAGGGCGCGTAGGTTGTCCACGGTGGAACTCCGTCAGGAGGGACTGGTCTAGGATGTCCCTCCTCGGCACCCAGCACCGTTCCTCCGGACCGTACCCCTCCCACTCCACGAGATATTGGAGACCCCCCATCCGACGTCTCGAATCCAAGATGGACCGAACTGTGTACGCCGGAGCCCCCTCGATGTCCAGTGGGGGCGGAGGAGTCTCTCTTATCTCATCGTCCTGGAGTGGACCAGCTACCACCGGCCTGAGAAGAGACACATGGAACGAGGGGTTAATACGATAATCATCAGGCAGTTGTAACCTGTAACACACCTCGTTCAATCTTCTCAGGACTTTAAAAGGCCCCACAAACCGCCGACCCAGTTTCCGGCAGGGCAGGCGGAGGGGCAGGTTTCTGGTAGAGAGCCAGACTCGATCACCAGGTGCGTACACCGGCCCCTCACTGCGGTGGAGATCGGCGCTCGCTTTCTGACGACAGATGGCCCGCTGCAAGTGGACGTGTGCAGCGTTCCACGTCTCCTCCGAGCGCCGCACCCACTCATCCACCGCAGGAGCCTCGATCTGGCTCTGCTGCCACGGTGCCAGAACCGGCTGGTAACCTAACACACATTGGAAAGGGGTTAGATTGGTTGAGGAGTGGCGGAGAGAGTTCTGGGCCATCTCGGCCCAGGGGACATACCTCGCCCACTCCTCCGGCCGGCCCTGGCAATACAATCTAAGAAACCTTCCCACATCCTGGTTCACACGTTCCACCTGCCCATTACTCTCCGGGTGCTAACCCGAGGTCAGGCTCACCGAGACCCCCAAACGCTCCATAAACGCCCTCCAGACTCTGGAGGTAAACTGGGGACCTCGATCAGACACTATATCCTCGGGTACCCCGTAGTGCCGGAAAACGTGGGTGAATAGTGCTTCGGCGGTCTGTAGGGCAGTAGGAAGACCCGGCATTGGGAGCAGACGACAGGCCTTAGAGAACCGATCCACAACGACCAGTATAGTAGTATTCCCCTGCGAAGGGAAAAGGTCTGTGATGAAATCCACCGAGAGGTGAGACCATGGTCGTTGTGGAACGGGCAGGGGTTGTAACTTTCCCCTGGGCAGGTGTCTAGGCGCCTTACACTGGGCGCACACCGAGCAGGAGGAGACATAAACCCTCACATCCCTGGCTAACGTTGGCCACCAGTACTTAGCGCTAAGGCAGTGCACAGTCCGGCCAATACCAGGATGTCCAGAGGAGGGTGACGTGTGAGCCCAATATATCAGTCGATCCCGAACCTCGAGCGGAACGTACGTCTGACCCACCGGGCACTGTGGAGGACTACGGTCGGTACGCAACACCCGCTCGATTTCAGCATCGACCTCCCACACTAGCGGTGCCACCAGACAAGACTCCGGCAGTATGGGAGTGGGCTCAACGGACCTCTCCTCTGTGTCATACCGCCGAGACAGTGCATCTGCCTTACCGTTCTGGGACCCAGGGATGTACGTGATCTTAAATACGAACCGGGCTAAAAACATGTTCCACCGCGCCTGGCGAGGGTTCAATCTCCTAGCTGCCCGGATGTACTCCAGGTTACGGTGGTCAGTCAAAATGAGAAAAGGGTGTTGAGCCCCCTCAAGCCAATGCCTCCACACCTTTAGGGCCTGTACCACGGCTAACAGCTCCCTGTCCCCTACGTCATAATTTCGCTCCGCCGGGCTGAGCTTTTTGGAGTAAAAAGCACAGGGGCGGAGTTTAGGTGGCGTGCCGGACCGTTGCGAAAGTACGGCCCCAATACCGGCCTCTGACGCGTCAACCTCTACCTGAAATGGTAAAGCGGGATCCGGATGCGCCAGCACCGGAGCCGAAGTAAACAGGTCCTTCAGTCTCCCAAAAGCCCTGTCCGCCTCGGCTGACCACTGCAAACGCACCGGACCCCCCTTCAACAGAGACGTTATGGGAGCTGCCACCTGTCCAAAACCCCGGATAAACCTCCGGTAGTAATTTGCAAACCTCAAAAACTGCTGCACCTCTTTATCAGTGGTTGGAGTTTGCCAATTACGCACGGCTGACACTCGGTCAACCTCCAACTTCACCCCTGACGCAGACAACTGATAACCCAAAAAGGAGATTGACTCCTGGAAAAACAGACATTTCTCTGCCTTGACATACAGGTCGTGCTCCAACAGCCTCCTCAACACTCGGCGCACCAGGTCTACATGCTCGGCTCGGGTAGATGAGTACACAAGAATGTCATCTATGTACACGACCACACCCTGCCCCTGCATGTCCCTGAAGATCTCATCCACGAAGGATTGGAAGACTGAAGGAGCGTTCATCAACCCGTAGGGCATGACGAGATACTCGTAATGACCTGAGGTGGTACTAAATGCTGTCTTCTATTCATCGCCCTCTCTAATGCGCACCAAGTTGTATGCGCTCCTGAGATCTAGTTTTGTGAAGAAACGCGCCCGTGCAATGACTCCGTCATACTCGCAATCAGAGGGAGTGGATAACTGTATTTTACCGTGATCTGATTGAGACTACGGTAATCAATGCACGGGCGCAAACCTCCATCCTTTTTCTTCACAAAAAAGAAGCTAGAGGACGCAGGGGAAGTGGATGGCCGTATGTATCCTTGTCTCAGAGATTCGGCTATGTAAGTCTCCATAGCTCTCTTCTCCTCTTGAGACAGAGGATACACATGGCTCCGTGGAAGCGCTGCTCCTGCCTGGAGATCTATCGCACAATCCCCCTGCCTATGAGGAGGCAACTGCGTCGCCCTCGATTTACTGAACACGATTGCCAAATCCTCATACTCAGGGGGAATGCGCAGTGCGGGCACCTGGTTTGGACTCTCCACTGAGGTCGCCCCCACGGAAACACCTAGACATCACCCCACACACTGGGCAGACCACTCCTTAAGAGCCCTCTGTTGCCACGAAATAGAAGGATTATGGGTAATCAACCAGGGAAGCCCCAACACCACCGGATATTTAGGAGAGTCAATCAGATATAGCTGAATAGTTTCCTCATGACCCCCCTGCGTCCTCATCCTAAGTGGCGCGGTGACTTCCCTAATCAACCCCGATCCCAATGGACGGCTGTCTAAAGCATGGACAGGAAATGGGGCGTCGACAGGAAGAAGGGGAATTCCTAGTTTTACACAAAAATGTCGATCAACAAAATTCCCAGCTGCGCCTGAATCTACTAGCGCCTTATGCTGGGAATGAGGTGCAACCTGTGGAAAATGTACAGGTAAACAGACGTGCATAACAGAGAGCTCTGGGTAAGTGGGACGCCTACTCACCTGGAATGACTCCCCAGTGCGTGGCCTGTTGTCCTCTCCCCTAGGAGACCCTCCCCAGCACCTAGCCGCAGTGTGCCCTCCACGGCCACAGTTGGTGCAGGGGACAGCCCCCCTCGGGCTCCTCCTCCTCCTCTCTCTAGCGCCAGCACCTCCGAGCTCCATAGGGCTCGGCTCGGAGGTGCTGGAGGGTGGAATGGACGACCCCCACTCGGAACGTCCGCGGGTTGCCAGCAGGGTGTCAAGCCGGATGGACATGTCCACCAGCTGGTCGAAGGTGAGGTGGGCATCCCTGCAGGCCAACTCTCGACGGACGTCCTCCCGTAGACTACATCGATAGTGGTCGATGAGGGCCCGCTCATTCCACCCTGCATCCGCCGCTAGAGTCCGGAACTCCAGGGCGAACTCCTGTGCGCTCCTCTTCCCCTGTCGGAGGTAGAATAGACGCTCCCCCGCCGCTTTCCCCTCAGGTGGATGGTAGGGTAGGCGGAGGCGTGGGTACCCCTCTGGTCTCCCATCGGTGCAGAGTGTTAATTACGTCCTGCAGGGCAGTCCCGAGTTGATGGATCCAATCGTCCTGCCCGCGGACGCGCTCCTCCAAAGACTCGGGTGCTGCTGTTGCTCCTGCTGACTCCATAAGGTGTGTTATTCTGTCAAAGGCGGCTGATGTGGATGTGGTGGAGGAGTCACACGCAGGACACAGAAGCTCAGACTAACCAACGTTACTGATCACAAAATAAACAGATCCTGGCCTCAACAACATAGGAGGCGGACTATGCGCAACAGTGCGCAAAACACAGGATATCCAAGGCGCACGAAAACAAATACAGTGCGACGACCGGAATATAACAAAATGACGAGCCGCACCAGTAGACAGGCGAACAATAACACACAACACATGACTAACAAAACAAGAACTTATAGGAGACATAATCAACCAAAAAAGGAAACAGGTGTACACAATCAGACAAAACCAAACAAACATCGAAAACATCAAACGGTGATAGCTAGTACTCCGGGGACGACGACCGCCGAAGCTTGCCCGAGCAAGGAGGAGGAGCAGCCTCGGCCGAAACCGTGACAGTTAGAATCACTTTTTGCAGCGATTACAGCTGTGAGTCCTTCTGGGTAAGTCTAAGAGCTTTGCACACCTGGATTGTACAATGTTGTCTCAGTAAGTAACTCTGGTGTATATTTGGCCTTGTGTTTTAGGTTATTGTCCTGCTGAAAAGTGGATTTGTCTCCGTGTCTTTTGAAAAGCAGACTGAACCAGGTTTTCCTCTAGCGTTTTGCCTCTGCTTAGCTCTATTCCATTTATTTTATCCTAAAAAACTTGATGACAAGCATACCCATAACATGGTGCAGCCATCACCATGCTTGAAAATATGAATAGTGGTATTCAGTTATGTGTTTTGTTGGATTTGCCCCAAACATAACACTTTGTATTCAGGACATATAGTTAATGTCTTAGCAAAACGTTTTGCAGTTTTACTTCAGTGCCTTATTGCAAACAGAATGAATGTTTTGGAATATGTTTATTCTGTAAATGTTTCCTTCTTTTCACTCTGTCATTTAGGGTAGTATTGTGGAGTAACAACAACGTTGTTGATCCACCCTCAGCCATTAAACGTTGTAACTGTTTTAAAGTCACCAATGGCCTCATGGTGAAATCAGTGGAGGCTGCTGAGGGGAGGACGGCTCATAATAATGGCTGGAACGGTCCAAATGGAATGGCATGAAACACATTACCACGAGCGAAACTGAGTTAGGAATGAAGCCTGTATCTTTTTAGTGACTGGGTGTATTGATAAACCATCCAAAGTGTAATTAATAACTTCACCATGCTCAAAGGGATACACCCATCTTCCAATAGGTGCCCTTCTTTGTGAGGCATTGGAAAAGCTCCCTGGTCTTCGTGGTTGAATCTGTTTGAAATTCGCTGCTCGACTGAGGGACATTACAGATAATTGTATGCGTGGGTGTCACGCCCTGGCTCTGGGGACTCTAGTATGTTGAGCCAGGGTGTGAGTTTTCATTTGTGTTCGTTCTAGTATTGTGTTTCTATGTTGGCCAGTGTGGTTCTGAATCAGAGGCAACGTGAATCAGCTGTTGCTTGTTCTCTCTGATTGGGACCATACTTAGTCAGCCTGTTTCCCACAGTATGGTGTGGGATCTTGTTCCTTTTGGTTTGTGTTTGTACCGTAGGACTTCACGTATCGTTTGTTGTTTTGTTCGTGTAACATTCATAAAAAGCATGTTCACCTTCCACGCTGCGCCTTGGTCCTCCTCTGTATACGACGATCGTGACAGAGGGGTACAGAGATGAGGTAGTCATTCAAAAATCATGTTAAACACTAGTATTGCATACAGAGTGAATCAATGCAACTTATGTGACTTGTTATGCAAATCTTACTCCTGAACTTATTTAGGCTTGCCTTAAGAAAGGGGTTGAATACATATTGACTCGAGAAAGTTCCGCTTTTCATTTTGTATTTTTTTAATGTCTAAAAACATTATTCCACATTATGGGGTATTGTGTGTAGGCCAGTGACACAACATCTCAATGTATTCCATTTTAATGAGATATGTAAAATGTTGGACCAATAAGACCAAAAGATTTCATGGGAATTTAATGTAAAGGTTTTGATTACAGTGCAATTAATAAACAACCATGAATTCAGTCCCAATTGTTCATCTGGTTTAACACTCAACATAAAAACTGACACAATAACTTATAAATAGATATAAAGTTAAAATAGTTTATATTATTATTCTGGTAACTGCACAAAAGATGCAGAGAAACAGTGACTAGTAGATGTTAACACCATTCTGCCGTCATGTAGACTTACTTCACCAACTTCCTGTCTTGTATCAGACCACTGTCTCTCCAACTAACTGTGTCTTCTCTCCTCAGTCATCATTGACTTTATATGGTCTTAAACTGCCTTCAGTAAGATAGTTGAACTCAGCAGTTCCTCTATACTGGAACCCATTAAACGGATGCTCTGTGAACTCAACACTCAAAATGAATTGGCTCAAAATAAAGAGTAGCCTACATCATCGTATCACCACTATAGTAGCAGTTAAACACTTTTCATCCCAGAAAATTCTACAAATATGCAGATAATCAAAGAGCACACAAATATAAAAGTAACTAAAGTACCAATAGAAAACTGATACATAATGACAATCTACATAAACACTTAATACCTATTGGCAAAATACTTAAAATGCACCTCTTTTATTCACTTGTACATAAAGCCCATCTAGGCAGTTAAGTGGTGGTTAGAGAACACCGTCCCAACCGGGGAGTTCTGAGGAGAGAACACAGAGAAAGGAACAGGTGTCAGGACAGACACTTCAGAAGAAGAATGACTTCATAGTTACAGTTGGTTATACAACACATTTTTCATTCAATTCTTCCTTAAATGCACATCCTAGATGGGTTTTAAAAGATGACTCTAACATTCCCACCTGTCCCTATGAACGGTCTGTCATTTCAAACCCATTGGAGAGTCTGGATGTTCTCCTCCTCCTGGAAGACAATAATAAATAATTTAGGTTTTCATATACAAAAGCACAAACAGCATGATAAATATGTTTGCATTGAGGCTTGGAATAGCTTATTACCATGCAAAGAACACGATCAGGTTGAAAAGGAAAAGCAACGCCAAGGTTTTTCCTATAATCTCATAAACCTTTGGGTTAACAGGCTCCTCTTGCCCTGTAAATAAAGCACATATTGTATGGTCATCTGTTCCAAAAAGAAGAAAAATTTTGCACATTGTCTAATATTACAAATTACACGTGTACTGTAGATGTACAGATGTAAGATCTTAATTTGACCAGTATTGTTGCAGCAAAATAATCCTGCAGCAAAAGGATTTGAACGTTTAGTCCATAATGTTGTTCCATTGGTGGTTAGGCTATTAGCTGGCCAAAATAAGGCTACATGAAAAGTGCAATACTATTAATACAACCATGTTTTGGTGCAGGTGTTCTGTGAATTTATGTAAATCACAAAGCTTATCTGCATTTCCCGCGGTGCAAGAAACTTCTCAGCAACAAAATAGTGATCAATTTAAGATCCTACAACTGTATCATACCTAGATACATATAGCAGGCATGCTTTATCTGGTCTGTTCCACAAAAACAAGTATATCTCTTCTACATTATATCTATCTATCTCTATATTGTTCTTAATGTTGTGTCATATTGAATGTGCCACTGCTTCTACCTTTAATAGCCAGCTTCACTTCCTTTGACTTCCCAAGGCCGTGACTATTTCTTGCTTCACAGTAGTACAGTCCTCCATCACCAACAGTCACATTGACGGTGTAACTCTGTTCAGATGCTACCTGTGTTGGTTTACCCCCACTGATCTTGAACCAGGTGAAGTTTGTCACAGGAGGGTTGGCTGTACTGCTGCAGGTCAGATTAACACAGCTGCCCACTAATACTGGATCAGCTGGACTGATGGAGGCTGAGGTGTCCTTAGGAGAGACTGAGGGAGAAGGGTTCATTTAGAATGTATCTGGATGTGGTATATTGAATAGTCTAATCAAAACCACTCTATGACAATCATCAGTGAAAACATGATAGAATGATCTATTCTACAGGAAACTGCGACTAAATCTTACATGAAACTTTAAGCATCATGGTATGTTCAGCTGTCTTGTTGCTTGTCCCTACTGGGTAGACTGCAGTACAAGTGATGTCCTTCTCATGATGAAGGTATGATGTAGTGAAGGTCACCGTGGAGAGAACTGATTTGGTTTGGTCTGGATTCTCCTGCAGTTGGTTCTCAGGTGTGAACTGTGTTGGGAGAGTCCATGCCAGCTCAGGGGGGTGTTCGGGACAGGGAGCGACAGCAGAGCAGTTCATACTGACAGCGGTCCCTTCCTTCACCTCACCTGAGACAGTAATGATGGGGCTGGGAGGCAAATCTGTAATACATTAAAAATAAATATATTTTACTCTGACAGTCACACTGCCTACTTGGTCTTATTCTACTCATATCATTTTAGAAAAGTTTATAAAAGTTAAATAGTCTCTGTCTTCTTACCCCTGACATCTATATTACTAATAGCTAAACTGTCCACTTGTTCTACTCTTATCTTTGATGCAAGGAATCTAAACTGGATGAAATAGTTGGTAAACAGTTAAATTGTCTCTTACCCATGACAACTATATCAACATACTTTTCAGGGTCTATTAAAATGAATGGTTGACTTTCAATCCCGAATAAGTATTTATCAGAGTAACTTGTGGTTACATTGAAGAAGACTGTGGTGCAGTTCTTCTGGGACATATTTCCAGTTATCTTCCCTTGATAGCTGTTGTCCGCCTCACTACTGTCAAATACAACATTGTTCGGACTCTGAGCAAACTGTGGTGATTGTTTAATCCACACTCCAACGGTAAGTATTGTGCTGTCAAATGTATAGTAATTTTGGTCAGGAATATAAAATGCACATGGGATTTGCACACAGGAGCCAGTCAGTACATCCAGTCTATCTGGCATTGTGGTGATCAAATCTCGTTGGCCAAAACAGGGCAAAACACCTGCAACATAAAGGACAACATCAGGGAGGTTATGTGATCTTTTCAGGACAGTCACTCTCTCCCAATATTCTACCTCTGCAGCAAAACATATGAACTCATTTCAATGTACAGGTGATTCCTGATGTCCTGACTCCATGCCCTAAACTGGATTATGGACATATCTGGAGCAAAGAATGTTTGAATCCAGAATATTAAACTGTACTTATCAGGAGTCAACTGTACACTTTTCTACACATTGAGACAGATGGGAATATAGCTCATACCATGAAATATCATAACATAACTAGTTGTTACTGTGTGGGAGACTCACCTGACATAAAGAGGCCAATGAGAAAAAACATGTTCTCAGGACAAGCCATGTGAGAACTCACACACTACTGATCACCTGAAACAGGACAAACACACACTTACTGGTAGAATAGCTTAACTCACACAACACATTGCATTGAACAATCCCCATATCAAATACTGTATGTCTTTCAGTTGTGAAGCTAATACATGAACAAATTGCAGTACTTTTACCATATTAAATCTTATTTCTTGTAAATAAGTTCCTTTAATTTATGTTGAACATTGAAATTAACAGAAAATATAGTGAAGAAGTCGATACTTACCCTAGACGGTAACGTAAACTGTCTACAGGAGAGACTATCACACACCCATAGTGTGGTCTGACTAAAGTGATGAAATTCATGTGGCACATCTCACATCTCATCAGTGACGTACTTCATAATAAGAGTGTGAGAAACATTGTCTGAAAACATACAGTGGGGAGAACAAGTATTTGGTACAGAAACCTTTGTTTGCAATTACAGAGATCATATGTTTCCTGTAGGTCTTGACCAGGTTTGCACACACTGCAGCAGGGATTTTGGCCCACTCTTCCATACAGACCTTCTCCAGATCCTTCAGGTTTCAGGGCTGTCGCTGGGCAATATGGACTTTCAGCTCCCTCCAAAGATTTTCTATTGGGTTCAGGTCTGGAGACTGGCTAGGCCACTCCTAGGACCTTGAGATGCTTCTTACGGAGCCACTCCTTAGTTGCCCTGGCTGTGTGTTTCGGGTCGTTGTCATGCTGGAAGACCCAGCCATGACCCATCTTCAATGCTCTTACTGAGGGAAGGAGGTTGTTGGCCAAGATCTCGCGATACATGGCCCCATCCATCCTCCCCTAAATACGGTGCAGTCATCCTGTCCCCTTTGCAGAAAAGCATCCCCAAAGAATGATGTTTCCACCTCCATGCTTCACGGTTGGGATGGTGTTCTTGGGGTTGTACTCATCCTTCTTCTTCCTCCAAACACCGCGAGTGGAGTTTAGACCAAAAAGCTCTATTTTTGTCTCATCAGACCACATGACCTTCTCCCATTCCTCCTCCGGATCATCCAGATGGTCATTGGCAAACTTCAGACGGGCCTGGACATGCGCTGGCTTGAGCAGGGGGACCTTGCGTGCGCTGCAGGATTTTAATCCATGACGGCGTAGTGTGTTACTAATGGTTTTCTTTGAGACTGTGGTCCCAGCTCTCTTCAGGTCATTGACCAGGTCCTGCCGAGTAGTTCTGGGCTGATCCCTCACCTTCCTCATGATCATTGATGCCCCACGAGGTGAGATCTTGCATGGAGCCCCAGACCGAGGGTGATTGACCGTCATCTTGAACTTCTTCCATTTTCTAATAATTGCGCCAACAGTTGTTGCCTTCTCACCAAGCTGCTTGCCTATTGCCCTGTAGCCCATCCCAGCCTTGTGCAGGTCTACAATTTTATCCCTGATGTCCTTACACAGCTCTCTGGTCTTGGCCATTGTGGAGAGGTTGGAGTCCGTTTGATTGAGTGTGTGGACAGGTGTCTTTTATACAGGTAACGAGTTCAAACAGGTGCCGTTAATACAGGTAATGAGTGGAGAACAGGAGGGCTTCTTAAAGAAAAACTAACAGGTCTGTGAGAGCCGGAATTCTTCCTGGTTGGTAGGTGATCAAATACTTATGTCATGCAATAAAATGCAAATTAATTACTTAAAAATCATACAATGTGATTTTCTGGATTTTTGTTTTAGATTCCGTCTCTCACAGTTGAAGTGTACCTATGAACAAAATTACAGACCTCTACATGCTTTGTAAGTAGGAAAACCTGCAAAATCGGCAGTGTATCAAATACTTGTTCTCCCCACTGTAAGTGCTATGAACATTGACATTTTCTAATGAACCTTCTACTTTTGCACAATTTGTTTCAGTCACTTGAGACATTGCAGAGGTGGCCTTAGCCATGTTTCACCAGTTTCAAAAGAAATGGGCCTCAGCTGCCCACTGACTGATTCTTAACACAAAGTGGGGGGAGGGGGGAGGGGTAAATCCCTTTTTGGGGTTAGGACAAGACAACAGCTTTTTGAAACGGGACCCCAAATCGCTAAGTAAAAGGCAATTTTGACAAAAGCTGTATCCCTTCTGAACAAAACCCTCATGGACCTGCCCAAGGCCTTCTGGGAGAAGGAGACCCAGGAGCTGAGGGTGTCCTTTACCCAGCAGGTGAAAGCCGACCTCCCCCAACAGATGGAGGGAGAGCTGAAGGCTCTGGAGGACAGGGTCAGGAATTGAGAGGTGGAGGGACCAGATGATTCAGAGAGAGAAGAGAGAAAGTATGGACTATTGGACACTACACTATGCTGATGCTGCAATATGGTGGGGATGGGGATATGGTGGGACTGACAGAAAAGGGACTAACAAGCTCATTGCAGTTTGGTGGAAACTGCTTTTCCTATATGTGGGTAAAATGTAAAATAATACGATGAAAAGACTTGTCTGTATGCAGTTCAGGCTACCGAACACTGTCAATGGATATATGAGTAGGTATTAGGTGATAGATCAGAACAATGTTTAACAGCATCTTACTGACATCTTGCAATGAAGTATACAGTGCCTTCAGAAAGTATTGATACCCAATAATAACAAAGTGAAAATATGTTTTTAGAAATGTTTGCACATTCATTGAAAATGAAATACAAAAATATCTGATTAATATAAGTATTCACACCCCTGAATCAATACATGACTGAATCACCTTTGGCAGCGATTACAGCTGTGAGTCTTTCTGGGTAAGTCTCTAAGAGCTTTGCACACCGGGATTGTACAATAGTTGCACATTATTTTCAATAATGAGCCCTGTGTAGCTCAGTTGGTTGAGCATGGTGCTTGCAACGCCAGGGTTGTGGGTTCGATTCCCACGGAGGGCCAGTATGAAAATAAAATAAAAATGTAAGCACTCACTAACTGTAAGTCGCTCTGGATAAGAGCGTCTGCTAAATGACTAAAATATATTTTAATAAAATCTTCAACCTCTGTCAAGTTGATTGTTTATCATTGCTAGACAGCCATTTTCAAGTCTTGCCATAGATTTTCAAGCCGATATAAGTCAAAACTGTAACTAGGCCACTCAGGAACATTCAATGTCATCTTGGTAAGCAACTTCACTGTATATTTGGCCTTGTGTTTTAGGTTATTGTCCTGCTGAAAGGTGAATTTGTCTACCAGTGTCTTTTGAAAAGCAGACTGAACCAGGTTTTCCTCCAGCATTTTTCCTGTGCTTGGCATATTTCCTAAAATACTTGATGTCAAGCGTAGCTATAAAATGGTGCAGCCATCACCATGCTTGAAAATATGAGAGTGGTACTCAGTGATGTGTTGGATTTGCCCAAAACATAAGACTTTGTATTCAGGCCATATGGCCATCAGGCCATGTCTTTGCAGGTTTACTTTAGTGCTTTATTGCAAACAGAATGCATGTTTTGGGCCCTAGCTGCCCACACTGTGTGTGTTAGCCACTGATTGAACAGCTTTATATGGCCTATACATTTAATTTCTGCCAGATATGAAACAGTTATACATAAGATGTTTTTCATGGTGAGATAATCATAATAATAGCAGTTTATGTAGGGGGGGGTAAATGTCCCTTTTTGGGGGTAGAAGAACACCTCAACAGCATGTTGAAACAGGCCCCCAAATTGCTAAGTCCTCCCCTGATACATCAATAAATATAATAAAGGAAACTTTAGGTAATATAACCATCTCCCCTGTCTCCCAGGCTTCAATGGGAATGTATGTGGATTTTTTTTATTTATTGAGCTAAATCATAAACCAAAATCCACTATTCATTTTACACAAGACAGAAAAAGAAAGTTAACTTTGAGTTCGATACAAAACACATTGTTGTCACATCATTTTTCAACATGAAAATCAGACTTGGTATGAAACAAAGTAACTGTAATTGTATCTGACTGATTCTAACACACCACTCAACTTCTCCTTCAATAACTTCCTGTTTTTCTTGTTTCACTTCCTCTTTGGAGTCTATTTGCCAAGCAGAGCCTGGTGGGCTGGATGCCACATAGAAACATTCTTTTCACGCCACTTCGATACGGAATGGACTTTTCCGTAGCAGGCAAGGTAAATGTGTGCAGCAAGTTAGGAGAATTATGGTTACGGGTTATGGTTAGCGAAAATGCTCTCCTAACCAGGGCCGGACTACGGCATTTGGGGGACCGCGGCACAACCCCCCCCCCCTTTACTTACTGCATTTCAACCCATTTTGCCATGGTGCAGGGAGCATTTCAACCCATTTTGCCATGGTGCAGAGAGCATTTCAACCCATTTTGCCATGGTGCAGAGAGCATTTCAACCCATTTTGCCATGGTGCAGAGAGCATTTCAACCCATTTTGTCATGGTGCAGAGAGCATTTCAACCCATTTTGTCATGGTGCAGAGAGCATTTCAACCCATTTTGCCATGGTGCAGAGAGCATTTCAACCCATTTTGTCATGGTGCAGAGAGCATTTCAACCCATTTTGTCATGGTGCAGAGAGCATTTCAACCCATTTTGTCATGGTGCAGAGAGCATTTCAACCCATTTTGTCATGGTGCAGAGAGCATTTCAACCCATTTCGTCATGGGGCAGAGAGCATTTCAACCCATTTCGTCATAGTGCAGAGAGCATTTCAACCCATTTTGCCATGGTGCAGGGATAAGTATTTACAGTTTTATAATGCTATTCTACACATTTTGTCATGAAGCTGACAGAAAATGTTGCAGCTTTAAAGCTAATTTCCTGCTATTCTACACATTTTGCTATCATATGCTGTCTGGGGCCATTCAGTAATCCAGCCCTGCTCCTGACCTGCTACCAAAATCACTTCTTATTGAAGTGGCTTGAAAAGAGTGTCCCAGGTTCTCAGGAGAGAGCCAGCGACCTGCAGGGCATGAGCGGCAAGGTGGACATGGTCGCCCTTTCAGTAATGTCTAGATGGGATACAGCTTTTGTCAAAGGTTAAGACACCTGCTTAATCTGCACCCAGATACCAATAGGCTCAGAATACACTATATTAATACAGGGTCAAGCTCATTAGGACATGCAACGGGAAAATTTAGATCGTAGGTAGGTAGTTGTAGTTAGGTATTGTAGGTAGTTTATTTAGGTAGTTATTTAGGTAGTTATTGTAGGTTTCCGTAGGTAATTATTGTAGGTAAGTATTGTTTACGGCGGAGCCCGGCGAAGCACGAGGCTAGCTAGCTAGCGGGTAGCTACTGGTAACGTTTAGCAACGGTGGAGAGTTGTTTCCAATGTTATTTCACGCTTAAGAGTACCTGTAATTAAGCCAGCTAGCTAGCTACCTACCATTCAGCCGTTTTTTTAACCTCATTATCTGAGCCATCAACGTTAGGTAGTTAGTAGCTACTGTACTTAATTACACCTACTGATTGCAGAAGACAAATGTTAGCTGGCGTCGGGTAAGTTTGGCGTTATACATAGCTTGGGCTTTGTCGAGTAAGGCTTAATTATGTATTTAGATTGTAGTTAGGTATTGTAGATAGGCCCGCAGCACGAAGCTAGCTATCTAGCCGTTTTTTCAAACAAAGTCAACACAGTAGCCATTGCTAGCTAGCCAACACGACCAGCTAACTGTACTGCAGTAGCTAAATACAATATATTTGTGCTAGCTAGCCAACGTTTAATTTTTGCTGCGTTATGAAAGGAACTAGACACGGACACGAATTATCTGTTTAGTGTGTTAACACACTATTGGTAGTTTGTTGTAACCAAGTATTGGTGCTAAACTGTGTGTTATTGGATGCTAGCATGCTAGTTAGCTATGGCGTCATAGTTAGGCATCGTGGGCTGTTGTGGGTAGTTATTGTAGGTTTGCATTGTTTTCGGCGGTGCCGGGTGTAGCACGAAGCTAGCTAGCTAGCCGTTTTTTCAAACAAAGTCAACACAGTAGCCATTGCTAGCTAGCCAACACGACCAGCTAACTGTACTGTAGTAGCTAAATACAATATACTTGTGCTAGCTAGCCAACGTTTAATTATTGCTGCGTTATGAAAGGAACTAGATACGGACACGAATTATCTGTTTAGTGTGTTAACACACTATTGGTAGTTTGTTGTAACCAAGTATTGGTGCTAAACTGTGTGTTATTGGATGCTAGCATGCTAGTTAGCTATGGTGTCATAGTTAGGCATCGTGGGCTGTTGTGGGTAGTTATTGTAGGTTAGCATTGTTTTCGGCGGTGCCGGGTGTAGCACGAAGCTAGCTAGCTAGCCGTTTTTTTCGAACAGAGTCAACACAGTAGCCATTGTGTGCTGTACTGTGGCAGCTAAATACAATTTATTTGTGCTAGCTAGCCAACGTTTAATTATTGCTGCGTTATGAAAGGAAGTAGACACGACACGAATTATCTGTTTAGTGTGTTAACACACTATTGGTGGTTTGTTGTGACCAAGTGTTGGTGCTAAACTGTGTGTTATTGGATGCTAGCATGCTAGTTAGCTATGGTGTCATAGTTAGCTAGCTGAATAAAGTGGGTTGAGTCTATTCCTTGAAACATTGAACCGCTGTGGTTCACAACAATTCTGATTTCTAAAGGTGGAAGTTGGGAGAGTTTTTGTTCGGGTGGTTCAGTGAAACAATTATAGTTTCTGAGGTGGACGTTTTGGTGAGGGAGGCCCTGCTCTCTCCTCTCCCAGATGTTTAGTTCATTTCATTCCGATCTCCTCTGCATTATTGTAGCCATTTGCTACAGCCTGTCAACTATGCCTCTGCCTATCCCTGTTCTCTCCTCTCTGCACAGGCTACACAAACGCCTCACACCGCGTGGCTGCTGCCTCTCTAACCTGGTGGTCCCTGCACGCACCCCACACCTGGAGTTCCAGGTCTCAGGCAGCCTCTGGAACTGCCGTTCTGCTGCCAGCAAAGCTGACTTCATCCCAGCCTATGCTAACCTCCAGTCCCTCGACTTCCTGGCGCTGACGGAAACATGGATTACCACTGAAAACACTGCTACTCCTACTGCTCTCTCCTCGTCTGACCATGTGTTCTCGCATACCCCGAGAGCATCTGGTCAGAGGGGTGGTGGCACAGGAATCCTCATCTCTCCCAAGTGGACATTCTCAATTTTTCCCCTAACCCATCTGTCTATCTCCTCATTTGAATTCCATGCTGTCACAGTCACTAGCCCATTTAAGCTTAATATCCTTGTCATCTATCGCCCTCCAGGTTCCCTTGGAGAGTTAATCAATGAGCTTGACGCCTTGATAAGTTCCTTTCCTGAGGATGGCTCACCCCTCACAGTTTTGGGGGATTTCAACCTCCCCTACGTCCACATTTGACTCATTTCTCTCTGCCTCCTTCTTTCCACTCTTCTCCTCTTTTGACCTCACCCTCTCACCGTCCCCCCCTACTCACAAGGCAGGCAATACGCTTGACCTCATCTTTACTAGATGCTGCTCTTCTACTAATCTCACTGCAACTCCCCTCCATGTCTCCGACCACTACTTTGTTTCCTTTTCTCTCTCGCTCTCCTCCAACACTACTCACTCTGCCCCTACACAGATGGTAATGCGCCGCCGCAACCTTCGCTCTCTCTCTCCCACTACTCTCTCCTCTTCCATCCTATCATCTCTTCCCTCTGCTCAATCAATCAATCAATTTTATTTTATACAGCCCTTCATACATCAGCTAATATCTCGAAGTGCTGTACAGAAACCCAGCCTAAAACCCCAAACAGCTAGTAATGCAGGTGTAGAAGCACGGTGGCTAGGAAAAACTCCCTAGAAAGGCCAAAACCTAGGAAGAAACCTAGAGAGGAACCAGGCTATGAGGGGTGGCCAGTCCTCTTCTGGCTGTGCCGGGTGGAGATTATAACAGAACCATGCCAAGATGTTCAAAAATGTTCATAAGTGACAAGCATGGTCAAATAATAATCAGGAATAAATCTCAGTTGGCTTTTCATAGCCGATCATTAAGAGTTGAAAACAGCAGGTCTGGGACAGGTAGGGGTTCCATAACCACAGGCAGAACAGTTGAAACTGGAATAGCAGCAAGGCCAGGCGGACTGGGGACAGCAAGGAGTCACCACGGCCGGTAGTCCCGACGTATGGTCCTAGGGCTCAGGTCTCTCAGTTGGCTTTTCATAGCCGATCATTAAGAGTTGAAAACAGCAGGTCTGGGACAGGTAGGGGTTTCGTAACCGCAGGCAGAACAGTTGAAACTGGAATAGCAGCAAGGCCAGGCGGACTGGGGACAGCAAGGTGTCAGCATGCCCGGTAGTCCTGACGTATGGTCCTAGGGCTCAGGTTCTCAGAGAGAAAGAGAGAACGAGAGAATTAGAGAGAGCATACTTAAATTCACACAGGACACTGGATAAGACAGGAGAAGTACTCCAGGTATAACCAACTAACCCCAGCCCCCGACACATAAACTACTGCAGCATAAATACTGGAGGCTGAGACAGGAGCGGTCCGGAGACACTGTGGCCCCATCCGAAGAAACCCCGGACAGGGCCAAACAGGAAGGATATAACCCCACCCACTCTGCCAAAGCACAGCCCCCGCACCACTAGAGGGATATCCTCAACCACCAACTTACAATCCTGAGACAAGGCCGAGTATAGCCCACAGAGGTCTCCACCACAGCACAAACCAAGGGGGGCGCCAACCCAGACAGGAAGATCACGTCAGTAACTCAACCCACTCAAGTGACGCACCCCTCCTAGGGACGGCATGAAAGAGCACCAGCAAGCCAGTGACTCAGCCCCTGTAACAGGGTTAGAGGCAGAGAACCCCAGTGGAGAGAGGGGAACCGGCCTGGCAGAGACAGCAAGGGCTGTTCGTTGCTCCAGAGCCTTTCCGTTCACCTTCACACTCCTGGGCCAGACTACACTCAATCATATGACCTACTGAAGAGATAAGTCTTCAGTAAAGACTTAAAGGTTGAGACCGAGTCTGCGTCTCTCACATGGGTAGGCAGACTGTTCCATAAAAATGGAGATCTATAGGAGAAAGCCCTGCCTCCCGCTGTTTGCTTAGAAATTCTAGGGACAATTAGGAGGCCTGCGTCTTGTGACCGTGAGCGTACGTATTGGTATGTACGGCATGACCAACTCGGAAAGATAGGTAGGAGCAAGCCCATGTAACGCTTTATAGGTTAACAGTAAAACCTTGAAATCAGCCCTTGCCTTAACAGGAAGCCAGTGTAGGGAAGCTAGCACTGGAGTAATATGATCAAATTTCTTGGTTCTAGTCAGGATTCTAGCAGCCGTATTTAGCACTAACTGAAGTTTATTTAGTGCTTTATCCGGGTAGCCGGAAAGTAGAGCATTGCAGTAGTCTAACCTAGAAGTAACAAATGCATGGATTAATTTTTCTGCATCATTTTTGGACAGAAAATTTCTGATTTTTGCAATGTTACGTAGATGGAAAAAAGCTGTCCTTGAAACAGTCTTGATATGTTCGTCAAAAGAGAGATCAGGGTCAAGAGTAACGCCTGAGGTCCTTCACAGTTTTATTTGAGACGACTTTACAACCATCAAGATGAATTGTCAGATTTAACAGAAGATCTCTTTGTTTCTTGGGACCTAGAACAAGCATCTCTGTTTTGTCCGAGTTTAAAAGTAGAAAGTTTTCAGCCATCCACTTCCTTATGTCTGAAACACAGGCTTCTAGCGAGGGCAATTTTGGGGCTTCACCATGTTTCATTGAAATGTACAGCTGTGTGTCATCCGCATAGCAGTGAAAGTTAACATTATGTTTTCGAATAACATCCCCAAGAGGTAAAATATATAGTGAAAACAATAGTGGTCCTAAAACGGAACCTTGAGGAACACCGAAATGTACAGTTGATTTGTCGGAGGACAGACCATTCACAGAGACAAACTGATATCTTTCCGACAGGTAAGATCTAAACCAGGCCAGAACTTGTCCGTGTAGACCAATTTGGGTTTCCAGTCTCTCCAAAAGAATGTGGTGATCGATGGTGTCAAAGGCAGCACTAAGGTCTAGTAGCACGAGGACAGATGCAGAGCCTCGGTCTGACGCCATTAAAAGGTCATTTACCACCTTCACAAGTGCAGTCTCAGTGCTATGATGGGGTCTAAAACCAGACTGAAGCATTTCGTATACATTGTTTGTCTTCAGAAAGGCAGTGAGTTGCTGCGCAACAGCTTTTTCTAAAATTTTTGAGAGGAATGGAAGATTCGATATAGGCCGATTGTTTTTTATATTTTCCGGGTCAAGGTTTGGCTTTTTCAAGAGAGGCTTTATCACTGCCACTTTTAGTGAGTTTGGTACACATCCGGTGGATAGAGAGCTGTTTATTATGTTCAACATAGGAGGGCCAAGCACAGGAAGCAGCTCCTTCAGCAGTTTAGTAGGAATAGGATCCAGTATGCAGCTTGAAGGTTTTGAGGCCATGATTATTTTCATCATTGTGTCAAGAGATATAGTACTAAAACACTTAAGTGTCTCTCCCGATCCCAGGCCCTCGCAGAGCTGTGCAGATCCAGGACAGCTAAGCCCTGGAGGAATACGCAGATTCAAAGAGGAGTCCGTAATTTGCTTTCTAATGGTCATGATCTTTTCCTCAAAGAAGTTCATGAATTTATTACTGCGGAAGTGAAAGCCATCCTCTCTTGGGGAATGCTGCTTTTTAGTTAGCTTTGCAACAGTATCAAAAAGAAATTTTGGATTGTTCTTATTTTCCTCGATTAGGTTGGAAAAGTAGGATGATCGAGCAGCAGTGAGGGCTCTTCGGTACTGCACGGTACTGTCTTTCCAAGCTAGTCGGAAGACTTCCAGTTTGGTGTGGCGCCATTTCCGTTCCAATTTCCTGGAAGCTTGCTTCAAAGCTCGGGTATTTTCTGTATACCAGGGAGCTAGTTTCTTATGACAAATGTTTTTCGTTTTTAGGGGTGCAACTGCATCTAGGGTATTGCGCAAGGTTAAATTGAGTTCCTCAGTTAAGTGGTTAACTGATTTTTGTCCTCTGACGTCCTTGGGTAGGCAGAAGGAGTCTGGAAGGGCATCAAGGAATTTTTGTGTTGTCTGAGAATTTATAGCACGACTTTTGATGCTCCTTGGTTGGGGTCTGAGCAGATTATTTGTTGCGATTGCAAACGTAATAAAATGGTGGTCCGATAGTCCAGGATTTTGTGGAAAAACATTAAGATCTACAACATTTATTCCATGGGACAAAACTAGGTCCAGAGTATGACTGTGGCAGTGAGTAGGTCCAGAGACATGTTGGACAAAACCCACTGAGTCGATGATGGCTCCGAAAGACTTTTGGAGTGGGTCTGTGGACTTCTCCATGTGAATATTAAAATCACCAAAAATTAGAATATGATCTGCTATGACTACAAGGTCTGATAGGAATTCAGGAAACTCAGAGAGGAACGCTGTATATGGCCCAGGAGGCCTGTAAACAGTAGCTATAAAAAGTGATTGAGTAGGCTGCATAGATTTCATGACTAGAAGCTCAAAAGACGAAAACGCCATTTTTTTTTTGTAAATTGAAATTTGCTATCGTAAATGTTAGCAACACCTCCGCCTTTGCGGGATGCACGGGAATATGGTCACTAGTGTAACCAGGAGGTGAGGCCTCATTTAACACAGTAAATTCATCAGGCTTAAGCCATGTTTCAGTCAGGCCAATCACATCAAGATTATGATCAGTGATTAGTTCATTGACTATGACTGCCTTTGAAGTGAGGGATCTAACATTAAGTAACCCTATTTTGAGATGTGAGGTATCACGATCTCTTTCAATAATGGCAGGAATGGAGGAGGTCTTTATCCTAATAAGATTGCTTAGGCGAACACCGCCATGTTTAGTTTTGCCCAACCTAGGTCGAGGCACAGACACAGTCTCAATGGGTATGGCTGAGCTGACTACACTGACTGTGCTATTGGCAGACTCCACTAAGCTGGCAGGTTGGCTAACAGCCTGCTGCCTGGCCTGCACCCTATTTCACTGTGGGGCTAGAGGAGTTAGAGCCCTATCTATGTTGGTAGATAAGATGAGAGCACCCCTCCAGCTAGGATGGAGTCCGTCACTCCTCAGCAGGTCAGGCTTGGTCCTGTTTGTGGGTGAGTCCCAGAAAGAGGGCCAATTATCTACAAATTCTATCTTTTGGGAGGGGCAGAAAACAGTTTTCAACCAGCGATTGAGTGCTGAGACTCTGCTGTAGAGCTCGTCACTCCCCCTAACTGGGAGGGGGCCAGAGACAATTACTCGATGCCGACACATCTTTCTAGCTGATTTACACGCTGAAGCTATGTTGCACTTGGTGACCTCTGACTGTTTCATCCTAACATCGTTGGTGCCGACGTGGATAACAATATCTCTATACTCTCTACACTCGCCAGTTTTAGCTTTAGCCAGCACCATCTTTAGATTAGCCTTAACGTCGGTAGCCCTGCCCCCTGGTAAACAGTGTATGATCGCTGGGTGATTCGTTTTAAGTCTAATACTGCGGGTAATGGAGTCGCCAATGACTAGGGTTTTCAATTTGTCAGAGCTAATGGTGGGAGCCTTCAGCGTCTCAGACCCCGTAACGGGAGGAGTAGAGACAAGAGAAGACTCAGACTCAGACTCCGACTCGCTACATAATGGGGAAAACCGGTTGAAAGTTTTTGTCGGCTGAATGAGCGACACCGGTTGAGCATTCCAACAGTATTTCCCTCCAGAAGCCATGAGAAAGTTGTCCGGCTGCGGGGACTGTGCGGGGGGATTTATACTAACGTTACTATCTGTACTTACTGGTGGCACAGGCGCTGTTTCTTCCTTTCCTACACTGAAATTACCCTTGCCTAACGATTGCGTCTGAAGCTGGGCTTGTAGCACAGCTATTCTCGCCGTAAGGTGATCGTTCTCCTGTATATTATGAGTACAGCGACTGCAATTAGAAGACATCATGTTAATGTTACTACTTAGCTTCGGCTGTTGAAGATGTTGACGAACCATGTCCAGATAAAGCGTCCGGAGTGAAAAAGTTGAATGAGGGAAAAAAGTTGCGATGGAAAAACTAAAAATATAAACGGTAATTAAAAACAAAACAAAACAAAAAAAACACAAAGTTGTCAGCTAGCAAAATAAAGTAAAGTTGGCAGCAAAAACGCACAGCAACAAAACGCACAGCAACACGTCTGATGGATATACTGAGATCATGTGACTCAAATTGCGAAACTCCAATTGAGAGTTGAGGGAGAAAGGGAGGAGAGGAGAGTTGATTCTGCCTCCTCAACCCTCCTCTCCTCCCTTTCTGCATCCTTTGACTCTCTGTGTCCCCTATCCTCCCGGCCGGCTCGGTCCTCCCCTCCAGCTCCGTGGCTTGATGACTCATTGCGAGCTCACAGAACAGAGCTCCGGGCAGCGGAGCGGAAATGGAAGAAAACTAAACTCCCTGCCGACCTGGCATCTTTTCACTCCCTCCTCTCTTCACTTCCTCCTCCTTTTCTTCATCTGTTTCTGCTGCTAAGGCCACTTTCTACAACTCTAAATTCCAAGCATCTGCCTCTAACCCTAGGAAGCTCTTTGCCACATTTTCCTCCCTGCTGAATCCTCCCCCCCTCCTCTCTCTCTGTGGATGACTTCGTCAACCACTTTGAAAAGAAGGTTGACGACATCCGATCCTCGTTTGTTTAGTCTAATGACACTGCTGGTCCTACTCACACTGCCCTACCCTATGCTTTGACTTCTTTCTCCCCTCTCTCCAGATAAAATCCTGCGACTTGTGACTGCAGGCCGCCCAACAACCTGCCCGCTTGACCCCATCCCTCCTCTCTTCTCCAGACCATCTCCGGTGACCTTCTCCCCCTACCTCACCTCGCTGATCAACTCATCCTTGACCGCTGGCCATGTCCCTTCCGTCTTCAAGAGATCGAGAGTTGCACCCCTTCTCAAAAAACCAACACTCGATCCCACTGATGTCAACAACTACAGACCAGTATCCCTCCCTTTCTTTTCTTTCCAAAACTATTGAGCGTGCCGTCTTTAGCCAACTCTCTTGCTATCTCTCTCAGAATGACCTTCTTGATCCAAACCAGTCAGGTTTCAGGACTGGTCATTCAACTGAGACTGCTCTTCTCTGTGTCACGGAGGCTCTCCGCACTGCTAAAGCTAACTCTCTCTCCTCTGCTCTTGTCCTTCTAGACCTGTCTGCTGCCTTTGATACTGTGAACCATCAGATCCTCCTCTCCACCCTCTCCGAGCTGGGCATCTCCGGCGCGGCTCACTCCTGGATTGCGTCCTACCTGACCGGTCGCTCCTACCAAGTGGCGTGGCGAGAAGCTGTCTCCGCACCACGTGCTCTCACCACTGGTGTCCCCCAGGGCTCAGTTCTAGGCCCTCTCCTATTCTCCCTATACACCAAGTCACTTGGCTCTGTCATATCCTCACATGGCCTCTCCTATCATTGCTACGCTGACGATACACAACTAATCTTCTCCTTTCCCCCTTCTGATAACCAGGTGGCGAATCGCATCTCTACATGTCTGGCAGACATATCAGTATGGATGACGGATCACCACCTCAAGCTGAACCCTGGCAAGACGGAGCTGCTCTTCCTCCCGGGGAAGGACTGCCCGTTCCATGATCTCGCCATCACGGTTGACAACTCCGTTGTGTCCTCCTCCCAGAGTGTGAAGAGCCTTGGCGTGACCCTGGACAACACCCTGTCGTTCTCCGCTAACATCAAGGCGGTGACCCGATCCTGCAGGTTCATGCTCTACAACATTCGGAGAGTACGACCCTGCCTTACACAGGAAGCGGCACAGGTCCTAATCCAGGCACTTGTCATCTCCTGTCTGGATTACTGCAACTCGCTGTAGGCTGGCCTCCCTGCCTGTGCCATTAAAAAAAAAAAAAAAAGAAAAAGTGTAAAGTGGTTTTCCCACTGGCTATAGGGTGAATGCACCAATTTGTAAGTCGCTCTGGATAAGAGCGTCTGCTAAATGACGTAAATGTGCCCTTGAGCAAGGCACTTAACCCTAATTGCTCCTGTAAATCGCTCTGGATAAGAGCGTCTGCTAAATGACTAAAATGTAAAAAAAAAAAAAAAGTAAAATGTCAAATTGATGTCAAAAGTTGAATTTGTTTAGCATTTTAGCTAACCATAACCCTTTCTCTTACCTTAATCTCATTTTCCTAAACTGCCACGTTAATTATCCGAACCTGCTGCATTAGTTCCCCTAAACCTGCTAGTAAAAGTCAATTTTGACAAAAGCTGTATCCCTTCTAGACAAAAACCTCATCAAACTTTTGGGAGAAGGAGACCCAGGAGCCGAGGGTGTACTTTACCCAGCAGTTAAGAGCCGACCTCCCCCAACAGGTGGAGGGAGAGCTGAAGGCTCTGGAGGACAGGGTCAGGAATTGAGAGGTGGAGGGACCAGATGATTCAGAGAGAGAAGAGAGAAAGTATGGACTATTGGACACTACACTATGCTGATGCTGCAATATGGTGGGGATGGGGATATGGTGGGACTGACAGAAAAGGGTCTAACAAGCTAATTTCAGTTTGGTGGAAACTGCTTTGCCTATATGTGGGTAAAATGTATGAAATTACAATGAAACGACCTGTCTGCATGCAGTTCAGGCTACCACTCACTGTCAATGGATATATGAGTAGGTATTAGGTGATAGATCAGAACCAACGTTTAGCAGTATCTTACTGCGCTTTCCATGACATAGACTGACCAGGTGAATCCAGGTTAAATCTATGATGCCTTATTGATGTCACTTGTTAAATCCACTTCAATCAGTGTAGATGAAGGGGAAGAGACAAGTTCAAGAAGGATTTTTAATCCTTGAGACAATTGAGACATGGATTGTGTATGTGTGCCATTTAGAGGGTGATTGGGCAAGACAAACATGTTTAAGTGCCTTTGAACGACGTGTGGTAGTAGGTGCAAGGTGCACCGGTTTGTGTCAAGAACTGCAACACTGCTGGGTTTTTTCACACTAAACAGTTTCCTGTGTGTATCAACAATGATCATCCATCTAAAGGACATCCAGACAACTTGAAATGACTGTGGGAAGCATTGGAGTCAACATGGGCCAGCATCTCTGTGGAACGCTTTCGACACCTTGTTGAGTCCATGCCCCGATGAATTGAGGCTGTTCTGAAGGCAAAAGGGGGTGCAACTCAATATTAGGAAGGTGTTCCTAATTTTTGGTATACTCAGTGCCTTCAGAAAGTATTCATACCCCTTGACTTATTCCACATTTTGTTGTGTTAATGCCTGAATAAAACATTGATTTAATGGATTGGTTTTCTCACCCATTTACACACAATACCCCATAATAACAAAGTGAAAATATGTTTTTAGAAATGTTTGGAGATTTATTGAAAATGAAATACAGAAATATCTAATTTACATAAGTATTCACACCCCTGAGTCAATGCATGTTAGAATCACTTTTTGCAGCGATTACAGCTGTGAGTCTTTCTGGGTAAGTCTCTAAGAGCTTTGCACACCTGGATTGTACAATGTTGTCTTAGTAATTAACTCTGGTGTATATTTGGCCCTGTGTTTTAGATTATTGTCCTGCTGAAAAGTGAATTTGTCTCCCAGTGTCTTTTGAAAAGCAGACTGAACCAGGTTTTCCTCTAGCGTTTTGCCTCTGCTTAGCTCTATTCCATTTATTTTATCCTAAAAAACTTGATGACAAGCATAAACATAACATGGTGCAGCCATCACCATGCTTGAAAATATGAATAGTGGTATTCAGTTATGTACATATTCCAAAACATTCATTCTGTTTGCAATAAGGCACTGAAGTAAATCTGCAAAACATTTGGCTAAGAAATTAATTATATGTCCTGAATACAAAGTGTTATGTTTGGGGCAAATCCAATCACCATGCTTGAAAATATGAATAGTGGTATTCAGTTATGTGTTGTGTTGGATTTGCCCCAAACATAACACTTTGTATTCAGGACATATAATTAATTTCTTAGCCAAATGTTTTGCAGATTTACTTCAGTGCCTTATTGCAAACAGAATGAATGTTTTGGAATATGTTGATTCTGTAAATGTTTCCTTCTTTTCACTCTGTCATTTAGGGTAGTATTGTGGAGTAACAACAACGTTGTTGATACATCCTCAGCCATTAAACTTTGTAACTGTTTTAAAGTCACCAATGGCCTTATGGTGAAATCAGTGGAGGCTGCTGAGGGGAGGACAGCTCATAATAATGGCTGGAACGGTCCAAATGGAATGGCATGAAACACATTACCACGAGCGAAACTGTGTTAGGAATGAAGCCTGTATCTTTTTAGTGACTGGGTGTATTGATAAACCATCCAAAGTGTAATTAATAACTTCACCATGCTCAAAGGGATACACCCATCTTCCAATAGGTGCCCTTCTTTGTGAGGCATTGGAAAAGCGCCCTGGTCTTCGTGGTTGAATCTGTTTGAAATTCACTGCTCGACTGAGGGACATTACAGATATTTGTATGCGTGGGGTACAGAGATGAGGTAGTCATTCTAAAATCATGTTAAACACTAGTATTGCATACAGAGTGAATCAATGCAACTTATGTGACTTGTTATGCAAATCTTACTCCTGAACTTATTTAGGCTTGCCTTAAGAAAGGGGTTGAATACATATTGACTCGAGAAAGTTCCGCTTTTCATTTTGTATTTTTTTAATGTCTAAAAACATTATTCCACATTATGGGGTACTGTGTGTAGGCCAGTGACACAACATCTCAATGTATTCCATTTTAATGAGATATGTAAAATGTTGGACCAATAAGACCAAAAGATTTCATGGGAATTTAATGTAAAGGTTTTGATTACAGTGCAATTAATAAACAACCATAAATTCAGTCCCAATTGTTTCTCTGGTTTAACACTCAACATAAAACTGACACAATAACTTCTAAATAGATATAAAGTTAAAATAGATAATATTATTATTCTGGTAACTGCACAAAAGATGCAGAGAAACAGTGACTAGTAGATGTTAACACCATTCTGCCGTCATGTAGACATACTTCAACTTCCTGTCATGTATCAGACCACTGTCTCTCCAACTAACTGTGTCTTCTCTCCTCAGTCATCATTGACTTTATATGGTCTTAAACTGCCTTCAGTAAGATAGTTGAACTCAGCAGTTCCTCTATACTGGAACCCATTAAACAGATGCTCTGTGAACTCAACACTCAAAATAAATTGGCTAAAAATAAATTATACAAATATGCAGATAATCAAAGAGCACACAAATATAAAAGTAACTAAAGTACCAATAGAAAACTGATACATAATGACATAAATCTACATAAACACTTAATACCCATTGGCAAAATACTTAACATGCACCTCTTTTATTCACTTGTACATAAAGCCCATCTAGGTAGTTAAGTGGTGGTTCCTGGTCCCCTCTCCCGACCGTGGCCTGGTTAGAGAACACCGTCCCAACCGGGGAGTTCTGAGGAGAGAACACAGAGAAAGGAACAGGTGTCAGGACAGACACTTCAGAATAAGAATGACTTCATAGTTACAGTTGGTTATACAACACAGTCTTCATTCAATTCTTCCTTAAATGCACATTCTAGATGGGTTTTAAAAGATGACTCTAACATTCCCACCGGTCCCTATGAACTGTCTGTTGTTTCAAACCCATTGGAGAGTCTAGATGTTCTCCTCCTCCTGGAAGACAAGAATAAATCATTTAGGTTTTCATATACAAAAGCACAAACAGCATGATAAATATGTTTGCAATGAGGCTGGAATAGCTTCTTACCATGCAAAGAACACGATCAGGCTGAAAAGGAAAAGCAACGCCAAGGTTTTTCCTATAATCTCATAAACCTTTGGGTTAACAGGCTCATCTTGCCCTGTAAATAAAGAACATATTATGGTCATCTGTTCCAAAAAGAGGAAACATTTTGCACATTGTCTAATATTACAAATTACACGTGTACTGTAGATGTACAGATGTAAGATCTTAATTTGACCAGTATTGTTCCAGGAGGAGGGGGAATTGGACCCCTTAACAGCATTTTGAAATAGGCCCCCAAATCGCTAATTCCGCCTTTGATACATTGGCAAATGCAACAATGGAAGCTTTCGGCAATATAACCAATGTTAGTCAGAAAGGATCTTGTTCAAAGCACTTTTGTTTATCAGTGCTGGATTATGGTGGTATTGTTTATATGCAGGCCTCATCAAGTACTTTAACAATTCTTGACACAGTGTATTATGGTGCTTTAAGATCACTCACACATCACTGTGATGTGAATGCTATGGTGCAATGGACATCTCTCTCCACCAGGAGGCTAAAACACTGGTACACTTTTGTGTGCAATGCATCGATGAGACAACTCCCTTTGTATTTCTGTTCCTTACTGACCAGATCAGTCACTCAATGCAGTCTTCATTCAGAGTCGCTGCTGTCCTTGTCTGTTCCTAAGGCTTGAACTGAGATGGGGAAACAATATTTTTCCCATAATGCCCCTTCATCCTGGAACATGCTTCAAAAGATATTAAAGTTAGTGTCCTTGCCTGTTTTTATGACTCTGATCGACAACACTGTTTGTGATAGCTGCAGTTATTTCTAATATTAAATTGTATCTGTAACTTGTGACACTTTGTCTTTTGTGTGTATTTTGTATTTTTCTGTAAAATGTTATGCACACGCTGCTATTTCCCTGTTTTGCCTTCTTGCTAAGCCGCCCTCGCAAAATAGGTTTTTAACCTCAATGGGCCTTACCTGGTTAAATAAAGGTTAAATCAAATAAATTAAAATTAAATCTCCCTCTCTTCTATCTCCCAGGCTTGAATGGGAATGTTTGTGGGATTTTAAAAAATGTAGCTAAATCATAAACCAAAATCCATCCAATTTGTGTAGTTAAATTTGAGTTCAGTAAAAGATACCCAGTTCTCACATTATCTTTCAACACGTAAAATAGACTTTGTCAGAGACAGAGTAACTGTAATTGTAGCTGACGGATTATCACACACTCCTCAATTTCTCCTGCACACACTTCCTCTTTCATTGCTTCACTTCTATCTTCCAGGAAGAGCATGGTGGGCTGGGAGCCACAGGAGGGAGCCATCGACCTGCAGGGCCTGGTCAGCAAGGTGGACATGGGCACCCTCTTCAACAGTCATGTCTAGATGGGATACAGCTTTTGTCAAATTGACGTCAAAAGTTGATTACATTTTTTATTTTAGCTAACCCAAACCTGTTTCCTTACCTTAATCCTAACCTACCACATTAATTATCCTAACCTGCTGCACAAGTTCTCCTAAATTTGCTAGGAAAAGTCCATTTTCACAAAAGCTGTATCCCTTCTATAAATAAACCCTCTTTGACCTGCCCAAGGTCTTCTGGGAGAAGGAGACCCAGGAGCTGAGGGCGTACTTTACCCAGCATGTGGGAGCTGACCTCCCCCAACAGGTGGAGGGAGAGCTGAAGGCTCTGGAGGACAAGGTCAGGAATGAATTGAATCAGAAGGGAATGTTTGAAGAGAGAAAGCTATGACTATTGGACACTACATTACACACTGATGCTGCAATATGTTGGGGATGGGGATAGGGTGGGACTGATAAAAACAATCACTGACAAGCACATTGCAATTTTGCATTGAGTATATGTGGGTATTTTACCCAAAGGTTCTAAAATGTAAGAACATTCAATGAAACGAGGTGTCTGCATGCAGTTCATGCTACCACACACTGTCAGTGGCTATATGAGTAGATATTAGGTGATAGAGTAGAATCAGTGTTTAGCAGTACCTTACTGACATCGTGCAATGAAGTATAACGGCATTGGATGTTTACAAGTTATAGCCCAAAGAATCATATCTAATCATGACAAGCTTTAATATCCATATTAATTTCAACATTTCTTGCAGAATGTTACCTCAATATCCTTTTATTTGCTCACTAGTCCCTGGGATTACTGAATGGCCATTGGCTTGGACCATGTGGAGGAAATACATCTGGTTGGCTCAGGGGGAAAGATTCATTAGCATTTCTTCTCACTTTTGTATTATTTCCAATAAAAATCATTATGATCTAATGATGCAATATGTTGGACCAATAAAACTGGGGCCAGTATGAAAAAATAAAAATAATGTATGCACTCACTAACTGTAAGTCGCTCTGGATAAGAGCGTCTGCTAAATGACTAAAATGTAAATGATTTCCAGTATTCTGTTTCTAACACTCGGGATGATGGTCACTAGAATCAATGCTGCATGTTATGGATTAAACTCATAACTGTTGATAGTGCTTGACTCCAGACTGGAGGTCCAAGGACCGAGGACACACTGATTATTATTGTATTCTGTGAAACACTGATTCTGTAGTAGCTGACAAAGCCACTGCCTTTTCTTTTGACTTCCTACAAGCCTCTCAGGCTGGTGTTGACAGAACATTTGTGTCTGATTAGGATATAAAGGGCCGGTCTCCAAGAGGCCAGTTAGACATTTTCTCTGCTTCTATGCTGGAAGTTGTCTCCCTGTTGCAACTTGTATTAATCCAGATTGATTTATGATTGACTTTATCAATGATTTCTCTTCTCTTTTGTTCAGAGAGTCACAAATATCATACCCCCAAGACATGCTAACCTTTCACCATTGCAATAACATGGGAGGTTAGCATTTTGGGGGGGGGGAGTATGATATTTTCTCACTCATCATTTTTCACAATTCATTTAGGATTATCCGTCCTCGTGGTAGCATCCACATTAATGTACAGTAGAAGTGTTTAGAAACATATTCTATTCTTATTTGCAATAAAAGTGACTGCAAAATGACACAATACATTATTTACCATTAATTTCTATTGGGCACAAAATAATCTGAAACACAACCAAAACAGTCACAAGCTTGATGTTGTCATTGTGTGATAATATGGGACCAAATACTACACTTTTTACTACTTTAATACACATAAGTGAATTTGTCCCAATACTTTTGGTCCCCTAAAATGGGGTGACTATGTACAAAACGTGCTGTAATTTCTAAACAGTTCACCCGATATGGATTAAAATACCTTGGAATTAAAGCTGACAGTATGCTTTTTAACCTCATAGTCAACTTCAGCGTACTCACTCTCCTGCCCCTGGACCCTGTTCCTGTCCTGGGCTGCAGCTGGGGTCTCTTTGGGCCGTAGTTTGGAGAAGTCTATGTCACCATAGTGGATCTCTTCAGGCTGGTCTTCTGCAGGTTCCTCTGGTTTCTCTCTGGCTGTGGTCTGGTTAACACACACCGTCCCAACCGGGGAGTTCTGTGGAGAGAACACAGAGAGAGGAACAGGTGTAAAGTTCTAAGCTCAGTCATTTGTAAAACTCTAAAGTCAGCAGGTTACACAACACATACTGAGGGGATGTCAATGACAATGTCAATTAAACTGACAGAAGAAAATAATTACATTTTGACAACAAATGAGCTCCAATCTACAGAAAACATTGTCAAAGTCCAACAGCTATTCTGTTATCATTTGATGTTCTCACAAGACGTAGCATTGCTATCAGTGTGGTCATCTCCCCGTGATCTTCCTCTAAAATGATGTTAACCTCATGGCTTTGGGTAGTTTCATCATTAATTCAGTAATTGCTTAGATACACTTTGTAGATGTGTTTTGAAAGTTGAGCCTTATTCCCACCTGTCCCTGTGGATTGTCCGTCCTTTCAAGTCCATCGGGGAGCCTAGAGTTTCTCCTCCTGGAAGACATTTAGAAAGGTATTCTGAATCCACTGAGAGGGTTTTCAAATGCAAAAGGACAAACACAACATAAATAAATAGTTTTGAATTGATGCCAGGAATAGTTTTTACCATCCAAAAAGACTGATCAGAATGATAAGCAGAAAGACCCCCAGAGTTCCTGCTGCAACCCAAAAAACTATTGGGTTAACAGGCTCTTCTTGTCCTGAAAATACAGCACACATTATGATCATTTCTAACTAAAAGATCACTAAAGTACACAACATGAACAAAAGTATGTGGACATCTGCTCGTCAAACATCTCATTCCAAAATCATGGGCATTAATATGGAGTTGGTCCCCCCTTTGCTGTTATAACAGCCTCCACTGTAGCATTAAGATTTCCCTTCACTGGAACTAAGGGTTCTAGCCCGAACCATGAAAATCAGCTCCAGACCATTATTCCTCCTCCACCAAACTTTACAGTTGGCACTATGCATTGGGGAAGGTAGCGTTCTCCTGGCATCCGTCAAACCCGGATTTGTCCGTCGGACTGCCAGATGGTGAAGCAGGATTCATCACTCCAGAGAACCGGTTTCCTATTTTCCAGAGTCCAATGGCGGTGAGCCTTACACCACTCCAGACGATTCTTGGCATTGCGCTTGTTGATCTTAGGCTTGTGTGCGGCTGCTCGGCCATGGAAACCCATTTCATGAAGCTACCCACAAATACAGTGGGGAAAAAAAGTATTTAGTCAGCCACCAATTGTGCAAGTTCTCCCACTTAAAAAGATGAGAGAGGCCTGTAATTTTCATCATAGGTACACGTCAACTATGACAGACAAATTGAGAATTGTTTTTCCTGAAAATCACATTGTAGGATTTTTTATGAATTTATTTGCAAATTATGGTGGTAAATAAGTATTTGGTCACCTACAAACAAGCAAGATTTCTGGCTCTCACAGACCTGTAACTTCTTCTTTAGGAGGCTCCTCTGTCCTCCACTCATTACCTGTATTAATGGCACCTATTTGAACTTGTTATCAGTATAAAAGACACCTGTCCACAACCTCAAACAGTCACACTCCAAACTCCACTATGGCCAAGACCAAAGAGCTGTCAAAGGACACCAGAAACAAAATTGTAGACCTGCACCAGGCTGGGAAGACTGAATCCGCAATAGGTAAGCAGCTTGGTTTGAAGAAATCAACTGTGGGAGCAATTATTAGGAAATGGAAGACATACAAGACCACTGATAATCTCCCTCGATCTGGGGCTCCACGCAAGATCTCACCCCGTGGGATCAAAATGATCACAAGAACGGTGAGCAAAAATCCCAGAACCACACGGGGGGACCTAGTGAATGACCTGCAAAGAGCTGGGACCAAAGTAACAAAGCCAACCATCAGTAACACACTACGCCGCCAGGGACTCAAATGCTGCAGTGCCAGACGTGTCCCCCTGCTTAAGCCAGTACATGTCAAGGCCCTTCTGAAGTTTGCTAGAGTGCATTTGGATGATCCAGAAGAGGATTGGGAGAATGTCATATGGTCAGATGAAACCAAAATAGAACTTTTTGGTAAAAACTCAACTCGTCGTGTTTGGAGGACAAAGAATGCTGAGTTGCATCCAAAGAACACCATACCTAATGTGAAGCATGGGGGTGGAAACATCATACTTTGGGGCTGTTTTTCTGCAAAGGGACCAGGACGACTGATCCGTGTAAAGGAAAGAATGAATGGGGCCATGTATCGTGAGATTTTGAGTGAAAACCTCCTTCCATCAGCAAGGGCATTGAAGATGAAACGTGGCTGGGTCTTTCAGCATGACAATGATCCCAAACACACCGCCCGGGCAACGAAGGAGTGGCTTCGTAAGAAGCATTTCAAGGTCCTGGAGTGGCCTAGCCAGTCTCCAGATCTCAACCCCATAGAAAATCTTTGGAGGGAGTTGAAAGTCCGCGTTGCCCAGCGACAGCCCCAAAACATCACTGCTCTAGAGGAGATCTGCATGGAGGAATGGGCCAAAATACCAGCAACAGTGTGTGAAAACCTTGTGAAGACTTACAGAAAATGTTTGACCTGTGTCATTGCCAACAAAGGGTATATAACAAAGTATTGAGCAACTTTTGTTATTGACCAAATACTTATTTTCCACCATAATTTGCAAATAAATTCATAAAAAATCCTACAATGTGATTTTCTGGATATTTTTTTCTCATTTTGTCTGTCATAGTTGACGTGTACCTATGATGAAAATTACAGGCCTCTCTGATCTTTTTAAGTGGGAGAACTTGCACAATTGGTGGCTGACTAAATACTTTTTTTCCCCACTGTAGTTATAGTGCTGACGTTGCTTCCAGAGGCAGTTTGGAACTCGGTAGTGAATGTTGCAACTGAGGTCAGATGATATTTATGAACTATGCGCTTCAGCACTCAGCTGTCCCGTTTTCTGAGCTTGTGTGGCTTACCGCTTCGCGGCTGAGATGTTGTTGCTCCTAGAAGATTCCACTTCACAATAACAGCACTTACAGTGGACCGGGTTAGCTCTGGCAGGGCAGAAATTTGACGAACTGACTTGTTGGAAAGGTGGAATTCTATGACAGTGCCTCGTTGAAAGTCACTGAGCTCTTGAGTAAGGCCATTCTACTACCAGTGTTTGAGTATGGAGATTGCATGGCTGTGTGCTCGATTTTATACACCTGTCAGCAACGGGTGTGGCTGAAATAACCAAATCTACTAATTTGAAGGGGTGTCCACATACTCTTGTATATATAGTATATATCTAATCTAAGATTGTGCCCGACATGCCCATTTTACCTTTAATAGCCAGCTTCTCTTCCTCTGACTTCCCACGGCCGTGACTATTTCTTGCTTCACAGTAGTACAGTCCTCCATCACCAACAGTCACATTGAGGGTGTAACTCAGTCCAGATGCTACCTGTGTTGGCAAGAGGCAATATGGACTTTCAGCTCCCTCCAAAGATTTTCTATTGGGTTCAGGTCTGGAGACTGGCTAGGCCACTCCAGGACCTTGAGGTGCTTCTTACGGAGCCACTCCTTAGTTGCCCTGGCTGTGTGTTTCGGGTCGTTGTCATGCTGGAAGACCCAGCCATGACCCATCTTCAATGCTCTTACTGAGGGAAGGAGGTTGTTGGCCAAGATCTCGCGATACATGGCCCCATCCATCCTCCCCTAAATACGGTGCAGTCGTCCTGTCCCCTTTGCAGAAAAGCATCCCCAAAGAATGATGTTTCCACCTCCATGCTTCACGGTTGGGATGGTGTTCTTGGGGTTGTACTCATCCTTCTTCTTTCTCCAAACACGGCGAGTGGTGTTTAGACCAAAAAGCTCTATTTTTGTCTCATCAGACCACATGACCTTCTCCCATTCCTCCTCTGGATCATCCAGATGGTCATTGGCAAACTTCAGACGGGCCTGGACATGCGCTGGCTTGAGCAGGGGGACCTTGCGTGCGCTGCAGGATTTTAATCCATGACGGCGTAGTGTGTTACTAATGGTTTTCTTTGAGACTGTGGTCCCAGCTCTCTTCAGGTCATTGACCAGGTCCTGCCGAGTAGATCTGGGCTGATCCCTCACCTTCCTCATGATCATTGATGCCCCACGAGGTGAGATCTTGCATGGAGCCCCAGACCGAGGGTGATTGACCGTCATCTTGAACTTCTTCCATTTTCTAATAATTGCGCCAACAGTTGTTGCCTTCTCACCAAGCTGCTTGCCTATTGTCCTGTAGCCCATCCCAGCCTTGTGCAGGTCTACAATTTTATCCCTGATGTCCTTACACAGCTCTCTGGTCTTGGCCATTGTGGAGAGGTTGGAGTCCGTTTGATTGAGTGTGTGGACAGGTGTCTTTTATACAGGTAACGAGTTCAAACAGGTGCAGTTAATACAGGTAATGAGTGGAGAACAGAAAAACTAACAGGTCTGTGAGAGCCGGAATTCTTACTGGTTGGTAGGTGATCAAATACTTATGTCATGCAATAAAATGCAAATGAATTACTTAAAAATCATATAATGTGATTTTCTGGATTTTTGAAAAATTACAGACCTCTACATGCTTTGTAAGTAGGAAAACCTGCAAAATCGGCAGTGTATCAAATACTTGTTCTCCCCACTGTAAGTGCTATGAACATTGACATTTTCTAATGAACCTTCTACTTTTGCACAATTTGTTTCAGTCACTTGAGACATTGCAGAGGTGGCCTTAGCCATGTTTCACCAGTTTCAAATGAAATGGGCCTCAGCTGCCCACTGACTGATTCTTAACACAAAGTGGGGGGAGGGGGGAGGGGTAAATCCCTTTTTGGGGTTAGGACAAGACAACAGCTTTTTGAAACGGGACCCCAAATCACTAAGTAAAAGGCAATTTTGACAAAAGCTGTATCCCTTCTGAACAAAACCCTCTTGGACCTGCGCAAGGCCTTCTGGGAGAAGGAGACCCAGGAGCTGAGGGTGTCCTTTACCCAGCAGGTGAAAGCCGACCTCCCCCAACAGGTGGAGGGAGAGCTGAAGGCTCTGGAGGACAGGGTCAGGAATTGAGAGGTGGAGGGACCAGATGATTCAGAGAGAGAAGAGAGAAAGTATGGACTATTGGACACTACACTATGCTGATGCTGCAATATGGTGGGGATGGGGATATGGTGGGACTGACAGAAAAGGGACTAACAAGCTCATTTCAGTTCGGTGGAAACTGCTTTGCCTATATGTGGGTAAAATGTATGAAATTACAATGAAACGTCTTGTCTGCATGCAGTTCAGGCTACCACTCACTGTCAATGGATATATGAGTAGGTATTAGGTGATAGATCAGAACCAACGTTTAGCAGTATCTTACTGCGCTTTCCATGACATAGACTGACCAGGTGAATCCAGGTTAAATCTATGATGCCTTATTGATGTCACTTGTTAAATCCACTTCAATCAGTGTAGATGAAGGGGAAGAGACAAGTTCAAGAAGGATTTTTAATCCTTGAGACAATTGAGACATGGATTGTGTATGTGTGCCATTTAGAGGGTGATTGGGCAAGACAAACATGTTTAAGTGCCTTTGAACGATGTTTGGTAGTAGGTGCAAGGTGCACCGGTTTGTGTCAAGAACTGCAACACTGCTAGGTTTTTTCACACTAAACAGTTTCCTGTGTGTATCAACAATGATCATCCATCTAAAGGACATCCAGACAACTTGACACGACTATGGGAAGCATTGGAGTCAACATGGGCCAGCATCTCTGTGGAACGCTTTCGACACCTTGTTGAGTCCATGCCCCGATGAATTGAGGCTGTTCTGAAGGCAAAAGGGGGTGCAACTCAATATTAGGAAGGTGTTCCTAATTTTTGGTATACTCAGTGTCTTCAGAAAGTATTCATACCCCTTGACTTATTCCACATTTTGTTGTGTTAATGCCTGAATAAAACATTGATTGGTTTTCTCACCCATTTACACACAATACCCCATAATAACAAAGTGAAAATATGTTTTTAGAAATGTTTGGAGATTTATTGAAAACGAAATACAGAAATATCTAATTTACATAAGTATTCACACCCCTGAGTCAATGCATGTTAGAATCACTTTTTGCAGCGATTACAGCTGTGAGTCTTTCTGGGTAAGTCTCTAAGAGCTTTGCACACCTGGATTGTACAATGTTGTCTTAGTAAGTAACTCTGGTGTATATTTGGCCCTGTGTTTTAGGTTATTGTCCTGCTGAAAAGTGAATTTGTCTCCCAGTGTCTTTTGAAAAGCAGACTGAACCAGGTTTTCCTCTAGCGTTTTGCCTCTGCTTAGCTCTATTCCATTTATTTTATCCTAAAAAAACTTGATGACAAGCATACCCATATAATGGTGCAGCCATCACCATGCTTGAAAATATGAATAGTGGTATTCAGTTATGTGTTGTGTTGGATTTGCCCCAAACATAACACTTTGTATTCAGGACATATAGTTAATTTCTTAGCCAAATGTTTTGCAGTTTTACTTCAGTGCCTTATTGCAAACAGAATGAATGTTTTGGAATATGTTTATTCTGTAAATGTTTCCTTCTTCTCACTCTGTCATTTATTGTAGTATTGTGGAGTAACAACAACGTTGTTGATCCATCCTCAGCCATTAAACTTTGTAACTGTTTTAAAGTCACCAATGGCCTTATGGTGAAATCAGTGGAGGCTGCTGAGGGGAGGACGGCTCATAATAATGGCTGGAACGGTCCAAATGGAATGGCATGAAACACATTACCACGAGCGAAACTGTGTTAGGAATGAAGCCTGTATCTTTTTAGTGACTGGGTGTATTGATAAACCATCCAAAGTGTAATTAATAACTTCACCATGCTCAAAGGGATACACCCATCTTCCAATAGGTGCCCTTCTTTGTGAGGCATTGGAAAAGCGCCCTGGTCTTCGTGGTTGAATCTGTTTGAAATTCGCTGCTCTACTGAGGGACATTACAGATAATTGTATGCGTGGGGTACAGAGATGAGGTAGTCATTCAAAAATCATGTTAAACTCTAGTATTGCACACAGAGTGAATCAATGCAACTTATGTGACTTGTTATGCAAATCTTACTCCTGAACTTATTTAGGCTTGCCTTAAGAAAGGGGTTGAATACATATTGACTCGAGAAAGTTCCGCTTTTCATTTTGTATTTTTTTAATGTCTAAAAACATTATTCCACATTATGGGGTTGTGTGTAGGCCAGTGACACAACATATCAATGTATTCCATTTTAATGAGATATGTAAAATGTTGGACCAATAAGACCAAAAGATTTCATGGAAATTGAATGTAAAGGTTTTGATTACAGTGCAATTAATAAACAACCTGTAACACTCTGGCTCCGGGACTTTGGTATTTGAGCCAGGGTGTATTGTGTTTTGTTGGGTTTTGGGTGATTTTCTATGTTTGCATTTCTGTCACGTTTATTTCTAGGTTTGGTCATTGACTCCCAATCGGAGGTAACGAGTGTCAGCTGTCGGCTCGTTATCTCTGATTGGGAGCCATATTTATACTGCATGTTTTCCTGTGGGCATTGTGGGTTATTGTTCCATGTTTCTGTCAGTGTTACAGAGGACTTCACTATCGTCATTTGTTGTTTTTCGTGGTTACTTTATAAATAAAGTCATGTTCGTTCAACACGCTGCGTATTGGTCTGCTCCCTTTAAAGACGATCGTGACAGAAAAACCCACCATCAAAGGACCAAGCAGCGCGTCCAGGAGCAACGGCATCACCAGGACCATCATCGTCGGAAGGACGAGAGGCAACCCCCAAAAATTTTTTTGGGGGGGCACATGGCTTGGGCGACGGAGCAGCAGGAGGCTGCCACAAGGCAGAGTCAGAGGGCTGCCAGGTTAAGGGGGCTGACGGAGGCAGAGAAGGGACGGATTCAGTGGGCTACCAGGTCAAGGGGGCTACTGGGTAAAGCAGGGAAGGAAAGTGTTGAGGCACGGCGTGAGGTACTGGGGTGTGTAACCAGTTCGGTCCGGCCCGTTCCTAGTCCCGAGGTGCAGCCAGTAGTGTGTGTTCCCCGTACGGTACGGCCTGTTCCGGTCCCTCGCACTAAGTGTACGGTGCGCGTCGCCAGCCCGGTTCGACCTGATCCTGCCACCCGCACCAAGTGTACGGTGCGCGTCGCCAGCCCAGCCCGGCCTGTTCCGGCCACTCGCACCAGAGATACGGTGCGCGTCGCCAGCCCAGCCCGGCCTGTTCCTGCTCTCCGCACTAGGCTTAATGTGAGTCCCCAGGGTCCAGCATGCCCTGTTCCGGCTCTCCGCACTAGCCCTTATGTGCGTTCCCAGGGTCCAGCATGCCCTGTTGCTTCTCCCCGCACTAGCCCTGAGATGCGTGTCCTCAGCCCGGTACCTCCTGTTCCGGCACCACGCACCAGGCCTACGATGCGCCTCAGACGGCCAGAGTCTGCCGTCTGCCCAACGGGGCCTGAACTGTCCGTCTGCCCAACGCCGTCTGAACTGCCCGTCTGCCCAACGGCGCCTGAACTGCCCGTCTGCCCAACGCCGTCTGAACTGTCCGTCTGCCAAGCGCCGCAGGAACTGCCCGTCTGTAGTTGAGCCTTCAGAGCCGTCCCGCCAGACAGGAGCAGCCAGAGCCTTCCGCCAGACAGGATCAGCCAGAGCCTTCCGCCAGACAGGATCAGCCAGAGCCTTCCGCCAGACAGGATCAGCCAGAGCCTTCCGCCAGACAGGATCAGCCAGAGCCTTCCGCCAGACAGGATCAGCCAGAGCCTTCCGCCAGACAGGATCAGCCAGAGCCTTCCGCCAGACAGGATCAGCCAGAGCCTTCCGCCAGACAGGATCAGCCAGAGCCTTCCGCCAGACAGGATCAGCCAGAGCCTTCCGCCAGACAGGATCAGCCAGAGCCTTCTGCCAGACAGGATCAGCCAGAGCCTTCTGCCAGACAGGATCAGCCAGAGCCTTCTGCCAGCCAGGATCCGTCGGCCAGCCATGAGCAGCCAGATCCGTCGGCCAGCCATGAGCAGCCCGATCCGTCAGCCAGCCATGAGCAGCCAGATCCGTCAGCCAGCCATGAGCAGCCAGATCCTTCAGCCTGCCATGAGCCGTCCAGCCAGGATCCGCCAGAGCCAGCCAGCCAGGATCCGCCCCTTAGTCAGGTACTGTCCCTTAGCCCGGTGCTGCCCCTTAGCCCGGTGCTGCCCCTTAGCCCGGTGCTGCCCCTTAGCCCGGTGCTGCCCCTTAGCCCGGTACTGTCCCTTAGTCCGGTGCTGCCCCTTAGTCCGGTGCTGCCCCTTAGTCCGGTGCCGCCCCTTAATCCAGTGGGGTTTAATTGGGGGGTGGTCATGTGGAGGAGGCTAGGGAAGCGGGTGGTGACTAAGGTGGGGTGGGGACCACGACCAGGGCCAGAACCACCACCGTGGACAGACGCCCACCCAGACCCTCCCCGAGACTATGCTGGTGCGCCCGGAGTGCGCACCTTTAGGGGGGGGTACTGTAACACTCTGGCTCCGGGACTTTGGTATTTGAGCCAGGGTGTATTGTGTTTTGTTGGGTTTTGGGTGATTTTCTATGTTTGCATTTCTGTCACGTTTATTTCTAGGTTTGGTCAGTGACTCCCAATCGGAGGTAACGAGTGTCAGCTGTCGGCTCGTTATCTCTGATTGGGAGCCATATTTATACTGCATGTTTTCCTGTGGGCATTGTGGGTTATTGTTCCATGTTTCTGTCAGTGTTACAGAGGACTTCACTATCGTCATTTGTTGTTTTTCGTGGTTACTTTATAAATAAAGTCATGTTCGTTCAACACGCTGCGTATTGGTCTGCTCCCTTTAAAGACGATCGTGACACAACCTTGAATTCAGTCCCAATTGTTCATCTGGTTTAACACTCAACATAAAAACTGACACAATAACTTCTAAATAGATATAAAGTTAATATAGATAATATTATTATTCTGGTAACAGCACAAAAGATGCAGAGAAACAGTGACTAGTAGATGTTAACACCATTTTGCCGTCATGTAGACATACTTCACCAACTTCCTGTCTTGTATCAGACCACTGTCTCTCCAACTAACTGTGTCTTCTCTCCTCAGTCATCATTGACTTTATATGGTCTTAAACTGCCTTCAGTAAGATAGTTGAACTCAGCAGTTCCTCTATACTGGAACCCATTAAACAATGCTCTGTGAACTCAACACTCAAAATGAATTGGCTAAAAATAAATTATACAAATATGCAGATAATCAAAGAGCACACAAATATAAAAGTAACTAAAGTACCAATTGAAAACTGATACATAATGACATTAATCTACATAAACACTTAATACCCATTGGTAAAATACTTAAAATGGACCTCTTTTATTCACTTGTACATAAAGCCCATCTAGGTAGTTAAGTGGTGGTTCCTGGTCCCCTCTCCCGACCGTGGCCTGGTTAGAGAACACCGTCCCAACCGGGGAGTTCTGAGGAGAGAACACAGAGAAAGGAACAGGTGTCAGGACAGACACTTCAGAAGAAGAATGACTTGATAGTTACAGTTGGTTATACAACACAGTATTCAATCAATTCTTCCTTAAATGCACATTCTAGATGGGTTTTAAAAGATGACTCTAACATTCCCACCTGTCCCTATGAACTCTCTGTCATTTCAAACCCATTGGAGAGTCTAGATGTTCTCCTCCTCCTGGAAGACAAGAATTAAGGTATTTTGACATCATTTAGGTTTTCATATACAAAAGCACAAACAGCATGATACAGTGGGGGAAAAAAGTATTTAGTCAGCCACCAATTGTGCAAGTTCTCCCACTTAAAAAGATGAGAGAGGCCTGTAATTTTCATCATAGGTACACGTCAACTATGACAGACAAATTGAGAAAAAAAAATCCAGAAAATCACATTGTAGGATTTTTAATGAATTTATTTGCAAATTATGGTGGAAAATAAGTATTTGGTCACCTACAAACAAGCAAGATTTCTGGCTCTCACAGACCTGTAACTTCTTCTTTAAGAGGCTCCTCTGTCCTCCACTCGTTACCTGTATTAATGGCACCTGTTTGAACTTGTTATCAGTATAAAAGACACCTGTCCACAACCTCAAACAGTCACACTCCAAACTCCACTATGGCCAAGACCAAAGAGCTGTCAAAGGACACCAGAAACTAAATTGTAGACCTGCACCAGGCTGGGAAGACTGAATCTTCAATAGGTAAGCAGCTTGGTTTGAAGAAATCAACTGTGGGAGCAAATATTAAGAAATGGAAGACATACAAGACCACTGATAATCTCCCTCGATCTGGGGCTCCACGCAAGATCTCACCCCGTGGGGTCAAAATGATCACAAGAACGGTGAGCAAAAATCCCAGAACCACACGGGGGGACCTAGTGAATGACCTGCAGAGAGCTGGGACCAAAGTAACAAAGCCTACCATCAGTAACACACTACGCCGCCAGGGACTCAAATCCTGCAGTGCCAGACGTGTCCCCCTGCTTAAGCCAGTACATGTCCAGGCCCGTCTGAAGTTTGCTAGAGTGCATTTGGATGATCCAGAAGAGAATTGGGAGAATGTCATATGGTCAGATGAAACCAAAATAGAACTTTTTGGTAAAAACTCAACTCGTCGTGTTTGGAGGACAAAGAATGCTGAGTTGCATCCAAAGAACACCATACCTACTGTGAAGCATGGGGGTGGAAACATCATGCTTTGGGGCTGTTTTTCTGCAAAGGGACCAGGACGACTGATCCGTGTTAAGGAAAGAATGAATGGGGCCATGTATCGTGAGATTTTGAGTGAAAACCTCCTTCCATCAGCAAGGGCATTGAAGATGAAACGTGGCTGGGTCTTTCAGCATGACAATGATCCCAAACACACCGCCCGGGCAACGAAGGAGTGGCTTCGTAAGAAGCATTTCAAGGTCCTGGAGTGGCCTAGCCAGTCTCCAGATCTCAACCCCATAGAAAATCTTTGGAGGGAGTTGAAAGTCCGTGTTGCCAAGCGACAGCCCCAAAACATCACTGCTCTAGAGGAGATCTGCATGGAGGAATGGGCCAAAATACCAGCAACTGTGTGTGAAAACCTTGTGAAGACTTACAGAAAACGTTTGACCTGTGTCATTGCCAACAAAGGGTATATAACAAAGTATTGAGAAACTTTTGTTATTGACCAAATACTTATTTTCCACCATAATTTGCAAATAAATTCATAAAAAATCCTACAATGTGATTTTCTGGATTTATTTTTCTCATTTTGTCTGTTTCCACCCCCATGCTTCACAGTAGGTTTGGTGTTCTTTGGATGCAACTCAGCATTCTTTATGTTAAATATTAGCCACTACCAGTATCGACCGTCAGTAGGCCTAATAACAACACATATTCAACAGCCAATTTATCGTTAGTTCCCTTCAGTTGTTATAGTCTACATTATCAATCCATTTAATTACATTGTTTTGTTAACCTTCATTTGCTTCCTGTGCAAACACCGTCACGGCCATTTGGTTGTTGCTGACAATCATTAGTAATAGTTGATAATTTATATACAAAAATACATTCAATGGTTATGGAACGGAGCGCAGACCAAGCCTTAAGTTTGAACCGGACGCATGGCACAGTTTCCCACTGAAGTAGGTTACAACGTCGAACTGCAGTCAGGTCAAGACCCTGGTGAGGATGAGGAGCACGCAGATCAGCTTCCCCGAGACGGTTTCTGGCAGTTTGTGCAGAAATTCTTTGGTTGTGCAAACCCACAGTTTCATCAGCTGCCCAGGTGGCTGGTCTCAGATGATCCTGCAGGTGAAGAAGCTGGATGTGGAAGTCTTGGGCTGTTATGGTTACACGTGGTCTGGGATCCCAAATTCTCTAAAACAACGTTGGAGGGTGCTTATGGTAGAGAAACCAACATTGCACACTCCCTCAAAACTTGAGACATCTGTGGCATTGTGATGTGTGACAAAACTGCACCTTTTACACCTTTTATTTTCCCCAGCTCAAGGTGCACCTGTGTAATGATCATGCTGTTTAATCAGCTTCTTGATATGCCACAATCGTCAGGTGGATGGATTATCTTGGCAAAGGAGAAATGCTCTCTAACAGGGATGTAAACAAATTTGTGCACATAATATGAGGGAAATAAGCTTTTTGTGCGTTTGGTTCAGTTCATGAAACAACACTTTACATGTTGCGTTTATATTTTTGTTCAATATATTTAGATGTCTTTCTCTCCCAGTTTGTCGACAAAATTCTAACTAAAAGGTACACAGTATTTAAAGGGGTGGCTTAAGATAAATGTACTGAAACCCTATTGAATTAAAACTTCATGAGAAATATATTGGCCAGTAAGTGGGAGGGTTTTCAGCTGTTGAATTACATTTATTTAGCGCACACAAGGGAACCACACCTGCAAAGGCCGTTGCGCACCTTCATAAATAAGCCTAAGAAAGGGGTAATTTCCCATTTTGGATTCGGGCCCTTTGGGAATTGTCAGACCACGGCCCAGGAATTGCCGTTTTGGGTAATAGATGGCTGCCTGGATGAAAGGGTAATCCAATGGATTTAGGGTTTAAGGGATTTTTTAAAATGTATCCTTTATTTAACTAGGCAAGTCAGTTAAAAACAAATTCTTATTTACAATGACGGCCTACACCGGCCAAACCCGGACGACGCTGGGCCAATTGTGCGCCGCCCTATGGGACTCCCAATCACGGCCGGTTGTGATACAGTCTGGAATCGAACCAGGGGGTCTGTAGTGACGCCTCAAGCACTGAGATGCAGTGCCTTAGACCGCTGAGATGCAGTGCCTTAGACCGCTGAGATGCAGTGCCTTAGACCGCTGAGATGCAGTGCCTTAGACCGCTGAGATGCAGTGCCTTAGACCGCTGCGCCACTCGGGAGCCTCAGGAATGAAAGGGGCAATGGCTACTGTGATTTTGGCCTTGTAGGGCCTCTACCATGTATCACATCCGGCAGCACAGTGCAATGCAGAACAGCAGCTTCCTCTGGGTGTGGGATGAGTACTGGATGTTAACCTGTCTCGTCTGCCCCATTGCACGTGTCTATTCTTTCACCTTCATCATTTTCTCATCATTTGTCTTTTGATCATCAGATCCATCTCCCCCTTTACAGAGGTCACTCACCTTATGTTTGTCAAATTGTCCCTTCATCCATCCATCTACTAGCCCATCACTAGTATATTACTGTCATTGTGTCATTGTCGATACTGACATGTAACATTTATTGCTTTATCTTTCGTGTTTTACAGAGAAATCCCTGACAAAACATATTGATCAGATTCTATGGTTTGAACAGGGCAACCTAAAGCAATTTAAACAAGAGTGTCACACCCTGACCTGTTTCACCTGTCGTTGTGTTTGTCTCCACCCCCCACCAGGTGTCTCCCCTCATTATCCCCTGTGTATTTATACCTGTGTTTTCTGTTTGTCTGTTGCCAGTTCGTCTTATCCCGTCAAGTCCTACCAGCGTGTTCCCGTGGTTCCTGTGCTCTAGTTAGTTTTTCTTAGTCTTCCCAGTTCTGACCTTTCTGCCTGTCCTGACCCTGATCCTGCCCGCCGTCCTGTACCTGCCTGACTCTGATTTGGATTACGACCCTTTGCCTGTCTTGACCTACCAATTGCCTGCCGTCCTGTACCTGCGTGACTGATTTGGATTAGGACCCTTTGCCTGCCTTGACTTACCTTTTGCCTGCCCCTTGAACTATAATAACCTCTGAGACTATCTGCCTCCTGTGTCTGCATATTGGTCTTAACCTGAGCCGTGATAGTACGAACTGGCCATGACTGACCCAGCAGACTCAGACCAGCTCCACAACGCTGTCTACCAGCAAGGAGCCACTATTGGAAGACACGAGGAGTTACTGCAATGCCTTATGGAGTGACTCCATACCCTGGCAGAACACCATGACCATGCGTTCGATACATTGCTGGAGCAGTGCTCTTTCATCTTCGAGCTGCAGCCTTCTTCGTTCCCCTCGGACCGCTCGAAGATAGCGTACCTCACAACGCTGATGTCCGGGAGGGCACTCGCCTGGGCTACGGCGGTGTGGGAGTAACAGTCCGCTGTTTGCCTCAGTCTGGAGGAGATCGTGGCGGAGGTACGTAAGGTGTTCGATTCTCCGTTGTCCGGGAGAGAGGCTGCTCGTAAACTGCTCCAGCTACGTCAAGACTCCCGTAGTGTGGCAGACTACGCAGTCGATTTTCTCACGTTGGCGGCTAAGAGTGCCTGGAACCCCGGAAGCATTGTTCGACATATTCCTTCACGGATTATCGGAGGTGATTAAAGATGAGTTTGCAGCCCGGGAGCGGCCCATGGACCTTGACTCCCTCATAGCCTTGACCATCCGGATCGATGGGCGGCTACGGGAACATAGGAGGGAGAGGGAATCTGTTCCCTGACGCCCTCGCTCGTCCTCGATTCCTACCTCGCCTCCAAGGAATCCCGGAAATCCTCGAAGTCTACATTTCCGAGTGAATCCGAGGTCACCCGAGTTCTCTCGGGAATCACTGAGGGCTGCCGACTTGCCTCCTCCAGAGCCCATGCAACTGGGGAGGGCTAGATTGTCCCCTGCTGAGCGCTTACGCAGACTAAACACTAAGAGCTGTCTGTATTGTGGAGCTACGGGACATTTCTTACCTACCTGCCCATTAAAAAGACCAGGCTCATCAGTAGGTATGAGCACACTGGTGAGCCGTAAGGGGAGTTTCCAATCCCTTACTACTTGTAACCCCCTCTATGCTATCCTGTTGTGGGGAGGCCAGTCCAAATCCATCTGGGTGCTCATTGACTCTGAGGCCGACGAGAGCTTTATGGACACTACCCTGGTGTTGGAGCTGGGTATCTCCACTCAACCCCTTTCCATCCCGATGGACATCAGAGCGCTGGATGGGCGCTCTATTGGCAGAGTCAACCACAGTATGGTTCCTATCCACCTGCGAGTGTCAGGCAACCACAGTGAATCCATGCAGTTTCCGCTCCCGGAGTCTCCTCATGTACCCATGGTTTTGGGGTTTTCATGGCTCCAGATGCACAATCCCCTTATCGACTGGGTTACGGGGTCCATCATGGGTTGGAGCCCGTTTTGCCATGCTCATTGTCTGAAGTCAGCGCAGCCTGCCCCGGGACGTCTCCCTGCTGGCTTTGGAAAAAACGTGGATCTCTCCGCCATTCCTGTGTAGTACCAGGATTTACGTGAGGTTTTCAGCTCTGCCCGAGCCACATCTCTTCTGCCAAATTGGCCCTACGACTTTGCTATCGACCTTCTCCCGGGCACCGTCTCGGGGGCGACTTTATTCCCTGTCTGGTCCGGAGACCAAAGCGATGTAAGGGTATATTGAGGACTCTCTTGCTGCAGGGATTATGCGTTCCATCTTCCTCCTCACCGGCGCAGGGTTCTTCTTTGTGGAGAAGAAGGACAAGACCCTGCATCCGTGTATCGACTACCGGGATCTCAATGACATTACGGTTAAAAACCATTATCCGCTACCACTCATCTCCTCAGCTTTCGAGCCTCTCCAGGGGGCGATCATCTTCTCCAAGATGGACCTTCGGAACGCCTACCATCTGGTTCGGATACGGGAAGGAGATGAGTGGAAGACTGCCTTTAACACGGCTAGCGGGCACTACGAGTACCTGGTGATGCCGTTCGGACTGACCAACGCTGCCACAGTGTTCCAGGCCCTGGTCAATGATGTGCTCCGAGACATGTTGAACCGATTTGTGTTTGTCTACCTCGACGACATCCTCATCTATTCCCGGTCAGCTCAAGAGCACGTCCTCCATGTCCTCCAGTGTTTCCTGGCTCCCGTCGGACCTTGGCTTTCATCCGACAAAGTTTTTGGTGGCCCACCATGGTTCCTGACATCTCTGCATTCGGTGCCGCCTGTACTGTGTGTGCGCAGAACAAGACTCTGCGGCAAGCTCCGGCTGGCCTCCTTCAACCACTCCCTGTCCCTCACCGCCCCTGGTCCCATATATCCTTGGACTTCATCACGGCCTCTCGCCATCTGATGGCAACACCACCATCCTTACGGTGGTGGACAGGTTTTCCAAAGCCGCCCATTTTATTCCCCTTCCTAAGTTGCCCTCAGCTAAGGAGACGGCCCAGCTCATGGTGCAGCATGTCTTCCGGATCCATGGACTGCCGGTCGACATGGTCTCAGATCGCGGTCCTCAGTTCTAGTCCCGGTTCTGAAAGGTGCTCTCCACCCTCATTGGGTCGTTGGCCAGCCTGTCCTCTGGTTTTCATCCCCAGTCTAACGGCAAGTCGGAGCGAGCCAATCAGGACCTGGAGACGACTCTTCGCTGCCTCGTCTCCACCAATCCCACCACCTGGAGCCAGCAACTCGTGTGGGTGGAATATGCCCGCAACACCCTTCCCTGTTCTGCTACGGGTCTCTCGCCTTTTGAGTATTCCCTGGGATATCATCCCCCGCTCTTCCCGGAGCAAGAGGGTATGGCTGTCTACTCGGGATCTGCCCCTCCGGGTGGAGTCCCGCAAACTTTCCACCCGTTTTATCTGACCTTTCCCCATCTAAGGTCCTTAGCCCCTCTGCTGTTCGCCTTCTGTTGCCCCGCACTCTCCGTATACATCCCACTTTTCATGTGTCTAGGATTAAACCTTCAGTTGAAGTCGGAAGATTACATACACCTTAGCCAAATACATTTCAACTCAGTTTTTCACAATTCCTGACATTTAATCCTAGTAAAAATTCCCTTCTTAGGTCAGTTAGGATCACCATTTTATTTTAAGAATGTGAAATGACGGAATAATAGTAGAGAGAATGATTTATTTCAGGTTTTATTTCTTTCATCACACACCAAGTGGGTCAGAAATTTACATACACTCAATTAGTATTTGGTAGCATTGCCTTTAAATTGTTTAACTTGGGTCAAACGTTTCGGGTAGCCTTCCACAAGCTTCCTACAATAAGTTGGTTGAATTTTGGCCCATTTCTCCTGACATTGCTGGTGTAACTGAGTCAGGTTTGTAGGCCTCCTTGCTCGCACACGCTTTTTCAGTTCTGCCCACATATTTTCTATAGGATTGAGGTCAGTGCTTTGTGATGGCCACTCCAATACCTTGACTGTTGTCCTTAAGCCATTTTGCCACAACTTTGGAAGTATGTTTGGGGTCATTGTCCATTTGGAAGACCCATTTGCGACCAAGCTTTAGTTTCCTGACTGATGTCTTGAGATGTTGCTTCAATATATCCACATCATTTTCTTTCCTCATGATGCCATCTATTTTGTGAAGTGCAAAGCACCCCCACAGCATGATGCTGCCACCCCTGTCCTTCACGGTTGGGATCCTGTTCTTCGGCTTGCAAGTCACCCCCTTTTCCCTCCAAACATAACGATGGTCATTATGGCCAAACAGATCTATTTTTGTTTCATCAGACCAGAGGACATTTCTCCAAAAAGTACAATCTTTGTCCCCATGTGCAGTTCCAAACTGTAGTCTGGCTTTTTTATGGCGGTTTTGGAGCAGCGGCTTCTTCCTTGCTGAGCGGCCTTTCAGGTTATGTCGATATAGGACTTGTTTTACTGTGGATATAGATATTTTTGTACCTGTTTCCTCCAGCATCTTCACAAGGTCCTTTGCTGTTGTTCTGGGATTGATTTGCACTTTTCGCACCAAAGTACGTTAATCTCTAAGAGACAGAACACGTCTCTTTCCTGAGCGGTATGATGGATGCGTGGTCCCATGGTGTTTATACTTGCTTACTATTGTTTGTACAGATGAACGTGGTACCTTCAGGCATTTGGAAATTGCTCCCAAGGATGAACCAGACTTGTGGAGGCCTACAAATTTCTTTCTGAGGTCTTGGCTGATTTCTTTTGAGATTCCCATAATGTCAAGCAAAGAGGCACTGAGTTTGGAGGTAAGCCTTGGGGGTACTGTCACACCCTGATCTGTTTCCCCTGTCTTTGTGCTTGTCTCCACCCCCCACCAGGTGTCTCCCATCTCCCCTCATTATCCCCTGTGTATTTATACCTGTGTTTTCTGTTTGTCTGTTGCCAATTCGTCTTGTCCCGTCAAGTCCTACCAGCGTGTTTCCTGTGCTCTAGTTTGTTTTTCTTAGTCTGCCTTGACTTACCTTTTGCCCCTTGACCTATAATAAACTCTTAGATTCGTACTATCTGCATCTGGGTCTTAGCCTGAGCCGTGATAAAGAGAAGCAACTTCACAGCTAGCGTTTTTTTGTATTTGGAGTAATACTACCTAAAATGAATATATCATCCCGTAACCTGTTGTATGGAAGTCCTGTTGACTCGGGAGTTGAAGTAAGGGCTCCATTAACATTGGAAAACTGTGAGGACAGAGACTGAATGGAAAGGTCAATGTTTCTGTATCTGTGTCTTTCATATGGACTAATTCCAATAATTTGGGGCTCATATTGTGATGCAATTGCATACATAGACAGCATTTGTCTCAGTCTCACTGTAGATACACTGAGTATACAATACATTAAGGACACCTGCTCTTTCCATGACATAGACTGACCAGGTGAATCCAGGTGAAAGCTATGATCCCTTATTGGTGTCACTTGTTAAATCCACTTCAATCAGTGTAGATGAAGGGGAGGAGACAGGTTAAAGAAGGATTTTTAAAACAATTGAGACATGGATTGTGTATGTGTGCCATTCAGAGGGTGAATGGGCAAGACAAAATATTTAAGTGCCTTTGAACAGGGAATAGTAGTAGGTGCCAGGCGCAGTGGTTTGTGTCAAGAACTGCAACGCTGCTGGGTTTTTCACGCTCAACAGATTCCCGTGTGTATCAAGAATGGTCCACCAACCAATGGACATCCAGCCAACTTGACACAATTGTGGGACACATTTGAGTCAACATGGGCCAGCATCCCTGTGGAACGCTTTTGACACCTTGTAGAGTCCATGCCCTGACAAATTGAGGCTGTTCTGAGGGCAAAAGGGGAGGGGTGCAACTCAATATTAGGAAGGTGTCCTTAGTGTTTTGTACACTCAGTGTATATAGTTAACTGTTACTGGGTGTCTGGGGGTAAGGAATGTTGTACGTATGTTTTTGGCTTTGTCCTATATTTTATTTTAATAATATATCCCATAACCTGTTCATTACTTCCGTTAAACTGTAATTAATCTTGGGTAATGCTTTTACCCAAAATATCTAAATATTTATGACGCTTATCCTCAGTTATTTGATATACTGTAGGAACAGTCTACCCGTGTATGGGTGACTAGAGACCTTTCCCAGCCCACGAGCATGTGTCAGCTTCCCATTGTCTTACATCAGATAGCGTGAGGATTCCACCGGCACTGTTGGTTGAGGGACAAGCGTCGTGTAGGAGTGGCACTACCTGATGTAAAACAGTGTCAGCTCCATGGCAATAGGATGGTGATTGTGAAGTCATGACTACACTCATGGAACAGAAATTGATCAGTCAAGGACCAGGTCAATATATCACCAAAATTATGCTACCACTAATAATACACTTTTAGAACGCTTTTCATTACAATCACATTGTCTAAAACAGCCTGTAGATGTCATGAATCCCGCTTCCTGAGCCTGTTTCTGCCTGTGTTGCCTGTTTTCTGTTCTGAAGTCTTTTTCCTGAGGTTCCTGAACGCACCCTGTCTGGTTGCCAGGCGACGAAGCTAGGCGGGAGATCTCTCTATTACCCGCACCTGCATCTCATCAGCTATCTGCACACCTGGTCCTGATCATCACCTCTCCACTTCATAAGCTCTGACCTGACATCCATTCCCTGCCGGATCGTTAGCCATGAACAGTATGTTGTGTCAGCGTATCAGCCTCAAAGTTACTAGAGTTAGTTTTGTTGTTTTGTACTTTTTGCTTGCCGTGTACTTACCTTCGTTTACTCTGTCTACAGTCATTCTCCCGGAACATTCATCCCACCCCTGCCTGGTCGTCGGTGGCTTCTGTGACATCATCGGATCTGCCTATTCACTCCCACCAACTCACCTCCGCTGCCCGCTCCGTCTCCTGGATTATTCTGCTTCCACATTTGAATCTGTAAATAAATACTCACCTTCGTTCTACTCACCTTGTCCTGGTATGCTTCTGGGTTCTGCTTTAGAGAATCGTGACCGTAGACTAGTTTTAGGGAATAGATTGTATTTTTAATTTTTTTCCCAATATATATTTCTTTACACATTTATAATTTACAATTGCAGCATTCTTGCAGTTTATTTTATAGGGAATACATACTTTTGAAGGAAATGCAATCTCAACCCTAACACACAGACATGCAGCCTAATGAAAATCAAATGAATATGGGGCAATTCGCCATTCTGTATGATGCGGTTATAATGTATTGTAATTCCTGTCATTTTGTTTTTGCCATAAGTAACCATCTGTCTTATGTAACCATACCAAACGTAACATATCATAATAAATGGAGTGTCTCGGATTTACGTACAGAATAATACGAAATGCTCTGAGAACAGGTTGGCTCTTTTCAATAGAATGTTTTTTTTTTTTTTTTTGTCATTTAGCAGACGCTCTTATCCAGAGCGACTTACAGGAGCAATTAGGGTTAAGTGCCTTGCTCAAGGGCACATCGACAGATTTTTCACCTAGTCGGCTCGGGGATTAGAACCAGCGACCTTTCGGTTACTGGCACAACGCTCTTAACCACTAAGCTACCTGCCGCCCAATGTTAAATGAATGTTATAACTATTTGGTTTTAATATAATCTATTGAGCACAGAACTACACATTTCCGATTATTCCATGCAAAACAATTGCGCATATTTAGCTCTATCATCAGAGTCATACAGCAAGTAACTGCACGCGTTTCATGATCAGTAAACATCAACGATCATGTAATTTCAGATACGTGAAGGTACCTATCCATTTGGCATGTAGCTAGCTAAGCAAACAACATAATTTAGCTTGCTTCATCAGAGATTATAGGCTTTTGGAAATAGCTTGACATCGGCAAGTCTTCGTCCTGGTAAAGTTGTCAAGTCTACTGTCATCAACACTATGGATGGCAAGTTTATCCCCTGAAAGTTGGCTTGTTAACTAGCCATTCTGACGTGATCTTTTAGCTAGCTAGCCAATTTGACGTGGTCCATCAATCAATGTAGCCAAATCATGTCTGTCAGCAGCAATCGTAATTAAAAACACTCTTAAAAACAATGTTGAAAAGGGAATCATGTTAGCTAACTTCGCTAGGTAGGCCTACATTGGTTTGAGAAAAAAGTACATTAGGTCTACTTCCCACTAAATGTTTAGCCAACTGTACAAAGTTTCTAACGGTAGCTTTCAAACTAAACAATATCAGCTAACAGTACCACAGCAAATCCGCCATTCTGCTGCTTGACAGGCAGCCCACAAAAGATGGGAAATTTACCAAAACCTCTCATACTTGTCAAGTATAGTTTTGTTTTATATCATTAAAATATCCAATTAATGATGGCCAATATTGAGAGATATCGTGAGGCTACCCTACGTATCTGAAATTACATGATCAATTGATGTTTACTGATCATGAAACACATGCAGTTAGTTGCTGTATAACTCTGATGATAGAGCTAAATGTGCACAATTGTTTTGCATGGAATAATCAGACAATTGTAGGTCTGACTATGCTCTTCAAGAGGTTATGATAGTTAACATTTAACAATCCCTTGAAAACGGCACGCAGTTGTCAATGGTTTTAGCAGAGCTGTGGGTCTCCTTACCCCCCAGCAGATTCGGGTCCAGGGCCCAGATTCACAAAACACTTCATATGCAAAAACCTAAGTGTCACGCCCTGGCTCTGGGGACTCTTATATGTTGAGCCAGGGTGTTAGTTTCTATGTGTAGTGTCTATGTTTTGTTTTCTATGTGTGTATTTCTGTGTTGGCCGGGGTGGTTCCCAATCGGAGGCAGCTGTGTCTTGTTGTCTCTGATTGGGAACCATACTTAGGCAGCCTGTTGTGCACTTGTCATTTGTGGGATCTTGTTCCGGAGAGGTTTGTGTTTGTTAACCTTAGGACTTCACGTATCGTTTTGTTGTTTTGTAGTTTTGTGGTTGTTTGTAAAGTACTCATTAAAAGATGTACGCATATCACGCTGCGCCTTGGTCCGTTACTTACGACGATCGTGACAGAAGATCCCACCATACAAGGACCAAGCAGCGTGTGCAGGAGCAAATGCCGGGTAAGGAGCTGGAGAGGTTGGCGATGGCCCAGGTGGGCCAATGGTGGTCCTGGGAGGACATGTTCGTGGGCAAAGGGCCATGGGCTAAAGTTAAAGCCCTGGCGAGAGAGGAGGTACGGCGCCAACAGTGTCGTCGTCGGACAGGCGAGAGGCAACCTCAATAAAATGTTTTGGGGGGGCACACGGCATGGACGACGGGGCTGCTGGAGGCAGCTACAGGGCGAGTTTGTGGACTAGGAGAGGAGGCCACCAGGTTACGGGGGCCATTGGTCAGGAGGGAGAAGGAGAGTGTGGAGGCACGGCGAGAGGAACTGAGTAGGCAGCAGAGGGAGCGGAGGTTTATGAGGAAACCCAGTCCTGCTCCCCGCACCAAGCCTGTGGAGCGCGTCGCCAGCCCGGCCCGGCCTGTTCCTGCCCCTCGCACCAAGCCTGTGGTGCGCGTCGCCAGCCCGGTCCGGCCTGTTCCTGTCCCTCGCACCAAGCCTGTGGTGCGCGTCGCCAGCCCGGCCCGGCCTGTTCCTGCCCCTCGCACCAAGCCAGTGGTGCGCGTCGCCAGCCCGGTCCGGCCTGTTCCTGCTCCATGCACCAAGACAGTGGTGCGCGTCGTCAGCCCGGTCCGGCCCGTTCCTGCCCCTCGCACCAAGCCTGTGGTGCGCGTCGCCAGCCCGGTCCGGCCTGTTCCTGTCCCTCGCACCAAGCCTGTGGTGCGCGTCGCCAGCCCGGCCCGGCCTGTTCCTGCCCCTCGCACCAAGCCAGTGGTGCGCGTCGCCAGCCCGGTCCGGCCTGTTCCTGCTCCCTGCACCAAGACAGTGGTGCGCGTCGTCAGCCCGGTCCGGCCCGTTCCTGCTCCCCGCACCAAGCCAGTGGTGCGCGTCGTCAGCCCGGTCCGGCCTGTTCCTGCACCAAGACAGTGGTGCGCGTCGTCAGCCCGGTCCGGCCCGTTCCTGCTCCCCGCACCAAGCCAGTGGTGCGCGTCGTCAGCCCGGTCCGGCCCATTCCTGCTCCCCGCACCAAGCCAGTGGTGCGCGTCGTCAGTCCGGCACAGCCCGTGCCTGTTTCACCGGTGCCTGGTCAGGTACCGGTGAATTGGGAACCATACTTAGGCAGCCTGTTGTGATTGGGAACCATACTTAGGCAGCCTGTTGTGCACTTGTCATTTGTGGGATCTTGTTCCGGAGAGGTTTGTGTTTGTTAACCTTAGGACTTCACGTATCGTTTTGTTGTTTTGTTCACTATTGTAAAGTACTCATTAAAAGATGTACGCATATCACGCTGCGCCTTGGTCCGTTGCTTACGACGATCGTGACACTAAGAAGCTTCTTAAGAAAAAATAAAAGAAGTTCATAAGATAGTTTGTAAGTGCAATTCCTCAACAATATCTTAAGATTGAAGGATTTTCTTACGAACTTCTCAAATATCTTCTTACAAATCTTCTTAAGATGTTTGTTGCTAGGAAACCATTTTAGCTATCTACCTAGCTAGCAATGGCAATCATGTTAGCATATTTCTTACTGAGATTACTGTTAAATAAAATAATTAATACTGAAACTTTCAAATGACGTTCGTGAGGTGAATTAAACCTGTTCAATTGCTTTCATGAGCTTTTTCTCTCACTGCCCTGAGTTTAAGACAAGGGTTTAGCAATCTTGGAATTAAGAACATTTCCAAGAACTTGATTTTCAAGAATCTAATTTCTTCTTAACTTTTTGCTTAAGGAGAAACATAAGAAATAGCGCAAGAAAATGTCCAAGAACCTTTTCGAGGAATAGCAACTTTGCTTAACTTTCTTCTTAAATCTATAATTAAGGATAAAATGGCAGTTAAGAAGACATTTCTTCCTAAGAAGGTTTTGTGAATCTGGGCCCAGCTCCGACGTCATCTCTCAGGAAAAGTGGGGGTTTTGATAGGAGTGTACGTTTCGAAAGGAACCATATAAGGAGAAGTGGGGGTTTCGAAAGGTGCCACTCAAGACGTCATATGGTTATCGGACGTTAGTCATGGTCTGCAGAGATTACAGTAAGGAATTTCAGTTATGCAAAAAAATATATAGATATTCACTCACTGTGAGCTGTGTCTTCGAACACTACCTACCGGTAGCCATGTGTGTAACGTTAAGTTTTTCGTAAATGTAAACGCTAGCTAACGTTATCTACCGTAACTTAGTCATCAGAGACCGTGGCGTTTCGCGAGGCCCCCTGCAAGGTTTGAGCAAGCCTGCTATTTCCTGCTATTCTACACATTTTGACATGAAGCTGAGAGAATATTTTGCAATTTTAAAAGCTCATTTCCTGTAATTCTAAACATTTTGAGCAGGCAAATCGAACGCTCTACACCTTATTGTGACATTTTATTGAAAATGACCTATTACCCCAAATTAATTCAAGATCAGCATCGACATTCCCATTCTCAGCTACTTGTCATACCCACTAGCTGCTTCGCTTGTAGTTAGTGAATGCTTCTCAAAAAGGGTTTCCTTTCCATGACAGGTGGTAGGATTCATCTGTGACAAAACACTTATAGCACCTAATCTAGATCAGATATCAATGTACTTCACAAGCTGTCCACCTCAATCAGAGAAAGGCACTCAGCAGGAATTTCACTGGGTTATATTTGTACTGAAGGACAAAGGACGGGAAACAATGTGGCGTAAATAAGACAGAGTTAAGGTTACACCTCACAAACTATCAAGTTGAGAGACAGCAACAGCTTCACCCCCATTTATTAAAGACACCTCCTACACATACAGTCAGGTCCAAAATTGTTGGCACCCTTGATAAAGATGAGTGTGAAATGTCCCAGCTAAGGTTACACCTCACAAGCCATCACCTTGTGAGACAGCAACAGCTAGGCCTACAGCTCATTGTTCTTTACATTACACCTTTGGCTTACACACACTATTTCCGATGCAATTTGTTATTATTATTAAAATGATGCATTTAATCGGTTTTTCTGTAAACTGTAAAGCAATAATGAATAAAGTCAAAGTCACTCAACAGCAATAACTGAGGCAGTGCGATGCCTGAGATACCAGCACTAAAACGGACACCAGTGCTCGGCCACAGCTCTGAGCACAGTGTCTGACAACACATGATTGCGGAGAAAATAATTGTTGGGGACACGTTGGATTTCTGTATTCTTCAGGTAACAAAATCTAGCCACATTAATGACAAAACACCTTCCCTAATGAGTTAGCTAATCGTATATTCTTAATAACTTTCAATGAATTTGACAAGCGCAAACAATATAGGCCTACACTACTCACAACAATAAAGCATTTTGGACGTCTCATTTATTTACTTACACACAATCTTTGTGACAGATACATCCTCAAAATGTTAGAGGGTATACAGTCTTTAAAAATATATATATGTATCTATATTGTGTCCACTCACAAAGTAAATCTCTCTACTTGGTCAGACAAAGTAAAAGGATCTGGAAATAAATACATATAATATAATATTTACCATATTATGAGGAATTGTGGACTTTCATGGGAGTGTGTGATTATTGTCTTTGCTCGCAGACGTAACGTGAATCAGGTCCTATTATTAGCAGGCTCCTCTACAGCCAATACAAATACTCCTCCACAGCAAGTAGGCTGCTCAGAACAAGGTAGGCTGCTCAGAACCAAGTAGGCTGCTCAGAACCAAGTAGGCTGCTCAGAACAAGGTAGGCTGCTCAGAACCAAGTAGGCTGCTCAGAACAAGGTAGGCTGCTCAGAACCAAGTAGGCTGCTCAGAACCAAGTAGGCTGCTCAGAACAAGGTAGGCTGCTCAGAACCAAGTAGGCTGCTCAGAACCAAGTAGGCTGCTCAGAACAAGGTAGGCTGCTCAGAACCAAGTAGGCTGCTCAGAACCAAGTAGGCTGCTCAGAACCAAGTAGGCTGCTCAGAACAAGGTAGGCTGCTCAGAACCAAGTAGGCTGCTCAGAACCAAGTAGGCTGCTCAGAACAAGGTAGGCTGCTCAGAACCAAGTAGGCTGCTCAGAACAAGGTAGGCTGCTCTCGTGAGTCGCTGGAGGTAAGGTGCTCAATCTATCTTCATATTATATATTCAATTGTTTTGAATATTTTTAGGATTCTGACGTCAGATTATAGTTTATAACATAAATCTAAATGTTGCAGCTATTATTTTTCTGGCAATGAACAAAAGCAGGTCAATTGAAAATACTGTGGTGCTTTGATACAGTACTAGGATGAAGCTGAATCTCAACTAGCACTTTAAAAAAAAATCCTTAAGGATCATTAATTAAAGCCTGCAGCTCCAGTTGAAAATATTTTTGACGGTTGTGTGTGCGTCTCCTGTTTGCTTTGATCCTTTGAATTTGTGCTTGCTTTGCTGCATGCAAAACACAAGTTCTACTTGCAAGGGATTCTACTTCAGTCTGAGAGGTCAATGTAATTATTACCACTGTAAAATGAGCCCCTAACCTAGGCTACTTCACTCCCACGCGTCACTGCAGAAATCTCATAGTGAATTCATTTTTGTCTTGCCATATTGCTGTACCTTGCCATACCACTGGAGGGAGTGTCAGAGCATGAAATAAGTGTCTCAGAAGAGCCCTGCTACCCTTTCAAACACAGGACGTCTGTTTCAACATAAAGGCAAACTGTTTTAGGCATGTCAATGTCAATGGGAGGTTTATAATGATAAATGAGGGACAACTAACCTAAGCAAGAGGTCATGGCTACATATCTTGCTGTATAAAGACACCATACATGTTTTCATTTTGTGGGTCACATCAATGCGCAAATATTCATGAGACATGTAGGCTACAGAAACAGTTTCCTGCTTTATTAATATATTGAATGAATTACATTACTCTACTGATCAACCAAATATTTATTCAACAAAACATTAATTACATTACTGTACTGATCAAACAAATATTATTACAGATGGTAAATACAGGAACCTCTATTTCCCACTAAGGAATAAAATGTTTTGCTTACCTGTAATTCAAAATTAAATTACAAGGAAACAACTGGCTGACACTTCTTTTTTTTCCCCACCGCCCACAGTAAGCGTGAAACAACTGTGTGTGGCCTCCTGGGCTGCAGACTCAGAATGTTCTCCCTGTACTTCCAACGTTGTCCACTTGGGGAAGGTAGAAAATAAGCGTATCATTATCCACCTCTTTACTGGCTTCTCATGCCACTACTGGTAAGTTGTGAGTACTTGTGTTAGCTTTAATATTATAACATACACTATTTTGTATATTGAATTAAAAACACAAAAGGGATATAACGATGTGGTCCTCTGTAGCTCAATTGGTAGAGCACGGCGCTTGTAACGCCAGGGTAGTGGGTTCGATCCCCGGGACCACCCATACATAAAAATGTATGCGCACATGACTGTAAGTCGCTTTGGATAAAGGAGTCTGCTAAATGGCATATTATTATTATAACATAAACATTGAAGTGAGAGGCCGTAAAATCAAGGCTGTTTTTCTCAGTTTTTGAGAGACAGAACATGACACCCACTCATTCCCTATGAATACCTGGGAATCCAACTAACCATGTTTGGGCAATCTGGTAATAATGTATTAGTTCAACCTGGGTGAAATTATAAACATAACTTGGATCTAATGTACATACAGCAGTAGACACCATTGTAACATCACATGCAATAACCTAACATATTATGCTTCAAGTATCTTTATTCCGTAGGATTAAAACACAATTTAGTTGACACTTTATTCTAACTAAAAGCAAAACAGTACATTTCAATTTTAAATAGTATTTTTTTGGAAGTATATTACTTTTCAATGTATACAGTGCCTTCAGAAAGTATTCATACCCTTTGACCTATTTCACATTTTGTTGTGTTACGGCCTGAATTCAAAATGGATAAAAAAAAAAATTATCACCCATCTACACACAATACCCCATAATGACAAAGTGAAAAAAATGTTTTTAGAAATGTTTGCAAATGTATTAAAAATGAAAAACAGAAATATCACCCTTGAGTCAATACTTTATAGAAGCACCTTTGGCGGCATTTACAGCTTTGAGTCATCTTTGGTATGTCTGTATCAGCTTTGCACATCTGGATATGGGGATTCTCTCCCATTCTTCCTTGCAGAGCTCTGTTAAGTTAGATGGGGAGCGGCGGTAAACAGCAATCTTCAAGCATTTCCACAGATTTTCAATGGGATTCATGTCTGGGCTATGGCTGGGCCACTCAAGGACTTCCACATTCTTGTTCTGAAGCCATTCCAGCATTGCTTTGGCTGTATGCCTCGAGTCATTGTCCTGTTGGAATGTAAACCTTCGCCCCAGTCTAAGGTCATTTGCACTCTGAAGCAGGTTCTCATTAAGGATTGGCCTGTATTTGGCTCCATTCATTGTTCCCTTTATCCATACCAATCTCCCAGTATCTGCCGCTGAAAAGGATCCCCATAGCATGATGCTGCCACAACCATGCTTCACGGTAGGTATGGTGTTAGACAGGTGATGAGCTGTGCCTGGTTTTCTCCAGACATACAGTGCCTTGCAAAAGTATTCAGCCCCCTTGGCGTTTTTCCTATTTTGTTGCATTACAACCTGTAATTTAAATTGATTTTTATTTGGATTGGCACAGCACTTACACAAATGACTGATGATTGGCTGACAGAAATTGATGATAAAAATATTGTGGGGGCTGTTTTGTTAGACTTCAGTGCAGCTTTTGACATTATCGATCATAGTCTGCTGCTGGAAAAACATATATGTGTTATGGCTTTACACCCCCTGCTATATTGTGGATAAAGAGTTACCTGTCTAACAGAACACAGAGGGTGTTCTTTAATGGAAGCCTCTTCAACATAATCCAGGTAGAATCAGAAATTCCCCAGGGCAGCTGTCTAGGCCCTTTACTATTTTTTAATCCAGTGTGTCTATGTATGTGGATGACTCAACACTATACACGTCAGCTACTACAGCGACTGAAATGACTGCAACACTTAACAAAGAGCTGCAGTTTCAGAGTGGGTGTCAAGGAACATCCATGCATACCCCAAAAGACATGCCAGAAGAGGTCTCTTCACAGCCCCCAAGTCCAGAACAGACTATGGGAGGCAAACAGTACTACATAGAGCCATGACTACATGGAACTCTATTCCACATCAGGTAACTGATGCAAGCAGTAAAAATAGATGCAAAAACCAGATAAAAATACACCTTATGGAGCAGCGGGGACTGTGAAGCAACACAAACATAGGCACAGACACATGCATTCACACACACGATAACATACGCACTATACACACACGTACACATGGATTTTGTACTGTAGATATGTGGTAGTGGTGGAGTAGGGGCCTGAGGGCACACAATGTGTTGTGAAATCTGTGAATGTATTGTAATGTTTTTAAAATTGTATAACTGCCTTGGCAGCAGCTAGTTGGGATCCATAATAAATACAAATACAAATACAGGTGTGCCAAGCTTGTAGCGTCATACCCAAGAAGACTTGAGGCTGTAATCGCTGCTAAAGGTGCTTCAACAAAGTACTGAGTAAAGAGTCTGAATACTTATGTAAATTTGATATTACCGTTTTTTTTTCATATATACAGTATATATATTAGCAAACATTTCTAAAAACCTGTTTTTGCTTTGTCATTATGGGGTATTGTGTGTAGATTGATGAGGGAAAAAAACGATGTAATCAATTTTAGAATAAGGCTGTAACATAACAAAATGTAGAAAAATACATTCCGAATGCACTGTATATTAGTTAAGGGACAGACATTAAATTATCAAAAAGGAACAATTTTATCGGAATAGCAAACAAAAAATTACTTCCAATAATTTGATGACACAATATATTTCTTATGTATTTTGGGTATCCATAAACTATATTATAAGTATACTAAAAATAATAAATGTGAACTAAAATCCATTGAGAGTAAAGTATCTTTAAGACGTGAAGTACAAATTAAGTAAAGAGTACAAAGAAGTGGGCCAATTTAAACCCCCAAAAGTACAATTGAAGCGCTTAAGGAAATATACTGCATTTGTTTATAAGCTTACACATTTTTTTTTTCTTTTTTCATGAACTTTTATTAGTACATGTACAGCCTATGTTATTATCCAATTTTCTCTTTGCCGTTCAAAAGATAATATCCAACACCTGCACATTGAATACTGCATACTGACAGTTATGTATGAGTTACAGATAATGTCATTTTGACTTACCTTGATCAGTGCTGATTCTCTTGCTAGAGGAAGCTACACTACATGACCAAAAGTATGTGGACACCCCTTCAAATTAGTGGATTTGTCTATTTCAGCCACACCTGTTGCTGACAGGTGTATAAAATTGAGCACACAGCCATGCAATCTCCATAGACAAACATTGGAAGTAGAATGGGCTTACTGAAGAGCTCAGTGACTTTCAACATGGCACCGTCATAGGATGCCACCTTTCCAACAAGTCAGTTCGTCAAATTTCTGCCCTGCTAGAGCTGCCCCGGTCAACTGTAAGTGCTGTTATTGTGAAGGGGAAACTTCTAGGAGCAACAGTGGCTCAGCCGCGAAGTGGTAGACCACACAAGCTCACAGAACAGGACCACCGAGTGCTGAAGCGCATAAAAATCGTCTGTTCTCGGTTGCAAAACACACTACCGAGTTCCAACCTGCCTCTGGAAGCAACGTCAGCACAAGAACTGTTCGTCGGGAGCTTCATGAAATGGGTTTCCATGGCCGAGCAGCCGCACACAAGCCTAAGATCACCATGCGCAATGCCAAGCGTTGGCTGTAGAGGTGTAAAGCTCGCCGCCATTGGACTCTGGAGCAGTGGAAACGCGTTCTCTGGAGTGATGAATCACTCTTCACCATCTGGCCATCCAACAGACTAATCTGGGTTTGGCGGATACCAGGAGAACGCTACCTGCCCCAATGCATAGTGCCAACTGAAAAGTTTGGTAGAGGAGGAATAATGGTCTGGGGCTGTTTTTCATGGTTCGGGCTAGGCCCCTTATTTCCAGTGAATGGAAATCTTAACTCTACAGCATACATTCTAGACGATTCTGTGCTTCAAACTTTGTGGCAACAGTTTGGGGAAGGCCCTTTCCTGTTTCAGCATGACAATGGCCCTGTGCAGAAAGCGAGGTCCATTCAGAAATTGTTTGTTGAGATTGGTGTGGAAGAACTTGACTAGCCTGCACAGAGCCCTGACGTCAACCCCATCGAACACCTTTGGGATGAATTGGAAAGCCGACTGCGAGCCAGGCCTAATCGCCCAACATCAGTGCCCGACCTCACTAATGCTTGTGGCTGAATGGTGGAAGCAAGTCCCTTCAGCAATGTTCCAACATCTAGTGGAAAGCTTTCCAAGAAGAGTGGAGGCTGTTATAGCAGAAAACGGGGGACCAACTCCATATTCATGCCCATGATTTTGGAATGAGATGTTCGACGAGCAGGTGTCCACATACTTTTGGCCATATAGTGTATCTTTATATGATATCTGAGGAATGATCTATGCTTCTGGGAAGCAATAGTGCATGCTGAATAGTACCTCAATAAATTATGTTTGTTTTTCAATCTGGTGAAAGTCTCAGTTATTATTATTTTGTTGGAACTCATTTTAAGAGCCCACACAGCACCCTGGTGTGGATTGGAGGCTACCCCTGCATCACTATGCTAGCCAACGACACATCCTCTCCTTTTTTCACTCACCCTTGTCAGGGAGCCCACGTGCCTTGGTGAGGAAAGAGATGGTCTCAGCCTGGGGGAGCCGTGGAGATGGACTGGCAGTCTGTCATTCTATGGAGACAAAGGATAACAGGGGAATAGTTTAAGGTGAGTCCATGTGTTCAAGTACATCAAGCAAGACTCAAATAACCCCCTAAAGGGATAGTTCACCCAAATTACAAATGTAAATATTGGTTTCCTAATTTCAGGATTATTTACTTGCATTCTGGGCCAGAAATGCATTTTGAGACAATGGCTAGGTAAACAAAGCCAAAGCATGGTTTTGTTTACCTTAATTGCTTACCAGTTAAGGAAACCTAATTTGGGTGAACTTTCCCTTTACCCCCTTCAATAAGTGTAAGTGAACATTTGTTCAAGTGCATTAAGCAAGACTCAAATGCTCTCCAGACACGCACACAAGACAGCTGGGAATGGGACCCTTAACAAATCATTGAGGGACACAGACTGGTATGTTCAGCTCTGGAAGCTAATTACAGAGGGTGAAGCTAGGTGGAAGGTGTGAAGTTGTCAAAAGGGCTTCTACGGTTTACAGAAGACGACACAGGGCACTTACCGCCTGCACGCACGTCTTGAAGGAGGTACACTCTTAGAAAAAATGGTTTCAAAAGGGTTCTTCGGCTGTCCCCATAGGCAAACCCTTTTGGGTTCCATGTAGAAACCTCTGTGAAAACAGTTCTACATGAAAACCAAAAGGGTTCTACCTGGAACCAAAAGGGTTCTATCTGGAACCAAAAAGGGTTACCCAAAGGGTTCTCATATGGGGACAGCCGGATGATCCTTTTAGGTCATAGATATACACTCTTAGAAAAAAAGGTGTGAAGTTCCTTTCCAGCTATGTCAACCACTACATTATCCCCTTGTAGACAGCTTCACACTTTCACTAATGTCTTACCACAGCCACCGTGTCTCAGTCACAATGTCTGTTGCACTTATCTGGGTAGTCGTCAATTGAGACGCCAAAAAATAATTTTATCCTTGTGGCACGCAGGTCAAAAGGTTACTCACCATAACTAATTAATACATTATCCGGGAACCAGTTACTTATCAGTTCAACATTTTTATTACATTATAAAATAATACTTTACTAAATGATCCGGTCTTATTATGTTATCCATTGTCATAGGGCCGGATAATGTTGACTTTGGCCCAATTTAAACTATTTGAATGTCCATATTTATCTACACTGGTAAGTTATTTAACACATCCCCACCTATCTCCAGAGATAGATTGATCATCTATAACTTGTTAATATCAGTGTTGTAACCAAGATTGAGTTAATGCTTACATTAAACAGAGGATGCTAATAAAGAGAACAACTATAGAAAAGGCTATTTACCAAGGTTTCAATGGGATATCGTCTTTTGAGGGTGAATGGTATCTGTCATGGTGGAAGCAGAGGCGTAATGCACTTATTAAAAAAAAAAAAAAAAAAAGGAGGCACTAAAAGTACATTTGATAAAATTTGACGTAATTATGTGTAAAATAAACAATATTTCACGCCCTGGGGTGGACATTTAGTTAACATCTCATAAGGTAAATTGAGTCTCCCTTGTTAAAAGCCTAACATGAGTTGCTTGAGGAAGGTGACAAGTGTTCTTTCATGTATGGCCTAGATGTATTTATGTGAGACCTTTGCAAACAGGCCCCATCTATTACAATGTCAGATGGTGAGGCCCAGACAGCCAAGCACGTTGAAGTGCCTCATGGTCAGTTGAAGGAATCCAAGAACAATTTCACAGGTTTATCTTTATCCTCAAGGATAACGGGAAGGAACAATGACACGTAAACAAGATGGGAGGACTACTTTTTTATGGCCCTCTCCATATAGGGCCGAACAACGCTCTTTATAAAGAGGGATGAAGGTCTGGAGATAGACGAGGCACCGGACATCCTGAAGGTAAGCGTGCAGAAGTAGTATGCAGAAGAAGATAATCATTAAAGGACCTAACAACTATTCCCTGATCTGGATCGAGCGGGGCTTCTCCATCAGTCGGAGGCCTGCACCAGACGCCAGGAGCAACGGGGCTCAAGTTATCCTGCCTCTCGCCCGTCCATAAAGGGTTCTCAGAATCCCGTGAAGCGTGGGAGTGGGCGGATTTCCTCGTCCTTCTCGCCAGCCGTGATTTTGGGCAGCTCCATGGAAAGAAATGTGACCGTTCCTGGTGCAAAAACAATGTCCTATCCCAGAGCTTGAGTAAATGACATTACTAAGCTGCTCCCGAATGTACTACGTCAAGACATGGAAATCGATTCTATCGTAGTCCATGTGGGAACAGTTGAAACTGGATTTTAAAGAGATGATTGACTCTCTGCTAGACACTAATACAAGGCCCATCTTATCTGGCCCTGTGCCCTCTCTGAATCGTGGCATTGAACACTTTAGCAGGATTCTTTCTCTTTACAACTGGATACGTGATTATTGCAGCTCAATGGGAGTAACCTTTGTTGACAATTTCGATACCTTTTGGAAACAAAACACATTTATAAGGAGGATGGGATCCACCCAAATCATTTGGGTTCCTGGATCCTTTCACAGCATTATAAGGCTGCGTTATGACAATGACTTATCCCAGCTCAGTTAATCCCTACCATTGTGATGCTGAATTGTCATGATGCTTCAGCAAATGTACATTATACCAGGGGTGTTGGTAGACACAACGTAAGTAACCTAATTTATGTCCCTCTAACTGCCCTGAATGCCTCTGCTGATCCTACAGCTATTGTATGCAGTAACTACCATAAATAACATGAGCATATCTACATTTGCTAAGCTTCCCAGTAAAGCAATGAAAACAAGCAAGCATCCCTGAAAAGTGTTCAAAATAACATATGTAGTGTAAGAAACAAGGTTCATGAAATCAATAATTTGCTAGTAACAGATGACATTCATATTCTGACTATCTCTGAAACTCACTTAGATAATACCTTTGATGATACAGTGGAAGCAATACAAGGTTATAACATTTACAGAAAATACAGAAATGCCATGGGTAGAGGTATTGCTGTTTATATTCAGAACCACATTCTTGTAAATCTCATGTTAAATACTGTTGAAGTAATATGGCTACAGGTTAATCTGCGTCACCTAAAGGCCATTCTTGTGGGAAGCTGCTATATACCATCAAGTGCTAACAGTCAGTATCTGGATAACATGTGTGAAATGCTTGATAATGTATGTGATATCAACAGAGAGGTATATTTTCTGGGTGATTTAAATATTGACTGGCTTTATATCAAGCTACCCACTCAAGGAAAAAGCTTCAAACTGTAACAAGTGCCTGCAACCTGGTTCAGGTTATCAGTCAACGTACCAGGGTAGTTACAAACAGCACATTAATGAAATCATCAACATGTATTGATCACATCTTTACTAATACTGCAGAAATTTGCTTGAAAGCAGTATCCAGATCCATTGGATGTAGTGATCACAATAGAGTAGCCATATCTAGGAAAACCAAAGTTCCAAAGGCTGGGCCTAATATAGTGTATAAGAGGTCACACAATAAGTTTTATAGCAGGGGACTCAGAATAGGGCAGCACGGCTGGCCCTTGGATGTACACAGAGCTAACATCAATAATGTGCATGTCAATCTCTCCTTGCTCAAAGTGGAGAAGAGATTGAATTCATCACTACTTGTATGTATTTATGAGAGGTCCTGACATGTTGAGTGCACCGAGCTGTCTGTTTGAATTACTGGCGCACAGCTCTGACGACCTCATCTCTGTACCCCACACACACAATTATCTGTAAGGTCCCTCAGTCGAGCAGTGAATTTCAAACTCAGATTCAACCAAAAAGACCAGGGAGGGTTTCCAATGCCTCGCAAAGAAGGGCACCGATTGGTAGATGAAAAAAAAAAAAAAAAGTAGACATTGAATATTCCTTTGAGCATAGTGAAGTTATTAATTACACTTTGGATGGTGTATCAATAAAACATTTTTTATATTTGTATTTATTTAACCTAGGTCTCTTTTACAAATGTGCCCTGTATATACAACATACAGTGCATTCGGGAACTATTCTGACCCTTTGACCTTTTCCACATTTTGTTACGTTACAGCCTTATTCTAAAATGGATACAATAAAATTATCATCAATCTATACACAATACCCCATAATGACAAAGCAAAAACAGGTTTAGACATTTTTGCCAAAATAAATAAAATAAAAACTTAAATATCACATTTACGTAAGTATTCTGATCCTTTACTCAGTACTCACCTTTGGCAGCAATTACAGCCTTGAGTCTTCTTGGGTATGACGCTACAAGCCTGGCACACCTGTATTTGGGGAGTTTCTCCCATTCTTCTTTGCAGATCCTCTCAAGCTCTGTCAGGTTGGATGGGGAGTGTTGATGCACAGCTATTTTCAGGTTTCTCCAGAGATGTTCGATCAGGTTCAAGTCCAGGCTCTGGCTGGGCCAGTCAAGGACATTCAGAGACTTGTCCCGAAGCCACTCCTGCGTTGTCTTGCCTGTGTGCCTAGGGTCGTTGTCCTGTTGGGATGTGAACCTGTGTTCTTGGGGACCTTCAAGGCTGCAGAAATGTTTTGGTACCCTTCCCCAGATCTGTGCCTCGACACAATCCTGTCTCGGAACCCTACGGACAATTCCTTTGACCTCATGGCTTGGTTTTTGCTCTGACATGCAGTGTCAACTGTGGGACCTTATATAGGCAGGTGTGTGTGCCTTTCCAAATCATGTCCAATCAATTGAATTTACCACAGGTGGACTCCAATCAAGTTGTAGAAACATTTCAAGGATGATCAATGGAAACAGGATTAACCTGAGCTCAATTTCGAGTCTCATAGCAAAGGGTCTGAATACTTATGTAAATAAGGTATTTCTGTTTTTATTTTTAATAAATATGCAAACATTTCTAAAAACCTGTTTTCGCTTTGTCATTATGTGGTATTGTGCGTAGATTGATGAGGGACAAATTTAATTTAATTCATTCTAGAATAAGGCTGTAACGTAACACAATTTGGAAAAAGTCAAGGGGTCTGAATACTTTCCGAATGCACTGTAAATATACACATTATGCAGATAATTATAAAGATAAAGATACAGGCGTCATTCCTAAATCAGTTGCCGGAGAGGAAGGAAACCGCTCAGGGATTTCACCATGAGGCCAATGGTGACTTACAGAGTTTAATGACTGTGATAGGAGAAAACTGAGGATTGATCAACATCATTGCATTTACTCCACAATACTAACCTAAATGACAGAGTAAAAAGAAGGAAGCCTGTACAGAATATTCCAAAACATGCATCCTGTTTGCAATAAGGTACTAAAGTAAAAAAAAAATGTGGCAAAGAAATGAACTTTATGTACTCAATACAAAGCGTTATATTTGGGGCAAATCCCAACACAACACATCATTGAGTACCACTCTTCATATTTTCAAGCATGGTGGTGGCTGCATTATGTTATGGGTATGCTTGTCATCGGCAAGGACTAGGGAGTTTTTTAGGATACAAATAAATGGAATAGAGCTAAGCACAGGCAAAATCCTAAAGGAAAACCTGGGTCGGTCTGCTTTCCAACAGACACGGAGACAAATTCAGCAGGACAATAACCTAAAACACAAGGTAAAATATACACTGGAGTTGCTTACCAAGATGACATTGAATGTTCCAGAGTTGCCTAGATACAGTTTTGACTTAAATCGGCTTATAAATCTATGGCAAGACTTAAAAATGACAGTCTAGCAATGATCAACAACCAACTTGACAGACCTTAAAGAAATTTAAAAAGAATAATGTGCAAATATTATACAATCCAGGTGTGCAAAGCTCTTACAGAGACTTACCCAGAAAGACTCACAGCTGTAATAGTTGCCAAAGGTGATTCTAACATGTATTGACTCAGGTGTGAATACTTATGTAAATTAGATATTTCAGTTTTCACTTTGTCATTATGGGGTATTTTGTGTAGATGGGTGAGTGATTTTTTTATTTATTTAATCAATTTTGAATTCAGGCCGTAACACAACAACATGTGGAATAAGTCAAGGGGTATGAATACTTTCTGAAGGCCCTGTATAATGAGCATGACGATGTTCACCTTCCTGCAGGAGCCCGCTGAGCTGTTTTACCTCGGAGAGATCTACGCAGCCTGGATGATCTACGTAAGTAATGACGTGCCTGCTGAAATCTCAATTAAATCAAACATTGATTGGAAAACCTTTCATCATATAACTCAGTGGTTCCCAACCTAGGGGTGCTGTATTACTAAAATGTAAATGTGATCCCCACAGGGGGGCACCAAAGTTTCCTGGGGGGGGGGGTCGCAGGACCTTACTTGATTTGAGGGGTAAACCCCCGCACCTCCCCCCAAATAAAACACGTAACCCTGCTGCACATGGCGATATCTTCAGTTTGTCTTAAAGTGGCAGTATGTAACTTTTTGGCCGACCCGACCAAATTCACATTTGTTATAGATCTATCATTCTGCTTGAAAGCAAGTCTAAGAAGCGGTAGATCTGTTCTATGTTCTGCCATTTCTATGTTTCCCGTTCTTAAGTTTTGTTTTTGCATCTTTTACTTTCGGTTTTGTACACAAGCTTCAAACAGCTGAAACAACAATATTTTTTGGTTATGGAAAATAATTTCACTCCGGTTTAGATTGTCCAATGATTTTCTACACCATACTAGCTTATTTTGTCACATAAATTAAGCAAACTATTAGTTTTAGCAACCAGGAAATGGCGGAGCGATTTCTGCATAGTGCAACTTAAAAAATATGGGTCCCTGGGGGAAAAAGGGACCCCTGATTAACTGATGTATCTGTAATCTACGAAATGTTGTGTTTGCTAGAGACTAAATCATTAATATTTTTTTTCCCAGAAGGACCAAGCCAATTCCAATTTGGGCATGCTCTGCAAGATTCAGCATGAACTGGATGAGGCAGAGGAGAGGGCTGATATTGCTGAGTCTCAGGTCAACAAGATGAGAACCAAGAGTCGTGATTTCGGCTCCAAGGTCAGTAGTTGCTGTTTCAATTTTCTATTAAAGCTGCAATATGTAACCTTTTGGGCAACCCCCCAAAAAATCACATAGAAATGTGAATTATAGATCTGTCATTCTCATTGAAAGCAAGTCTAAGAAGCGGTAGATCGGTTCTATGTGCGCTATTTCGAAGCTTCCCGTTTTTAAGTTTCGTTTTTGTGTCTTTCACTTTCGGTTTTGTACACCAGCTTCAAACATAATATTTTTTAATTACGGAAAATATATTTCAGCTGTTTAGATGGTACAAGGATTCTGGTACATTGCTTGTTTTGCCACATAAACTGAAATTAGGAGAACTATTAGAATTTTAGCAACCAGGAAATGGCAGAGCGATTTCTGCATAGTGCATCTTTAATTATAATGTGCAGATTACCCCATGTAATGTATGGATGAAGACTTAACGTTGAATACTTTTAAGGCATATTATATCCAATAGCCATAATATCATTCATATTTGAATATCTATATTCATATTCAATAATTTGCTGGCATCCTTTGTGTTCTAAAACTATACAAGACAGGATACGTCCTAGGGGAAACACTGTTTTATACAAAACAAAGACCACACTAAGAATATGAGTGAGGGAAAATCAGTACTCTTGTCATCAAGTTAAAGGTGTGTCCAAATATGTATCTATACATTGTCTTGAACACTCTTGGAGCCCTTTCTGTCATTACATTTTAGTCTCCATATCTGCATTATCCTAGACGTACATACATTTTAGATCACTGTATTCGAACACTGTCTTGTTGACACCCTTGAATACAGACGACAACATACTTCTATGAAGATATTCTGTTGAAATCCATTTGAGTAATCTTAACCAGTCACAAAACGAAAAAGATATCTATAGTGAAGGCTGGCACATAAAAAAAAAAAACATTCAGAACAAGAGGTGCACTTGCTTAGCAATGCTACTCTACAGACGAAATAATGTTTTTCTGTATCAAATAACAAGGTGCATTTAGATGTTTTGGCCATTAAAACTATGTAACAATAAATCCTGCAAAGTCCATAAAATGCAAAAAAATCTACACAGTAGAGAGCACTGGATGCAGACTCTGTTATGGATTTGAGGTTGAGGCGACTCCCAAAATCTTCCATAAAATGTGGTGAGGATTAGTTTTCCCAGTGGGCAGAATTGGATGAATGTATGCCATCATGTCTGGCTGAATGTATGCCGTCATTTCCCCCCCCCCCCCATCACTAGAGTTGACCTAAAATAAAGAAAATGGTTATTAGGATAAAATCACATCTGCCGTTACCTCTCTGAATGATGATACATCACGCGCTATGTTATCCTGCCCAGATGGTTCTGTGGTTCCTGTGGAAAGAAAATACTATCCTGAGACTATATTGAAGGTGACCTGCAAGTGCATCCTCATGAAATATAATTTTCATATCATAAATTCATTTTGGTATATTACAATTATGTCTTGTGCAATACATTTTATTTTTATTACTACAACAGGTTCCAGAGTGCAGTGTTAACTTCACTTAAAGACCTTTCAGGTAAATGAATCCCTGCTTTTTAAGCCTTTTAAAGTTAGTGAGTAAAGACAGCTATCGCCATCATTGTTACCATTTAAACCGGATCAGTCTTGTTTAAAGATCAACCAGTAAGTTTGAGTAACACATAATACAATGATAATGGATGCATTCAGTTTATAAAACAGAATAATTACAGACAGAGGAAAGTATTACAGCAAATATAAATGACCAAAGTGGTGCAATAGCTTTGAACAGAGAAAAACCTACAAATTATTTGGAGAAATGCATGGATAAAGTAAGAAAATAAAAAGTAATGTACAGATCAAAACAAGAGCAATTGTTTTCCATTGGCTACTTAGGGGCCTACCCATTAAAAACGGTTAACTTAACTGAACTGTTTTCGGTTACAAAAAGTACATTTATAAGGGTCAATGCAAAGTTCAGAAGACATGGAGACAACAATCAGATAAAATATTTAGAAATAATGTACAGATGTAGAGATGTAGAGGGAAGAAGGGACTTGAAAGCAAAAATAATAAGCTGAAAAATATGAAAAGTGAAACGTAAGATCAAATTGAGGAAAAAGCAAAGGCGATCACACAAATCCGCTGGTTTAAAATTCAATAAATATCTGACGTTCTACGGTAAATTCTATTAAAAAAATTATAGTGTATTTTCTTCAAAACTAGCTCGCACCGTTGAATGGAAATATAACTAGCGATTGTGCTTGCTGCCGCAGCGTGACGCGAGCAGAAAAGGTAACTTGTTAACCAGCGCATCTGTATGTTCATGGTATCAAACGACGGAAATTAAAAACATAACAAATTTAATTAGGAGTAAATAAAACAATAGACACTGTGATAGTGTACAATTTAATGCTACCAAAACTGTTCACTTCTTACCATATCTTGTGTGTGGTCATGTTTGGTGTCCCTGACAGGAGGTCTCCAAATGCAAGTGTCTGGACCTGCATCTGTGAGTCACATGGACACATGGAGGAGAGATTGATGATGAATACAAATAAGGTTAATACCGGAACTGTCCAAACAGGACACTTATGTTATCCTGTTAATTGTTAGTAAGCCATAGTACAGCACTTTAAAACAGCCAGCAAACCCAAAGGGAGTTTTCAGTTACACCACAAATAAAAAGATTAGATTGCATGTTTGTTTTCCCACTAAACTAAGTGTGACAAAATTGGGCAAAACTGTCTAATATTTAATATCTGCGGAGTGACAGAGTAAACAATTTGCCTGTCAATTAACAAATGTAGCTAGCTACTTTACCGTACAGAGAGGTGCACCGTTGTACTGGGATTACACAGAAATGCAAGTGGCAAACAACAACCTTTGTTGCGACCTTCACTTTCAGTTCAACTTTCTAAATCATTCTAAAACCAACAATCAGTTACATTTGTAGTGCAACAAATTTCGATGACAGTTTCCTGTTAAAGCATCCACGGTATGGGAATAGCACAAACCATAATAGCGTCAGAGTGTTAACAGCAACGCTAGGACAAAGACAAACACTGAGAGATGAGTTGAGTGAAGCTCTCTATGACCTTTGTGTCACAACAGACGCACGGACATCCTAAAGATAGTGCAGTCCTTGAAATGCAAAGGAGAGTCAGGTTACACAGCAGAACAGCGGTAAGGTGTCCAGCCATCATTCCTTCTATCTGACAGACAGAACACAGTGATGATAACACGAGAAGACTGGACAGCTGAGAATGAGGACGTATAAAGAAAGGTTGAGCCTAGAATAGACTGCTCAAGTATTGAGACTAAGTAAGGAGCTTGATGAGAGGGAGTGTGGTCCTCTGTAGTTCAGTTGGTAGAGTATGGCGCTTGCAACGCCAGAATGGGGGATTCGATTCCCGGGAGCACCCGCACGTGAAAATGTATGCACACATGACTGTGAGTCGCCTTGGATAAAAGCGTCTGTTAAATTGCATACATTTTATATTATAAACCGGGTAGTTTGGGTCCTGGATGCTGATTGGCTGAAAGCTGTGGTATATTAGACATTATAAACTGGGTGGTTACGTTGGTAACCAGTTTATAATAGCAATAAGGCACCTTGTGGTATATGGCCGATATACCACGGCTAAGGGCTGTATCCAGGCAACGCGTAAGAACAGCCCTTAGCCGTGGTATATTAGCCATATACCACACCCCCCCGGGCCTTCTTGCTTAAATATACCACGTGTATGAAGCAAAATTACTTGTTTACTGTTCTAATTATCTTGATAACCAGTTTATTATAGCAATAAGACACCTCGGGGGTTTGTGGTATATGGCCTTACTGCTTAATTCGAACATTTGAGGGTTGTGGGTCATGGTAGATTTTAGAGGATTGAAAGGTATTAGCTGATGAGTTTCAGGGGGTGTTACATTATCCTCATGTTAAAGAATAACATGCCAGTTAAAGCCTTGGCTTACAATACTTTTGAAATCCATCTTTGAGAGAGAGAACATAATTTGTTTTTAACCATCTACTGATATTGTTTTAGGGTAATAGGTCACACTGTTTTGTCATGATCAGCATGTGTTCCCTCCTGTAGTGACAATAATTAATTTCCCGACAGCTGGGAATTGGACACCTAACAGTGTCATTGAGGAGTAGCATGTGGGAGTAAGGAGCCTCAAGGCTGAATGCCCAAGGTGTGAAGTTGTAGAGGTCAAAGGTGCTCCTCTATGTGCCCTGAAGAGGTCTAAGGAGGGAAACTCTCTCTGGTGATACAGTATTATCACCTCGTAGACAGCTTGCAGACAGCTTCACACTAACGCACTGACAGCCATCTTGACCTTTAACAGCGTGTTACTACAAATCTAAGACCTTATTGTGCCCCTTGTGTCAACGCCTTACATAGTACCCTACACAGACCATTTCTAAACTGATTAGCCAGCACCTTACACAGGTTGTTTAAAACGTTTTACATATTGAGTCCCCCTCTGTTAAAACTAGCATGATTTTCTTGAAAGTGACATGTAGAGGTAACTGCCAAAATAAAGGAAACTCTTGAGTAAATGAGGGATACAAAGTATATTGAAAGCAGGTGCTTCCACACAGGTGTGGTTCCTGAGTTAATTAAGCAATTAAAACCCTGTCATGCTTAGGGTCATGTATAAAAATGCCCAGTTGCCCATTATTTTGACTACCATGGCTAGAAGAAGACATGTCAGTGACCTTGAAAGAGGTTCCTCAAAACAGCATCGGGTGTTTAAAGGGTGTGTGTCCCCAGATCTCAATCCAATTGAACACTTCTGGGAGATTCTGGAGCGGCGCCTGAGACAGCGTTTTTCACCACCATCAACAAAACACCAAATGATGTCATTTCTCATGGAAGAATGGTTTCGCATCCCTCCAATAGACTTGTAGAGTCTATGTTCTGGCGTCTCGTGGTGGCCAAACGCCCTTTATCCTTTATTTTGGAGCTTACCTGTATTGCTCCATTTGTGGCTTAAATTAATGTAATTATGGGCTCTTCATGAACTGTAGACCCAAAGAACAATTTCACAGAGTTATTTTTGTCATCAAGGACAAAGGGAAGGAAACTATGTCACGTCAACAAGATGAGGTCTAGTTTAATACTTAAAGTAGCTGTTACTCTTTAGTGACAATGGATAGAAGAGTGACCTTGTCTTGGTGAACAAAAGACAGCTGCACTTGTCATAAGTACCCTATCATGCAATGAGTTTACGCACTGCAACAACACTTTCATGTCACCCCCCCCAAGTGTTCACAATTAGCAAAGTAAAACGGGGTATTTCAGAGTATTTCTTAACAAAAACTGACATACATTACTTATGGTTTCAACGTTTCAAACTGTTTTTGGAACTAACTTACTTTGTGTCATTGCACGTAAAAATATATAATTGGATGAATTCCCATTGGTCAAACGTACATGCTTGTCTTTTCTGGATGATCACAGTGCCTGAGACTGCCCTATGATCAAGTGGGCTTTCAATGCAGCCAATTTCTCCCCTCCTCTGTCCACCCGGGAATAGCCTATTGTTACAACGAGCCTGATAGGTCAAAAGAGGTATACACCTCTAGCCCCAAATACAGATCTTTTGAAATAATCAGTCTAATTCATGTCATTGCCCATCTCCATATAGGGCTGATCAAACCTCTTTATAAAGAGTGATGGAGACCAGGGGAGACAGACCAGGGAAGACAGACCAGGGGAGACAGACCAGGGAAGACAGACCAGGGGAGACAGACCAGGGAAGACAGACCAGGGAAGACAGACCAGGGGAGACAGACCAGGGAAGACAGACCAGGGAAGACACAAGGCACCGGACATCCTGAAGGTAAGCATATAGAGGCAGTCCGCTGAGGAGGGCAAAGATAATCATCATAGGACCTAACACTAGTCATTACCCACATAAAACTGCTCAGTTGATTGATATTGGTCTTTGTATTTGTCTATTTCATTCTCAGTAGAGATCCTTTCCAACGTATCCAAGGGGTGACCAACAACAGGTAAGCCTCATAGTCTTCTAAAATAGAGGTTCTACAACACGCCTCCTAGTGGTTTGCGTGAAGTCTTTAAATGTGTTTCATGAAAACTGTTAACAGCTTGCCAAATTCGTATACTAATAACATTTTTTATTTAGGTCTGTACTCATTAATCTAGTCAACTTTTATATGTTGCGTAATATGTCTTTCCCGTATAGTAATTACATGTTGTCAGTGTCATCGATAACACAAGCTGTAGATTTTAGCTACAGTGGACCTAGCTACTTTTGGTCTGCTGTGAACCTCACATGTTTTGGTTTATTTTCAATGTGCTATTGGTTTGCTGGCCTTCATATTGTTCAGATAAAGTCTCATCAATCTAGGATTCTAAATCTGGTACCCTAGTGGTGTTCTGCCTCAACAGGTTTTCTTTAAGCTATTATTCCAAAGTTATTTTGGTCTGCCATGACCAGTATGCCATGCTGCAGAATACTACTCATATAAACAGTATATACATACAGTGATACTAATATCCAATGTTTCAATTGATTTAGGTCTTTGGGGTTAACATTTTTGGGACCAATTTAAATAACAATAATTTAAGTATTAAGGCTAATTGACATTACAACACTGGTCGAGAACAGGGAACTACAGCCCCGGTGTCACACTCTGGCTCCAAGGACTGTGTGTTAGAGCCAGGGTGTATTTCATTTGGTGGTGTTGGGTTGGGTGAGTTTCATTTGTTTGTGTTTTTGGTGATTGGTTAATGACTCCCAATCGGAGGTAACGAGTGTCAGCTGTCGGCTCGTTATCTCTGATTGGGAGCCATATATATTCTGTGTGTTTTCTCCTGTGTTTTGTGGGTTATTGTTCCGTGTTCAGTCGTGTCACTGAGGACTTCATTATCGTCATTTGTTGTTTTTTCGTGGTTGCTTTATTTAATAAAGTCATCATGTTCACTCCACGCGCTGCGTATTGGTCCGCTCCTTCAGACGATCGTGACACCCGGAGCCCTAAAGGTGTTGATTTATTTAATATTATTTTATATTAGCGCTTTACACTGATATTAGATTATTACAACAATATCCATGGTTTCCTTTGTCATTAACAGAATAAAATGTAAAACTATAAAAATATGTTTGATATTGTAATAAATACTGTAAAGTAAAATGGTTGTGGTTTCTTAAAGATGCACTAAGCAGAAATCGTTCCGCTTTTCCATAACCCCAAATATAGTTTTTTTCAGCTTTTAGAAGCTGTTGTACAAAACTGAAAGTAAAAGACGCAAAAACAAAACTTAAGAACGGGGAAGCAAAGAAATAGCAGAACAGAGAACAGATCTACAGCTTCTTAGCCTTACGTTCAATCATCATGACAGATCTATAACACATATTTCTATGTTAAGTTGGTTGGGTCGCCCAAAAAGTTACATATGGCAGCTTTAAGTTTAATAACAGTTTGTTATGAGAATCCTAGCATACAACAAACCTTGTCAACAGTGAGAAGACAGCCACATGTAACTCTGAACTTTAGCTAATTTAACCTAATAATACATACACAAATACACACATATCCACAATCACAAACACATAATATTATTCCAACTCAAACCTGGTACTGTGTGTAATATATACTGTATGTATGTATTCAATGCTCTTTTCCTGCCTGCACAGATTTAAGAAATGGGGGACGCGTTAATGGCAGAGTTTGGCGGCGCAGCTTCCTATCTGCGTAAATCAGACAAGGAGCGTATGGAATGCCAGACTAGACCCTTTGACATAAAGAGGGAGTGCTATGTGCCTGACCCTGAGGTTGAGTACGTCAAGGGCACAATCACCAGCAGAGACGGGGCTAAAGTCACCGTTGATACTGAGTTTGGAAAGGTAAATATTTTGGTGAAAACCGTTTCTGAAAATATATGACCTGGAAAATCACAAGATAATACATTTTCTACTAGGATAACTCTATGATTGATGAACAGTTAAGCTATAAACTGAATTGAGTTATGTGCTTTACTGTTTACTATAAACAATTATTCTCACAAGAGATAACAAAGAGCAAAATCCTAACTTGAGATCTTTAACTTTCATGCAAATCAGACATTACATGTAAATGTATAATTTGTGAAAATTCAACGTGTGAAATCTCAAGATAGGATTTCTCTCGAAGTAAATACCTCTACACCTTGAAAATGAAACAAAATAACTTAATTTGCTATTTTTTCAGACTGTTACTGTGAAGGAGGACGACGTCCACCCCCAGAACCCGCCAAAGTTCGATAAAATTGAGGACATGGCGATGTTCACCTTCCTGCACGAGCCTGCTGTGCTGTTTAACCTCAAAGAGCGTTACGCAGCCTGGATGATCTACGTAAGTCATGCCTGCTAATATCTCCATTAAATCAAACATTTATTCAAATGAATGAAACTAAATCTGCATCCCCCTGGTCTTCCACAGACCTACTCAGGGCTGTTCTGTGTCACGGTCAACCCCTACAAGTGGCTGCCAGTGTACGATCAGTCTGTTGTCAATGCATACAGAGGCAAGAAGAGGACAGAAGCTCCTCCTCACATCTTCTCCATCTCTGACAATGCCTACCAGTACATGTTGTCAGGTAAAATATCACTTTTCCTTTTAATCTACATTGGCATATCAAATGTTGTTTGGATAATGACACATTTACTGATACTTCTCTTTCAACAGACAGGGAAAATCAGTCTGTTCTTATCACGTAAGTACATCAACCAAAGGTTATATTGATTTGAGGATATTTAAAATTAAGATACATTTTTGAGACATCAACGTTTGTATTTCCAATCCCAGTGGAGAATCCGGTGCTGGAAAGACTGTGAACACCAAGAGAGTCATCCAGTACTTCGCCAGTATTGCTGCTGTTGCCGGAAAGAAAAGTGCAGCAGAAGAAAAAAAGGTAAATAGAATGCAAAATGTTCCTCATTATCGATCCTAAATTAAACATTCTTCATGGCTGGATGAGCATATGTTGACAAACACTATTGATTTTCACTATAGCATTTTGACACTGTATGGATGTTGGTTTCTAGGGGACCCTGGAGGATCAAATCATCCAGGCCAATCCTGCCCTGGAGGCTTTTGGTAATGCCAAGACCATCAGGAATGACAACTCCTCCCGATTCGTAAGTTTGGTCTTTGTTCGCAGTCAAATACCATTCAAATCTTATCATAAATGTTTCATCTTATCTGTTACCTTCTCGATTTGAATTTCATTAGGATAAGAATTGTATTAAGATCCCCATTAGTGGATGTCATGACGTCAGCTAATCTTCCTCAGGCCCATCAGCAAATCTTCCCTTTTGGGACTGTATGTGTGCAACAGACCTGGGTTTAAATAGTATTTGTTTTCTTTCAAATACTTTTAGTGTTTGATCGAGTCTGCCTAGAGTGTGAAAGGTGTGATTTAAACTTTTGGGACTATTCCATCAGTTCCATTACACCATGCAAGCTCAATCAAGCACACCTAAGGTATTCAAAAAGAAAACAAATACTACTTGAACCCAGATCTGGTGTGCTCATTCATTTCTGCCTTGACAATAACTTACAGGGTAAATTCATCCGAATTCATTTTGGAGTCACTGGGAAACTTTCGTCTGCTGACATTGAGACTTGTGAGTAAAAATCAAATCAAATGTTATTTGTTACATACACGTGTTTAGCAGATGTTATTGCGGGTGTAGCGAAACGCTTGTGCTTCTAGCTCCGACAGTCCAGTAATATCTAACAATTTCACAACATACACCCAATACACACAAATCTAAGTAAGGAATGGAATTTAAGAATATATACATATGGACGAGCAATGACAGAGCGGCATGGACTAAGATACAGTAGAATATTATAGAATAGTATGTTTGCTCAGGCTTGAACAGATCTCTTTGACAGGAAACACATTAATACCAAAAGCACTTTTCCATACTGATCAGATCTTCTGGAGAAGTCACGTGTAACTTTCCAGCTCAAGGCTGAGAGAGACTATCACATCTTCTACCAGATCCTGTCCCAAAAGAAACCAGAACTGCTGGGTGAGTATTAAATCATCAAACTGTGTACTGAGCGGGGTTGAGGTCTAATTCTGAATTCAACTGAGAATTTCCGATTACAGATTTACAGATTTATTGGATCCCTTGATAAAGATTAGCAAAATAAATACTGTATAAATAAAAAATACAAACACTGAGCTACATTTTGTTTATTTATATATATTTGATACTAATTCAATTACTCAGAGAAATATATTTGGTTTAACAAAATCCTTGTGAGGATAACGACACTGAGCCTTTTTCTAAAATGTCTTATGAGATTGAAGAACACATTGGAAGGGATCTTAGATCAGTGGTTCCCAAACTGTGGGGTGCACCCCGGTCGGCAGGGGGGGCCCTTATGCTATATTATGCTATGGCTTATACCACGGCCAGAACACAAATTAAACTGTGCTGTTCAATTCTTTTCAGAGATGCTACTCATCACCAGCAATCCCTATGACTACGCCTTCATCTCCCAAGGAGAGATTGCTGTAACTTCCATTAATGATTCAGATGAGCTAATGGCTACTGATGTGAGTAAAATATGTTCATGAACACTGTATGTGATAATATTCCACTTGTATCCAACTCTCTACAATACAAAACAATGGCCTTTATTTTGGAACTAGGATGCCTTTAATGTGCTGGGCTTCTCCCAAGAGGAGATTAATGGCATTTATAAGCTGACTGGTGCCATCATGCACTATGGTAACCTGAAGTTCAAGAACAAGCAGAGGGAGGAGCAAGCAGAGGCAGACGGCACTGAGGGTGAGCACTGAGCATTTAAAACCTCTCACTTTAACATACAGTAATCTCTGAAAAATCTGACGGTCACAATGCCTCCTCCAACCATAAAACTTTGCCTTTCCAGATATTGACAAAGCCGCATATCTGATGTGCCTGAACTCTGCTGACCTGGTCAAGGGGCTGTGTCACCCAAGGGTCAAAGTAGGAAATGAGTGGGTCACCAAAGGTCAGAGTGTCGACCAGGTGAGTCTCAAAAAAGTTGTACATTTCCAGGAGATAATAATTTTGAGCATAAAACTTCTGTTTAGAGTTGCTAATATTTTCATGCCTGTGATTCCCCATTGAGCATGCTTTTTAGTCCAGGAAAATGCCTGATCTGTGTCTGGGAAACTGTCCCTATGTTGAGTCTATGTTTTGGTAAATTATTTTCTCAATATTTTGTAGGTGTACTACTCCATTGGTGCACTGGCAAAGAAAATTTACGAGAACATGTTCCTCTGGATGGTGATAAGAATCAACCTTACTCTGGACACAAAGAACGCTCGCCAGCACTACATTGGTGTGCTGGACATTGCTGGCTTTGAGATCTTTGATGTGAGTGTTTGATGTAAATTTGATCAATAGGACACGTCATGAAACGATTCATCTAAAACATTACAGCTGACAAAATAATGTAACTGTGAACTTCTTTTTCAGTTCAACACCTTTGAGCAGCTGTGCATCAACTTCACTAATGAGAAGCTGCAGCAGTTCTTCAACCACCACATGTTTGTGCTGGAGCAGGAGGAGTACAAGAAAGAGGGTATCGTCTGGGAGTTCATTGACTTCGGCATGGACTTGGCTGCCTGCATTGACCTCATTGAAAGGGTTGGTGTCTTCAGTTTCACAGTAGTTTAATTTATATGATTGAATCTTTGAGATTTCAAACATTACAAGGGCAATCTTCCTAAATGTGCAACAACAAATTATTCTGATATTTATTCACTATGCTTTTCCCTTAGTATTAATTTATTTTCATTCATTTTCCCTTTTAGCCCATGGGTATCATGTCCATCCTTGAAGAGGAGTGCATGTTCCCCAAGGCCAGTGATTCTACATTCAAAGCTAAGCTGTATGACACCCATCTGGGCAAAAATGCATGCTTCCAGAAGCCTAGGATTATTAAGGGTAGACCAGAGGCCCATTTCTCCCTGGTTCACTATGCTGGCACTGTTGATTACAACATTGGTAACTGGCTGGTGAAGAACAAGGACCCGCTGAATGAGACTGTGGTCGGACTGTTCCAGAAGTCAAGTCTTAAGTTCCTGGCCAACCTGTTTGTAAGCTATGCTGGTGCAGAAGGAGGTACTATGTGTTTTTATCTGCAAAGACTAAAAAAACACTAAAATAAATACAAATGTACATGACAGTAGTAATAATAGTATATTTGAATTATTTCATTATCATACAGGTGCTGAAGAAAAAGCAGCTGGAGGAAAGAAGAAGAAAGGTTCTTCCTTCCAGACTGTGTCTGCTTTGCACAGGGTAAATCTGACTTCAAATCAATATACTTCTGATGTTTTCAAACGGCAGAAAATAACAAATGTATTATATTTGCGCTACATTTGAAATGCCAGTATGTTGTGGATTGTCATGTTAGCATTAAATGCCGTTGTGACTCGTGAGGTACTGGGAGAGTCATTCATTGATGGAAAATTCTACATTTGTCATACTCACAGGAGAACTTGGGTAAACTCATGACCAACTTGAGGTCTACTCACCCCCACTTTGTGCGTTGCCTCATCCCCAACGAGACCAAGACTCCTGGGGCCATGGAAAATCCTCTGGTCATGCACCAGCTGCGCTGTAACGGTGTGCTGGAAGGCATCAGGATCTGCAGAAAGGGCTTCCCCAACAGGATCCTGTATGCTGACTTCAAACAAAGGTTAAAATTATTATGAATTTCCTTTCCAAAATAAATTCAACTGTTTACCTATTCAGGTGTTCCATTATTGAAGATAATTGCTTTCTGATTTAAATTCAGATACCGCATCCTCAATCCAAATGCTATCCCTGAGGGTCAGTTCATTGACAACATGAAGGCAGCCGAAAAACTGCTGGGCTCTCTGGACATTGACCACACCCAGTACAGATTAGGACACACTAAGGTAAGTTCTCTAAATAGATGAAAAGCAATAAGACTTGTTGGACCAGGATGGAAAAATAGCAGCAATTACGGGGTCCAAGCAGTATATTACTACTACACCACCATCAGGTTAACCTGAGCAATGCCTCTTCAAATAACTGCTGATATACCACTGAGCATGATTACTACATATTATCTGTCTCTAGGGGAAATGGATCAAGTCAAGAGATACAAATATATACAAATATAAACCATGTAGTAGACACAGATGTGGCTACATATAAGACATTAAAAGCATTGTGGCCATATTGTTTGAGATAGACTTCCTCACATATTTTTAAAGGACATTTGTTTTTAACTCTCGGTAATGCTTGGACTGAAGTTGTAAAATCAATTGCACATTACAGGGCCAACTTGTGGTCAATTTGTGCCATTTTCGCAGAGGCAAGAAATCAGCAATCTAAACATGACTACCAAGTTTTGTACATCTGGGAGATACCACATTCAAGTTATTTATGGTCAACTGGCAGAAAAATACAATGGTACAAATACAAGACGATCCAAGCACCACATTATGGCCTTTGTGAATCATTAGGTGTTCTTCAAGGCTGGTCTCCTGGGTACCCTTGAGGAGATGAGAGACGATCGTCTCGCTCTTATCATCACTGGCATGCAGGCCCGATCACGTGGTCTACTTGCCAGAATTGAGTTCCAGAAAATTGTTGACCGCAGGTTGGAATAGGACTAGATCAAACTTTTGCAGACAATATGGTGGAGGTGGAAAAGGTATAACAAGATAATTGTATTCAATGTCACAGGGATGCCTTGCTTGTGATCCAATGGAACATTCGTGCCTTCATGGGTGTCAAGAATTGGCCCTGGATGAAGATGTTCTTCAAGATCAAACCTCTGCTGAAGTCAGCAGAGACTGAGAAGGAGATGGCCAACATGAAGGAAGAATTCCTGAAGCTTAAAGAGGTTTATGCTAAAACTGAAGCCCGTAGAAAGGAGCTAGAAGAGAAGATGGTCTCCCTTATCCAAGAGAAGAATGACTTGCAGCTCGCTGTACAAACTGTGAGTAACTTTAACTACACTAAAGTTACTTTAATGTACTCACATCCTTTGTTAAAATGTCCTTTCTGGTTAGCTTTTTACTAATTAGAGAAATAGAAAAACAGAAAAATAAGAGATATGATTTGCTAAATAGGTATGTACAATCAGTGGAGCATTTGTAGTGTCCAAATATTTTGCCACCAAACAAACTTCTGAGCTTTGGAGAATTGTATATACTTATAATAAATTGACACATTGACAGTCAGAAGACACTATTGGTGATGCTGAAGAGAGATGCGAGGGTCTGATCAAGAGCAAAATCCAGCTTGAGGCCAAAGCCAAAGAGCTGACAGAAAGACTGGAGGATGAGGAGGAGATGAATTCAGAGCTGACTGCTAAGAAGAGGAAGCTGGAAGATGAGTGCTCAGAACTCAAGAAGGACATTGACGATCTGGAGCTCACTCTGGCTAAAGTGGAGAAGGAGAAGCATGCCACAGAGAACAAGGTAAACGTTTTTCTTCATTCTTGTATTGTTAAAACTCCAATTGATTGGTCTGGATGAAAGCGTAATGACATTGTTCTGTTTCCTGTAGGTTAAAAACCTGACTGAGGAGATGGCGGCTCTGGATGAAATCATTGCCAAGCTGACCAAGGAGAAGAAGGCTCTGCAGGAGGCTCATCAGCAAACGCTGGATGACTTGCAAAGTGAGGAGGATAAGGTCAACACGCTGACCAAGGCCAAAGCCAAACTGGAACAGCAAGTTGATGATGTGAGTACCAAACAGGAAATCATAAAAATTACAACAAAAAAAGTAATATCCTAAAATAGGCTACAGTACAATATTGTTTAATATATCCTTTATCAGCTGGAAGGGTCTCTGGAGCAAGAGAAGAAGGTGAGGATGGACCTTGAGAGAGCCAAGAGAAAGCTGGAAGGAGACTTGAAGTTGACCCAGGAGAGCCTAATGGACCTGGAGAACGACAAGCAGCAGCTGGAGGAGAGAATGAAGAAGTAAGATCACAACCCACAAAATCTCATGAATAATTATGTTACAGAAAGCGCTAAAATGTGTGCTTTACTTATCAGGAAGGATTTTGAGACAAGCCAACTCAACAGCAAGATTGAGGATGAGCAGGCCATGAGTGCCCAGCTTCAGAAGAAACTGAAGGAGCTGCAGGTATTTTAATAGTATTGTTGAAAAGGGAATCTTTGTGTTACACTTGTTTATGTTCTGTTCGTACCAAAACATTTGAATTCCCTCCATTTCAGGCCCGCATTGAAGAGCTGGAGGAAGAGCTGGAGGCTGAGAGAGCTGCCCGTGCCAAGGTGGAGAAACAGAGGGCAGACTTGTCCAGAGAGCTGGAGGAGATCAGTGAGAGGCTGGAGGAGGCGGGTGGAGCCACTGCTGCCCAGATTGAGATGAACAAGAAGAGGGAGGCTGAGTTCCAGAAGGTGCGCAGAGACCTTGAAGAGGCTACTCTGCAGCATGAGGCTACAGCTGCCACTCTGAGGAAGAAAAATGCGGACAGTGTGGCTGACCTGGGAGAGCAGATTGACAACCTTCAGAGAGTGAAGCAGAAGCTGGAGAAGGAGAAGAGTGAGCTCAGGCTGGAGCTGGATGATGTGGTCTCCAACATGGAGCAGATTGTCAAGTCCAAAGTATGTGGTATCATTGAGCAATCATAACATGTGTTATCTCTACATGATTTTCAAAGATGGAATCTAGTGATGGTGTTCCGTCATTCAAAAAACAAATCTGTTTTTAGACAAACTTGGAGAAAATGTGCCGCACTCTAGAGGACCAGATGAGTGAATACAGGACGAAAGCTGAGGAAGGACAGCGATCCATCAATGATTTCACCATGCAGAAAGCAAAGCTTCAAACTGAGAATGGTATATTAACTAAAAACCTGGACATTCACATGAACAGCCACAATGAATAACCACAATAAATAATATAATTTAAATTAATTTGAATTGTATTAAAACAGGTGAACTTGCCAGACAGCTGGAGGAGAAGGACTCTCTGGTCTCCCAACTGACCAGAGGTAAGCAGTCCAACGTTCAGCAGATTGAAGACCTCAAGAGACAACTGGAGGAGGAAGTCAAGGTATTTATACAAAAAAATGCAGTGTCCATAATCAACTTCATTTATCCTCTGGCATAATTACAGATAATCTTTTTAATGTCCTTACCAGGCAAAGAACGCACTTGCCCATGCGGTGCAGTCTGCTCGCCATGACTCCGACCTGCTCCGGGAGCAGTATGAGGAGGAGCAGGAGGCCAAGGCTGAGCTGCAGCGTGGCATGTCCAAGGCCAACGCTGAGGTGGCTCAGTGGAGAACCAAGTATGAAACTGATGCCATCCAGAAGACTGAGGAGCTTGAAGACGCAAAGTAAGTTTAATTTAAATTATTATACAAAATTCTTGTAACCAATAGAATGTTATATATATGGGGGATACAACCATCCCAGCTCTGCAGATTTTGCTGTGAAGACAGAATCATTAGATCATTTGTTTTGGTACTGTCCATATGTAGCTTGTTTTTGGTCGCAGGTTCAGGAATGGCTGAAAATTTTTTGTCTGGAGTTAACCTAGCACTGCTGGGTGATCTGAAAAGTCATAGTCAATCAATCAATAATATAATAATACTCTTAGCAATTTTTTTTATCTTTAATCTACAATCTGTAGAAACTATGAGAATAGAAAGGTTCAGAACTTTTGTGAAACATCACAGCACAGTTGAAAAGTATATGGCAAATAGAAATCAAAACTGGATGGTGTTCAGAGATAGATGGGAGGGGTTGAGGGTAGCTGAAGGCTGGGACTAAAAACAAAGCAAAAGGTAACTAATGTAAAATACACTGTGTCCGTAAAATGTAAATAGTATGAAAAAAAAGCTGGAAGTAGAAGTAGAAGCCCATAAGTTTACTCCAATTAGGGAAGGGGTGGTAGGGTTAGGAGCAAATAATAAACTAAAATATATTTAAAATAATATATATATATATATATATATATATATATATATATATATATATATATATATATATATATATATATATATATATATATATATATATATATATATATAAATATATCTTTATAAAAAATATATATGGGGGATTGGAAATGATGCAGAAATTACTTTGATAGAAGCCACAATCTATTTGCAATATTAAAGCCAAAAATATATATATATTTTCTTACTTTCTCTTACTTTTAAGGCTATTCAACCTTGGCTGAATTAGTGACAAACAACAGTACATGACGAATGATACATGGATTACCTGATATACAACCATTTTATATCAGACAGAAAAAAGGCAGCTGTTCTTAAATGGGTTTCTCATCTATGTCAATCTAGGAAGAAGTTGGCTCAGCGTCTGCAGGATGCAGAGGAAGCTGTGGAAGCTGTTAACGCTAAATGCTCCTCCCTGGAAAAGACTAAACACCGACTCCAGAATGAGATTGAAGATCTCATGGTGGATGTGGAGAGATCCAATGCATCTGCTGCCGCTCTGGACAAAAAGCAAAGGAACTTCGACAAGGTAAGAAAATAAATTGTATTCACAAGTCCTATTAGCCTTTATTATAGTACATGGTAGGGGCATCAGGTAGCCTAGTGGTTAGAGAAGCGGGCCTTGAATCCCAGCTCAGATGACAAAATCTGGCGTTGAATTAGCCGGCAACCAGAAGGTTGCTGTCATCATCCTACATAATACCATCACATGCCGTTGTGCCCTTGAGCAAGGAACTTCAACCCCTATAATTGCTCCAGGGGAGTTGCACTGCGGCAGACCCAGTGTTTCCAGCCCTTATGTCTCGGGGGCTTGGGTTGTGAGCATCCTTCTTCTGTAAGCTAATGGACAATAAAGTACATCTTATCCTAATCATGTACTGTATTGAAACCACTTACGTTTCCAGGTCCTGGCTGAGTGGAAGCAGAAGTTTGAAGAGTCTCAGACTGAGCTGGAGAGCTCCCAGAAAGAGGCCAGATCTCTCAGCACTGAACTCTTCAAACTCAAAAACTCTTACGAGGAATCTCTGGATCATCTGGAGACCATGAAGAGGGAGAACAAGAACCTCCAAGGTCAGAGCATATGCATTATTGGACTATAGAACTTAGTTAATTAAAGATCGATATGTTATAGAGATCACAGAAATATATTAGTTATTAGGCTTGGAAGTTTTTCCATATATACCGTATACAAGGGTATTTTGAATTACCGATGGTATGAATTTCAATACTGTAAAGTTAACTATCTAAGATGTGCCAAATAAATCTACACTGCCAGTAATACAGTATACCCCGGTATGAAGGTATGAAAATCTGGATACCGCCCTACCCTACTAGTTGTCACAGAAAGATTCTGATGTAAAATTATATTTTTCCACAGAGGAGATTTCTGACCTGACTGAGCAACTTGGTGAAGGAGGAAAGAGCATCCATGAGCTGGAGAAGATCCGTAAACAGCTGGAGCAGGAGAAGGCTGAGATACAGTCTGCTCTAGAGGAAGCTGAGGTGAGAATAGAAAACATTTACTGATACTGAAAGTACCAGAATTTAATTAGAAGATTTTACAAAGTATGGGTGGCTTTGTTTTCATAGGGCTCCCTAGAACATGAAGAGGGTAAGATCCTGAGAGCACAGCTGGAGTTCAACCAGGTCAAAGCTGATATTGAACGGAAACTGGTGGAGAAGGATGAGGAGATGGAGATGAATAAGAGGAACCAGCAGAGAGTGGTGGATACCCTGCAAAGCTCCCTGGAGTCAGAGACTCGCAGTAGGAATGAAGCTCTCAGGCTGAAGAAGAAGATGGAGGGAGATCTCAATGAGATGGAGATCCAGCTCAGCCAGGCTAACAGGCAGGCAGCAGAGGCCCAGAAGCAACTTAAAGGTCTCCATTCCCATCTGAAGGTAATACTTCCACACCATTGAACTAAAAACATTGCTTGTGCCTTCACAAAAAGCCAAACCACACTGTGAAACAAAATAAATATAGTAAAATCATAAATTCTTTCTACAGGATTCTCAAATGCAGCTGGATGATGCTCTTCGTTCCAATGATGACCTGAAGGAGAACATTGCCATTGTGGAGAGACGCAGCAACCTGATGCAGGCTGAACTGGATGAGCTGAGAGCCATGGTGGAGCAGACTGAGAGAGGCCGCAAACTGGCTGAGCAGGAACTGCTGGATGTTAGTGAGAGAGTTCAGCTGCTGCACTCACAGGTAAGACGGTAATAGATAACAATAAGTGTTCTACTTAAAAGTCTGCTACTTGAGGTATGTAGAGGTAATATAACAGTAATTTGTCATATACATGTGTAGAACACCAGCCTGTTGAGCCAGAAGAAGAAGCTGGAGGGTGACACATCCCAGCTTCAGAATGAAGTGGAGGAGGCTGTGCAGGAGTGCAGAAACGCTGAAGAAAAGGCCAAGAAGGCCATTACTGATGCTGCCATGATGGCAGAGGAGCTGAAGAAGGAGCAGGACACCAGTTCTCACCTGGAGCGCATGAAGAAGAACATGGAGCAGACCATCAAGGACCTGCAGCACCGCCTGGATGAAGCTGAACAAATCGCCATGAAAGGTGGCAAGAAGCAGATCCAGAAGCTGGAGTCCAGAGTAAGGCCCAGCTACATTATCTTCTATTCATTCTAAATCATTTTTCATATTTCTAGTCATATTTCTAGCTTTAATATTAAAAGCAGTGGTAACTAACAACATAATTGGAAATAATGTGTTAACATCCATCATGTCTTTCTAGGTGAGGGAGCTAGAGAGTGAATTTGAAATGGAGCAAAGGAGGAGCAGTGATTCTGTGAAAGGAGTCCGTAAATATGAGCGACGCATCAAGGAGCTCACCTACCAGGTACATCATATATTTTAATTTAACAGTGCACTATTAACGTGCTAAGAATCAAATGTAAGATACATTACAATTTTTTCCCTTTCTTTTTGGGTACAGACTGAGGAAGACCGTAAGAATTTGTCCCGTCTTCAGGACCTGGTGGACAAACTGCAGCTGAAGGTCAAATCCTACAAGAGAACTTCAGAGGAGGCTGTAAGTAGAAAACATTCCATCATCCAACTGATGCATCTGTCATTCTCTAGTTGTTGTTTGCAAGAAACGACACATTATTCACAGGATTTTTAACATTCATATTTAACATTATTCACAGGAGGAACAAGCCAATTCCAATTTGGGCAAGTTCCGCAAGATTCAGCATGAACTGGATGAGGCAGAGGAGAGGGCTGATATTGCTGAGTCTCAGGTCAACAAGATGAGAGCCAAGAGTCGTGATTCTGGCTCCAAGGTCAGTGAAGTTGCTGTTTCAATGTACATAGTTGTGATGGTTATAATTTAGCAGATTCCCATTTGTAATGTATGGCAAAATCCTCAACCTTAAATAGCTTCAACGCTAAAGTCTGGGATCTGGGACTCTGTTTAATGGTCATTTAAATTCTCTATATTCACCTGTTGATTCCTGAAGAAAATATGTAATACATTAATTATTTGTTACATTGTTACCAAGTAACTATACCTGTTGAAGTTCCCAACTGTAAAATTTCAACCAGAGGTCACAGTATAAAATGGCAGTATAAAATGTTTTCCAGTACACAGTAAACATTTTCTCATGATGAATCCATCTTCTCTGTCACAGAAAGGAAAGGAAGAGGAGTGAGGTCAAGAGTTGTGATGCCCGCTCCCAGGTCAGTTCTTCTAATCAAATTCATTATATTGGTTATAATTTGCAAATTTCCTCATGTCAACTATGTCAACAGCTTCTACCTCAATAGCTTTGTAAGTATTTGATGTCCAATAACCATACTATCATTCATATAACTACCTATACATTTGAATAATGTTCCCTGTCATGGGTTCTTTTTTAAAAGAATATTATGTGGTTCGTCAACTATAAATTACCCAACTTCAATAGCTTTGAAAGTATTTGATGTCCAATAACCATACTATCATTCATATAACTTTTGAATAATGTTCCCTGTCATAGTTAATTACATTTCAACCTTTATCCATCTTCTGTCACAGAAACGACATGATGAAGAGTGAAGCTCTCGGATGGACCTTTCTGAACATCTCCTGACTGTAGTGATTTAGTTTTCTATATTCTCCATGTAACATGAGCAGAATAAAGAATGAAGTCAAGTTAAAATAGCCCCTCTGTGTTTTTCTTGATTCTATTACAAACAGGAATTCCAGACATTTTATAAGCATGAAATCCACTATTATTTAACAAAATTAAGTAAACACTGGTTTTCATAGTGATACCTTCCCCCACAGAGAATCATGAAAATAGACAAACATCTCTCTGGGGGGTACTCCTGAGCCAAATTGGGTCCCCATAAATTAGTGGCTTCCAACCAGGGGTACTAGTACACCTGGGGTTACTTGGCCTATCCAGCCTATCCACATGGGTGACTTGAGAAGACTCATGAGACCATATGCCTACTGGTAAAATTCACGTGGGGGGAATTTCAGGGGTATTCTGGGCAGAGCAAAATTCAGTTGGTCATACAGTAATCGAAAAAGGTTGGGAACTGCCCTAAATGGACAGAAACATTGTTCAGAAAATACCTAATTAGACAGAAAGTGAAACACCGACCCACACCGATTAACAATATATTTTGTTTTCCTAAAACTTAAGAGTTTGTGAGGTTTCATGAGAATTTGATTAATATTAGATCATATTTGCATGTGACCCAACACTACATCCATGGAGAAACTTTATCTGCTGACAAAAAGGCACTAGAGTTTTAGCGTTTGTTGATTTTCTGCTGAAAGAAATCAACACAGCGACAGGTGGCAAGTGAATTTACACCACATAAACACAGCGACAGGTGGCAAGTGAATTTACACCACATAAAATCATCAAAAATCAGTTGCCTAGCATCCTGTTTGCTACGTCCCCCGGACACGTGTTCCCTTTTTCTAAACGTTCTCTAAAAACCTGTCACTGAAATTCACACTTTTACTCAATACAACACATTTAATTTAACTTCACACTGTTCAGTGTATAATAGAATGCTGCATAGAATGGCTGATTTGCTCATATTTGCAAAAGCCTACCTGTGATTTGGCTGAAGGAATGGGAGGTAGGAATATACATGCATCATGATGATGTCGGATCACCACCTCAAGCTGAACCTCGGCAAGACGGAGCTGCTCTTCCTCCCGGGGAAGGACTGCCCGCTCCATGATCTCGCCATCACGGTTGACAACTCCATTGTGTCCTCCTCCCAGAGTGCAAAGAACCTTGGCGTGACCCTGGACAACACCCTGTCGTTCTCCGCTAACATCTAAGCGGTGACCCGATCCTACAGGTTCATGCTCTACAACATTCGCAGAGTACGACCCTACCTTACACAGAAAGCGGCACAGGTCCTAATCCAGGCACTTGTCATCTCCCGTCTGGATTACTGTAACTCGCTGTTGGCTGGGCTCTCTGCCTGTGCCATTAAACCCCTACAACTTATCCAGAACGCTGCAGCCCGTCTGGTGTTCAACCTTCCCAAGTTCTCTCATGTCACCCCGCTCCTCCGCACACTCCACTGGCTTCCAGTTGAAGCTCGCATCTACTACAAAACCATGGTGCTTGCCTACGGAGCTGTGAGGGGAACGGCACCTCCTTACCTTCAGGCTCTGATCAGACCCTACACCCAAACGAGGGCACTACGTTCATCCACCTCTGGTCTGCTAGCCCCTCTACCTCTACGGAAGCACAGTTCCCGCTCAGCCCAGTCAAAGCTATTCGCTGCTCTGGCACCCCAATGGTGGAACAAGCTCCCCCACGAAGCCAGGAGAGCGGAGTCACTGACCACCTTCCGGAGACACTTGAAACCCTACCTCTTTAAGGAATACCTGGAATAGTATAACAGTAATCCTTCTACACCCCCTCCTCCAGTGGTGGTTGTCCCACTGGCTATCCTAAGTTGAATGCACCAATTTGTAAGTCGCTCTGGATAAGAGCGTCTGCTAAATGACTTAAATGTAAATGTAAATATGCATGTCATTGTGTCAGTAAGGATGAAACCTTCTTTACTTTTCAGACACACACTCTCTCTGTCTCCCTCACTCTCATAAACACACACACCACTCTCTCTGTCTCCCTCACTCTCATAAACACACACACACTCTCTCTGTCTCCCTCACTCTCATAAACACACACACCACTCTCTCTGTCTCGCTCACTCTCATAAACACACACACCACTCTCTCTGTCTCGCTCACTCTCATAAACACACACACCACTCTCTCTGTCTCCCTCACTCTCATAAACACACACACCACTCTCTCTGTCTCCCTCACTCTCATAAACACACACACACACTCTCTCTGTCTCCCTCACTCTCATAAACACACACACCACTCTCTCTGTCTCCCTCACTCTCATAAACACACACACCACTCTCTCTGTCTCCCTCACTCTCATAAACACACACACCACTCTCTCTGTCTCCCTCACTCTCATAAACACACACACCACTCTCTCTGTCTCCCTCACTCTCATAAACACACACACCACTCTCTCTGTCTCCCTCACTCTCATAAACACACACACCACTCTCTCTGTCTCCCTCACTCTCATAAACACACACACACTCTCTCTGTCTCCCTCACTCTCATAAACACACACCACTCTCTCTGTCTCCCTCACTCTCATAAACACACACACCACTCTCTCTGTCTCCCTCACTCTCATAAACACACACACCACTCTCTCTGTCTCCCTCACTCTCATAAACACACACACCACTCTCTCTGTCTCCCTCACTCTCATAAACACACACACCACTCTCTCTGTCTCCCTCACTCTCATAAACACACACACCACTCTCTCTGTCTCCCTCACTCTCATAAACACACACACCACTCTCTCTGTCTCCCTCACTCTCATAAACACACACACCACTCTCTCTCCCACAAACACACACTGCTCCCAACTTTTAAAATGTTAGGCACCAAACAGAATTTAAGGAGCACCATAAATAAATATATTTGTTATATCATTTAGGCTTACATTAGGCCTATATGAATCCTACCTTTGAAGCACATCTCATGACTAGCAGACACTTTTCCTTTCTTCCTGGGCCAATCAAATTTGCCTAAACCATGTGTCCAGTTACCAGATTGTTAGCTAGCTTGGTAACAGGACTGAACAACGTTGTTTGTTAATAAACCAATAATAAACAACCCAGGATTAGTTTAAAATGCGCACAAATTCCCATAGAAAGATAAAAAGTCATCTCTGGTAATATGGGTCATATTTTTTTAACCATTTAGGCTAGAGACAAGCCATCATCCTTTCTGCCACTGGAGATCCTGGTTCGAATCCAGGCTCTGTCATAGCCAGCTGCGACCGGGAGACCCATGGGGCGGCGCACAATTGGCCCAGTGTCGTCCAGGGTAGGGGAGGGAATGGCCGGCAGGGATGTAGCTCAGTTGGAGGGCCAGTATGAAAAAATAAAATAATGTATGCACTCACTAACTGTAAGTCGCTCTGGATAAGAGCGTCTACTAAATGACTAAAATGTAAAGCTGGAAGCATGCCTGTTGCGCAGCGGTGCTCCATTTTCCCTCTCTGATACTCAGAGGCTGCACGACAGTGAACTTGCAAAGTCTACTCAGACTGGCCTGTGCTCTTGGTTAAAACAGGCGATTAAATGATACAATGTAACAACATTGCTCGCTTTGCGCGCTGCTCCAATGTAACAAATGTACAAATCTAACAAAAAAAAAAGACTCATCAGGGTCTGGGTCTGCATCCCCGCTCGCCATCACTGCTACATTATATTTTAAAAACACTGTCGGAGGAAAAGATGCGCATGAAGAGCGGAGAGAAGCAGGTGACTGAGGGCGGGTAGGGGATGCGACCTGCGAATACAAGAAACGAGTGGCTGTTGCTTAAATTCAACTTAATTCATCAACAAAACTGACTATATAAACATTATATACGAGGCGCCAGCAGGTTCATTAGATCGGTAGGGCTGAAACATTTGGTAGTATATGAAACAGTCCTATAATAATAATAATAATTTGATTACGGTCCTATCCTAAGGTATTCTAAAATGTTGGTATCATAAGTATTATGACGTTTTGGTACCGTGATATTAAGGTGGTACCAGTATACAACATTAGTAGAGAGAAGCATGGAAGTAATGGAAAAGGTACTTCCATAATCACATATTCTGTTACTCCAATTCGAAATGTGCTTCCTCTGGACTTTCTCAATTCAAATTCAAACTTTAATTGAACTTGGGTTCACCAAAGCAATTCGAATTGACCCCACCCAGAATTCAATAGAATTATCTAATGTCGGATACCATGTTTAGAGCCTTCTTTATGAGCAAAAAAAAAAAGGTAATAACACATATAATGTATTACTATCCATATTAACAGGCTAATACAGGGTTTGTAAAGTTGACCCACCTCATGATCAGGATTTCAATGAGTATTCCGGTCCTCAGTGGAACTGCACCTACAGGAATGGCATCAGATCAGACAGTTTCATTAAAAGAGAGGTGAGAGTGGGGCAGCAGGCCATCTTTCTCCTTCAATAGGGGCAGCACAGATGAATAAGGCCAAGCAAGCATGAAGTTACGGAGCGCTGCAACAGAGTGTGACTAGTGCGTGGTAAGGCAATTTGAAGGCCGTCTTATTGGAAGAGGAGTCTGGTCTGAACAGCTGGGGTCTGTTCCCAATTCCCGACACCGCATACTACTGTCGTGTGGACACATTAGACAGCACCATTAATTACTTAAGATATATTAAGACATTCTTACAGTAGGTTCAAACAAGGCAAAGGACCTAATTTAACCTTTATTTAAGCAGGGGTCCCATTGAGACCACGGTCTCTTTTATCGAGGGAGCCCTCCATTACAAAACCAGGTAATTACACAAGGAAGAAACACACAAATTAAAATAATTTTAAAAAAACAACAACCACATTCCTCAGTGAAGAGGTCATCTAAGGCTTCAACAACTTACTTTGGAGCAGTCCCTCCTTGAGATGGTGCTAAAAGGTGGCATTGCAACTATTAACCCCTGACCTAAAACTTAACTCTTTGCTTGCTGTTGTAACCTGCTGCCCTCACGCTTCCACATTCCCCTCCTCAACCACGGTTCAATCACACGCACCAGCTGCTTCTCAAAGGGAATGCTTCTCAGAAATGTTTCCTCTCTATGGCTTTGACAATCATGCATTGGTTATGGTAAACTTAAAATAATGAATACATTCCCTCCATTCACTTTTAGTGACGCTTCCGTTCAAGGATGAATATTGTAGTAATTATATCAGTAATGATCTTAAATTGGTTTATATATCTGTTACCAAATTTAAGTGAACAGACATTTTTATAGACCACTATCTAATCTCAGATAGCAATGTACCTCACAAGCTGTCCATCTCAGTCAGAGAAAGGCACTCAGCAGAAATGCCATTGGATTATATTTGGACAAAGGGAGGGAACACAAGACTAACACAAGAAAACACAATTTTTTAACCAAATCTCTACTTTTTGATGCAAATGGTATGTTATAGTCCAGACACTTTTTCTGCGATTTAACTTGGTTTTAAGAAACTATCCCCACCTGCAAGACTTCCTCATTGCTCGTTCTGCAGTATGGGGTCTACGGAAAAACATGAACAAAGGATTGAAAAACACCCAAATATATCCTTTTAGAAATGGCAAAGCTCTCAGTATGGTGATGCAGACCTTAAGATGTTGTACAATATGAAATTGCGTAATTCCTAACTTTATCCACGACGTTATATTCAATTTTGTGCAACTGGAGCGATTTCCCCTACCAGCTATGTTGGTTCTCCATGCAGACAGTGGTAAGTTTCTCGAAACCCAGTGAAATCGCGAAAAAAGTATTTGATCCCCTGCTGATTTTGTACGTTTGCCCACGGACAAAGAAATGATCAGTCTATAATTTTAATTGTAGGTTTATTTGAACAGTGAGAGACAGAATAACAACAAAATAATGCAGAAAGACGCATGTCAAAAATGTTATAAATTGATTTGCATTTTAATGAAGGAAATAAGTATTTGACCCCCTCTCAATCAGAAAGATTTCTGGCTCCCAGGTGTCTTTTATACAGGTAACGAGCTGAGATTAGGAGCACACTCTTAAAGGGAGTGCTCCTAATCTCAGTTTGTTACCTGTATAAAAGACACCTGTCCACAGAAGCAATCAATCAATCAGATTCCAAACTCTCCACCATGGCCAAGACCAAAGAGCTCTCCAAGGATGTCAGGGACAAGATTGTAGACCTACACAACGCTGGAATGGGCTACAAGACCATCGCCAAGCAGCTTGGTGAGAAGGTGACAACAGTTGGTGCGATTATTCGCAAATGGAAGAAACACAAAATAACTGTCAATCTCACTCGGCCTGGGGCTCCATGCAAGATCTCACCTCGTGGAGTTGCAATGATCATGAGAACGGTGAGTAATCAGCCCAGAACTACACGGGAGGATCTTGTCAATGATCTCAAGGCAGCTGGGACCATAGTCACCAAGAAAACAATTGGTAACACACTACGCCGTAAAGGACTGAAATCCTGCAGCGCCCGCAAGGTCCCCCTGCTCAAGAAAGCACATAAACAGGGCTGTCTGAAGTTTGCCAATGAACATCTGAATGATTCAGAGGAGAACTGGGTGAAAGAGTTATGGTCAGATGAGACCAAAATCAAGCTCTTTGGCATCAACTCAACTCGCCGTGTTTGGAGGAGGAGGAATGCTGCCTATGACCCCAAGAACATCATCCCCACCGTCAAACATGGAGGTGGAAACATTATGCTTTGGGGGTGTTTTTCTGCTAAGGGGACAGGACAACTTCACCGCATCAAAGGGACAAGGGACGGGGCCATGTACCGTCAAATCTTGGGTGAGAACCTCCTTCCCTCAGCCAGGGCATTGAAAATGGGTCGTGATGGGTATTCCAGCATGACAAAACACACGGCCAAGGCAACAAAGGAGTGGCTCAAGAAGAAGCACATTAAGGTCCTGGAGTGGCCTAGCCAGTCTCCAGACCTTAATCCCATAGAAAATCTGTGGAGGGAGCTGAAGGGTCGAGTTGCCAAACGTCAGGCTCGAAACCTTAATGACTTGGAGAAGATCTGCAAAGAGGAGTGGGACAAAATCCCTCCTGAGATGTGTGCAAACCTGGTGGCCAACTACAAGAAACGTCTGACCTCTGTGATTGCCAACAAGGGTTTTGCCACCAAATACTAAGTAATGTTTTGCAGAGGGGTCAAATACTTATTTCCCTCATTAAAATGCAAATCAATTTATAACATTTTTGACATGCGTTTTTCTGGATTTTTTAGTTGTTATTCTGTCTCTCACTGTTCAAATAAACCTACCATTCAAATTATAGACTGATTATGTCTTTGTCAGTGGGCAAAAGTACAAAATCAGCAGGGGATCAAATACTTGGTGGTACATAAGTGGTCCTCTGTAGCTCAGCTGGTAGAGCACGGCGCTTGTAACGCCAAGGTAGTGGGTTCGATCCCCGGGACCACCCGTACACAAAAAAAATTATGCACGCATGACTGTAAGTCGCTTTGGATAAAAGCGTCTGCTAAATGGCATATTAATATTATTATTATTATTACTTTTTTCCCTCACTGTAAATAAGGTATTTCTGTTTTTTATTTTTAACACATTTGCAAACATTTCTAAAAACCTGTTTTCGCTTTGTCATTATGGAGGATTGTCTTAGATTGATGAGGACATTTTTTTTATTTAATCCATTTTAAAATAAGGCTGTAACGTAACAAAATGTGGAAAAAGTCAAGAGGTCTGAATACTTTCCGAATGCACTGTATATTTAGGCTTATAATTTAATCACAACCGTACTTGTATTCTGCTTGTTTTCTTCCTGTTTTCTAGGTGCTTCTCTATACTTTTCTTCATTGCTCTTTTGAAAGACGCTAATCAAAATGTAACTATGAGTAATATAATTGGTGTATGTTTTTTTTGCTAATTAGTCATTAGACAATGCTTTCTAGCTGAAAAAAACAACAAAACTATAATATTTTATTTGCCTAATTGATTGTCTTCCAACTGATGCACCAACTGTGGACAGTTGTGTGTACGCGAGTTGTCAACAATGCAGCTTTTAAAAGCATTTTCTGATTGAGCCGACATCTGCAGCGTTTACCTTGAAATGCGATCTATGCGAATGGGAGAACACTGCCTTTAAAAAGCTTAATTGTCGACAACCCGCGATTAGATTGAATGCCGACCTAAAACTGACAACAGTGCACTTCATAAAGAGGGGCCAAGCTCTGAGCAGTTTATATCAGTATTTTACAACTCCTAAGGAAAGTATAGTTGGGGACAGTGATTTCTGTATTCTGCACGTAACTAATTTAGCCAACTAGTTCGTAAATTCACTCTGGAGCGTCAGAGTGCACGCTCTGGGCCGTTCGTAAATTCAGAGCGTTGTCAGATTTCCTTTCATAAATTCAGAGAGTTTCGCTCTCGGAGGGTTCAGAGCGCACATTGGACGCTCCATCCAATGAGTAGGTTTGATCTCAGCGCTCTGACTTCACAACGGCAGTCAAGCACCCAAGCTAACTGGCCAATGTTGGCTAGCTTACTAGCTACTTTCCAGACACAAATGATTGAATCAACGTCGTTTCAAACGTATTTTGTCAACATATTGTGACATAGAATCAATGTGGAAAATACATTGGATTTGAAAAAAGTCATCAACCAGTAGTTTTCATCTCATTTCAACAAGTGTTGTAAACATTTAAATTAGGGTAAAACTTCAATTTAAATACATTGACTTAACTTGACTAACAGGTTGTTACATCAATCTAATTTCAACACAATCATCAGAACTATGTGTACAAATTCAAATCTGGACCTCAAAGCCAGTTCCTCTGCTTTAAAAAAAGAAATATTCCTTCTAACCTGGGACATCAAGTGGGTGCAATTAATTATCAGGTAGAACATAAAACCAGCAGACCTCCAGAAAAGGATGGATTTAAATACCCCTGCTCTAGTAGTTTAGTAGTAGTATTCTGCACTTTAATGTAGCAAGTGTCAAAGCTGTGTGCTGGAAAACCTTGGTATTGCATGAGTGAGGTTGAGCTGTGTTGTTTAATTTAATTTCCTGGCATTTCGGCTTCTGATCAGCCCTAACTTCTCACTGAAAACAGTGTTGGTATTCAATAATTTGGTTTATTGATGGTGAACTGCAAAAGTTTAATTGACCAATTAGTTGGTTTAATAATCCGCCTATAAAGTAATCACAGATAATATCACTACATCACAGAGCATTTCTGATGAAAACCCTGCATTTTGGAAAGCTGTTTGTTAAGTAATTGATTAACATGCAAAAAAAATTTAAAGTGCTTGATTAACTTCAGCCTATAATTTCATAGTAGCCTAAGTTCTGCGTGTATGTTTTGCCATATTATGAGGAATTTAGGACTTTCATAGTAAATTATTTGATGATTCATATGAAATATACTGAACAAAAATATGAACACAACATGTAAAGTGTTGGTCCCATGTTTCATGAGCTGAAATAAAAGATTCCAGAAATTTTCCACATGCACAAAAAGCGTATTTCTCTGAAATGTTCGCACAAATTTGTTTATATCCCAGTTAATGAGCATTTCTCATTTGCCAAGATAATCCATCCACCTGACAGGTGTGGCATATCAAGAAGCTGATTAAACAGCATGATGATTACACAGGTGCACCTTGTGCTGTGGACACTAAAAGGCCACTCTAAAATGTGTAGTTTATCACACAACACAATGCCACAGATGTCTCAAGTTTTGAGGGAGCGTGCAATTGGCATGCTGACTGCAGGAATTTCCACCAGAGCTGTTGCCAGATAACCAAATGTTCATTTCTCTACCATAAGCCGCCTCCAATGTCATTTTAGAGAATTTGGCAGTATGTCCAACAGGCCTCACAACTGCAGACCGTGTGTAACCACGCCAGCCCAGGACCTCCACATCCGGCTTCTTCACCTGCGGGATCGTCTGAGACCAGCCACCTGGACAGGTGCTAAAACTGAGGAGTATTTCTGTCTGTAATAAAGCCCTTTTGTGGGGGAAAAACTCATTCTGATTGGCTGGGCCTTGCTCCCCAGTGGGTGGGCCTATGCCCTCCCAGGCTGCCCCTGTGCCCAGTCATGTGAAATCCATAGATTAGGGCCTAATTAATTTATTTTAATAGACTGATTTCCTTATATGAACTGTAACTCAGTAAAACTGTTGAAATTATTGCATGTTGCGTTTATATTTTTGTTCAGTATAATTTTGAAAAGTATCATAATTACCTTTAATAAAAATCTTAAAAAATTACTACTAGTACAGAAACAACAAATATTTCATATGTTACCCTTCCTACAGTAAGGGTGAAAGTACAGGGACTGTAACGTGGCCTCCTGGGCTGCAGACTCAGAATGTTCTCCCTGTACTTCCAACGTTGTCCACTTGGGGAAGGTAGAAAATAAGCGTATCATTACCCACCTCTTTACTGGCTTCTCATGCCACTACTGGTAGGTTATCAGAAGTCACAACAAATTATCTCGAAGGTCTTGTAAGATCAAGGCTTTTTGTTCCGTCTTTGGGATACAGACCATGACACTCACTAATTGCCTATTTGATTATAATATCCACACTTATTTCTTAAACAATGATATCCCTGAACCTGCACATTGAATAGTGCATACTGACAGTTGTGTATGTGTTACAGATAATGTCATTATGTCTTACCTTGATCAGTGCTAATTCTGTTGCTAGAGGAAGATTTGTGGAGGCTACTCCTGCATCACTAGCCTAGCCTTCCTCTTTCACTCACTCCCTGTCAGAGAGCCCACGTGCCTTGGTGAGGGAAGAGATGGTCTCAGCCTGGGGGAGCCGTGGAGATGGACTGGCAGTCTGTCATTCTATGGAGACAAAGGATGACAGGAGAATAGTTTAAGGTGAGTCCATGTGTTCAAGTACATCAAGCAACACTCAAATAACCCCCTTAAAAACCCCTTCAGGAATTGACACCATATAGCAAGACCTCACACACATACTTACCAAGCCGCCAGGCCCCACACCACACACACCGGCATGCAGTGGAGGGCACAGCCATCTCCCCCACCCCTTCTCCCCTCCACACACACACGCACACGACAGCTGGGAATGGGGACCCTTAGCAAGTCATTGAAGGGCAGGAGTTGGTATGCTCAGCTCTGGAAGCTATTGCAGAACCTCAAGGCTGAAGTGAGGCTCAAGGTGTGAAGTTGAAAGAGTCAAAAGGGCTCCAGTATACTTTAATGTACAGGTCTTGAAGGAGTCACCACTACATCATCACCTTAACAGCTTGACTTTCCCCACATTGTACATGATGCCCTGACAGCTATCTTGATCTTTAACAGTGTGACACTTACAAATCCAAGACCTCATGCCCCCTTGTCTCAACACCTTATCAGATATTCACTCAGTCTAATGGAAATGTATGGCTAAGAGCATTTGAAGGGAGAGAGTGGAATGGAATGAAAATGTTTTTGTGTGAATTAAATTGTACTAAGACTGAGTTGATCCATACTTTACACAAAGGATGCTAATAATTAAGAGGGTAAAACTATAAAAGGCAAGGTTTCAATGTGATATTGTCTTTGGAAGTGAAAGTGTTACGGGTATCTGACCTGTTTGACGCATTTTTCTTGAAGGAGCACCAATTAATTATGTGTAAAATAAAAAATATATTATTTCTTTCAAATTTATGCATGACGCCCTGAGTGGAAGTTTGACGCCCTGGGTGGAAGATTTGTTAACAGTTTTGTTAACAACTCACGTTAACAACTCATGTAAGTAAGCATTTCACTGGTAGTCCACACCTGTTGTTTACGAAGCATGTGATAAATACATTTTGATTTGATGTTGAGTCCCCCCAACATTAGATGCTTGAGGAAGGTGGCTTGTGTTCTTCCATTTGTGGCCTGGAAATATTTATGTGAGAAGGTTGCAGCTATCACAATGTCACATGGTGAGGCCCAGACATGGTGAGGCCCACAGTAGAAGGAATCCAATAAGAATTTCACAGGTTTATATTTGTCCTCAAGGATCAAAAGTAGACAATGCCACATGAACAAGATGGGATATGCTTACAGTAGACAATGGATAGGACAGTGACCTTGCCTTGGTGAACAAATGAGGACAGCTGCAGTTGTCTTGCAATGATTTCACACCATGCGAGAAGACTATCATGTCATCTCAATGACTTTAAGCAATCACAAACAACGAAAGCGTTCATAAGACATCCTAGTTTGTTGCCAAACATTTACTAGAACATAAAATGCAAAACTCAAAAAAAAAACGAATCTGCATGAAGATTACCAGAACTCCCCTTTACTGGCATTGCTGACAGATATTGCACCAAAATGCTAAATTCAAAAGGAATTTCCAATGCTCAAAATACAAGATTGATATGTGTTGGATGTCCATGGTGCCTGAAACTGCTCTATAAAGGAGGGTGCTAAAATGGTCTCTGAAATGTCCTAATGTCGTCATGTAGCCATCTCGTAAAGTGACACTCCAAAAAAGGAGTTCTAGCAAAGTGTGATGCTGTGCCATGCACCTTGGGTTGTTGCTCCCCTCCTCCCTCATTGATAGCCTGTTGTTACAACAAGCCGTATAGGTCTGAGATACACACCTCCACTTCCAAATACAGATCTTCTAAAATAATCAGACTAATGTATTACAATAGATGGCCCATCTCCATATAGGGCTGATCAAACCTCTTTATAAAGAGTGATGGAGACCAGGGGGAGACAGACCAGGGGGAGACACACGGCACCGGACATCCTGAAGGTAAGCATATAGAGGCAGTCCGCTGAGGAGGGCAAAGATAATCATCATAGGACCTAACACTAGTCATTACCCACATAAAAACTGCTCAGTTGATTGATATTGGTCTTTTGTATTTGTCTATTTCATTCTCAGTAGAGATCCTTTCCAACGTATCCAAGGGGTGACCAACAACAGGTAAGCCTCATAGTCTTCTAAAATAGAGGTTCTACAACACGCATCATTCTGCATAGTAACCATTTGATCTCAATCAGTTTCATGGGGATATGCATTTAAAACGTATTGAGTTATACAGTGTAGTTTCGAAGTAGCCCACAGTGTTGTTTTGAATGATGGAGTGAACGTTTTTTTAGAGCGGATGGTGTTAACAAACTGTAGCATAGTCTAACTGTGTATTTTGCCTAGTGGCGTGCGCTGTTGAGTTTTAGCCACATGACAGAAAAATGCGGTGGTGTTTTTGTCTTACAATAACGTTATACTATGCTATTATATTCGGTTCTGTTATATAGAACACAGTGATCATTACGTGATCTAGCAGACATTGATTTAGCTTTGATCTAACTTTATTAAACGAGCACCATGACCATTCGCCTGAGTAGCCTGTTCGCTGCACGTTAAGTAGAGAACACGCACATGCACAAAACGTGATCCGCACATGCGCAGAAGCTTCTGGAAGCTCCAGATGTTTTAGTGCAGCAGACAAAAAATCCAGAAAAAGTTGGATCTACAGTCACTCCATACATTTTAAAGTTCTATTGGTCTGCCATGATGGTAGAGTGTACTGCTCAAATACAGAACATACATAAAGTGATACTAATTTAGTATCCAATTTTCCAATTTATTTAGGTCTTTGGGGAAAATGTTTGGGACCAACTTTTTAAAATTAATTTAGTTAAGTATTACGGCGAAATCAAAGGGATAATTTACAATTTTTTTTTACATTTACATTTTAGTCATTTAGCAGACGCTCTTATCCAGAGCGACTTACAGTTAGTATGCATTTCAAAACTGGTTCCAGAGTAAAGGGATAGTTACAGATTTAGGCAGTGAGGCCTTTTGTCTACTTCCCCAGTCAGATGAACGTGTGGATACCATTTTTATGTCTCTGCGTTCAGTATGAAGGTTGCTAACTAGCATTAGCAGAATGACTGGAAGTCTATGGGAACAGCTAGCATCCTGTAGACTTCTAGGCTAGCTTAATTTCCATCCCTGTACATACATACATGCTAACCTCCCCTGTTATTGGTAATGGTGAGAGGTTAGCATGTCTTGTGGGTATGATCTTTGACCCTCTGTAACTTTCTCTCTTGACCATTATTCACGATTCATTCAGGATTACCCGTAATCATGGTAGCATCTACATTAATGTAGAAGCGTTTAGAAACATATTATATTCTTATTTACAATAAAAGAGACTGCAAAATGACACAATACATGATTTACCATTAATTTCTATTGAAACACAACCAAAACAAACTGAAAATACATATATCACGTTTGTAGGGTCACAAGCTTGAAGCAGTCATTGCGTGCTAGGAATATGGGACCACTTACTAAACTTTTGACTACCTTATTTATAAGAATCTTTAGAGGTGTCAATAATTTTGACCCCTACCTTTTTGAGGAAAAATATATATCTTTCTCTGTGCAATTGTATTAGTATAAAATAATATAATTTATTTTATACAGTCAAGGGTGTCAATAATTGTGTGCCCCACTGTACGCATTCAATGCTCTGTGCCACAGATTTAAGAATGGGGGACATGTTGATGGCAGAGTTTGGGGGCGGCATTAATTTAAACTTGGTACTGTGTGTAAATTATGTACATACTGTATATATGTATTCAATGCTCTGTTTCTGTCTGCACAGATTTAAGAAATGGGGGACAGTTTGATGGCAGAGTTTGGTGCCGCAGCTTCCTTTCTGCGTAAGTCAGACAAGGAGCGTATGGAATGCCAGACTAGACCCTTTGACATAAAGAGGGAGTGCTATGTGCCTGACCCTGAGGTTGAGTACGTCAAGGCCACAATCACCAGCAGAGACGGGGCTAAAGTCACCGTTGATACTGAGTTTGGAAAGGTAAATATTTTCACTATTAAAATTCTTCTTACGAGATACACTACATGACCAAAAGTATGTGGACACCCATTTCATGAAGTTCCCGACGAACAGTTCTTGTGCTGACGTTGCTTCCAGAGGCAGTTTGGAACTCGGTAGTGAGTGTTGCAACCGAGGACAGATGATTTTTACGAGCTACGTGCTTCAGCACTCGGTGGTCCCGTTCTGTGAGCTTGTGTGGCCTACCACTTCGCGGCTGAGCCGTTGTTGCTCTTAGATGTTTCTACTTCCCAATAATAGCACTTACAGTTGACCGGGGCAGCTCTAGCAGGGCAGAAATTTGACAAACTGACTTGTTGGAAAGGTGGCATCCTATGACGGTGCCACGTTGAAAGTCACTGAGCTCTTCAGTAAGGCCATTCTACTGCCAATGTTTGTCTATGGAGATTGCATGGCTGCGTGCTCAATTTTATTTACCTGTCAGCAACGGGTGTGGCTGAAATAGCCGAATCCACTAATTTGAAGGGGTGTCCACATACTTTTGTATGTATAGTGTATAACAAAGAGCAGAGTCCTGACTTGAGATATTTACCTTTCACGCACATCAGGATGATTTGTGAAAAATCTCAAGTAAGGATTTGTCTCAAAGTAAATACCTCACCAACTTGTAAATGAAACAAAACAATTTTATTTGCTCGTCTTTCAGACTATTACTGTGAAGGAGGACGACGTCCACCCCCAGAACCCGCCAAAGTTCGATAAAATTGAGGACATGGCGATGTTCACCTTCCTGCACGAGCCCGCTGTGCTGTTTAACCTCAAAGAGCGTTACGCAGCCTGGATGATCTACGTAAGTCATGCCTGCTAATATCTCCATTAAATCAAACATTCATTCAAATGAATCAAACTAAATCTGCATCCCCCTCGTCTTCCACAGACCTACTCAGGGCTGTTCTGTGTCACGGTCAACCCCTACAAGTGGCTGCCAGTGTACGATCAGTCTGTTGTCAATGCATACAGAGGCAAGAAGAGGACAGAAGCTCCTCCTCACATCTTCTCCATCTCTGACAATGCCTACCAGTACATGTTGTCAGGTAAAATATCACTTTTCATTTTCATCTACAGAAATCAAATGATATTTGGATAATGACACATTTACTGATACTTCTCTTTCAACAGACAGGGAAAATCAGTCTGTTCTTATCACGTAAGTACATCAACCAAAGGTTATATTGATTTGAGGATATTTAAAATTAAGATACATTTTTGAAACATCAACATTTGTATATCCAATCCCAGTGGAGAATCCGGTGCTGGAAAGACTGTGAACACCAAGAGAGTCATCCAGTACTTTGCCAGTATTGCTGCTGTTAGCGGAAAGAAAAGTGCAGCAGAAGAAAAAAAGGTAAATAGAAAATAGAATGCACTGGTCCTTGACCTTGAGCCTTCTTGGAGGGGCACTTCTAGTGTAAATCTACAGCAGCACCCACGGGGGGCTTGAACTGCCTAGCTCTCCCTGAAGATTCTGCGGTGAGGTAGTGTCCCCATGACAGCAGGTAGGTAGCTTAGTGGTTAAGAGCGTTGTGCCAGTAACCGAAAGGTCGCTGGTTCTAATCCCCGAGCCGACTAGGTGAAAAATCTGTTGATGTGCTCTTGAGCAAGGCACTTAACCCTAATTGCTCCTGTAAGTCGCTCTGGATAAGAACGTCTGCTAAATGACTAAAATATAAATGAGTGACAGAACACAGCCAATCACGGCGCAACTAGGGAAAATGACCAACGCCTACACTCTGTGCTTTCGCTGGCTGCCCCTCCACCACAGAAAGCACTGAGCTAGGCTAAAACATTTTGGACCTGTCTTACTGTTTGTATGCGGCTTTATTAACTCAAGGATTTTTTTTATTGATTTTTTTTACATTGTTTGCAAACTGATATGTAACATGAATTCATGCCAAAATAACATGCAAAATGGGCAAATAAATAAATTAATTAGCTAAACATGTAGGGCTCAAAATAGGTGGGTCTCTGCCCCACATGCCCTGAATGATGGGTCGTCACTGCTAGTTAGTCTGTTGTATGTCATTATTTTACCCACTGGCAACGGCCCACTGGCAACGGCCCACTGCCAATGGCCCACTGGCACATGCAGGTGATGCAAACAACATGACTTTTCCAGGATTTTCATTGCTGACCAAAATGTAGGTATAACTGGGCAAATAACTCACTAACTAGCAATGTGGCTTTGATTATTTTATTTTTTTTACGCATCTCGCGACTGCATGATTGAAAGACCGCTCGTGGCTGTCAATGCAGGCCTACAATATTTATACTTCGATGTGCTCTGCAGAGATTGGGAGAACAACGTGCCATCCGGAGGACACTGATCCAATTCTGATCGGAGCCTAATTGTTTGATATTGTGATTTGTTTCGTGATTTTTTTTACTTGTCCATTTGGACAACTTAAATCTATATTCTTTTTGTCCAACAATTATTCTTTTTTTACTTGCCCCGGGAGAGCGGACAAGCGTTAATGTCGAGCCCTGTGTTCATCATTATCGATCCTAAATTAAACATTCTTCATGGCTGGATGAGCATATGTTGACAACATCAAATTGTATATATAGAGTATTGGTGTTCATTGCTGCATTTTGACACTGTATCGATGTTGGTTTCTAGGGGACCTTGGAGGATCAAATCATCCAGGCCAATCCTGCCCTGGAGGCTTTTGGTAATGCCAAAACCATCAGGAATGACAACTCCTCCCGATTCGTAAGTTTGGTCTTTGTTCGCAGTCAAATACCATTCAAATCTTATCATAAATGTTCATCTTATCTGTTACCTTCTCGATTTGAATTTCATTAGGATAAGAATTTTATTAAGATCCCCATTAGTGGATGTCATGACGTCAGCTAATCTTCCTCGGTCCATCAGCTAATCTTCCCTTTTGGGACTGTATGTGTGCAACAGACCTGGGTTTAAATAGTATTTGTTTTATTTCAAATACTTTCAGTGTTTGATTGAGCCTACAAGATAGGTGGGATTTAAACTTCCATTAGACCGTTCAAGCACACCTAAGGTATTCAAAAAGAAAACAAATACTACTTGAACCCAGATCTGGTGTGCTCATTCATTTCTGCTTTGACAATAACTTACAGGGTAAATTCATCCGAATTCATTTTGGAGTCAGTGGGAAGCTTTCGTCTGCTGACATTGAGACTTGTGAGTACAATACAACATTTTCTCAGGCTTGAACAGATCTCTTTGACAGGAAACACATTAATACCAAAAGCACTTTTCCATACTGATCAGATCTTCTGGAGAAGTCACGTGTAACTTTCCAGCTCAAGGCTGAGAGAGACTATCACATCTTCTACCAGATCCTGTCCCAAAAGAAACCAGAACTGCTGGGTGAGTATTAAATCATCAAACTGTGTACTGAGCGGGGTTGAGGTCTAATTCTGAATTCAACTGAGAATTTTGGATGAATTCCAATTCAATTCTTATGGTGCAGCCAACGCAGGAAGTTACCCCCCCATTCCCCACTCATCGTGATTTATGCTGTAACATTTCCTTTGTCCATGAGAAAGTTGCAATAATTTAAATACCATTTCAGCACACAACATAAACATTTGATGCACGAAAAACTATCTCCAGCTGCAGTTTTTCTAAACTTGATTAGGACTAATTTGTCATCCTGTCTATGTATAATATTACTGTTGTTTTGTTATTTTTGTACAATGCCAATGTTCCTAATAGTATATTATGTTATGGCTTATACCAAAGCCTGAACACAAATTAAACTGTGCTGTTCAATTCATTTCAGAGATGCTACTCATCACCAGCAATCCCTATGACTACGCCTTCATCTCCCAAGGAGAGATTACAGTAACTTCCATTAATGATTCAGATGAGCTAATGGCTACTGATGTGAGTAAAATATGTTCATATACACTGAGTGTCAAATCATTAGGAACACCTTCCTGATATTGAGTTCTATCCCCTTTTGCCTTCAGAACAGCCTCAATTCGTTAAAGGATGGACTCGTCAAGGTGTCTTTAAGCATTCCACAGGGATGCTGGCTCATGTTGAATCCAATGCTTCTGACAGGTGTGTCAATTTGGCTGAATGTCCTTTTGGTGGTGGACTATTCTTGATACACACTGAAAACAGCTGAGCGTGAAAAACCCAGCAGCAATTGAAGTTCTTGACACGCTCAAACCGGTGTGCCTGGCACCTACTGCCATACCCCGTTCAAAGGCACTTACATAATTTGTCTTGCCCATTCACCCTCATACACGATCCATGTCTCAATTGTATCAAGGCTTAAAAATCCTTCTTTAACCGGTCTCTTCCCCTTCATCGACACTGCTTGAAGGTGACATTAATAAGGGATGACAGCTTTCACTGAACTCATCTGGTCAGTCTATTTCACAGAAAGAGCAGGTATTCCTAATGTTTTGTACACTCAGTGTATATGCGATAATATTCCACTTGTATCCGATTCTTTCTCCAATTCAAAACAATGACCTTTATTTCGGAACTAGGATGCATTTGATGTGCTGGGCTTCTCCCAAGAGGAGAAGAATGGCATTTATAAGCTGACTGGTGCCATCATGCACTATGGCAACATGAAGTTCAAGAACAAGCAGAGGGAGGAGCAAGCAGAGGCAGACGGCACTGAGGGTGAGCACTGAGCATTTAAAACCTCTCACTTTAACATACAGTAATCTCTGAAAAATCTGACGGTCACAATGCCTCCTCCAACCATAAAACTTTGCCTTTCCAGATATTGACAAAGCCGCATATCTGATGTGCCTGAACTCTGCTGACCTGGTCAAGGGGCTGTGTCACCCAAGGGTCAAAGTAGGAAATGAGTGGGTCACCAAAGGTCAGAGTGTCGACCAGGTGAGTCTCAAAAAAGTTGGACATTTCCAGGAGATAATAATTTTGAGCATAAAACTTCTGTTTAGAGTTGCTAGTATCTTCATGCCTGTGATTCCCTATTGACGATGCTTTTTAGTCCAGGATAATGCCTGATCTGTGTCTGGGAAACTGTCCCTATGTTGAGTCAATGTTTGAGTAAATTATTTTCTCAATATTTTGTAGGTGTACTACTCCATTGGTGCACTGGCAAAGAAAATTTACGAGAACATGTTCCTCTGGATGGTGATAAGAATCAACCTTTCGCTGGACACTAAGAACGCTCGCCAGCACTTCATTGGTGTGCTGGACATTGCTGGCTTTGAGATCTTCGATGTGAGTGTTTGATGTAAATTTGATAAAAAGGCCATATCATAAAACGATTAATCTAAAACATTACAGCTGACAAAATAATGTAACTGTGAACTTCTTTTTCAGTTCAACACCTTTGAGCAGCTGTGCATCAACTTCACTAATGAGAAGCTGCAGCAGTTCTTCAACCACCACATGTTCGTGCTGGAGCAGGAGGAGTACAAGAAAGAGGGCATCGTCTGGGAGTTCATTGACTTCGGCATGGACTTGGCTGCCTGCATTGACCTCATTGAAAGGGTTGGTGTCTTCAGTTTCACAGTAGTTTAATTTATATGATTGAATCTTTGAGATTTCAAACATTACAAGGACAATCTTCCTAAATGTGCAACAACAAATTATTCTGATATTTATTCACTATGCTTTTCCCTTAGTATTAATTTATTTTCATTCATTTTCCCTTTTAGCCCATGGGTATCATGTCCATCCTTGAAGAGGAGTGCATGTTCCCCAAGGCCAGTGATTCTACATTCAAAGCTAAGCTGTATGACACCCATCTGGGCAAAAATGCATGCTTCCAGAAGCCTAGGATTATTAAGGGTAGACCAGAGGCCCATTTCTCCCTGGTTCACTATGCTGGCACTGTTGATTACAACATTGGTAACTGGCTGGTGAAGAACAAGGACCCGCTGAATGAGACTGTGGTCGGACTGTTCCAGAAGTCAAGTCTTAAGTTCCTGGCCAACCTCTTTGTGGGCTATGCTGGTGCAGAAGGAGGTACTATGTGTTTCTATCTGCAAAGACTAAAAAAACAATAAAATAAATACAAAAGTACATGACAGTAGTAATAATAGTATATTTGAATTATTTCATTATCATACAGCTGCTGAAGAAAAAGCAGCTGGAGGAAAGAAGAAGAAAGGTTCTTCCTTCCAGACTGTGTCTGCTTTGCACAGGGTAAATCAGACTTCAAATCAATATACTTCTGATGTTTTCAAACGGCAGAAAATAACAAATGTATTATATTTGCGCTACATTTGAAATGCCAGTATGTTGTGGATTGGCATGTTAGCATTAAATGCCGTTGTGACTCGTGAGGTACTGGGAGAGTCATTCATTGATGGAAAATTCTACATTTGTCATACTCACAGGAGAACTTGGGTAAACTCATGACCAACTTGAGGTCTACTCACCCCCACTTTGTGCGTTGCCTCATCCCCAACGAGACCAAGACTCCTGGGGCCATGGAAAATCCTCTGGTCATGCACCAGCTGCGCTGTAACGGTGTGCTGGAAGGCATCAGGATCTGCAGAAAGGGCTTCCCCAACAGGATCCTGTATGCTGACTTCAAACAAAGGTACAAATTATTATGCATTTCCTTTCCAAAATAAATTCAACTGTTTACCTATTCAGGTGTTCCATTATTGAAGATAATTGCTTTCTGATTTAAATTCAGATACCGCATCCTCAATCCAAATGCTATCCCTGAGGGTCAGTTCATGGACAACATGAAGGCAGCAGAAAAACTGCTGGGCTCTCTGGACATTGACCACACCCAGTACAGATTAGGACATACTAAGGTAAGTTCTCTAAATAGATGAAAAGCAATAAGACTTGTTGGACCAGCAGCAATTACGGGGTCCAAGCAGTATATTACTACTACACCACCATCAGGTTAACCTGAGCAATGCCTCTTGAAATAACTGCTGATATACTACTGAGCATGATTACTACATATCATCTGTCTCTAGGGGAAATGGATCAAGTCAAGAGATACAAATATATACTTGGTGTAGCGTCACCATGAAGTAGATCCAGATATGGATCTACATGTAAGATATTAAAAGCATTGTGCACATACTGTTTGAGATAGACCTTGCCAAATGTTTTAACTCTTGGTCAAACATGCTGGGTCTAAAGTTGTCAAATCAATTTCTCATTCCAGGGCCACCTTGTGGTCAATGTGTGCCTTTTTCGCACAGAGGCAAGAAATCAACAATCTAAACATGACACTATAAACATGGGGGATGAGATAACACATTCAAGTTATTTATAGTCAACTGGCAGAAAAATACAATCCTACCGAAGACGATCCAACCACCACATTATGGCCTTTGTGTATCATTAGGTGTTCTTCAAGGCTGGTCTCCTGGGTACCCTTGAGGAGATGAGAGATGACCGTCTCGCTCTTATCATCACTGGCCTCCAGGCCCGATCACGTGGTCTACTTGCCAGAATTGAGTACCAGAAAATTGTTGAACGCAGGTTGGAATAAGAATAAATACAACTTTTGCAGACAATATGGTGGAGGTGGAAAAGGTATAACAAGATAATTGTATTCAATGTCACAGGGATGCCTTGCTTGTGATCCAATGGAACATTCGTGCCTTCATGGGTGTCAAGAATTGGCCCTGGATGAAGATGTACTTCAAGATTAAACCTCTGTTGAAGACAGCAGAGACTGAGAAGGAGATGGCCAACATGAAGGAAGAATTCCTGAAGCTTAAAGAGGCTTATGCTAAAACTGAAGCCCGTAGAAAGGAGCTAGAAGAGAAGATGGTCTCCCTTATCCAAGAGAAGAATGACTTGCAGCTCGCTGTCCAAACTGTGAGTAACTTTAACTACACTACAGTTACTTTAATGCACTCACATCCTTTTTCAAAATGTCCTTAGCTAACTAGAGAAATTGAAAAACAGAGAGAGAAGAGATATGATTTGCTAAATAGGTATGTACAATCAGTGGAGCATTTGTAGTGTCCAAATATTTTGCCACCAAACAAACTTCTGAGCTTTGGAGAATTCTATATACTTACAATATATTGACACATTGACAGTCAGAAGACACTATTGGTGATGCTGAAGAGAGATGCGAGGGTCTGATCAAGAGCAAAATCCAGCTTGAGGCCAAAGCCAAAGAGCTGACAGAAAGACTGGAGGATGAGGAGGAGATGAATTCAGAGCTGACTGCTAAGAAGAGGAAGCTGGAAGATGAGTGCTCAGAACTCAAGAAGGACATTGACGATCTGGAGCTCACTCTGGCTAAAGTGGAGAAGGAGAAGCATGCCACAGAGAACAAGGTAAAAGTTTTTCTTCATTCTTGTATTGTTAAAACTCCAATTGATTGGTTTGGATGAAAGCGTAATGACATTGTTCTGTTTCCTTAGGTTAAAAACCTGACTGAAGAGATGGCAGCTCTAGACGAAATCATTGCCAAGCTGACCAAGGAGAAGAAGGCTCTGCAGGAGGCTCATCAGCAAACGTTGGATGACCTTCAGAGTGAGGAGGATAAGGTCAACACGCTGACCAAGGCCAAAGCCAAACTGGAACAGCAAGTTGATGATGTGAGTACCAAACAGGAAATCATAAAAATAGCAAAAAAATAAGTACTATCCTAAAATAGGCTACAGTACAATATTGTTTAATATATCCTTTATCAGCTGGAAGGGTCTCTGGAGCAAGAGAAGAAGGTGAGGATGGACCTTGAGAGAGCCAAGAGAAAGCTGGAAGGAGACTTGAAGTTGACCCAGGAGAGCCTAATGGACCTGGAGAACGACAAGCAACAGATGGAGGAAAGAATGAAGAAGTAAGATCACAGATCAAAAAAATGCTTATAGAGTATTATTCAGTAGAAAACGCTTGCTAAAAATGTATGTTCTTCTCAATAGGAAGGACTTTGAGATGAGCCAACTCAACAGCAAGATTGAGGATGAGCAGGCCTTGGGTGCCCAGCTTCAGAAAAAACTCAAGGAACTGCAGGTATTTCAATAGCATTGTTGAAAAGGGAATATTTCGATTACACTTGGAGAGGTGTAAAGTAATGAATTACTACTCTCGTTAATGTAATTGAGTAGCTTTCAAAGTCAGTAATTTTATTCTAGTTGAGTAAATGTTGTGTAACAGTACTTCAACTTGAGTAGGATATTTCAGTAATCCTTACACCCCTGACTTTAATTGCTTTGAATGTTTCATTTATTTTCAAATGTTAATAGTATATATTTGACAAATCCTTAGTTCTTTTACATACAGATTTGCCTTGTCGCAACTCATAAAATAAATTAACTTAGATCCTACTGTACATTCATTTCCTCTAGTACTCTTTCAATTTAATACATGGAAAACATTCAGATAACCTTAGCAAAATTAGGTAATTATCAAGCTCAATGTTTCTATATTAAAAGTAACTCAATTACTTTTACACAGAGTACTTTTTAAATTATCTACTGTTTACTTTTACTTAGTAGTTTTATTTTTACACCAGTAAGTTTACTTCTACTTGATATTTCAGTACTCTTTCCACCATTGTACACTTGTTCTGTTCTTACCAGAAAATCTGAATTCCCTCCATTTCAGGCCCGCATTGAGGAGTTGGAGGAAGAGCTGGAGGCTGAGAGAGCTGCCCGTGCCAAGGTGGAGAAACAGAGGGCAGACTTGGCCAGAGAGCTGGAGGAGATCAGTGAGAGACTGGAGGAGGCAGGTGGAGCCACTGCTGCCCAGATTGAGATGAACAAGAAGAGGGAGGCTGAGTTCCAGAAGGTGCGCAGAGACCTTGAAGAGGCTACTCTGCAGCATGAGGCTACAGCTGCCTCTCTGAGGAAGAAAAATGCTGACAGTGTGGCTGACCTGGGAGAGCAGATTGACAACCTTCAGAGAGTGAAGCAGAAGCTGGAGAAGGAGAAGAGTGAGCTCAAGCTGGAGCTGGATGATGTGGTCTCCAACATGGAGCAGATTGTCAAGTCCAAAGTATGTGGTATCATTGAGCAATCATAACATGTGTTATCTGTACAGGATTTTTAAAGATGGAATCTAGTGATGGTGTTCCGTCATTCAAAAAACAAATCTGTTTTTAGACAAACTTGGAGAAAATGTGCCGCACTCTAGAGGACCAGATGAGTGAATACAGGACGAAAGCTGAGGAAGGACAGCGATCCATCAATGATTTCACCATGCAGAAAGCAAAGCTTCAAACTGAGAATGGTATATTAACTAAAAACCTGGACATTCACATGAACAGCCACAATGAATAACCACAATAAATAATATAATTTAAATTAATTTGAATTGTATTAAAACAGGTGAACTTGCCAGACAGCTGGAGGAGAAGGACTCTCTGGTCTCCCAACTGACCAGAGGTAAGCAGTCCAACGTTCAGCAGATTGAAGACCTCAAGAGACAACTGGAGGAGGAAGTCAAGGTATTTATACAAAAAAATGCAGTGTCCATAATCAACTTTATTTATCCTCTGGCATAATTACAGATAATCTTTTTAATGTCCTTACCAGGCAAAGAACGCACTTGCCCATGCGGTGCAGTCTGCTCGCCATGACTCAGACCTGCTCCGGGAGCAGTATGAGGAGGAGCAGGAGGCCAAGGCTGAGCTGCAGCGTGGCATGTCCAAGGCCAACGCTGAGGTGGCCCAGTGGAGAACCAAGTATGAAACTGATGCCATCCAGAAGACTGAGGAGCTTGAAGACGCAAAGTAAGGATGTTTTCTTCCTTTTAAGGCTATTCAACCTTGGCTGAATTAGTGACACACAAAAGTACATGATGAATGATACATGGATTACCTGATTTACAGTTCATTCGGAAAGTATTCAGACCCCTTGACTTTTTCCACATTTTGTTACGTTACAGCCTTATTCTAAAATGGATTAAATTGGGTTTTTTTCTCCTCATCAATCTACACACAATACCCCATAATTCCAAAGCAAAAACAGGATTTTTAAATGCACTGTACAATCATTAAATATCAGACAGAAAAAAGGCAGCTGTTCTTAAATGTGTTTCTCATCTATGTCAATCTAGGAAGAAGCTGGCTCAGCGTCTGCAGGATGCAGAGGAAGCTGTGGAAGCTGTTAACGCTAAATGCTCCTCCCTGGAAAAGACTAAACACCGACTCCAGAATGAGATTGAAGATCTCATGGTGGATGTGGAGAGATCCAATGCAGCTGCTGCCGCTCTGGACAAAAAGCAAAGGAACTTCGACAAGGTAAGAAAATAAATGGTATACACAAGTCCTATTAGCCTTCATTATAGTACATGGTAGGGGCATCAGGTAGCCTAGTGGTTAGAGAAGCGGGCCAGTAACCTCAGACGGGAAAACCTTGTGTAGAGTGAGCCGGCAACCGGAGGGTTGCTGACATCCTCCTACCATCACCTGCAGTTGTGCCCTTGAGCAAGGGAGCTGCACAGCGGCTGACACTTTGCTTTCAGCCCGTATGTCTCGGGGGCTTGGGTTGTGAGCATCCTTCTTCTGTAAGCTAATGGACAATAAAGTACATCTTATCCTAATCATATACTGTATTGAAACCACTTACGTTTCCAGGTCCTAGCTGAGTGGAAGCAGAAGTTTGAAGAGGCTCAGACTGAGCTGGAGAGCTCCCAGAAAGAGGCCAGATCTCTCAGCACTGAACTCTTCAAACTCAAAAACTCTTACGAGGAATCTCTGGATCATCTGGAGACCATGAAGAGGGAGAACAAGAACCTCCAAGGTCAGAGCATATGCATTATTGGACTATAGAACTTAGTCCAGGGGTTCCCTATGCCACGCCGGCATAGGAGGTGCCCACGTTTCGTGGGGGGAACACGGGACCTTCCTTGAGTTGAGGGGCACAATTCACGATTGTTATACTGATCTAAAACGACGCATACATCCGCGATGCTTTATGCAAAAAAAAACAAGCAGTAAACTGCCAAAATTAAGACGCAACTGATGCACATGGGAATATATTTGGTTTGGCTCTATGACATTCAGAAGCTGAGTTAAGGCCTTCTAAAGTCGAGGGGTCAAAGAAATTTGACTTTGCTTGGGAAGTCATCTTATACAATGTGTGACTGTAGCTATCAATTGATCTATTCACTTTCTGTTAAAGGGAATATGTATAATTAAATTGAGTTCACGTAAATGATCATAATACAACATATTTGGTAGCAGAATAACATTGGGGAAATGTATTTTCCTTATCCATTCTTCTTCTTCTTCTTCTTCTTCTTGATATCACTAAATAGCATGACTTAGTCAATTAAAGATTGATATGTTATAGAAAAAGGTGGGGGGGTGGAAATACAATAAAAAATAGAGATAAAAAAATATTCTGATGTACAATAAAATAATTCCACAGAGGAAATTTCTGACCTGACTGAGCAACTTGGTGAAGGAGGAAAGAGCATCCATGAGCTGGAGAAGATCCGTAAACAGCTGGAGCAGGAGAAGGCTGAGATACAGTCTGCTCTAGAGGAAGCTGAGGTGAGAATAGAAAACATTTACTGATAGTGAAAGTACCAGAATTTAATTAGAAGATTTTACAAAGTATGGGTGGCTTTGTTTTCATAGGGCTCCCTAGAACATGAAGAGGGTAAGATCCTGAGAGCACAGCTGGAGTTCAACCAGGTCAAAGCTGATATTGAACGGAAACTGGTGGAGAAGGATGAGGAGATGGAGATGAATAAGAGGAACCAGCAGAGAGTGGTGGATACCCTGCAAAGCTCCCTGGAGTCAGAGACTCGCAGTAGGAACGAAGCTCTCAGGCTGAAGAAGAAGATGGAGGGAGATCTCAATGAGATGGAGATCCAGCTCAGCCAGGCCAACAGGCAGGCAGCAGAGGCCCAGAAGCAACTTAAGGGTCTCCATTCCCATCTGAAGGTAATACTTCCACACCATTGAATTAAAAACATTGCTTGTGCCATCACAAAAAGCCAAACCACACTGTGAAACAATGAAAGAAATATAGTAAAATCAATTCTCTCTACAGGATTCTCAAATGCAGCTGGATGATGCTCTTCGTGGCAGTGATGACCTGAAGGAGAACATTGCCATTGTGGAGAGACGCAACAACCTGATGCAGGCTGAACTGGATGAGCTGAGAGCTATGGTGGAGCAGACTGAGAGAGGCCGCAAACTGGCTGAGCAGGAACTGCTGGATGTTAGTGAGAGAGTTCAGCTGCTACACTCACAGGTAAGACGGTAATAGATAACAATTAGTGTTCTACTTAAAAGTCTGCTACTTGAGGTATGTAGAGGTAATATAACAGTAATTTGTCATATACATGTGTAGAACACCAGCCTGTTGAGCCAGAAGAAGAAGCTGGAGGGTGACACATCCCAGCTTCAGAATGAAGTGGAGGAGGCTGTGCAGGAGTGCAGAAACGCTGAGGAAAAGGCCAAGAAGGCCATTACTGATGCTGCCATGATGGCAGAGGAGCTGAAGAAGGAGCAGGACACCAGTGCTCACCTGGAGCGCATGAAGAAGAACATGGAGCAGACCATCAAGGACCTGCAGCACCGCCTGGATGAAGCTGAACAAATCGCCATGAAAGGTGGCAAGAAGCAGATCCAGAAGCTGGAGTCCAGAGTAAGGCCCAGCTACATTATCTTCTATTCATTCTAAATTATTTTTCATATTTCTAGTCATATTTCTAGCTTTAATATTAAAAGCAGTGGTAACTAACATCGTAATTGGAAATAATGTGTTAACATCCATCATGTCTTTCTAGGTGAGGGAGCTAGAGAGTGAATTGGAAATGGAGCAAAGGAGGAGCGGTGATTCTGTGAAAGGAGTCCGTAAATATGAGAGACGCATCAAGGAGCTCACCTACCAGGTACATCATATATTTTAATTTAACAGTGCACTGTTAACATGCTAAGAATCAAATGTAAGATACATTACAATTTTTTCCCTTTCTTTTTGGGTACAGACTGAGGAAGACCGTAAGAATTTGTCCCGTCTTCAGGACCTGGTGGACAAACTGCAGCTGAAGGTCAAATCCTACAAGAGAACTTCAGAGGAGGCTGTAAGTAGAAAATATTCCATCATCCAACTGATGCATCTGTAATTCTCTAGTTGTTGTGTTTGCTAAAAACTGAAATCATACTTAAAACATTTCACAGGAGGAACAAGCCAATTCTAATTTGGGCAAGTTACGCAAGATTCAGCATGAACTGGATGAAGCAGAGGAGAGGGCTGATATTGCTGAGTCTCAGGTCAACAAGATGAGAGCCAAGAGTCGTGATTCCGGCTCCAAGGTCAGTAAAGTTACTTTTTCAAGAGTCCAAAAGGATAATTTGCAGACTTCCCATGTAGATGGCAAAAAACTCAACATGGAATAGCTTAAAGGCATATTACATGAAATAGCATAACATTATAATTATAATATTAATAATAATAATTAATAAATAATATTAATATTATCGTTATCTCTTTTCCTTTTGTTGTTGTTGAGGAGTTCCCCTTTAATTTCATTTAACCCTAGAATTGTTTTAGATTACTCCTTGAATTTGTGCCGCAAACAGGTTTTAACAATTTTCTGCAATACATCCTGTAGTTGAAGAGCTAAAAATTAGGGCCCTATAAAAACCAGGAAGCGGAGGGCGCGGACGGAATCACGGAATCCAGACATTAAAACAGAATTCAACAATGCATTGAACTTAGTAGGAAATAAACTAAATGTATTTTCCCAAGATGATCATAATACATTAACAAAATGCATCAGTGATTCGTATTTCCTTAATCTTTCTGTTGAGGTAACGCAGGAATGCCCCTGTCTTTGTGTGCGCGTTTGTCTACCATTTTGTGTAGCCGTTAGCGATGATGCTAATGATGATAACCGTCTTCCGGTAGATGGAAAGGCTTTCACAAAAACCTTCTAAATTAAATGTTAACTACAAAGTATGCCTACCTGGTATCATGATATCATGATTATTTGCATCAATCCAGTGGCGATTTGTTTAGCAAACTCTGCAATTATATGTGTGCTACAGAAACACCGCTAACCAAACAAGTCTCTTGCCGGTGCCCAGTTGAACACGCAAAAATGTATTAGATTTTTCCCAGACCTCAAAAGTGGTCTCCTGATGTGGTTAAAGCATTGTTGTGGACTTAAAACATCCAATTGAGATGTTTCTCTATAACAAATGTGTAATTTTGAGAGCAAAAACCTGAAAGAACAGGGGGAAAAACAGAAACCTGGAAAGACAAAATGGAAAAAACATAATTTGGGAAAAAACGGAATTAGGCAAAAAATATAACAGATTGTATAATTTTTTTGTGTCCATTGAATTCTTAAATTGGACATTATTGCTCCAATAAATGTTTTGTAAACTCTTGAGTGTATTACACAGTAACGTGAATCAGGTACTTGTTTCGTATCTGTATAGGGACAGCATGATGTTCATAGTGTATTCCATACCAGCAGGGGTTGCGTTAATGCAGAATTCTGCAATTTTCCACACAGAAAAATAGGCTAAAACGCATAACAAATATCTTGGCTGCATTTTGTAAACGCAGATCTATAATGCTTCTTTATTGTCATTTCTGCTCGGCTTCTGACTAATGTTGTGCTTCAGTTGCACTTCTCCACTCAGATGAGAAATCTTTGCTCTTGTCATCAGACCAATCAGCACTCTGACTGATGTGTAGCTACTTTTCTCCGATACTTTTCTCCGTGTACTTTACTCTCATAAAATGTAAGATTAACTTCAAGCAAAACATTAGGAAATATAGTTGGCTACATTCTTTCTACGATAAACATGAGAAATATGATGGCCATGCATCGTTTTAGCAAAAAAAATACCTTGCTTTTTCAGTGAAAGCCAATTTACTTGTTTAGCTGCTGCCCAAAATAGCATTGCACTTCTGTTGTCATCTGATGAAAATGAAGCTATTTTCTGTTGAATGTGTAGCACTAATGTATTTTGTGTGAAGGAAAACTATAGTTGCATGCCCCTGATCATTCTACTGAAGAAGAAAAAAACCTGTGCACTTCCAATATAAAATGCAAAACTAAATGGTTTAAAAAATATTTTTTGATGGTCTGCGTTTTGAAAATGCAGATTTCTAAAAGCTGACACAAACCCTTCACCATAATATACATACTGTACATACCTGTTTAAGTTTCCCACCATATCATTTTAAGGACACAGTAAATGGCAGTATAAAATGTTTTCCAGTACACAGTAAACATTTTCTCATGATGAATCCATCTTCTCTGTCACAGAAAGGAAAGGATGAGGAGTGAGGTCAAGAGTTGTGATACCCGCTCCCAGGTCAGTTCTTCTAATCAAATTCATTATATTGGTTATAATTTGCAAATTCCCTCATGTCAACTATGTCAACAGCTTCTACCTCAATAGCTTTGTAAGTATTTGATGTCAAACAGCTATACTATCATTCATATTATATATTTTTATATTCACTGAGTGTACAAAACATTAGGAACACCTGCACTTTCCATGACATAGACTAACCAGGTGAAAGCATGATCCCTTATCCATGTCACTTATTAAATCCACTTCATTCAGTGTAGATGAAGGGGAGGAGACAGGTTAAAGAAGGTTTTTTAAGCCTTGAGACATGGATTGTGTATGTGTGCCATTCAGAGGTTGAATGGACAAGACAAAAGATTGAAGTGCCTTTGAACGGGGTATGGTAGTAGGTGCCAGGCGCACCAGTTTGAGTTTGTCAAGAACTGCAACACTGCTGGGGTTTTTCACGCTCAACAGTTTCCTGTGTGTATCAAGAATGGTCCACCACCCAAAGGACATCCAGCCAACTTGTCACAACTGTGGGAAGTATTGGAGTCAACATGGTCCAGCATCCTTGTGGAACGCTTTCAACACCTTGTAGAGTCCATGCCCCTCCTATTGATCATGTTCTGAGAGCAAAAGGGGGTGCAACTCAATATTAGGAAGTGTTCCTAATGTTTTATACACTACAGTACAAGACAGAATCAACTATGAATTGGATTATTGTTCACTTGTAACTATTTTTTAAACATTATTTCAAAAGCATAATGGTTATTTCTTGTAAGATTTGGTTGTAAGATTTAAACATAATGACTCCTTTAAATGAAGAACAGTATTTTAATAATAACGTGTTCAGAAGTTAATGTTCTCAACGTTTATCTATCTTCTTTGTCACAGAAAGGACATGATGAAGAGTGAAGCTCTCGGATGGACCTTTCTGAACATCTCCTGACTGTAGTGATTTAGTTTTCTATATTCTCCATGTAACATGAGCAGAATAAAGAATGAAGTCAAGTTAAAATAGCCCCTCTGTGTTTTGCTTGTAACATGTTACCTGTATGCCAAAGTTTTTCCATGTCTGGTATAGACATCTATCTGGGTTGGTGTTGATTCCATTATGAACATAAATTCCATTACGAACAGGACATTTTGATAATATAGTTCCGATATGTTCCATAATCTAATTTGGTTATTTACCTCAAATTGACTTCTAATCACATGGCCCAGTGGCATGCTGGACAGAAACTGACTTACCCACTAGCAATTGCATTATATCAAAATTGTTTATCTATTGACATACCTACTGAAAGGGATCTTTCATAATGTCAGTGCTGTGATTATTAGCTTTCCTTAAGGGCATAATTGGCAGTTAAGAATAGAATCACTTTATTTTCCCTGAAGGAACTTCAGTTGTTGCACGTCGGATAAGATCTAAAAATACAGTAAACATCTAACAGACGTCGGTAACAGCCATACATATGCCGGTACAAAACTGTTAGTGGCTCTCTTGGTTTTGAGAGGCAAAGACCTGAGTTTGCGCACTTATGGCAGTACTGCATTTACATTTTAGTCATTTGGCAGACGCTCTTATCCAGAGCGACTTACATGAGCAATTAGGGTTAAGTGCCTTGCTCAAGGGCACATCGACAGATTTTTCACCTAATCGGCTCGGGGATTAGAACCAAGGACTTTTCGGTTACTGGCACAACGCTCTTAACCACTAAGCTACCTGCATATTGATTATTCAGTGGATGTTGTTCGATCCAAAGCAGTTTCCACTCTTTGTATATGTCTTGGAGAGCCTTTACCCCCTACAATCTCTCCACTGACCTGCACAGCTCTCTATAGGTTATTCTGACTTGCCCATGTGAGCGAGCCAAACCAGACAACTACACTCACCTCCAGATGTATTGGGACAGTGAAGCTAAAATAAAAATATACTCATGAGATAAGATTTGCTTTATTGCCCATGAATTTACAGAGAATGGAAATGTGTCTTTATGCTCATAACAATGACTTCTTGCATACTAAACGGAGTCATGTAGGACACTGATGATTGATCACCCAGAGTGAGAAATTCCACCAGCCAGCGCCAAGATATAAATGTTTTAGGGGTGTGCATCTTTCCCTTTCAAGACAATTCGATTAGTGTCGCACCGCATACCGAAACTTGTATAATTTTTCGATAATAGAACATGAAAAAGTAACTTTCGATACTTCTGTCAAATGTGTCTCACAGATCAACTCTGTCTATTAGCGCAGCCGATGTCCCCCTTATAGCACGAAAGCACCGTGCCACATTTGAATAATGTGACACGGCATGTAGAAATTTTGAAACTGTTCACTACTGTTCGCAAAACAATGTCCATACAGGCTAGAACACTTTACAATGCAAGAAGATGCCGGTAGCTTCCAGCTTTGTAGGCTAACTTGTCTTGCTAGCTTACAGATGAAGCTATCATCAATTCACTCCCCTTGTACTTTGTTTATGATAACATGCAAAATATGGATTACTTTTATACTATTCCAGGTATTCCTTAAAGAGGTAGGGTTTCAAGTGTCTCCGGAAGGTGGTCTGTGACTCCGCTGTCCTGGCGTCGTGGGGGAGCTTGTTCCACTATTGGGGTGCCAGAGCAGCGAATAGCTTTGACTGGGCTGAGCGGGAACTGTGCTTCCGTAGAGGTAGGGGGGCTAGCAGGCCAGAGGTGGATGAACGTAGTGCCCTTGTTTGGGTGTAGGGTCTGATCAGAGCCTGAAGGTAAGGAGGTGCCTTACCTTCAGTCCAATTTGTAAGTCGCTCTGGAGAAGAGCGTCTGCTAAATGACGTAAATGTAAATGTAAATGTGCCGTTCCTCTCACAGCTCAGTAGGCAAGCACCTTGGTCTTGTAGTAGATGCGAGCCTCAACTGGAAGCCAGTGGAGTGTGCGGAGGAGCGGGGTGACATGAGAGAACTTGGGAAGATTGAACACCAGACGGTCTGCAGCGTTCTGCATAAGTTGCAGGGGTTTAATGGCACAGGCAGGGAGCCCAGCCAACGGCGAGTTGCAGTAATCCAGACGGGAGATGACAAGTGCCTGGATTAGGACCTGTGCCGCTTTCTGTGTAAGGTAGGGTCGTACTCTACGAATGTTGTAGAGCAAGAACCTGCAGGATCGGGTCACGCTTTGATGTTAGCGGAGAATGACAGGGTGTTGTCCAGGGTCACGCCAAGGTTCTTTGCACTCTGGGAGGAGGACACAATGGAGTTGTCAACCGTGATGGCGAGATCATGGAGCAGGCAGTCCTTCCCCGGGAGGAAGAGCAGCTCCGTCTTGCCGAGGTTCAGCTTGAGGTGGGGATCCGACATCCACACTAATATGTCTGCCAGACATGCAGAGATGCAATTCGCCACCTGGTTATCAGAAGGGGGAAAGGAGAAAATGTATTGTGTGTCGTCTGCGTAGCAATGATAGGAGAGACCATGTGAGGATATGACAGAGCCAAGTGACTTGGTATATAGAGAGAATAGGAGAGGGCCTAGAACTGAGCCCTGGGGGACACCAGTGGTGAGAGCACGTGGTGCGGAGACAGATTCTTGCCACGCCCCCTGGTAGGAGCGACCTGTCAGGTAGGACGCAATCCAAGAGTGAGCAGCGCCGGAGATGCCCAACTCGGAGAGGGTGGAGAGAAGGATCTGATGGTTCACAGTATCAAAGGCAGCAGATAGGTCTGGAAGGATAAGAGCAGAGGAGAGAGAGTTAGCTTTAGCATTGCGGAGAGCCTCCGTGACACAGAGAAGAGCAGTCTCAGTTGAATGACCAGTCTTGAAACCTGACTGGTTTGTATCAAGAAGGTCATTCTGAGAGAGATAGCAGGAGAGTTGGCTAGAGACGGCACGCTCAAGAGTTTTGGAGAGAAAAGAAAGAAGGGATACTGGTCTGTAGTTGTTGACATCGGAGGGATCGAGTGTAGGTTTTTTGAGGAGGGGTGCAACTCTCGCTCTCTTGAAGACGGAAGGGACATAGCCAGCGGTCAAGGATGAGTTGATGAGCGAGGTGAGGTAAGGGAGAAGGTCTCCGGAAATGGTCTGAAGAAGAGAGGAGGGGATAGGGTCAAGCAGGCAGGTTGTTGGGCGGCCGGCTGTCACAAGTCGCAAGATTTCATCTGGAGAGAGAGGGGAGAAAGAAGTCAAAGCATAGGGTAGGGCAATGTGAGCAGGACCAGCGGTGTCATTTGACTTAATAAATGAGGATTGGATGTCGTCAACCTTCTTTTCAAAATGGTTGACGAAGTCATCCACAGAGAGGGAAGAGGGAGGAGGAGGAGGAGGATTCAGCAGGGAGGAGAAGGTGGCAAAGAGCTTCCTAGGGTTAGAGTCAGAGGCTTGACATTTAGAGTGGTAGAAAGTGGCTTTAGCAGCAGAAACAGAGGAAGAAAATGTAGAAAGGAGGTTATTGAAAAGATGACAGGTCCGCAGGGAGTCTAGTTTTCCTCCATTTCCGCTCGGATGCCCGGAGCCCTGTTCTGTGAGGTCGCAATGAGTTGTCAAGCCACGGAGCAGGAGGGGAGGACCGAGCCTGCCGGGAGGATAGGGGACATAGAGTCAAAAGATGCAGAAAGGGAGGAGAGGAGGCAGAATCAGGAGATCGGAGGGAGAAGGATTTAGCAGAGGGAAGAGATGATAGGATGGAAGAAGAGAGAGTAGCGGGAGAGAGAGAGCGACGGTTGCGACGGCACATTACCATCTGAGTAGGGGCAGAGTGAGTAGTGTTGGAGGAGAGCGAGAGAGAAAAGGATACAAAGTAGTGGTCAGAGACTTGGAGGGGAGTTGCAGTGAGATTAGAAGAACAGCATCTAGTAAAGATGATGCTTGTGAGTAGGGGGGGATGGTGAGAGGGTGAGGTCAAAAGAGGAAAGGAGTGGAAAGAAGGAGGCAGAGAGAAATGAGTCAAAGGCAGACGTAGGGAGGTTAAAGTCACCCATAACTGTGAGGGGTGAGCTATCCTCAGGAAAGGAACTTATCAAGGCGTCAGGCTCATTGATGAACTCTCCAAGGGAACCTGGAGGGTGATAAATGATAAGGATGTTAAGCTTGAATGGGCTAGTGACTGTGACAGCATGGAATTCAAATGAGGAGATAGACAGATGGGTCAGGGGGAAAAGAGAGAATGTCCACTTGGGAGAGATGAGGATTCCTGTGCCACTGCCGCGCTGACCAGATGCTCTCGGGGTATGCGAGAACACATGATCAGACGAGGAAAGAGCAGTAGGAGTAGTAGTGTTTTCTGTGGTAATCCATGTTTCCGTCAGCGCCAAGAAGTTGAGGGACTGGAGGGTAGCATAGGCTGAGATGAACTCTGCCTTGTTGGCAGCAGAACGGCAGTTCCAGAGGCTGCCGGAGACCTGGAACTCCACGTGGGTCGTGTATGTAAAGAGATTTTTTTTTTATGTAAGTGGCTCTGGATAAGAGCGTATGCTAAATGACGTAAAATGTAAATAGTGTGTTAACACACTAAACAGATAATCGTGTCTAGTTCCTTTCATAATGCAGAAATAATTCATTCGTTGGCTGGCTGGCTAGCACAAAGTCAGTCATGCTAGCTACACAAATGGACTACACATCTCGAATGTTCAGAAAGTGAAGCTTTACGTTGCAAAATTCTCATTGACTAAAATGATATTGTATTTAGTTGCTACAGTACTGCTAGCTGGTAGTGTTGGCTAGCTAGCAATGGCTGCGGTGTTGACTTTGTTTAAAAAACTGCGTCGCTGCGAACGAATGTAGCTGGCTAAAATGATATTGTATTTAGTTGCTTCAGTACTGCTAGCTGGTAGTGTTGGCTAGCTAGAAATGGCTGCGGTGTTGACTTTGTTTGAAAAAACGGCGTCGCTGTGAACGAATGTAGCTGGCTAGCTAACCTCGATAGTTTCTCTATACTACACCTTTATCTTTGATACAAAGACAACTATGTAGCTAGCTAACATTACACTAATCAAATCGTTCCATTGTAATGTAATGTGTGTCATATTACCTGCGGAGCGAAGTACAGCATGACTACTCACTCCAACTCCAATCAGATCAGATCTTTTGCCAACAATTGTGCAAAACATCAGAATTTGTCTTCCTGTGTAAACACAGCCTAACTAAGTGATTTATAGTGACACTAAATCAAACAGTATGGGTTTATAGCTCTCTTGCTCCTCCCTGTGGCCTTCTGTGGGTACTGCATACCTCATTCGCGACACTTTATCATAATCTGCATCAGATCTACAAATCAATGAGCTAGACCTATCCATTTCGTTTGCAACTCAGTGAACCTGCGCAGCATTCGCTCAATTCGATGCCTACGAACGAAGATTTCAACGCATATCAAATTACCCAGCAGCAATTTAGAAACAACAAATCGTCAAAAAATGTAATGTGTCCCGCTTAGTGTAGTAGCTAATTAACTGTCCATGTAGCTACAGAAAATGAGCGCAATATAAAATAATATATTTAAAAATAAATCAACATTTCAATTTCGGCACACATTTTTTGCCACAATCACATATTTCTCACTAGTTCAACCATTTAGCTACAGGGTTATGCTCTTATGCAGAATTTAACAGCTCCCATAACTTACCATAGTGACTGCAGCTGCCCGTTCATTCCACTCGCTTTGACTACTAACGTTATTTAGCTAGCTAGCGCTAAGTATGGTACGGAAAACCATCTTTATTGCCAGTATGTAGCTAGCTTGCTAGCCAAGAACATTTAACATGAACTAGCTATAACGTTAGCTCGATGAAAACTCTTGCTTGCAAGCAGTTCCGAACAATTTATTTTCTTCCTCTGTCACCCCCAGGTGGAAAAATATTTTTTATCAATGTTATGAATATGTAATTCAATAAAATGCCATTTTCCATGAGAAAACATTTGGTAATGACTGCTCTTCTCCTTCCTCCGAGCAATTTATTTTTTGAATTGTAACGGTTGCTCTGTTGGTTGGACTCTGCAGACGGGGCTCTATGGAGCGAGATAGCTGCCAAAAGCTTGAACATACTTATCGTTAGGATCGTAAGAAAATCCATATGTAAATTGTTAGGATCATAAGAAAAGCCATGTAAAACATTAAATGTAAACGTTAAATTAGATCTGTAAACATGTTACGACTATGAATTAACATTTACACATTCAATTCTTACTTTACGTCTCCCTTTACTCGGTTACAGATCTTTTTTATATGTACAAACTGTTGTCAGTAATGTGGTATCTGCAAAGGACACGAACCGAAAGTAGCTAGTCAGAGTTAGCTAGTCAATCAAGCAATGTTAGAGTTGCTTTGCAGATGTTAGAGTTGCTTTGCAGCTTCTGGTTTAATTTCCAAAATAAAAGTCTAGAGCTTGTTTTAGAACTGCATTCAATAACAACGTTATACCAGTAGATGGCGTAGTATAGGCTTGGGCCTTCAGTAAATGACTTGTGTGAGAATGATAAAGACACAGAAAAGCCTTGTCTAGAATAACCGCCTGAGCTGCAAAATAGTAAGTAAATATGATTTAGGCCTATTCCCCTATCTAAATATGCCATGCTGTTGTGTGTTATTTAATGGCCATATAATTGTATAATTTATTTTTATAGCCACGTGGGGCTACTGTGGTGATCATGTAACCTAATGAATCACACTTTTTCCAGTATTTGGGAGCACGGACTGTAGGCCTTATATTAGGCATTTTGACTGTTGTCTTAGTGACTTGTTATAGCCATTTGCGTTGCACAACCCCATCACGCAGAGGCTATATCCATATCAATAAATGAGACAAAATAAAATATTGATTAAGTCTTGGCTATAACCTGTCCTGAACAAAATAGCCAAGGGGTCCCAAATGGTCAAGACTACTGTATCTATAGCCTGTTCTTATTGCCAGATCTGTTTTCCCTATCTGCCACTGCACGTGCTTCTTCAACTATTTTGTTTAACATTTATTTAGACGCTATATTGAGAGGACTGTGAGCCCTATAATAACAACAGTTAAAAAACACAGAGTTCTAAAACTATTCCACAAGACACGAGTACTCAAAATGATAGCCTAAATTGCAATGCAAATTTTTTATTTGGATAGGCCTAAATTAAACATTGAATTATTAAAGCGATAGCCTAAAGAACTTTGGAGAATTAAGATAATTTTGAATACAAACATGGATTTCAATAAACAAATGGATAAGACTGTTCTATTCTCTTTGATTTAGTTCCTATTGCAACTCAGACAAATGACTGAATGGATGACAGACTGACTGACTGAACTGAATGAAGGATGAATTAAATGTTCAAATATGTTGGAATGACGAGTTGCACGCATCATGCATGCTCTGCACTTTATTTGGCTAGTAGGCAAATAGGCCTACATTAGGGTATAATGACTCTATGGCTGCATGCCTCCAGAAGGACATCTTCTGAGGCTGAGGGGTGCTTTTCCGAAGGCGCATGGTGCTGTGGTGCTGCATGGAGATCACAAGCTCTTCAACTGGGCAGCGGTGTCGCGATGGAGGGAACAGCCTATACGGAGACTACCTAAGACCACTGCAACAGAGTTATTGTAAAGTGTGGGAATAAGCTTATACCAGACTTTAACCTACGTTTAACCTCTCCCTTGTTCATTTCAAAGTCCATATGTTCATGACCTGATTCATATAAATCATGTAAAATTATTTTAAATTCATATTAACCCCTGCTACAGAATATGCTTTGGCAAGATTTTGAGTGATGAAATAAATATTGAAATATTCTATAAAAAACAACATTTGATTGGCAGACTCCAGTGGTCATACATAATCCATAGATTCACCAAACATCTATTATTATTCTATGTTTCATTATTCTTGGTAGATACTACTGGTTATGATTGCAGACAGAGCCCGGAGAATGGGATGGTGCAATATTAAATGAGTCATATTTGTCACGATCGTCGGATACAGAGGACCAAGGCGCAGCGTGGAAGGTGAACATATTTATTAAATAATGATTACACGAACAAAAACAACAAATCGATACGTGACGTCCAAAGGTGCAAAAACACAAACCTACACAGGAACAAGATCCCACAAACACTGTGGGAAACAGCCTGTCTAAATATGGTTCCCAATCAGAGACAACAAGCAACAGCTGATACACGTTGCCTCTGATTGAGAACCACACTGGCCAACATAGAACTACAAAACTAGAACGAAAAACAAATGAAAACTCACACCCTGGCTCAACATACTAGAGTCCCCAGAGCCAGGGCGTGACAGTACCCCCCCCCAAAGGCGCGGACTCCGGCCGCGCCAACCAAACACCACAGGGGAGGGACCGGGTGGGCACTCCCCCTTGGCGGCGGATCCGGCTCCGGGCATGATTTCCACTTCCTCTCCAACCCCCCAAAGTACCCCTGGTCCGGTCTGACCCTGCTGGCCGGAGCTGGACTGAACACCGGTGGAGCGGATTGCTCTAGCTCCGGCGTGGAGCAGCTGACCGGTGCCGGACCAGGCACCGGTGGAACAGGCACGGGCTGTGCCGGACTGACGACGCACACCACTGGCTTGGTGTGGGGAGCAGGAACAGGCCGAACCGGGCTGACGATGCGCACCATAGGCTTGGTGCGTGGAGCAGGAACAGGCCGGGCCGGGCTGACGATGCGCACCATAGGCTTGGTGCGTGGAGCAGGAACAGGCCGGGCCGGGCTGACGACGCGCACCACAGGCTCGATGCGAGGAACAGGAACAGGCCGGACCGTACTAGGGACACACACCACTGGCCCTACGCAGGGATCAGGAACGGGCCGGACCGGACTGGTAACACACCCCAGTACCTCTCGCCGTGCCTCTACACTTTCCCTCTCCTCTGTGACCAGTGGCCCCCTTAACCTGGCGGCCTCCTCTGCAAACCCGCTGGACCGCTCTATCGCGGCCTCCTGCTGCCCCGTCGTCCACGGCGTGAGCCCCCCCCTAAAAAATTTCTGGGGGTCTCTCCTCCCAGTGGGCCAGGCCCAGTCGAGGTTGATGTCCTTTAGCGATACCTCTGGCACTGGCTCCTGGACACGCTGCTTGGTCCAGTGTTGGTGGGATCTTCTGTCAAGGGCTGAGCGTAGATGTGGTGCAGAAATCAAGCGCAGGACAACAGAGGCTCTTCAACAGTCTTTAGTGAGGATCAAACAATACAAAAGACTCACGGCAAAATCCCAGCCGGAGGGCAAGCGAAAAATTACGCACACAGAAAACAGTGCGTAACCCAAACTGCGCACACAGTGCGGACACTCTCTCAAAACAAAAACAGAACGAGAGAGAACAAACTGACGCCTAGCTGACACGAAACAATTACACACAACACATGACAAAACCTAAGAGAACTTATAGGGCACATAATCAACACTAACAAAGAACAGGTGTACAAACAGACCAAACCAAACGAACATCGAAACATAGAACGGTGGCAGCTAGTACTCCGGAGACGACGACCGCCGAAGCCTGCCCGAACAAGGAGGAGAAGCAGCCTTGGCCGAAACCGTGACAGTACCCCCCTTGACGCGCGGCTCCAGCCGTGCGCCGACCCCGGCCTCGAGGACGACCAGGCGGACGCGGAGCTGGGCGCGTAGGACGACCACGATGGAACTCGGTCAGAAGAGACGGGTCTAAGATGTCCCTCCTCGGAACCCAGCTCCGCTCCTCCGGGCCGTACCCTTCCCACTCCACGAGATATTGGAGCCCCCCCATCCGGCGTCTCGAATCCAGGATGGACCGAGTTCCATCGTGGTCGTCCTACGCGCCCAGCTCCGCGTCCGCCTGGTCGTCCTCGAGGAGTGAGGTGCTGGGTTCCGAGGAGGGACATCTTAGACCCGTCTCTTCTGACCGAGTTCCATCGTGGTCCTAGCGGACTGAAACTTCACTGTTGCAGGCATAATACAGCTAGTGCTATCTAGACTTGCGCTGGCAAACAAATCCATTACATTAGCTACCTAAATATGAAGTAAACTCAACTGAGGAGTAATAGAGAATGGAGAATTTTAACTTAAAGTGCAGGTTACCTCTTTCCGGTATCCCTGACTTCCGTTTTTTTTTATACTGCGTTATGCTTGTTCGCGTAGCACTCCTCACAGGCCGTTTGGTGTACGTTTTTTTTGTTAGTGATGTGAAACTGCGAAAACTCTGAAAGGTATTATTGTATGTCACAAGATTTGTTGAAGCCTAAAATGTTAGTCCGTGATCGTAACATGGTGTTTGCATGTTCACAGATTACATTTCACGTTTACGTTTCATGCATGGCTTTTCTTACGATCCTAACAATTTACGTATGGATTTTCTTACGATCCTAACGATTTGTACGATCAACCTTTTGGCAGGTATCTCGCTCCATATAGGGCTTGGGAACATTTGAAATTGTGATTGACAGCTCACTGAAAAATATATTTACAGATATGTTCTAGGTTCACCTGTCTCTTTAACCTTACTGTGTTTAATAAGTAGCAGATATACCTCAAGGAATAGGATAATAGGTTAGCTGCATAATTCATTTTCTGATCTAACTTTTGCATCCAAAGCCCACTTTGGGAACCTAATGACAATGGTCAATAGCATTACCATCAGGGTTGAGAAGGTTGTGAGGTGTGACTGTATTTTACACACATATTTTAATGTTAATTTATATATATATATATATATTTGATAAATACATTACCCAATGTATTTACATTTATTTCAATTTTATTGAAATATATTCCGAGGCGAAAAACTACAAAGGACTTATCATATGTGCATAAAGTGCAGCAGACAGATATTTATTAAAGGAAATCGTTGTGTGTGCACTAGAGGGCAGACTTTTCTCATGCGAGGCCAAGTACCAGAATCCTCGTTTGCATCCAGTTTGCTTGGTGGAGGAATTAATGAATACTTTATTGTCCCATAGGGACATCTGTTTGGCAACAATGCAAGAGCAGGCTATATGAGACTATAGCTTACACTTATTGACCTACTATAGGCCAACAGTTTTCCCCAAGGCCAAGAATGTTTCTTTGCGGTCACACAAAAATACATTTCATTTAACTTAAGATTGATAAGCTCCAGTCAACTCCAAATATTGTTGTCATGCACTAGCATGCACTCAATGGGGATTCTGAAACATACTCGCCTGTTCATTTTTTTTTTTTTTTATAAGCAGATTTCCCCATTTCCACCCTGAATGGACAATGCTTTGACTTCCGAACAAACTATTTAAAGTAATAATATTAATAATAATTTAGTATGTGGTTAGATTTGTCCTATTTGTATTATACGCATGTGTGAATCGGAAATGTTTTTTTTTGCATATTCCAACTCCCCCTGAGACCCTCGGAGAGTGGGGTCATGGCCAGGGTCAGTAAATATCAGTAAGTGGACCAGGAAGTGATGAAATGTGTGTGGCTTGTTTAAATCTACTGTTCACTGTCAGCATGTGACAGAGGTGTGTTACCAGTCCGGTCCGGCCCGTTCCTGATCCCCGGTTAAGGCCAGTGGTGTGTGTTCCCAGTACGGACCGGCCTGTTCCTACTCCACGCACCAAGCCCACGGTGTGCGTCGCCAGCCCAGCCCGGCCGGTTCCTGCTCCACGCACCAAGCCAACGGTGTGCGTCGACAGCCCTGCCCGGCCTGTTCCTGCTCCACGCACCAAGCCTACGGTGTGCGTCGACAGCCCTGCCCGGTCTGTTCCTGCTCCACGCACCAAGCCTACGGTGTGCGTCGCCAGCCCAGCCCGGCCGGTCCCTGCCCCACGCACCAAGCCTACGGTGTGCGTCGCCAGCCCTGCCCGGCCTGTTCCTGCTCCACGCACCAAGCCTACGGTGTGCGTCGCCAGCCCTGCCCGGCCTGTTCCTGCTCCACGCACCAAGCCTACGGTGTGCGTCGACAGCCCAGCCCGGCCTGTTCCTGCTCCACGCACTAAGCCTACGGTGTGCGTCGTCAGCCCAGCCCAGCCGGTTCCTGCTCCACGCACCAGGCCCACGGTGTGCGTCGTCAGCCCAGCTCGGCCTGTCCCTGCTCCACGCACCAGGCCCACGGTGTGCGTCGTCAGCCCAGCCCAGCCGGTCCCTGCTCCACGCACCAGGGCCACGGTGTGCGTCGCCGGCCCAACCCGGCCTGTTCCTGCCACTCGCACCAAGCCAAGGGTGCGAGTCGTCAGCCGGATTCAGCCTGTTCCTGCCACTCGCACCAAGTCAAGGGTGCGAGTCGTCAGCCGGATTCAGCCCATTCCTGCTACTCGCACCAAGCCAAGGGTGCGAGTCGTCAGCCGGATTCAGCCCATTCCTGCTACTCGCACCAAGCCAGGGATGCGAGTCTTCAGCCTGGTGAGGCCTGTTCCGGCTCCACGCACCATGCAAAGGGTGCGTATCGTCTGCCAGGTCCGGTCCATTCCTGCCTCACGCGCCAAGCCAGGGGTGCGCGTCGGCAGTCCTGATCCAGCTAACTGGGTCAGATCGGACTGGGGGCACTACGGGGAGATTGTAGTAGGGTGGTGGTCAAGCCCGGAGCCGGAGCCGCCTCCGAGGAGCAACACCCACCCAGCCCTCCCCTATTTGGGGTGTAGGCGCGGTCGGAGTCCGCGCCTTTAGGGGGGGGTACTGTCACGCTCTGGCTCCGGGACTGTGTATTTTGAGCCAGGGAGTGTTCATTTTGGTTGTGTTTGGTATTGGTTGTGTTGTATTTGGTTGTGTGTTCTTGTCTAGTCGTGTGACTCCCAATCAGTGGTAACGAGTGTCAGCTGTCGGCTCGTTATCTCTGATTGGGAGCCATATTTAAACTGTCAGTGTTCACCTTAGTGTTGTGGGTTTTTGTTCCTTATCAGTCATTGTAACTGAGGACTTCACGATTCGTCATTGTTTATTGTTTTGTAGTAAGTACTTTAATTAATAAAGTCATGTTCGTATCGCACGCTGCGCCTTGGTCCAATCACTATGTAGACGTTCGTGACAAATGTTTCAAAATGTTTATTGCTTTCTATTTGCAATGTAAATCTATATCATGTATGTATGGCTCATCTGTGGCAGAGAGGATTATGTAATTAATCAAAAGGCAAGCACATCTTAAACATTTGTATTTTATTACATTTTTAATAATCACATCACTAATTAACAATTAACCACAATAAAACACTTATTTCAAACCAAAAAATTAATTCAAAATGAATGAAAAACAAAAAATCTAACAAAATACATTTAGCAAATTACAAAGTCTACCTAACACATCCCCATTTGTTTCAGCATGCTTTTAAGTAGGTGTGTTCTATTTGTACACAGTGTGTGCGCTAGTGGTAGAAGCACATCTATGGGCCTCATCGTTCCATTACTGGAGAGCTATAAGCATAACACAAGCCAAACCTGACAGCTACTGTTAGTCTTACACAAAACTGTGTGTTAGGACGTGGAGGTCTCCATGACACTCCAGGGTAGTGTGTGTTTGTGTGTGTTCCATATGTGTGTGTGTGTGTGTGTGTGTGTGTGGAGGGCGAGGGGAACCATGTTCCTAAATGACCGATATGACCTCTGATTTCTAATCCCTCTTCCTTGCATGTTATAACGGTATTTTATACAGTGCAATTCATACATATTAGTTTCAATCCCTTTCATGTTACAGGTATCTTGTTTTCAAAATCAACGCAAGGAGGTCACTGTATCCTACAATGTCAAAATCACATCTAAGAAGGTAAATAACAATATGTGGGGATGGACAAAGATTATGTGAAAGTTAACAAAAGGCTGTTCAATAGACAGCAATGCACAAACTGGACCAGACCCTACTATCCCTCCCATAAACCCTCTAACACTCCCCACTGACACAACCATCACGAAGCAATGGGAACACAAGATAAATACATATACAAAAGTGTTGCGTCTTTAGTACATTATATCTCCAGAACATTCTTTCACTTTAGCAGCCCTTTTCTTGAAAAAAAAAAGGCAGACTTGCTCAATAATAATAATAATAATAATAATGTTGCTCCTTACCATTAAAACCGTTAAAAGGTAGATGAACATAAAAGCTATACTTCCTTATTACCCTCATTGTTGTTTTCATATTGTTTTTGTTGCTGTGACGAAATAGTGTATAAACAGTCAGATCTATATTTCTATACAACCGTGTGCGATCTCAGAGAGAACATCAGTCAAGACCAGGGGTGAAAGAGATAGTAAAAGTGTGGACAGGCACAAGGAGAAATGTCCCCATCAGACGAGGACCGTGGCAACAGAGGCCATACGACGATCCACCTCAGCGGCCGCTCCTCTGATGCGCGACAAAACTGCTCAAATATCAATATCTACAAACCTCTCCAATTTCAAAATAAAATCTTTGTTGATAACAATAAAATGTATAGCCTGTTTTTCTTAAAACATTTGGCTCCGGGGATTATTCCACACATCTCAATAGATTGTGATTAATTCAATTTAAAAACACTATTAATCTCTTAAACAATATTTCATGGAGGTCCAAGAAGCAAAATGGGAGGCCATCAAGATTAAATACAGTTCTATGCTCTGCAGGAGTGTGCAAAGCTCCTTAACTGTGTTTGTTAAGGGGCCCTGATGCATTGTAGACATTTCCAGGGATAGGTCTACCTTTAATCAAATACAGATCTCCATCACAGTGAACCCTCTTTGATATATTCAAGCCTTTAAGGTGCTTTTAATAGCTTCCATATCTCTGATTTAAGAGGAGATTCAAGTGTCAATTGTATTATTTTTACACATTTTGGAGTGTTGGTGCTACTTTCAGTAGGTCTCCATAGCAGGGCGTAATTGGTGTCCTGTCCTCATTTGAATACAACACAAATAAACACGATGAACTTATAGCTGAATTATATAATATACCAAACTGCAATATAATTGTCAGGCAAAATGACAGCCCCCGATTTTCTTCCTGCCCACTGTCTAAAGCAAAGAAAGCAATAATAAGGAAAGATACACCACTGACTAGCCCCCAAGGACAAATATACTGAACCACAACACTGCAAGTCATAATGCACATAGGCTTTCTGCTCTGGGCATTATATTACCTGGCCATGCACTAAAAAGGCAATTGGAGGCAATTGTTGGATACATTGCTATGAGTAAAATAAGCCACATTGAATGTTCCACTGCCAACAGCCTGACAAAACAAGTCCTTCAGCAGAACCCCTAATAATGTTCCAACAAGTCCTTCAGCAAGTCCTCTAATAATGTTCCAACAAGTCCTTCAGCAAGTCCTCTAATAATGTTCCAACAAGTCCTCTAATAATGTTCCAACAAGTCCTTCAGCAAGTCCTCTAATAATGTTCCAACAAGTCCTCTAATAATGTTCCAACAAGTCCTTCAGCAAGTCCTCTAATAATGTTCCAACAAGTCCTTCAGCAAGTCCTCTAATAATGTTCCAACAAGTCCTTCAGCAAGTCCTCTAATAATGTTCCAACAAGTCCTTCAGCAAGTCCTCTAATAATGTTCCAACAAGTCCTTCAGCAAGTCCTCTAATAATGTTCCAACAAGTCCTTCAGCAAGTCCTCTAATAATGTTCCAACAAGTCCTTCAGCAAGTCATCTAATAAGGTTCCAACAAGTCCTTCAACAAGTCCTCTAATAATGTTCCAACAAGTCCTTCAGCAAGTCCTCTAATAATGTTCCAACAAGTCCTTCAGCAAGTCCTCTAATAATGTTCCAACAAGTCCTTCAGCAAGTCCTCTAATAATGTTCCAACAAGTCCTTCAGCAAGTCCTCTAATAATGTTCCAACAAGTCCTTCAGCAAGTCCCCTAATAATGTTCCAACAAGTCCTTCAGCAAGTCCTCTAATAATGTTCCAACAAGTCCTTCAGCAAGTCCTCTAATAATGTTCCAACAAGTCCTTCAGCAAGTCCTCTAATAATGTTCCAACAAGTCCTTCAGCAAGTCCCCTAATAATGTTCCAACAAGTCCTTCAACAAGTCCTCTAATAATGTTCCAACAAGTCCTTCAACAATGTTCCAACAAGTCCTTCAGCAAGTCCTCTAATAATGTTCCAACAAGTCTTTCAGCAAGTCCTCTTGTAACTGTCAATAACACCTGACCAGAACCTTCAGAAAACAACTGAAATGGAACAACAACCAGGACTAGTTACAAAATACAACTCTTCTAAATCCTAATCAAACTACAGTACCACCAGGCGGCTTGACGGTTCGTTTTCAACTATGACATTCTTTCTGTCTGTGTCTCTCCAGGGACAAGAGTACATCAGCTTGAGCTTCCAGCCCGAGTTCCATCCCAGTTTCAGGTAAGCAGGACAGGAGGCACATAGACAAAGACACACAGCTCCACCAATTTCCAAGACACTTTCCTTCACATCATTAATCTTCCCACAAGTCCCTTGTACTGAATTCAAAATAAAAGCTTCCAAACTCTATTACTTTCTTGAACTTTCCCAGACTACTATTCTGACACATCACAGTGTTGTTTTAACACACTGGAGACGTCTTTCAGTGTTCATTGTCTCCCTGTCTTCATCTCCCTCGTCACACGCCTGACATGCTTCCTCAGTCTCAAAGCCCTAAACAGAGTTGCATCTTTATGACTGTATGCCTTTGTTTCAAGAAACATAAATGTGTGCGTGTATTCAAGAGGCTTTCTGTGTCCTAACGGTAAAGTGACCATCCACCGTATTGCTTGTACAAGAAAATATAAAAATCAAGAAGAAAACTATGAGAAAAACCTTCTACCAAAACAGATGATGAAAATAAACCAGTCGAGAGAGAGAAAGTAAACAGAACAGAACACCACAGCTCATTGTTACAGCAAAATTCACTCAAACACACCATCACAAACACAGAGATTAAAGAGAGTTAAATAGCCTACTGTTCAAACAGTCTACTAGATTAAAATGCTCTTATGATGGACAGTGAAGAAAGAGAGGAGGGAGGTGAGGCAGTGAGTGAGTCGATGGTTAGTGAATAGTGAGTGAATAATCAATGGTTATTGGGAACACACGACAGCCCTACATGCTCACAAGTAAAGGGGTGCTACACACATATTACCCTGCATACATAACCCACAGGTGAGTCTAGGAGGGTTTCCCATTGGGTAGTGTCTATGGGGGTGTCTGTGCGAAGCAAACAGGTTTGTTCAAGGCTGGGGTTGCCTGGTAGGTTACGCTCTCACTAAAACGGCACTAGTACGTACTGTAATACTGGATAAGACTGACGTTTGCTACTGTACGCTGTGACTGCCATGTTATGCTCTTGTAGAGGTGAAGGAAACGTGATCTAATATGAGCACTGTTGTCAGACGCCAGGAAGGGAAAGGTTCATATACAACACAACCCATCGCTCCTCCCATCACCTGATCAGAGGGACCAATGGAAACCATGATCCTAGGAGAGTCCTCAGAGCACGTTAATACAAGGTTAGCACAACCAGAGAAATCGGAGAGAACATGGCAAGCTTCCGTTCCCCTCCCAATGTTATCCCACCCTGCCTGAAGCTTGGTCTACTGTATGCACAATGTCAGCTCAGCCAATGAGAACAGGACAGCGGTAGGTAGGTAGGTAGCGCAGGGGTAGACGTAATAACATGACACATGAATGAGATCATAGGAAGGGAGAGGTGTTTGGATGTGGGGAGTGGGGTTGAGGGTCATGACCTGAGTCCTGCTAGTGTGCCGTTGCCCCCATGCCCCAGCAGGGGGAGGAGTGAGGGGGCCGGGGGCAGCAGGGGTAGCTGGCGGAGGCCTGGGAGTCATTGAGAGAGACGCTGGGTTGCAGGTGTGAGGGGCTGTCGTCCGAGGCTGGCCAGGTTATGATGTCGGCGCCGTGGTCCGTGCGAGATCAGGCGTTCTCGCGGAAGTTGAGCTTGAAAGACTCAATCTGGAGGAGGAGAGAAGAGAGAGGAGTGAAGGAGAGAGAGGAGAGGAGAGAGAGGAGAGGAGGAGAGAGAGGAGAGAGAGGAGAGAAGGAGAGAGAGGAGAGAAGGAGAGAGAGAGAAGGACATAGAAGAGAGGAGGAGAGAGAGGAGTGAAGGAGAGAGAGGAGCGAAGGACAGAGAGGAGAGGAGGAGAGAGGAGTGAAGGAGAGAGAGAAGAGAGAGGAGAGAAGGAGAGCGAGGAGAGAAGGAGAGCGAGGAGAGAAGTAGAGAGAGGAGTGAAGGAGAGAGAGAAGAGAGAGGAGAGAAGGAGAGCGAGGAGAGAAGGAGAGAAGTAGAGAGAGGAGTGAAGGAGCGAGAGGAGTGAAGGAGCGAGAGGAGAGGAGGAGAGAGAGGAGAGGAGGAGAGAGAGAGGAGATGTTGAGATGAGGAGGGTAGAGGGATAACACAAAGAAGAATTAGACGCCTGTAGAATAAGAAGTCAAAGGTCATGTGGAGGTCAGGGACTTCATGTACAAATTAAATAATTCACAAAATAAATAAGGACGTCACAAAGTCATTTAGATAACAGACCCTCTCTGCTCCTTCTGCATCCCAACTTCAAAAGGCCCCTCTCCAGACCAGACATTCATAAAGCACATTTGAATTGAAGCTAGGTGGTCAAAGGTACAGGCCAGTATTTGAGAGGCCTCATTTCAGCTCATATTTTACATTTACATTTTAGTCATTTAGCAGACGCTCTTATCCAGAGCGACTTATAGTTAGTGAGTGCATACATTATTATTTTATTTTTTTATACTGTCCCCCCGTGGGAATCGAACCCACAACCCTGGCGTTGCAAACGCCATGCTCTACCAACTGAGCTACATCCCTGCCGGCCATTCCCTCCCCTACCCTGGACGACGCTGGGCCAATTGTGCGCCGCCCCATGGGTCTCCCGGTCACGGCCAGCTACGACAGAGCCTGGACTCACATCAGGGGATAGGAGTCTGACAAGGAGTCAGGAGTGGTACGCGGCCCTGGAGGAGCGAGGAGAGGTGGGGGACAGGTCGGCTTGGGAGGAGGGCATACTTACTTGTCTCAGGGATACGTGAGTCCAGGCCCTGGGGGTAATGGAGGCCCTGGCACGGGACGCCCTCCTTCACCCCATTCTCCTGGGCGGGGCTGTTTGCCTGCCCTGGCACCGTGGCTGAGACTGGGGCTAGGGTTGGGGTATCACTGGGGGGAACCCCATTCCCCTCTGCTATCTCCTGGGCACCCTCAGCCTAGAAACACATACAGTGGCAGGGTGTCAGTTGGGGCAATGGAATGGAAAAGGGTTTGCAGTGTGTGTACAGTAGGACAACAAGAGTACTCAAAGAAAACATGGCAAGCGCTGAGAATGTCTTCAATAAAAATGGTAAGAAAATCATTAAAGCTATAGCACAACCAGGGTGAGTGGTCTGACAGAATCAAATCAAGTGGAAAATCGAGCTATATTTACTCAAACATATTAGATGAGGAATATATTCTTAATCTATATTTAACAATTGGAATAATAATAATCGGAATCTTTAGACAGGGGTGTAGGAGTACGTAGTAGGAGTCTCTGGGTCCATAAATCAGGTGTCACTATTTCACAAAGAGACTACAATGGAAGGGACCAATGATAAAATCCAGGGGAAGTTAGATCGTTTGGTAAATGTGTGTGTAATTCAATATATTTCAAACCCATTAAACCCTGGGTTTTATCACCATTTTAATTTGAAAGAAATGTGCATACCTAAACCATAGAGAGCGCCAAAACAAATACAGTGAGGGGGAAAAGTATTTGATCCCCTGCTGATTATGTACGTTTGCCCACTGACAAAGAAATGATCAGTCTATCATTTTAATGGTAGGTTTATCTGAACAGTGAGAGACAGAATAACAACAAAAAAATCCAAAAAACGCATGTCAAAAATGTTATAAATTGATTTGCATTTTAATGAGGGAAATAAGCAGTTGACCCCTCTGCAAAACATGACTTAGTTGGCCACCAGGTTTGCACACATCTCAGGAGGGATTTTGTCCCACTCCTCTTTGCAGATCTTCTCCAAGTCATTAAGGTTTCGAGGCTGACGTTTGGCAACTCGAACCTTCAGCTCCCTCCACAGATTTTCTATGGAATTAAGGTCTGGAGACTGGCTAGGCCACTCCAGGACCTTAATGTGCTTCTTCTTGAGCCACTCCTTTGTTGCCTTGGCCGTGTGTTTTGGGTCATTGTCATGCTGGAATACCCATCCACGACCCATTTTCAATGCCCTGGCTGAGGGAAGGAGGTTCTCACCCAAGATTTGACGGTACATGGCCCCGTCCATCGTCCCTTTGATGCGGTGAAGTTGTCCTGTCCCCTTAGCAGAAAAACACCCCCAATGCATAATGTTTCCACCTCCATGTTTGACGGTGGGGATGGTGTTCTTGGGGTCATAGGCAGCATTCCTCCTCCTCCAAACACGGCGAGTTGAGTTGATGCCAAAGAGCTTGATTTTGGTCTCATCTGACCACAACACTTTCACCCAGTTCTCCTCTGAATCATTCAGATGTTCATTGGCAAACTTCAGACGGGCCTGTATATGTGCTTTCTTGAGCAGGGGGGACCTTGCGGGCGCTGCAGGATTTCAGTCCTTCACGGCGTAGTGTTACCAATTGTTTTCTTGGTGACTATGGTCCCAGCTGCCTTGAGATCATTGACAAGATCCTCCTGTGTAGTTCTGGGCTGATTCCTCACCGTTCTCATGATCATTGCAACTCCACGAGGTGAGATCTTGCATGGAGCCCCAGGCCGAGGGAGATTGACAGTTATTTTGTGTTTCTTCAATTTGCGAATAATCGCACCAACTGTTGTCACCTTCTCACCAAGCTGCTTGGCGATGGTCTTGTAGCCCATTCCAGCCTTGTGTAGGTCTACAATCTTGTCCCTGACATCCTTGGAGAGCTCTTTGGTCTTGGCCATGGTGGAGAGTTTGGAATGTGATTGATTGATTGCTTCTGTGGACAGGTGTCTTTTATACAGGTAACAAGCTGAGATTAGGAGCACTCCCTTTAAGAGTGTGCTCCTAATCTCAGTTTGTTACCTGTATAAAAGACACCTGGGAGCCAGAAATCTTTCTGATTGAGAGGGGGTCAAATACTTATTTCCCTCATTAAAATGCAAATCAATTTATAACATTTTTGACATGCGTTTTTCTGGATTTATTTGTTGTTATTCTGTCTCTCACTGTTCAAATAAACCTACCATTAAAATGATAGACTGATCATTTCTTTGTCAGTGGGCAAACGTACAAAATCAGCAGGGGATCAAATACTTTTTTCCCTCACTGTATGATGTAAACATGTATTGGTCAAGTGTTGTGTAAGATGATAGGCATGTGCAGGCATACTATAACATCTCTGAAATAGGCCTATAGCACCTCACTGGGATTATATTCTCAACTGTATACAAGTATTGATAGATGAAATCCAAAAGAATGTGATCGAGGACCAACTGAGAACATGTCCCATTGTGTATGTGCGTTTATTATCAACTGTGTACTCTATGCATTGCAGAAAGTTCAAGTTAATTCACAGTGCCAGAGGAGATGAATGGTGCAGCCATTGAGATGTGACTGATAATATGGACTGTCATAGGCTGAGGGGACAGGCGACATCACGCTAGATAGGGCTGGTCCCTAGGAGAGTTCCTTCCAGTACCACCAGCCTCTCCCCTTGGTCATCCTTACTCCTCTCACACACGTCCTCTTATGGGGGAATGAGGGTCAGTCTGTGTCTGGCTCTCCTTCCCCCCTGTGGGATGCACATCCCCCTCTTCATCTCATCTCATCCCTCTCTCTCTCTCTCTCTCTCTCTCTCTCTCTCTCTCTCTCTCCACCCCAACCCCCCTCCTTCCATCCCCTCTTCATCTCATCCCTCTCTCTCTCTCTCTCTCTCTCCCTCTCTCTCCTCCACCCCAACCCCCTCCTTCTATCCTCCTCCTCATCTCATCCCTCTCTCTCTCTCTCTCTCCTCCACCCCAACCCCCTGCTTCCATCCCCCGGTCTTTCGCTGTTGCTCAGACTAGAACTGCTCGGGCCTAGCCATGCTTGAAGGTCCAGTCTTCCTACATCTCTGAGAGGGAGAAAAGGTGGTGGAGGGAGGCAGGAGGGAGAGTTCAGATTCTGGAGGTGCCGCAGGAAGAGAGAGAACCATGCTGTCAACCGCCATGAGTAAAACACCTCCCAGCATTCTTCAAGTGTTGTTATCAACACAGTGAGGAAAGAGTACAAACAGAGAAACTAAATGCAATGCTTTCCCCCTCATTGCTTATTTTTATGTCTCTCTCTCGCTCTGTCTCTCTGTCTCTCTGTCTCTCACACACACACACAAACAAACAAACAAAACAGTGGGGAGCGACACTTTCCACAGCTGGTATTGTCCACAGTGTATTGTAATAACGTGGCATTACCATCGATCAGTAAACAGGGACAAAATACAGATAGCACTTACTGTACCTGTGCCTTTGGCTATCCTCCCTTAAATGTTTTTCAGAATGCTAACATTGTGGAGATCACATTTCTCGACTATGCCATTTGATACAGGCTGAACGTCTGACATGCACCAGATGTATGAGACTAAACTGTAATGTGTGTGTAAGTAGGAGTATAAAGTTACTCAGTATGAGGCCCCTTTGTCTGGTGACCTCACCTTGATGTTGCCACCGCCTGGCTCGTGACACAGGTTGTCCATTGAGCCCACTTTGGACTTAGCCTTATCCTTGAAGTTCACTTTCTGGGACTCGATCTTCACATCGCCGCCCCCTACAGGACACACACAGTCAGTGGAACAGCATAGAGATACACTGCACTATGTCTAAGGAACATTACATTTACATTTACATCATTTAGCAGACGCTCTTATCCAGAGCGACTTACAAATTAATCAGCTGGTGATTAAACGAGCAATGGACAGATGTTTTTCTTTTTTTTCACCCCCTGTTTTATCTTGTCTCATCGCGCTGCAACTCCCCAACGGTCTTGGGAGAGGCGAAGGTCGAATCATGCGTCCTCCAAAACCGCGCTTCTTAACACCCGCTCGCTTAACCCAGAAGCCAGCTGCACCAATGTGTCGGAGGAAACGCCGTTCAACTGACGACCAAGGTCAGCCTGCAGGCGCCCAGCCGAACCCCAGGCTGTAGTGATGCTGAAACACTGCGATGCAGTGCCTTAGACCACTGAGCCATTCGGGAGGCCAATGGACAGATGTTCTGCTTAATCTTTATAATCATCTTTGGTAGTCATGTTCCTTAATTACTTTTGGATTTTATCTATCAATACGTATATACAGTTGAGAATATAATGACAGTAAGTGCTGTGGTCAATAAAACACAGAGACACATGTAATACTGGGTACATACAGGATGGCAACTCAACAGGTCTACCCATGAGGACCTTACCAGGCTTGTGTTTGATGTTGGCCTTGGAACCACACTTTGATGTCACTTTGCTTAGGTCCACCTTTTTGTTGAGTATCTGAACCTGCAAATATACATCAAACCCAGTTACACACACTGAAGAGGTAATTCATGAAAATCGGTCAATGAGCCATGACAGCCATCTTCTTCGCCATGCAGTTGAATCTATTCAGCTTGATCATCAGCCATCTGTTCTTGGAAAAAGTCATGTACTACCCCCTTCTACCAATGTCCACCGCATTCAGTAGCAATAAGAGCACAACCAATCAAAGGAGGAAGTATGTATGGAGAGCCAAATCAGGATTGAGTGTCTGTGCAGGTCAGAGGTCAGACAAGTAAGGGTGGTGTTTGGTGTTGAGTGAGTTAGAGACAGAGACAGTCTAAACCAAAGGCAGCAGCAGGCACTAGGGAGAAGGGCTAGCTAAAGCTACCATGCTGAACAATAGCCTCGTCGCCAAGGTCCAAAAACAACAGAAAGGGAAAACAACTGTGATTAAGAGTGACGTGTCTCAAAAGCGTTTGGTGGTGTCAATCGGCAGGAGCGATGTGTTCAGGCAATGACGTGCCAGTGCCAGAAGGGGGCAGCACTGTAGAATTTCCTAGACTAGAACCGAATCCTGAACATAACTGTCAACTGTAGGACAGTGACTCAGATCATTTGAGTCTATGAGTCAGGTTCTTGAAAAAGGTCTCAGACCGAAAAGTCCACAATAAATGGGCGGGGGAGTTATTATTTTTTTGTATTAGTGCAGTTCAGTCTCAGACCTGTTCCAGTGGAGTCTTCAGAAGATATCTAATAAAAACCCCCAAGGTATTTATTGGTAATGATGTGTGGTCGGTCATGTGGGGTTTGGGCCATTGAAGCTAAGCCGCAATCCGGTACTAACCTTCCCTCCACCAGGAACATGCTTGATATTGTCCTTAGAACCCAGGCGTGAGGTGACGTGGCTGAAGTCCAGCTTTTTGGAGACTATCTGAACCTACAAACACAGCATGCCAGGCAAAGAGGAAGAGTAGGGTCACCGTGGGGGTTAGAGGAAGAGTAGGGTCACCGTGGGGGGTTAGAGGAAGAGTAGGGTCACCGTGGGGGGTTAGAGGAAGAGTAGGGTCACCGTGGGGGGTTAGAGGAAGAGTAGGGTCACCGTGGGGGTTAGAGGAAGAGTAGGGTCACCGTGGGGGGTTAGAGGAAGAGTAGGGTCACCGTGGGGGTTAGAGGAAGAGTAGGGTCACCGTGGGGGTTAGAGGAAGAGTAGGGTCACCGTGGGGGGTTAGAGGAAGAGTAGGGTCACCGTGGGGGTTAGAGGAAGAGTAGGGTCACCGTGGGGGTTAGAGGAAGAGTAGGGTCACCGTGGGGGGTTAGAGGAAGAGTAGGGTCACCGTGGGGGGTTAGAGGAAGAGTAGGGTCACCGTGGGGGGTTAGAGGAAGAGTAGGGTCACCGTGGGGGGTTAGAGGAAGAGTAGGGTCACCGTGGGGGTTAGAGGAAGAGTAGGGTCACCGTGGGGGTTAGAGGAAGAGTAGGGTCACCGTGGGGGGTTAGAGGAAGAGTAGGGTCACCGTGGGGGTTAGAGGAAGAGTAGGGTCACCGTGGGGGTTAGAGGAAGAGTAGGGTCACCGTGGGGGTTAGAGGAAGAGTAGGGTCACCGTGGGGGTTAGAGGAAGAGTAGGGTCACCGTGGGGGTTAGAGGAAGAGTAGGGTCACCGTGGGGGTTAGAGGAAGAGTAGGGTCACCGTGGGGGTTAGAGGAAGAGTAGGGTCACCGTGGGGGGTTAGAGGAAGAGTAGGGTCACCGTGGGGGTTAGAGGAAGAGTAGGGTCACCGTGGGGGTTAGAGGAAGAGTAGGGTCACCGTGGGGGTTAGAGGAAGAGTAGGGTCACCGTGGGGGGTTAGAGGAAGAGTAGGGTCACCGTGGGGGTTAGAGGAAGAGTAGGGTCACCGTGGGGGTTAGAGGAAGAGTAGGGTCACCGTGGGGGTTAGAGGAAGAGTAGGGTCACCGTGGGGGGTTAGAGGAAGAGTAGGGTCACCGTGGGGGTTAGAGGAAGAGTAGGGTCACCGTGGGGGGTTAGAGGAAGAGTAGGGTCACCGTGGGGGGTTAGAGGAAGAGTAGGGTCACCGTGGGGGGTTAGAGGAAGAGTAGGGTCACCGTGGGGGGTTAGAGGAAGAGTAGGGTCACCGTGGGGGTTAGAGGAAGAGTAGGGTCACCGTGGGGGTTAGAGGAAGAGTAGGGTCACCGTGGGGGTTAGAGGAAGAGTAGGGTCACCGTGGGGGGTTAGAGGAAGAGTAGGGTCACCGTGGGGGGTTAGAGGAAGAGTAGGGTCACCGTGGGGGTTAGAGGAAGAGTAGGGTCACCGTGGGGGTTAGAGGAAGAGTAGGGTCACCGTGGGGGTTAGAGGAAGAGTAGGGTCACCGTGGGGGTTAGAGGAAGAGTAGGGTCACCGTGGGGGTTAGAGGAAGAGTAGGGTCACCGTGGGGGGTTAGAGGAAGAGTAGGGTCACCGTGGGGGTTAGGGTTAGAGGGAGGGTCGGGGTGAGGGCGTGCTGTGACGAGGAAGGAAGAGAAGAGTGCAGAAAAGATCTAGAGGCCACACAGAGAGGTCTATTAAAGTCACGCATGCGGGTCCCACATCCACACCTGCCCTTTGAGGATGCTCAATTGCTGCGGTATTGAAACAGGCCACCTTTAAATGTGAACGTATTATGATAGTGATGGTTCCACCTGTATATGTACTGTATGTTGTTGCTAACCTACTTGTGTTGTTTGTGATACTCAGCAGAACTGTGTTGGTGTTCATCACTGTTGATATTGCTATGCATATGCCCTTCTAATGGTCTTAAGTGGATGGCTTGTGTCATTGTTTGTTTAATAGTCACACTGGTGATATCCTGCCATATTGAGACATTCATACTTGTTTGTTAATTAGTCACCCTGGTGATATCCTGCCATATTGAGACATTCATACTTGTTTGTTAATTAGTCACCCTGGTGATATCCTGCCATATTGAGACATTCATACTTGTTTGTTAATTAGTCACCCTGGTGATATCCTGCCATATTGAGACATTCATACTTGTTTGTTAATTAGTCACCCTGGTGATATCCTGCCATATTGAGACATTCATACTTGTTAGCACATAGACCGATAATAACACTGTGACAATATGACACTAGTTCCATGAACCCACAAACCCAGTACTTAGATTTAGACAGGAACATGACAACTTCATACAGTTCACTAGACATGTTTGTAAGAAATCACTGCACCCACCCTTGTGCTGACAGTTAAGCAAAGGAAACACATATGCTCGCGAACACACACACACACACAGCTATCCTTGTGGGGACCAAATTGATTCCCATCCTATTTTCCCTAACCCTAACCTGAATTGTAACCCTAACCCTAAACCTAAAACTATACCTTACCCTAGCTCCTAACCCTAAACCTAACCGTAACTCCTAACCCTATACCTTACCCTAGCTCCTAACCCTAAACCTAACCGTAACTCCTAACCCTAAACCTTACCCTAGCTCCTAACCCTATACCTTACCCTAGCTCCTAACCCTAAACCTAACCGTAACTCCTAACCCTATACCTTACCCTAGCTCCTAACCCTATACCTTACCCTAGCTCCTAACCCTATACCTTACCCTAGCTCCTAACCCTATACCTTACCCTTGCTCCTAACCCTAAACCTTATCCTAGCTCCTAACCCTATACCTTACCCTAGCTCCTAACCCTATACCTAACCGTAACTCCTAACCCTATACCTTACCCTAGCTCCTAACCCTATACCTTACCCTAGCTCCTAACCCCTAACCTGCTCCTAACCCTATACCTTACCCTAGCTCCTAACCCTATACCTTACCCTAGCTCCTAACCCTATACCTTACCCTAGCTCCTAACCCTATACCTTACCCTAGCTCCTAACCCTATACCTTACCCTAGCTCCTAACCCTATACCTTACCCTAGCTCCTAACCCTATACCTTACCCTAGCTCCTAACCCTAACCTTAATTCTAACCCTAACCCTAAACCCTAAGCCTAAAATAGCATTTTTCTTCGTGGGGACTGGCAAAATGTCCCAACTTAACCCCAAACCCCTAACCCTAAAACTATACCTAACCCTAACCCTAGCCGTAGATCCTAACCCTAACCTTAATTCTAACCCTAACCGTAACCCTAAACCTAACCCCTAAGCTTAAAATAGCTTTTTTTCCTCGTGGGGACTGGCAAAATGTTCCCACTTGTCTGAATTTTCCTTGTTTTACTATCTTAGTGAGGAATTCTGGTCCTCACAAGGATACATAAACAAAAAAACACACAAATACACACACACACACACACACACACACACACACACACACACTAAGCAGTACAAGGTTTAAGCTCAGATCCTTGACAGCCATCGGAGTCCGGTGGGTATCATTATGATAATTAGGGAGATTTTAGTAGAGTGTGTGACTGAGCAGAACTCAGAAAGACAATGACTTAATGACTTATCACAGCCCTCAGCAACTACTCTGCCTCAGGGCATTAAACACTATGCTGCAGGCCAGGCCCGTTTTCAAACCATGATACAGGATATATATATATATTTGTATTGCTGTCAAGCAACATTGTCAATATGGACTGCTGGCTCTCTGGCTTGAGCCTTGTGTTACTGTATGAATTCCTGTGAGCAGTCTACCACGGATGTGTGTCTCCCCTCCAAGGGTATGCCATCCGATCTGGTATCCCATTTACAGTTCTTCCATATCTCAATAATCACTAACTCTGTTTTTGAGGTGAAACCTAAAATACAACATGAATCAGAACGGTTGTTTCTTTGCTGTCACACGTTGACAATAGAAATTCCAGAAAAGATGTCTGGCTGTAAACACAGTCCACTGAGTGATTCATCATGCCTCTGTTTTCAGGCTGCATTTTCACAATGGAAAACTCAGGACCAGTGTGTGTCAGTCGGTCGGTCAGTCACTCGTCCATCTACTTTAGACAGCCGTCCGTCAGTCAGTCCATGCAGTGAATGAGGGACAATCAGAGATGAGTGAGTGCGTGTCTTTATGTGTGTGAAGAATGAAATGTTGCAATAAAAAAAAACGGTAACAGTCAGAGGGCGGAGATATGAACAGCTTGGGGAAGAAAAAGAAAAGGCAAGAGACAAAAATGAGAGAGAAAGAGAGAGGGACAGAGAAAGACAGGGTGAGAGACAATATAATGAGAAAAATTGAAAGCGAGAGCGTGAAAGCGAGAGAGTGAAAGCGAGAGAGTGAAAGCGAGAAAGTGAAAGCGAGAGAGTGAAAGCGAGAGAGTGAAAGCGAGAGAGTGAAAGCGAGAGAGAGAAAGCGAGAGAGTGAAAGCGAGAGAGTGAAAGCGAGAGAGTGAAAGCGAGAGAGTGAAAGCGAGAGAGAGAAAGCGAGAGAGTGAAAGCGAGAGAGTGAAAGCGAGAGAGTGAAAGCGAGAGAGTGAAAGCGAGAGAGTGAAAGCGAGAGAGTGAAAGCGAGAGAGTGAAAGCGAGAGAGAGAGTAGTAAACAGAGGGTTAGAAAGAGGGAGATTTGAAGAGGGAAAAAAAAGCAATAGGATGAGATGAGCGATGGGGGGTGAACTCACTTTGACCTGGCTGGTCTCTTTGGAGGAGGAGCCTTGGCCCAGGGCGTCGCTCCTGCCAGAGACCTGGGGAGACAAGGCCCACCTTGGGTCAATACAGGAAGACCAACGGAGGGGTGGAACGTGGGAAGGGAGGGAGGAGAGCGGACAGCAGGACTACCTCCTCTATTCTGATGATGTATCCAAAACAGCAGGGCTCCGTTTATTTCAGAGAACATGCATGGCTGCGTTACTGGGAACATGCATGGCTGCGTTACTGGGAACATGCAGTTTGGGGTCTATCGCTCAACACGTGGAACCATTTTCCTTTCAACGTTGGTTATTGGTTATTCCAACATTGGACTTGGTTATTCCACCATGTTGACACTTGACAGTAAAAGTGAAAGCTATAGAATAAGGGGACAGACAGGAAAAAGGAAGTGAGAGGTGAAGTACTACAGAGGCAGATGCAGAGAATGGGGTGAGATGTCAGGATGGATGCAAGATGGTGAATGGAATCAAATGGAGATTTATGGAGGAAGTCACAGAGTTAACTGAGATTAACTGGCGAACATTTTGAATTACAACGGGTAAAATAGGAGACAAGCTGGGACCAGTTACTAGGTGGGAGACGAAACTAGGAGGAGGGGGTTGTTAACTGGGACAGCTCTGATGCGGGATGTGATGTCAGGAGGCTTGTACTATGGGAAAATTTAACTGAGTTAACTGAGTCATCATCTACTGAACATAACCTGCCTGTAGGAGGCAAAGCCATTAGATGGTCAACACTGAGAATCAACATGCAGAACCCTACAGAATATCATAACAACAGTGTCTGTAAAGCAAGCCCATCTTTGAAACAGAATACCAATTTTATTAATGTAAGAACTAATGTATAAAATAGAACCTGGCTCATAAGCCTTTGCAATATCAATGTGGGATCCCCAATAATCAACGTGGGATCCCCAATAATCAACGTGGGATCCCCAATAAGAATATCAGTCCATCCCACTGTCTCCACCCCCCCAATCCCCAAAAGCACCCCCTCCATCACTTATGCACGACCCCCTACCTTCCCCCCTCCGGGCTGGTACTTCATGTTGTCCGTGGAGCCGATCTTGGAGCGCACGTTGCGGATGTCTGGTGCGGGGGCTGTGCTTGGGCGGGAGGTGGTCCCCGAGGCGCTGGCACTGCCCGAGGTGGTGGTAGAGGTGGGACGGGGGACCCTGGGCCCAGGGGGCTTCTTCTCTGGTACTGTGGAGGAGGAGGGGGCGGTGGCTGGTTTGGTGGTGGTGGGGCGGACACGGGGGGTGGCGTTGGTGGTGCTAGCTATGGAGCTGCGAGTGGTGCTGGTCCGGGGCAGGGTTGAGTCAGCTAGAATGGGGGGAGGAGGAGGAACAGCACAATAAAAAAAACAGGTAATGAAGCAAATAACTATTACTTAAACTCCAGTGCAGATAAAATATATATACTTCCCTCCGTAATTATTGGGACACCGACTATTTTGATGTTGTTTTGGCTCTGTACTCCAGCACTTTTTACAGTTATAGAGACACAAATATCATACCCCCAAGACATGCTAATCTCTCACCATTACAATAACTGGGGAGGTTACCATTTTTTGGGGGGGGTATGATATTGGTGCGTCTGTAACTTTCTCACTCATCTGTTTTCACGATTCATCCAGGACTCTCCGTAACCATGGTAGCATCCACATTAATGTGTTTAGAAACCTATTCTATTCTTATTTGCAATAAAAGTGACTAGAAAATGACACAATACATTATTTACCATTCATTTCCATTGGGCACAAAATAATCTGAAACACAACCAAAACAAACAGCAAATGCATCCAACGAGTGTGTACAGTCACAAGCTTGATGTAGTCATTGTGTGCTAATATGGGACTAAATACTACACTTTTTACTACTTTAATACACATAAGTGAATTTGTCCCAATACTTTTGGTCCCCTAAAATGGGGGGACTATGTACAAAAACGTGCTGTAATTTCTAAACAGTTCACCCGATATGGATGAAAATACCCTCAAATGTGCCCTGCCTGCCGAGACAAACCTTAGATCCTCCCTGAAAGTCTTATTTCTGAGCAGAAAGACTCGGTTCAGGAAATCATCCCTCTTTATGCGTATGGAAACGGCTTCTGCCTGCGTTGCTGGTTATGCAACGTTGAGACGTAGTGCCAGTGTCAGGACTAACTCATGTCAACAGATCGTAATCCCTAGAGTGCTGTGTTGAGGTTTTTACTCTCTGCGTCTTTTAGAAATAAATCATTTTTTTCCTCTGAGACTTCACCGCCTCTTTGTCACGGCCTGCATGCGTCATCTATATGTTCCTGCGTGACACTGTGTCACTCTTCATTTCTGTCTCCGTGCAACAGCTGCCCCGAATCCCTCAGCTGGAGTTACAGTACTGTGGCTGAGGGACCTAGTGCTGCCTTTAAAAGGAGGAGAGCAGAGAGAGAGAGAGAGAGAGAGAGAGAGAGAGAGAGAGAGAGAGAGAGAGAGAGAGAGAGAGAGAGAGAGAGAGAAGAGACAGACAGAGAGAGACAGAGAGAGACAGAGACAGAGACAGAGAGACAGAGACAGAGAGACAGAGACAGAGAGAGAGAGACAGAGAGAGAGAGACAGAGAGAGAGAGACAGAGAGAGAGAGACAGAGAGAGACAGAGAGAGAGAGAGAGAGACAGAGAGAGAGAGAGAGACAGAGACAGAGACAGAGACAGAGACAGAGACAGAGACAGAGACAGAGTCACAGAGACAGAGACAGAGACAGAGACAGAGACAGAGAGAGAGAGAGACAGAGAGAGAGACGAGAGAGAGAGAGAGAGAGAGAGCGAGAGACAGAGACAGAGAGAGAGAGAGAGAGAGAGAGAGACAGAGAGAGAGACAGAGAGAGAGGAATGGATGGAGAGGAAGAGAGTGTTTCTGTACCTGTTGCTGGCTTCTTTTCCTCTCCTGGCTTGCTGTCAGTCTTTGAGGCTGAAAGGCAGAACAGAAGAGATCGTTCATGATCAGAGCTCAGCCTATTCTTGCTTGTTCTTGTCTTGCCTAAGTTTGTTTGGCAAAACAGTGAAGTCAAGTTGTGGAATGCAGAAACAGTTAGGTACCCTGCTGGCTCGACATCAGACCCTTTGAGTCACCAAAATAATTGGTGACAGTGTGTGTGTGTGTGTGTGTGTGTGTGTGTGTGTGTGTGTGTGTGTGTGTGTGCGGGTGTGTGTGTGGGTGTTCGAAGATGTGTAAGTGTGTGGCATAGAGACTCACCCAGAGGGCGTCTGGTTGTGGGTGCGCTTGTGGTGGCGCGGGTAGCCGTGGCTGGTTTACTGGTTGCCGTGGTAGCAGTGCCGTTTTTGGGGGCAGCAGTTTGAGCCTTGGAGGTGGCGGCCGCCTTTGGCACTAGAGGACGTCTCTCTGTGGTCTGGAGGCAGAGACAGACAGGAAATGTGTGGTAAACAGAGAGACATTAAGGAAGGAAGGAAGGAAGGAAGGAAGGAAGGAAGGAAGGAAGGAAGGAAGGAAGGAAGGAAGGAAGGAAGGAAGGAAGGAAGGAAGGAAAGAGCTACACTCTTCAGTTACAAATAATGGAGTAACAGAATTCAATAACAAATAAAAGGTTGAATGTGCAACATAGCGCTCTAATAAATTAAAGCTGTGGGAAAGAACCTCCTCATTGCACAATGTTACATTCATAAAAAACATTGGATAATGATATATTTATAAAACCACTTACCATAAATATCTACCATTCGATGTACAACAAAAACGTCAACAAATGCTTATAATGTAATTGCACGATTATAATTGATAATTATTCATGATATCTCTCTTATTGCCATCTGTCCAGAATCCTCTGCAATCAGAGCAGAGCGGAGCAGAACATTCAAGGGTCAGGTCCCATGGTGTTTTTTGAAGCATTTCCAAAATGCACTGCTCTTTACGGTATTTTCACAACATTGGGCACGCTAAATTGCCTCACCCCTCATGCCCCTGGGATGTTGTTTAGCCAAAAAAAAGCTGTGATAATGTCCCTGTCTGTTGTTAAACAGGCCACCCCTAGAGCACAGGTCAGATTAATACTATCAAGACATTAGGAATGAAGTGGTTATTTATTTCCTATTCCTCTCCAGACAATCTTGTCATGGAAGCGTCTGGAATGTGTTGCATCGGAACTGGAAGGAATCGAAAAGAATGCGACAGAATCCTCAATCAACAGGAGAGACAGCTGTTGGTAGGTCTCTGGTTTCACAATATGATATATGTTGCCTTGGCGCTGATGTAAGGATTACGCTGGGAACCAGGGATATTAAAAGAATGCCAATGCACCGTGTGTCTGATTTCCCCACGCGTGGACGCACCGCCCGAGGGAGGCTTTACATGGAAAATGGCCTTGTTTTCCGCACCGCCTCCTCATTCATTCCCTCTCTCATTCATGTGTCTTGAGATCCTTCGAGCTGCCAGCCCTTTTGCCCTAGACTCCATTGCTGTACTACAATAAATAGTGGTGTAATATAGTCAAAGACGTTACACCAGCAGGTTAGAGAAGTGGCTGTGCATCATGTACATTGTAATGTATATCTGCTACACTGAAGGCTGAAGGTGAGAGACGTGGTGTGGTGTGGTGAGGGAAGCCTTGAGCGACTGATGGTTGGCCCTGGGTCTCTCTAGTAAATACCAGGGGAGGAGTGATGAATGCTGGCTGCCCTCAAGGCCTCCCCTCTGGCCCTCTCCCCTCTCCCCCTCTCCCCTCTGGCCCTCTCCCCTCTGGCCCCCTCCCCTCTGGCCCTCTCCCCTCTCCCCTCTGGCCCCCTCCCCTCTGGCCCTCTCCCCTCTCCCCTCTGCCCTCTCCTCTGGCCCTCTCCCCTCTGGCCCTCTCCCCCTCCCCCTCCCCTCGGCCCTCTCCCCTCTGGCCCTCTCCCCTCTGGCCCTCTGGCCCCCTCCCCTCCTCCCTCTCCCCCTCTCCCTCTGGCCCCCTCCCCTCTGGCCCCCTCTGGCCCTCTCCTCTGGCCCCCTCCCTCTGGCCCTCTCCTCTGGCCCTCCCTCTGGCCCCTCCTCTCCCCCTCTCCCTGGCCCTCTCCCTGGCCCTCTCCTCTGGCCCTCTCCCCTCTGGCCCTCCCTCCTCTGGCCCTCCTCTGGCCCTCTCTGGCCCTCTCCCCTCTGGCCCTCTCCCCTCTGGCCCTCTCCCTCTGGCCCCTCCTCTGGCCCTCTCCCCCCCTGGCCCTCTCCCTCTCCCCTCCCCTCTGGCCCCTCCCTCTGGCCCCCTCCTCTGGCCCTCTCCCCTCTGGCCCCCTCCCTCTCCCCTCTGGCCCCCTCCCCTCTGGCCCTCTCCCTCAGCCCCTCGCCCTCTGCCCTCTCCCCCTCTGGCCCCTCTCCTCTGGCCCTCCCCCCTCTGGCCCCTCCCCTCTGGCCCTCTCCCTCTGGTCCCCTCCCTCTGGCCCTCTCCCTCTGGCCCCCCTCTCCTCCCGGCCCTCTCCTCTCCCCTCTGGCCCCTCCCCCTCTGGCCCCCTCCCCTCTGGCCCTCTCCCCTCTGGCCCCCTCCCCTCTGGCCCTCTCCCCTCTGGCCCCTCCCCTCTGGCCCCTTCCCCTCTTCCCTCTCCCCTCTGGCCCTCTCCCCTCTGGCCCTCTCCCCTCTGGCCCTCTCCCCTCTCCTCTCCCCTCTGGCCCCCTCCCCTCTCGCCCTCTCCCCTCTGGCCCTCTCTGGCCCCTCCCTCTGCCCCTCTCCCCTCTGGCCCTCCCCTCTGGCCCTCCCCCTCTGGCCCCCTCCCCTCTGGCCCTCTCCCCGTCTCTCCTCTGGCCCTCCTCGGCCCCCTCCCCTCTGGCCCTCTCCCCTCTGGCCCTCTCCCTCTCCCCTCTCCCCTGGCCCTCTCCCCCTCTGGCCCCTCTCCCCTCTGGCCCTCTCCTCTGGCCCCCTCCCCTCTGGCCCTCTCCTCTCCCCTTGGCCCTCTCCCCTCTGGCCCTCCCCTCAGGCCCCTCCCCTCTGGCCCTTCCCTCTCCTCTGGCCCTCCCTCTCCCCCTCTCCCCTCTGGCCCTCTCCCCTCTGGCCTCCGGCCTCTCCCCTGCCCTCCCTCTGGCCCTCTCCCCTCTGGCCCTCTCCCCTCTGGCCCCCCTCTGGCCCCCCTCCCCTCTGGCCCTCTGGCCCCTCCCCTCTGGCCCTCTCCCCTCTCCCCCCTCCCCTCTGGCCCCCTCCCCTCTGGCCCCTCCCTCTCCCCCCTCCCCTCTGGCCCCCTCCCCTCTGGCCCTCTGGCCCCCTCCCTCTGGCCCTCTCCCCTCTCCCCCTCCCCTCTGGCCCCCCCTCTGGCCCCCTCCTCTGGCCCTCTCCCCTGTGGCCCTCTCCCTCTGGCCCCCCTCCCTCTGGCCCTCTCCCTCTCCCCCTCCCCTCTGGCCCCCTCCCCTGCCCTCCCTCCCTTCCTCTGGCCCCCCCTCCCACTCCCCCTGGCCCCCTCCCCTCCCTCTCCCTCTGCCCTCCTCTGGCCCTCTCCCCTCTGGCCTCCCCTGGCCCTCTCCCCTCTGGCCCTCTCCCTGGCCCCCTCCCCTCTGGCCCTCCTCTGGCCCCCCCCTCCCCTCTCTCCCCTCTGGCCCTCTCCCCTGGCCCTCTCCCCTCTGGCCCTCTCCCCTCTGGCCCTCTCCCCTCTGGCCCCCTCCCTCAGGCCCCTGGCCCTCTCCCCTCCCTCTGGCCCCCTCCCCTCTGGCCCTCTCCTCCTCGGCCCCCTCCCTCTGGGCCCCTCCCCTCGGCCCCCTACTCTAGAACCGTGCTCTGAGTAATCCTGTGGACGGCCACTCAGCACTCGGGACACAAGGGCTTACTGGGAGCCAAGTTTAAAAAAGGTGGATACCTTACAGGCGGATTATGCTCTGAGCACCACAGCAGTCAGACAGTGTCTAATTTACAGCTCCTGTGAAAATTAATATAGTAGCTAGCTAAGCTAACACTTATGCTAAACAGAACTGAACATGCCCATACTTCTGATCAACAACATGATGAATAGGAGATAAAAAGACAGGCTACTAGAGTAGAAGTAGGTAGTAGTTTCCCTAGACAGACCGACACCACACAGTGGTAGGGTATGGAGGTGCCGATATCTGAGGTGGAGGGGACTTCGGCTGTCCCTAAAGCAGGGCAGGGGGCACTCACCTTGGGCTTGACCTCACAGGGTGCAGTGGTGGAGGTGGTGGCTGCGGACGCGGGGCGGCTGGCTGCGGACAAGGGCCGCTTGTGGCCAGCGGTGGGGGTGGGGGCCTTGGGCATGGGCGTTTTTTTGCCAAGGTTGGCTGAGGTGGAGGAAGGGGTGGAAGGGGTGGGGCGTTTAGGGGGACTCGGCCGCGGCTTAGCAGCGCTCGGTTTGGTTGCCCCGGCGACAGGCTGCGCGATGGACGGCACACCAGACAAATGGAGAGAAACAGAAAGAACAAAAGAAAGCGAGAAAGAAAACAACAAAACACAGGATATCAGCAGCAGGATAACAGCAGCAGGATATCAGCAGCAGGATAACAGCAGCAGGATAACAGCAGCATGATAACAGCAGCAGGATATCAGCAGCAGGATAACAGCAGCATGATAACAGCAGCAGGATATCAACAGCAGGATAACAGCAGCATTATATCAGCAGCAGGATAACAGCAGCAGGATAACAGCAGCAGGATAACAGCAGCAGGATATCAGCAGCAGGATAACAGCAGCAGGATAACAGCAGCAGGAGAAAGCAACAGAAGCAGCCTTAATCAACAGAAGCAGCCTTAATCAACAGAAGCAGCCTTAATCAACAGAATACCAACAAATGGAACTGTGTGCCTGATAAAAACAAACACTCAGTGAAGAAGTCGAGTTAAAATCTGCACTAAAACAAGGAACAAAATATTTTCATTGTTCTGATAATAATGTTATGACTGATATTACTTAAATGAAAGTGAGTTCAATGGACTACAATCTCACTACTGTACGGATAATAAAGTAGAAGCAGCAGCAGCATGAATGATGTATGATTTGATCATGTTCCTCTTTAAACCTCGACTCTGGCCTACCTTGGTCTTCTTGTCTGGACTGGGCAGGTCCCGGCTTGGTGCGGCACCGCTCCCATTGGTCGAAGGTTTACTTGCAGTTTTTTTGGCCTTATCAGCTATCTCTGCTATCTTGTCCGTTTTCCTCTCAGGACTTTTCAGCTCTTTTTTCTCCGATTTCTGCTCCTCCACCTTGTCTGTTTTCTCTGGCTTCTTCTTCTCCTCCTCCACCTTGTCTGTTTTCTCCTCCTCCTTCTCCTCCTCCTCCACCACCTTGTTTGTTTTCTCTGGCTTCTTCTCTTCCTCCACCTTGTCTGTTTTCTCCTCCTCCTTCTCCTCCTCCACCACCACCTTGTCTGTTTTCTCTGGCTTCTTCTCTTCCTCCACCTTGTCTGTGGGCTTCTCTGCTCTGTCTGTTTCTTTCTCAGCTGTTACTGTTACCTTTCCAACATGGTCTGTCTTCTCCCTGTCAGACTGTGTTTCCATATGGTCAAATGTGTTCGACTTCACCGACGTCTCCTGTTTCTCTGGTGCCTTCTCCACTTCTTCCTGTTCTGTCTTCCCAGGCTTTTCCACCTTGTCCACCTTCTCTACCTTTCCAGTCTTCTCGTCCTTGTCCATCTTCTCTGGTTTTTCTTCTTTGTCTGTCTTTTGCACCTTGTCCATCTTCTCTACCTTGTCCGTCTTCTCTACCTTGTCCATCTTCTCTACCTTGTCAGTCTTCTCTACCTTGTCCGTCTTCTCTACCTTGTCAGTCTTCTCTACCTTGTCCATCTTCTCTACCTTGTCAGTCTTCTCTACCTTGTCAGTCTTCTCTACCTTGTCCGTCTTCTCTACCTTGTCAGTCTTCTCTACCTTGTCAGTCTTCTCTACCTTGTCAGTCTTCTCTACCTTGTCAGTCTTCTCTACCTTGTCCGTCTTCTCTACCTTGTCAGTCTTCTCTACCTTGTCCGTCTTCTCTACCTTGTCCGTCTTCTCTACCTTGTCAGTCTTCTTGTCCATTTTATCCATCATCTCTGGTTTTTCTTCTTCTTCTTCTTCTTCTTCTTCTTCTTCTTCTTCTTCTTCTTCTTCTTCTTCTTCTTCTTCTTCTTCTTCTTCTTCTTCTTCTGTCTTTTCTGCCTTATCTGTTGGCTCCAGCTTTTCTGTTTTCTCTGCCTTGTCCATTTGATCCACCTTCTCTCCTTTGTCCAGTGGTTCTGTGTACTCCACCTTCACTGACGCCTCAGTCTTCGCAGTCGTATCCTTCTTCTCCACTTTGTCTAGCTTATCTAACATCTGAAATTGGTCCAACTTCTCAAAGTTGTCCATATTCTCCTCTTTCTCTGGTTTGTCCATCTTCTCGGATTTGACTGTGAGAGAGACAGAGAGAGAGAGAGAGAGAAAGAGCAAACACCATATTTTAGAACCATACCAATCATGTGAATGAAGTCATCATCAATACAAAGAACCAAATGCCTTGCTGACCTCAAAGATCGACCTCAAGTACCACCACACAATATCCTTTAGTCAGGACTCAATCATGGACACTCTTACTGACACCTGTGGCTGCTTCGCGTGATGTATTGTTGTCTCTACCTTCTTGCCTTTGTGCTATTAATGTTTGAACCATGTTTTGTGCTGCTACCATGTTGTGCTGCTACCATGTTGTGTTGCTACCATGTTGTGCTGCTACCATGTTGTGTTGCTGCCATGTTGTGTTGCTACCATGCTGTGTTGTCATGTGTTGCTGCCATGCTATGTTGTTGTTTTAGATCTCTCTTTATGTAGTGTTGTGGTGTCTCTCTTTATGTGGTGTTGTGGTGTCTCTCTTTATGTGGTGTTGTGGTGTCTCTCTTTATGTAGTGTTGTGGTGTCTCTCTTTATGTGGTGTTGTGGTGTCTCTCTTTATGTGGTGTTGTGGTGTCTCTCTTTATGTAGTGTTGTGGTGTCTCTCTTTATGTGGTGTTGTGGTGTCTCTCTTTATGTGGTGTTGTGGTGTCTCTCTTTATGTAGTGTTGTGGTGTCTCTCTTTATGTAGTGTTGTGGTGTCTCTCTTTATGTGGTGTTGTGGTGTCTCTCTATATGTAGTGTTGTGGTGTCTCTCTTTATGTGGTGTTGTGGTGTCTCTCTATATGTAGTGTTGTGGTGTCTCTCTTTATGTGGTGTTGTGTTGTCTCTCTTTATGTGGTGTTGTGGTGTCTCTCTTTATGTAGTGTTGTGGTGTCTCTCTTTATGTGGTGTTGTGGTGTCTCTCTTTATGTGGTGTTGTGGTGTCTCTCTTTATGTGGTGTTGTGGTGTCTCTTTATGTAGTGTTGTGGTGTCTCTCTTTATGTAGTGTTGTGGTCTCTCTCTTTATGTGGTGTTGTGGTGTCTCTCTTTATGTGGTGTTGTGGTGTCTCTCTATATGTAGTGTTGTGGTGTCTCTCTTTATGTGGTGTTGTGTTGTCTCTCTTTATGTGGTGTTGTGGTGTCTCTCTTTATGTAGTGTTGTGGTGTCTCTCTTTATGTGGTGTTGTGGTGTCTCTCTTTATGTGGTGTTGTGGTGTCTCTTTATGTAGTGTTGTGGTGTCTCTCTTTATGTAGTGTTGTGGTCTCTCTCTTTATGTGGTGTTGTGGTGTCTCTCTTTATGTGGTGTTGTGGTGTCTCTCTATATGTAGTGTTGTGGTGTCTCTCTTTATGTGGTGTTGTGGTGTCTCTCTTTATGTGGTGTTGTGGTGTCTCTCTTTATGTGGTGTTGTGGTGTCTCTCTTTATGTGGTGTTGTGGTGTCTCTTTATGTGGTGTTGTGTTGTCTCTCTATGTGGTGTTGTGGTGTCTCTCTTTATGTGGTGTTGTGGTGTCTCTCTTTATGTAGTGTTGTGGTGTCTCTCTTTATGTAGTGTTGAGGTGTCTCTCTTTATGTAGTGTTGTGGTGTCTCTCTTTAGGTAGTGTTGTGGTGTCTCTCTTTAGGTAGTGTTGTGGTGTCTCTCTTTATGTAGTGTTGTGGTGTCTCTCTTTATGTAGTGTTGTGGTGTCTCTCTTTATGTAGTGTTGTGGTGTCTCTCTTTATGTAGTGTTGTGGTGTCTCTCTTTATGTAGTGTTGTGGTGTCTCTCTTGTCGTGATGTGTGTTTTGTCCTATATATATATTTTTAATCCCAGCCCCCGTCCCCGCAGGAGGCCTTTTGCCTTTTGGTAGGCCATCATTATAAATAAGAATTTGTTCTTAACTGACTTGCCTAGTTAAATAAAGGTTCAATCAAAAATATAAAAATGGGTCCCAAAATTGCATGCTCAAAGGCATGCAAATACCAACCTCTGCTGAAGTTTGAACAAGTGAATCATCTTTGATAATGCAATTATCAGATGAATCAACAGTAGCTCAGGCTAATTAAATGTGGGGACACACAGGAAGGCTGGAGTGGAATTATCCTGTGGGCTCAGCTCGATTTAGAGATGGCCATTGACCCTGGCAATCAAACCAACCAGCAGAGCTGAGGCAAAACCACAACCAATGACCATGACCATCTCTCAAGGTCCATCTCTCAATATTGTCATGGACAGAGAGACAGACTTCTAGACAGACAGACAAATGATGCACACATACAATTATTGAATTCCAAAAACATGCATGCACCAACACACGCCTATGCAGTTACACATATACAGCACACATGAAGACACAAAACTACTTCCATTTCATTTAGGCTACATATTGCACTAGTGCAGTACATAGTGTCACCTTCATTCTACAAACCATACTGTATGTTGAAGTGTTCTGAGTAAGGAAAAAGTGGCAGTGGTTTTTAAAAGACCCTTTGGTCACTACAAATGTTTTCTAGTAAAATATGGCCGTGAGCGTGTGGCAGGCAGGCCGGTCTGTCTGTTCTTCTGCACTAGACCCTGGGCTGGACACACTGAGACATGACAGTACAGACACCTAGAACTAGACATGAGAGAAAGCCTAATTAGCATTGTGACGTGCTGAAACAAGCTCTGCAGCCTAAAGTTCCCACAACGCCTCAGGCCCTGAACCCTAACGTTCCCTAATGTTCCCACAACGCCTCAAGCCCTGAACCCTAACGTTCCCTAATGTTCCCACAACGCCTCAGGCCCTGAACACTAACGTTCCCTAATGTTCCCACAACGCCTCAGGCCCTGAACCCTAACGTTCCCTAATGTTCCCACAACGCCTCAGGCCCTGAACCCTAACGTTCCCTAATGTTCCCACAACGCCTCAGGCCCTGAACCCTAACGTTCCCTAATGTTCCCACAACGCCTCAGGCCCTGAACCCTAACATTCCCTAATGTTCCCACAACGCCTCAGGCCCTGAACCCTAATGTTCCCTAATGTTCCCACAACGCCTCAGGCCCTGAACCCTAACGTTCCCTAATGTTCCCACAACGCCTCAGGCCCTTAACCCTAACGTTCCCTAATGTTCCCACAACACCTCAGGCCCTGAACCCTAACGTTCCCTAATGTTCCCACAACGCCTCAGGCCCTGAACCCTAACGTTCCCTAATGTTCCCACAACGCCTCAGGCCCTGAACCCTAACGTTCCCGAATGTTCCCACAATGCCTCAGGCTCTAGCTGTAGGACTAACAATAGTGACTGCCAGTAGGTGAAAGAAAGGCAGGGATACACTTGTGTTTCTAAGTTAAATGCTCTTTCATGTGGTTGTGTACATCAGGCCATTATACATGTCAATTACATGGATTGATTGTTAAAGCTATAATATAATATGCCATTTAGCAGACGCTTTTATCCAAAGCGACTTAGTCATGCGCACACAATTTTTTTTTTGTGTATGGATGGTCCCGAGGATCGAACCAACTACCTTAGCGTTACAAGCGCCGTGCTCTACCAGCTGAGCTACAGAGGACCACATGATATGCTATGACATGACTGAAGTCTATTAGCTACATACACTGTTATGAGATCTGAAATGAGACATTTTGAAAAGGCTCTTTAGCAGTGTTTTAGCGATTCCACTAACAAAACCTCCCTCACATCAGCATAATCAGCCAGAGCAAACCCCAACTGCTTTGTGTGAGAGGAGGCAGGATGGTCCACTTACCACTGACCCTACTTCAATTACTGCAGACCTAATTCCCCTTTGGGCAGGGGATGTAGCTCAGTTGGTAGAGCATGGCGTTTGCAACGCCAGGGTTGTGGGTTCGATAAAATAATGTATGCACTAACTGTAAGTCGCTCTGGATAAGAGCGTCTGCTAAATGACTAAAATGTAATGTAAATGTAATACATTTCCAATTGTTTTGTCGAAGCACCCATATGAGAGATTAGAGAGCAAGGGGCTGTCTGAAGTGGGGGATCATGGAGGGGGGGTGGAGGAGGGGGGAGGGTAGAGGGAGGGTGGAGGAGGGAGGGTAGAGGGAGGGTGGAGGGGGGAGGAGGAGGGGGGGGGGAGTGCAGCGTTGAGCAGACAGAAAAGCCCATTGCTAACACAGACGCCTTACAGAGCCCTGTATGGTGCTCCACACACTTCAGAAGACGGGAGGAGAACAGAGGCAAAACAGAGAAACCAATAGGTGGACTAATATAATTAAGACCCAAATCCAGACTACACAATATAGTAATAACTTGGTGGGTGCTTATATTTGTCCTACTTCAAGCGGTTATTATATTGTAAATGTGACACAGACTTTTTTTTCACATCGTCGGCTTGGGGATTTGAACTAGCAACCTTTCAGTAACTGGCCCAACGCTCCAACTGCTAGGCTACCTGCCGCCCACGATAAGACGAAGGGTGAGGCTTCATCTCTATAGTCCACAGCACAAACAACGATGAGCTTTAATGGACATAAATCACACATAAACTCAATACCTTAATTAGCGAAGACATTTGATATCCAATGTGCTCCTTTCACCCCCCCCCCCCCTCCCCCTCTCTCCTTCCCAGCCTGAGAAAGCCAGTGGCAAGCTTTAGCACGGTGGATTTTCACGCTATATTCACCAGGTAATTATGGATTAGCCGCTGAATACCAACAAAGGTGGTATGTGGAGTAGTACGAGAGCGTTGGGACCTATAAAGCCGCTGAAGCCAAACACACTCCAACAACCAGCTTTGTGTCTCAGTCTTCCCCATTACTGAGCAGCAAGGCTAAAAAACGTACACAGGTGGCCATTTTGAAACCCTTCAGTAGAAGGGCATTAATAAATCATGAATAGAGCATCTGATTAGAATCATCCATCACTCTATAGGGCCTATGAGGCTGATATCATTGTGAGGGAAGTCATTATCTGGAGATGCGATGACATTGCGGCGGTCACCCGTGAAGCCATTATATAAATCCTAATCTTACAGACAGCCGTCTGGCACCCTCATCTCTTGTTCCAGTTAGCCAGCTAACACAGTGGGAGTCACCTCAGGCTCATATTCTGGGTCAGGTCATTTGCACCTCTTCATTAGCATGGACACACCTCAAACTCTATTAACAGCATTGAATCCATTTTCTGACCCTTGTAATTAAGAGTTTCTTTTTATACGAGGTGATACAAAAAAAAAAAACATGACAGGATTGCTTCTTCAAGTACCACAGTTGTATCGGATGAGGAAACCTCACTTGTCACCAGCAAATGTCAATGGTAACTATGAGGAAACCTCACTTGTCACCAGCAAATGTCAATGGTAACTATGAGGAAACCCAAACTTGGATCCTTCGACTACCCGCTACAACACTAACACTCAAAACTACCTATTAACAATATCAACAGACATATTTTCTAGGGTTTTATTTCTGGGTCCTCAGATCAATCCTCAAAGCAAACATAGTCTCATTAAAAGACAGTCGTTACACCTCCAGCTCACCTGGAAGCCTACCAAAGGAATGATCCTTCTCAGCGACACATCAAAGAAGCTGCTGTCCATCCCATAGAATGTCTGGAGTGATTTAGTGTGAGTGGATGCCATGGCGTTTCATTGCATTCAGCTGTCAAAGAAAGGAACATTTCTTGTTCATGCTAAGCTGCTCATTTGGTGTGTGGCTCAAGTGTGGATCTAATCCCCACAAAGGCTTGTATTCAACAAGGCAACTTCAAAAGGCAGAAATAAATGGAAGACCTAGGCAATTCATCAAAAGTAATTCCATATGGTGTCAGGCTGGACAGGCAGCTTTTGGAAGGACTAAGGCATCACCTACTATATACTGTATACTGGCATGGCACTTGACATACACACACAAGGATGATCCACATTCATCATGGCAACACTTACTGCAGGGATCATCAACTAGATTCAGCCGCGAGACTATTTTCTCTTGAGCGGTCAGGGGGCCGGAACATAATTACAAAAAAATGTGTAGACTGCAAATTGATCGCAACAATGCCCAAACAGATATAATGTTTGACTAAAACATAATCCTTTCAAACCGTGCATACATTTATATACGATCACATATATCTCTCTATTATGCGTGGGAAAACTTTGGAACAGATTTCCAAAATTAAAATGATTGGCTGGTGTTTTTACAGTCTTTTAGGTCCAACAATTATAATGTTTTGCTCAGAAAACTTGAGGGGCCAAATAAAACCACCCGAGGCCCAAATTCAGCTCGCGGGCCGCCAGTTGGGGAACCCTGACTGACTTGGTCCTCTGCCCTCTGGATTGGAGTTATTTCTCTCTCTGACACACACACACACAGCACAATTACTGCACCCGACATCAACCCATTTGAGATGGTTTGGGATGAGTTGGACCGCAGAGTGAAGGAAAAGCAGCCAACAAGTGCTCGGCATATGTGGGAACTCCTTCAAGACTGTTGGAAAAGCATTCCAGGTGAAGCTGGTTGAGAGAATGCCAAGTGTGTACAAAGCTGTCATCACGGCAAAGGGTGGCTACTTTGAAGAATCTCAAATATAAAATATATTTTGATTTGTTTAACACTTTTTTGGTTACTACATGATTCCATATGTGTTATTTCATAGTTTTGATGTATTCACTATTATTCTACAATGTAGAAAATAGTAAAAATAAAGAAAAACCCTTGAATGAGTTGGTGTGTCCAAACTTTTCACTGGTACTGTATATAAGAATATATTAATACAGTGGGGAGAACAAGTATTTGATACACTGCCGATTTTGCAGGTTTTCCTACTTACAAAGCATGTAGAGGTCTGTCATTTTTATCATAGGTATACAAAAATCCAGAAAATCACATTGTATGATTTTTAAGTAATTAATTTGCATTTTATTGCATGACATAAGTATTTGATACATCAGAAAAGCAGAACTTCATATTTGGTACAGAAACCTTTGTTTGCAATTACAGAGATCATACGTTTCCTGTAGGTCTTGACCAGGTTTGCACACACACTGCAGCAGGGATTTTGGCCCACTCCATACAGACCTTCTCCAGATCCTTCAGGTTTTGGGGCTGTCGCTGGGCAATACGGACTTTCAGCTACCTCCAAAGATTTTCTATTGGGTTCAGGTCTGGAGACTGGCTAGGCCACTCCAGGACCTTGAGATGCTTCTTACGGAGCCACTCCTTAGTTGCCCTGGCTGTGTGTTTCAGGTCATTGTCATGCTGGAAGACCCAGCCACGACCCATCTTCAATGCTCTTACTGAGGGAAGGAGGTTGTTGGCCAAGATCTCGCGATACATGGCCCCATCCATCCTCCCCTCAATACGGTGCAGTCGTCCTGTCCCCTTTGCAGAAAAGCATCGCCAAAGAATGATGTTTCCACCTCCATGCTTCACGGTTGGGATGATGTTCTTGGGGTTGTACTCATCCTTCTTCTTCCTCCAAACACAGCGAGTGGAGTTTAGACCAAAAAGCTCTATTTTTGACTCATCAGACCACATGACCTTCTCCCATTCCTCCTCTGGATCATCCAGATGGTCATTGGTAAACTTCAGACGGGCCTGGACATGCGCTGGCTTGAGCAGGGGGACCTTGCGTGCGCTGCAGGATTTTAATCCATGATGGTGTAGTGTGTTTCTAATGGTTTTCTTTGAGACTGTGGTCCCAGCTCTCTTCAGGTCATTGACCAGGTCCTGCCGTGTAGTTCTGGGCTGATCCCTCACCTTCCTCATGATCATTGATGCCCCACAAGGTGAGATCTTGCATGGAGCCCCAGACTGAGGATGATTGACCGTCATCTTGAACTTCTTCCATTTTCTAATAATTGCGCCAACAGTTGTTGCCTTCTCACCAAGCTGCTTGCCTATTGTCCTGAAGTCCATCCCAGCCTTGTGCAGGTCTACAATTGTATCCCTGATGTCCTTAAACAGCTCTCTGGTCTTGGCCATTGTGGAGAGGTTGGAGTCTGTTTGATTGAGTGTGTGGACAGGTGTCTTTTATACAGGTAACGAGTTCAAACAGGTGCAGTTAATACAGGTAATGAGTGGAGAACAGGAGGGCTTCTTAAAGAAAAACTAACAGGTCTGTGAGAGCCGGAATTCTTACTGGTTGGTAGGTGATCAAATACTTATGTCATGCAATAAAATGCAAATGAATTACTTAAAAATCATACAATGTGATTTTCTGGATTTTTGTTTTAGATTCCGTCTCTCACAGTTGAAGTGTACCTATGATAAAAATTGCAGACCTCTACATGCTTTGTAAGTAGGAAAACCTGCAAAATCGGCAGTGTATCAAATACTTGTTCACCCCACTGTATATATAATAATTATCTGGCCATGTAAATTCCTAATTCCCCCTACATAGATATGACACACACACAGCACAATTACTGCACCGCAGCCTTGACTGCAAGACAGGTCATTGCATAGGACTTTTCTAATCTACTATGTGACAGAGGTCAGGAAAGTGTTGATATTACAGTGCATTCGGAAAGTATTCAGACCCCTTCACTTTTTCCACATTTTGTTACGTTACAGGCATGCCAAGCTTGTAGTGTTTGCATACAGGCTACTGGTAATGTTACCAGTGTTTACATATAGGCTACTGGTAATGTTACCAGTGTTTACATATAGGCTACTGATAATGTTACCAGTGTTTACTGTGACGTCACGAGAGGCTACACAGCTTTCAGCGGGATTGCTCAAGTAGTGCAAGGAGACAAGGTTCAAAACAAAACAAGGATTTTATTATAGGTCTTGGGAAATTAACGAAAATATAACAAAATTCTGTTCTCTTGTGGCTCTTTAAGGGTTAACAGTTCAGGGATGTCTCTTCCACATCCAAAATCATAATTCTCACTCGCTCAGATAACTTTTCCACAGCCTTACTGTAGTCCACGTTGCAGCTAGTGGCCAACCCAGCAAAAAAGTCCTTCCAAATGTCTCTCCGTATTTCCACAGGTGCATATATCCAAAGGTGAGTATTTCCCCAAGGTAAGTATCTCCAAATCCTTATATTCCTCATGGAAGTGGACGTGCAGCACTCTTGTCCCTCCCGAGAGCCCAGCTTGGAGACTGTGTCTCTTCACCCCTTCCCAAACCTTCAGCTCATCAGCTCCTCATTTGTTTCAGCTGCGTGGGAAGATTGGCCATAGAGGTTTGGAGTTCCCGACCATACCAGCAGATGGAGCCATAGCTGTCTGGGTTTACAGCCACCTCAGGGGGATGTAACGTCCCTCCAGGACACAGCCTCTCGTGACATCACACATCCCCCTCCTCGGGACCGAACGTCCTCGTCGGGTAAAGGCAGCGAAGAAGGCATCACGCCGGGAGAGGGGCGTCCGCATTGCCGTGGTGCTTGCCAGCCTGCTCTCTCTTCAACTCCTCCACCTCTAGGACCAGGGACTCAGCCTCCTGTTGTCTCTCCTTGAGTTTCTTACTGAACGCACCAGCCTTGGTTTTAGCAGAGTTTAGCTTCTGTTGAGCAGCTTTCAGTTCCTTCTCTCTCTGCCTCCGCATTCTTCATCTTGTTCTCCAACACCTTGTACTTCTCCTCTGCCTTCTTCTGGACCTCCTTACTACTGCGCAGGGTCTCCTCACACTCCTCGATGGTCCTGCGCAGCCTCTCCAGCTCCTCCTGTTGCTTATGGAAGGAGCTCTGTTGGAGTTTAGCCTGGAGGATATCTAACTCTTCTGTCTTCATGTCTAACTGTTGCTTTAACAAACGATACCTCTCAGCGGTCCCCTTCAGACCAGACAGTTCTTTGTCCAGATTCTGTAGCTCCGTCTCTGTGTCGGTCTGGGCACCTGCCTCCCTATCAGAGCCCGGGCGGGAGTGAGTAATTGGAGGATTGCACCGAGCCTTCCCAGGATGAGTCTTGCCTCTCCGTTTCCGAGGTACTCGGGTTATCCTCTCCTGAGACTCTCTCCAGAGTGGGTAAAAGGGCTGGGCAGTCTCGTCCCAATTAGGACAGGGACGGGGAGGGAATCAACCACCCCCACTGCCGTGTGTATGGTTCCCCGTGTGCTGGTCATTGTAAGTTCAGTAATGGGGTATTCTCTGGTGTCCCCATGGACACAGGAAACTGGGAGGACTTTCCCCGGGGGTCAGACACGTTGGGCCCACCAAATCCTTACGCACCAGGGTGGCCCGGCTACCAGAATCCAGTAAGGCCTCCACATCATGGTGATTCACAGTTACCGGGCAGGTGGGGGGTCGATCTGGGCCGCCATCTACGACTCCCAAGAGCGAGGCAAACGGTGTGTGGGTGCTGAGCTGGAGGACTCCGCAGTGGGCATAGGGTTCATCGGCTGGTTTCCCACACTGCCAGGAGATATGTCCCATCTCCCCACACCGGTAACACTGTCGAAGTTTCCCCCTCCTGGTGTACTCTTCTTGGACCCGCCTGGTTTCTGGCTCCCCCTGGAGCCGGGATAAGTCCTGACGTGGCTGGGTTCGAGACCTTGGGGTCCTTTGGACGGGTTCTTCCCATTTGTGGTGGGGCCGCACTCCTGGGGTCTTTTCGAAGCATTCAGCATCTCCGCTGTGGCCTGGTACTTTTCCACAGCTTCCACGGTCAGATCAGCCGTGGTCAAGGCCTGTTGACTGATGAACCCGTTTTGCCTCATAAGGCAGGGCGCGTAGGTAACGATCCACCACAACGGCCTCCACCACCGCCGCTGCTGTATTCCTCTGCGGATCCAGCCATTTCCTTCCTTTCTTTTGCTCCTCCAAGAGAGCCACGTTTGCTTGCATCTGGGCGTGCTGGCCAGCAACAAGGGCTTTCAATATGTCCTCCATTTCAGTCGGCGGGGAGCCTACGGCCAACTTGGAAAACTGGGTGATCAAACCTTCGGTATCCTCCTCTGACATGCACTATTAACGCTTGAGCGTGCCCGTATTCTCCACCATCTGTGACGTCACGAGAGGCTACACAGCTTTCAGCGGGATTGCTCAAGTAGTGCAAGGAGACAAGGTTCAAACAAAACAAGGATTTTATTATAGGTCTTGGGAAATTAACGAAAATATAACAAAATTCTGTTCTCTTGTGGCTCTTTAAGGGTTAACAGTTCAGGGATGTCTCTTCCACATCCAAAATCATAATTCTCACTCGCTCAGATAACTTTTCCACAGCCTTACTGTAGTCCACGTTGCAGCTAGTGGCCAACCCAGCAAAAAGTCCTTCCAAATGTCTCTCCCGTATTTCCACAGGTGCATATATCCAAAGGTGAGTATTTCCCCAAAGGTAAGTATCTCCAAATCCTTATATTCCTCATGGAAGTGGACGTGCAGCACTCTTGTCCTCCCAGAGCCCAGCTTGGAGACTGTGTCTCTTCACCCTTCCCAAACCTTCAGCTCATCAGCTCCTCATTTGTTTCAGCTGCGTGGGAAGATTGGCCATAGAGGGTTGGAGTTCCCGACCATACCAGCAGATGGAGCCATAGCTGTCTGGGTTTACAGCCACCTCAGGATGTAACGTCCCTCCAGGACACAGCCTCTCGTGACATCACATTACATATAGGCTACTGGTAATGTTACCAGTGTTTGCATATAGGCTACTGGTAATGTTACCAGTGTTTACATATAGGCTACTGGTAATGTTACCAGTGTTTACATATAGGCTACTGGTAATGTTACCAGTGTTTACATATAGGCTACTGATAATGTTACCAGTGTTTACATATAGGCTACTGGTAATGTTACCAGTGTTTACATATAGACTACTGGTAATGTTACCAGTGTTTACATATAGGCTACTGGTAATGTTACCAGTGTTTACATATAGGCTACTGGTAATGTTACCAGTGTTTGCATATAGGCTACTGGTAATGTTACCAGTGTTTACATATAGACTACTGGTAATGTTACCAGTGTTTACATATAGACTACTGGTAATGTTACCAGTGTTTGCATATAGGCTACTGGTAATGTTACCAGTGTTTACATATAGACTACTGGTAATGTTACCAGTGTTTACATATAGACTACTGGTAATGTTACCAGTGTTTACATATAGGCTACTGGTAATGTTACCAGTGTTTACATATAGACTACTGGTAATGTTACCAGTGTTTACATATAGACTACTGGTAATGTTACCAGTGTTTACGTATAGGCTACTGGTAATGTTACCAGTGTTTACATATAGACTACTGGTAATGTTACCAGTGTTTACATATAGACTACTGGTAATGTTACCAGTGTTTACATATAGACTACTGGTAATGTTACCAGTGTTTACATATATACTACTGGTAATGTTACCAGTGTTTACATATAGACTACTGGTAATGTTACCAGTGTTTACATATAGGCTACTGGTAATGTTACCAGTGTTTACATATAGGCTACTGGTAATGTTACCAGTGTTTACATATAGACTACTGGTAATGTTACCAGTGTTTACATATAGGCTACTGGTAATGTTACCAGTGTTTACATATAGGCTACTGGTAATGTTACCAGTGTTTACATATAGACTACTGGTAATGTTACCAGTGTTTACATATAGGCTACTGGTAATGTTACCAGTGTTTACATATAGACTACTGGTAATGTTACCAGTGTTTACATATAGACTACTGGTAATGTTACCAGTGTTTACATATAGACTACTGGTAATGTTACCAGTGTTTACATATAGACTACTGGTAATGTTACCAGTGTTTACATATAGACTACTGGTAATGTTACCAGTGTTTACATACAGTGAGGGAATAAAGTATTTGATCCACTGCTGATTTTGTACGTTTGCCCACTGACAAAGACATGATCAGTCTATAATTTTAATGGTAGGTTTATTTGAACAGACAGAATAACAACAACAAAAATCCAGAAAAACACATGTCAAAAATTTTATAAATTGATTTGCATTTTAATGAGGGAAATAAGTATTTGACCCCTCTGCAAAACATGACTTAGTACTTGGTGGCAAAACCCTTGTTGGCAATCACAGAAGTCAGACATTTCTTGCAGTTGGCCACCAGGTTTGCACACATCTCAGGAGGGATTTTGTCCCACTCCTCTTTGCAGATCTTCTCCAAGTCATTAAGATTTCAAGGCTGACGTTTGGCAACTCGAACCTTCAGCTCCCTCCACAGATTTTCTATTGGATTAAGGTCTGGAGACTGGCTAGGCCACTCCAGGACCTTAATGTGCTTCTTCTTGAGCCACTCCTTTGTTGCCTTGGCTGTGTGTTTTGGGTCATTGTCATGCTGGAATACCCATCCACGACCCATTTTCAATGCCCTGGCTGAGGGAAGGAGGTTCTCACCCAAGATTTGACGGTACATGGCCCCGTCCATCGTCCCTTTGATGCGGTGAAGTTGTCCTGTCCCCTTAGCAGAACAACACCCCCAAAGCATAATGTTTCCACCTCCATGTTTGACGGTGGGGATGGTGTTCTTGGGGTCATAGGCAGCATTCCTCCTCTTCCAAACACGGCGAGTTGAGTTGATGCCAAAGAGCTCGATTTTGGTCTCATCTGACCACAACACTTTCACCCAGTTCTCCTCTGAATCATTCAGATGTTCATTGGCAAACTTCAGACGGCCCTGTATATATATGCTTTCTTGAGCAGGGGGACCTTGCGGGCGCTGCAGGATTTCAGTCCTTCACGGCGTAGTGTGTTACCAATTGTTTTCTTGGTGACTATGGTCCCAGCTGCCTTGAGATCATTGACAAGATCCTCCCCGTGTAGTTCTGGGCTGATTCCTCACCGTTCTCATGATCATTGCAACTCCACCAGGTGAGATCTTGCATGGAGCCCCAGGCCGAGGGAGATTGACAGTTATTTTGTGTTTCTTCCATTTGCGAATAATCGCACCAACTGTTGTCACCTTCTCACCAAGCTGCTTGGCGATGGTCTTGTAGCCCATTCCAGCCTTGTGTAGGTCTACAATATTGTCCCTGACATCCTTGGAGAGCTCTTTGATCTTGGCCATGGTGGAGAGATTGGAATCTGATTGATTGATTGCTTCTGTGGACAGGTGTCTTTTATACAGGTAAAAAACGGAGATTAGGAGCACTCCCTTTAAGAGTGTGCTCCTAATCTCAGCTCGTTACCTGTATAAAAGACACCTGGGAGCCAGAAATCTGTCTGATTGAGAGGGGGTCAAATACTTATTTCCCTCATTAAAATGCAAATCAATTTATAACATTTTTGACATGCGTTTTCCTGGATTTTTTTTTTGTTATTCTGTCTCTCACTGTTCAAATAAACCTACCATTAAAATTATAGACTGATCCTTTCTTTGTCAGTGGGCAAACGTACAAAATCAGCAGGGGATCAAATACTTTTTTCCCCTCACTGTATAGACTACTGGTAATACTAGTAGCGCAACGGTCTAAGGCACTGCATCTCAGTGCTCGAGGCATCACTACAGACCTCCTGGTTCGATTCCAGGCTGTATCACAACCGGCCGTGATTGGGAGTCCAACAGGGCAGCGCACAATTGGCCCAGCGTCGTCCGGGTTTGGCCGGTGTAGGCCGTCATTGTAAATAAGAATTTGTTCTTAACTGACTTGCCTAGTTAAATAAATGTTAAATAAAAAATATTACCAGTGTTTGCATATAGGCTACTGGTAATGTTACCAGGGCCACGTTCAGTTGAAAAACTTTCTCGAACGTTGCAGATAGAAATCCCCTGAATAGAGCTAAAGTTGTTCCTTATTCAACATGTTAAAGAGGGATGTTTGTTCTACAAAGCATATTTCTATCTGAACGTTCATTGCGTCCTGCTGAATGCGCCTCCAGGTTGTTAGCTACAGCCAGCTAATGAGGTAAAATGACTGAACAAGGTGTAGCCTAAAGAAATTGTTAATGGTCCGGTCCGATACGCTTTATTAATGTAAAATGCGGCCCCGCCAATACACGACAGAAAGAAAAAAAAACAGTATTATGGGTCATATATTTTGAATAGTTTCTCTGAGGAAAAGAGGGAGACTTGGCTAGTACGTTGGCTACAGAACCTGGCTATGAAACGCAGTGGGGAAAGTGTGAGGGTTGAGCGAGACTACAAATTCATAAACTTTTCTATACTCAAGGGAGAGAAAAACATAGCTAGACTGTTGTTTCACTATTAAACTCAATGCTGCTATTGTATTTAATTTCGTAAAGCAGCTCGTGTTTCTTAACCAGGCACATGGTATCTAACTAGAAGGCTGGTGGTGACTGGTTAGCTACAGAGTCGCCTGCGCGATGTGTATAATCGGAGGTGGAGCCGGAGGCGGATCCTTTCTGCCCACACTCATCGCTTGCTCCCCCACAGCTCACCAGCTGATGTAGGCTAGGCTGGGTGTTCCAGGTGATGTAGGCTAGGCTGGGTGTTCCAGGTGATGTAGGCTAGGCTGGGTGTTCCAGGTGATGTAGGCTAGGCTGGGTGTTCCAGGTGATGTAGGCTAGGCTGGGTGTTCCAGCTGATGTAGGCTAGGCTGGGTGTTCCAGGTGATGTAGGCTAGGCTGGGTGTTCCAGGTGATGTAGGCTAGGCTGGGTGTTCCAGGTGATGTAGGCTAGGCTGGGTGTTCCAGCTGATGTAGGCTAGGCTGGGTGTTCCAGGTGATGTAGGCTAGGCTGGGTGTTCCAGCTGATGTAGGCTAGGCTGGGTGTTCCAGGTGATGTAGGCTAGGCTGGGTGTTCCAGCTGATGTAGGCTAGGCTGGGTGTTCCAGATGATGTAGGCTAGGCTGGGTGTTCCAGGTGATGTAGGCTAGGCTGGGTGTTCCAGGTGATGTAGGCTAGGCTGGGTGTTCCAGGTGATGTAGGCTAGGCTGGGTGTTCCAGCTGATGTAGGCTAGGCTGGGTGTTCCAGGTGTGGTAGGCTAGGCTGGGTGTTCCAGGTGATGTAGGCTAGGCTGGGTGTTCCAGGTGATGTAGGCTAGGCTGGGTGTTCCAGCTGATGTAGGCTAGGCTGGGTGTTCCAGGTGATGTAGGCTAGGCTGGGTGTTCCAGGTGATGTAGGCTAGGCTGGGTGTTCCAGGTGATGTAGGCTAGGCTGGGTGTTCCAGGTGATGTAGGCTAGGCTGGGTGTTCCAGGTGATGTAGGCTAGGCTGGGTGTTCCAGGTGTGGCGCGTCCTTCCCACTGCTGAACAGAACTGCGCTGCACATCTGTGCTGCTAATATTAATTGTGCTTATCACTGAAAAGCTCTCAATCTCTCCCAAAATTATTGTTCAGTCCACTTAGTAGTCAGATTTTAGTCACAGAGATAATATAGTCTCGTCTCGTTTTCGTCAACTGAAATGAAAAATCATTTTCCATTAGTAATAGTTTTTTTCTGGGTCTATTTAGTCAGTTATAGTCTCGTCAATTGCCACTGAAAAATAGGTGTGACTAATATTTTAGTCACTATTTTTGTTGACGAAATTAACACTGGCACACACACACACACGCACACACACACACACACACACACACACACACACACACACACACACACACACACACACACACGCACACACACACACACACACACACACGACCCCAAAAAGAAAAACAGGAGCGTGTACAAAAACACATCCACACAAAAAAGCCTTGCACCATTACTACAGAGCACTCCCTAACACATTACAAGACACAGTCATTATTCTGTTTAGTAGAATATAATGAGTGCAACACTATCTGACAATTATCTGCTTCATTCTGGGGGGAAACATCCCAGTATGACTCCAAACCATGAAGAAAGACACTGGAATAATTCAAAGCGACAGCAGAATGTAAAATGACTGGAGCTTGTTTGTGTTCCTGTGTCTCCCCTCCAGCCTCATCTCCTAATATCTCTCTCCAAACAGGGGGAGAGAGAGAGAGAGAGAGAGAGATGGAACCAAGGGAGGCAGTAAAAATATATCTAGGCAGATGCTTCGACTGGGTCAGACACTTGTTTTGCGCTCTCCCTCGCAAATCGGTATTCCCCACACTGCCGTTGGGGAGCCAAGGCGAATGCCTGAACAGAGCTAGCCGGCCAGCATGTGTGTGAATTCATGAATGTGCATGCGCCACATGAATACTGTATGCGTGCAAACTGCCTTTGAATGGCCTTGTCAAGCCAGTGCACACTCACAGACAGTAACACACCTGCACACAGTCCTCTGGCCAGTTGACAAGCGCTCTCATTCTGAGCTTTCCGATATCGTACGATTCCAAAAAATAAAGGAGGCTGGCCTTTTAATGCTCCAGCGTCCACGAGGCAGATTGCTGACACACGTAGAGAGAGAATGAGCGGCGGTCATTAAAAGTGACAAGTGCAAGAACAGAAGCGTTGTGGTTCCAGTGACCCCGTTCGGCTAAAGGGCAGGAGTTATGGGATGTGACCGCGGCCAGAGTCAGCCATCTTGGCTCTGCCTATGCCCCACTTTTCTGAGGGGACTAATGAGCGTGTCGTTCACAGTGGTGTAAGACAACGTGGAGAGAGAGAGAGATAAAGCGTTGAGTGAGAGTGAGAGAGAGAGAGAGAGATAGAGAGAGAGACACAGACAGACAGAGACAGAGAGAGAGACAGAGACAGAGAAAGAGACAGAAACAGAAACAGAGAGAGACAGAGACAGAGACAGAGAAAGAGACAGAGAAAGAGACAGAAACAGAGACAGATAGAGACAGATACAGAGACAGAGACAGAGACAGAGAAAGAGAAAGAGACAGAGACAGAGAGAGAGAGAGAGAGAGAGAGAGAGAGAGACAGAAACAGAGACAGAGAGAGAGACAGAGACAGAGAGAGAGACAGAGACAGAGAAAGAGACAGAAACAGAGACAGAAACAGAAACAGAGAGAGACAGAGACAGAGACAGAGAAAGAGACAGAGAAAGAGACAGAAACAGAGACAGATAGAGACAGAAACAGAGACAGAGACAGAGACAGAGAAAGAGACAGAGAAAGAGACAGAGACAGAGAGAGAGAGAGAGACAGAGAGAGAGACAGAGAGACAGAGACAGAGACAGAGAGAGAGACAGAGACAGAGAGAGAGACAGAGACAGAGAAAGAGACAGAAACAGAGACAGAGATAGAGAGAGATAGAGACAGAGACAGAGAAAGAGACAGAGAAAGAGACAGACCATGCGTCTGGTGCAGCTTTGGGCTCTGGTCTGTGGTAATGAGCTACGTCGGCAGCATGACCCAGTCCCACATTCCCACAGTCTGCTGACAGTCGCCTACAGTACATCAACATGCACCACGCTTAGCAATGCTTTGAATCACAGTGACAAGTACACACTAACTGCACATAAACTTGCACACTAAACAAACACAAGGCATCACTGGGTATATGCAGTACTACGCCATGAATTACTACTATACCACCCCACCCCTGAGACTGTACTCTCCCTTCTCTTCCTTCCTCTCTCCTTTCCTCCTCTCTTTTCCCCACCTCCCCTTTCTCCTCATACTACTTGACTGGCCCCTCAGACCGGTGGTAGCAGCTCAGACCGGTGGTAGCCCCTCAGACCGGTGGTAGCAGCTCAGACCGGTGGTAGCAGCTCAGACCGGTGGTAGCATCTCAGACCGGTGGTAGCAGCTCAGTTGTGAATCAGACAGTGATGCAACATCTCCCCCCTACACATAATTAGAGCCCGACCGATATAGGATTTTTGGGTCCGATACTGATTTTAGTGAGGCAAAAGTCACCGATTACGGATATATGTGCCGATAGTTTTAATGATTAATTAATCGATTCGTTTTTTAATGATTGTTTCTTTAAAAGGTGGACTGAAAAACAAACATTTCTAACACAAATTATGCTCCAAAGAATTAACAGATACTCTAAATGATGATTTCTTAACTAAATATTACAATTAACATTATTTAAAGTACATTTTATTTCTGGTTTACATGATAACCACCAACATGCAACTATATTCTCTATAAATACGAAAGTAAATACAAAACACCTGTTCAGTTTTACCTTGTTAGGTACAACTTAAAGATGTGTCTATCTAAGGCAGTGGGTAAGAATCCAGAAGAGTCTGCGCTGAAACAATACAAGCACACTAATAAACAAGAAGGGCTGAATTAAAAAACGCAAATTAGCAGACGTATTTATCATTCTATGTATATTATATCGGTGATTTATCTGTAGAATAAAGACGATACAACTATTTATGTGAAATGCTAATATCGGCTGATAATATCGGTCAACCGATTTATCGGGTCGGGCTCTACACACAATCCGGGCCATCTGCAATCTGCAGTGTCCCGCAGGCTGCACTAGTAGAGGCCAGATAGCATCACCATTACCTACCCTCCAATGTGGTGAACGGGTTGGTACCCATGCTTTCACCAAAGCCGGTACCAAGGTTGGTTCCCATACCCGCTCCAAAGCCAGTGCCCAAGTTGCTACTCATGTCTGCTCCAAAGCCGGTGCCTAGATTGCTACCCTTACTGGCGCCAAAGCCGGTGACCGAGTATGTGTCCATGCCCAGGCCGGTGCCTGTCCCGGTGAAGGCCTGGCTACTGAAGGGTACAGGCAGCAGCACATCCTGCTCCTTGTCTGCCCCCATCCCCTCCACGATGCCCTCTAGAGGTGAGAGAGGCGAGGTGCCCCCACAGTCTCTCATTGTGGGGAAAGGCAAGAGGTGTAGGGTGGGGTCCTGGTCCTGCCTCAGATCGGAGCGGGTGGCGCCTGCAGCGGACAGGGTGGGGGGCGCCTGGTCGTCTGCAACCGTCAGTGAGCGCTTCATGGTGGAGTGGGGGGAGCGGCGCGGGCCCATGGGCGATGACAACTCGTCCAGCCCAGCACCAGGGTAATGGTCAGGCAGCTCCAGGCTAGAGGGTACTGAGAGGTGGGAACACTCAGACATGGCCCGCCGCATGGCCTTCCGCTGCTGTTCAGCACGCCCCATGAAACACGGCTCAAGTTTCACCTCTTCCTCCTCCTCCTCTTCCTCCTCGCTCTCCTCCTCTTCCTCAGCCATTTGACGGCCACCTAATGCTGACGCGCTGTCCTCGTCCTCCCTCTCCAGGTAGTTGTCATTAACAACCCCAATGACACAGTAATTAGGGGCGGCAGTATTCTGGGGTGGAAGGGTCTCGGGGTTCCACGCGCCGGTGCTGTCTGGGCCTGGTTTTAGTGAGCTAGAGGGTGAGGATAGGTCCATGTGTCTGGCTGGGGAACCAGGTACGGGGGGCAGTAGGACACTGTTGTTCCCACAGCCCAGCGGGGAGGGGGAGGAAGACACTGGGCTTTCTGGGCTCTCCCCGGCACTACCTAACCCCTGAAAGCCCCCCCTGCCGTGTACCTTGAGATCCGCATCCATGCCACCGCCTGCTGGAGGGTCAAAGAAGCACAGCTTGTCCTCGTCGGTGAGTCCTGTGGCCCCTCCGAAGCTCCTGGGGGGCCCCATGTCTCCATGCTGCCAGTCCCAGGCCTGGGGGGCTGCGTCGGGGGCCATGGAGGGGACCTTACACAGCTCGCTGTACTCCGAAAACGGAGAGCCAGGCTGCTGGTTGGAGACAGAAGACATACTTTCCCTCGTCTTTCTTTCTTCCTCAGGCTTCGATTCTTTGTCCTCTCTTTGTTCCCTTTCCTCTGTGGGTCTGTTGTTCCTCCTGGTTAGGATGCACAGGTGGGGTCTGTCTCGGCTGCGATAGTGCCAGTGATGAGAGCCAGCGTGTGTGTGTGTGTGGTGGAGCCTCGCTCTCTGTGTGCTTCTTCGCTCTCAATCCACCAAGAAGAAGAGGAGACTGAGACTGTAAACTGGATGTGCTGCCCTTTCCCTCTCTCTCTCTCCTCTCTCTCTCTTTCCCTCCCTCCTCGCCTCCCTCTCTCTCTCTCTCTCTATCCCTCACTGACAGCCTTTTGCATGGCTATTGGTCATGTGACTACAGTGTGGCGGCTCATTGGTTGCTGCCGACTCACAACTCCCTCCCCGTATGGAGCGTACATCCCCCTCCTCTCTTTTTTTATCTTTCTTTCCACGCTTTCCCTTTCTACCCCCCTCTCCCTTTCTACCCCCCTCGCCCCCTCTCCCTTTCTACCCCCCTCTCCCCCTCCCCCTTTCTACCCCCTCTCCCTTTCTACCCCCCTCTACCCCCTCTCCCTTTCTACCCCCCTCTCCCTTTCTACCCCCCTCTCCCTTTCTGCCCCCCTCGCCCCCTCTCCCTTTCTACCCCCCTCTCCCTTTCTACCCCCCTCTACCCCCTCTCTCTTTCTACCCCCTCTCCCTTTCTACCCCCTCTCCTTTCTACACCCCCTCTCCCTTTCTACACCCCTCCCCCCCTCTCCCTTTCTGCCCCCCTCTCCCCCTCTCCCTTTCTACCCCCCTCTCCCCCTCTCCCTTTCTACCCCCTCTCCCCCTCTCCCTTTCTACCCCCCTCTCCCTTTCTACCCTCCTCTCCCCCTCTCCCTTTCTACCCCCCTCTCCCCCTCTCCCTTTCTACCCCCCTCTCCCCTCTCCCTTTCTACCCCCCTCTCCCTTTCTACCCTCCTCTCCCCCTCTCCCTTTCTACCCTCCTCTCCCCCCTCTCCCTTTCTACCCCCCTCTCCCTCCTCTCCCTTTCTACCCCCCCTCCCTTCTACCCCCCTCTCCCTTTCTACCCTCCTCTCCCCCTCTCCCTTTCTACCCTCCTCTCCCCCTCTCCCTTTCTCCCTCTCCCCTCTCCCTTTCTACCCCCCTCTCCTCCCTCTCCCTTTCTACCCCCCTCTCCCTTTCTACCCCCCTCTACCCCCTCTCTCTTTCTACCCCCTCTCCCTTTCTACACCCCTCTCCCCCTCTCCCTTTCTACCCCCCTCTCCCCCTCTCCCTTTCTACCCCCTCTCCCTTTCTACCCCCCTCTCCCCCCTCTCCCTTTCTACCCCCCTCTCCTCCTCTCCCTTTCTACCCCCCTCTCCCTTTCTACCCCCCTCTCCCCCTCTCCCTTTCTACCCCCCTCCCCTCTCCCTTTCTACCCCCTCTCCCTTTCTACCCCCCTCTCCCCCCTCTCCCTTTCTACCCCATCTACCCCCCTCTCCCTTTCTACACCCGTCTCCCCCTCTCCCTTTCTACCCCCCTCCCCCTTTCTACCCCCCTCTCCTTTCTACCCCCCTCTCCCGTTCTCTACCCCCCTCTCCCCCCTCTCCCTTTCTACCCCATCTACCCCCTCTCCCCTTTCTACCCTCCTCTCCCCCGCTCCCTTTCTACACCCCGTCTCCCCCTCTCCCTTTCTACCCCCCTCTCCCTTTCTACCCCCCTCTCCCTTTCTACCCCCTCTCCCTTTCTAACCCCTCTACCCCCCTCTCCCTTTCTACCCCCCTCTCCCCCTCTCCCTCCCTTTCTACCCCCTCTCTCTTTCTACCCCCCTGTCCCTTTCTACCCCCTCTCCCCCCTCTCCCTTTCTACCCCCCTCTCCCCCCTCTCCCCTCCCTTTCTACCCCTCTCTCTTTCTACCCCCTGTCCCTTTCTACCCCCCTCTCCCCCTCTCCCTTTCTACCCCCCTCTCCCCTCTCCCTTCTCCCTTTCTACCCCCCTCTCCCCATCTCCCTAGGGAAATAGTCGCTAGGGCAATAGTAGCTAGGGCAATAGTAGCTAGGGCAATAGCAGCTAGGGCAATAGTAGCTAGGGAAATAGTAGCTAGGGCAATAGTAGCTAGGGCAATAGTCGCTAGGGCAATAGTCACTATGGCAATAGTCGCTAGGGCAATAGTCGCTAGGGCAATAGTAGCTAGGTGCAATAGTAGCTAGGGCAATAGTCGCTAGGGCAATAGTCGCTAGGGCAATAGTCGCTAGGGCAATAGTAACTAGGACAATAGTAACTAGGACAATAGTAGCTAGGGAAATAGTAGCTAGGACAATAGTAGCTAGGGAAATAGTAGCTAGGGCAATAGTAGCTAGGGCAATAGTAGCTAGGACAATAGTATCTAGGGAAATAGTAGCTAGGGCAATAGTAGCTAGGGCAATAGTAGCTAGGGAAATAGTAGCTAGGGCAATAGTAGCTAGGGCAATAGTAACTAGGACAATAGTAGCTAGGGAAATAGTAGCTAGGGCAATAGTAGCTAGGGCAATAGTAGCTAGGACAATAGTAGCTAGGGAAATAGTAGCTAGGGCAATAGTAGCTAGGGCAATAGTAGCTAGGGCAATAGTAGCTAGGGCACCTTTCCCCCAGTTTTCTCATTCTCTCCCAACACATATCAGCCTCGAACAGCAAAGTGATCAATTTCTGGGTAACATTATCTCTATTTGACCTCTTACCCTGTCTTTCGACCTCACTTCACACATTCACTCTGTTTCCCGCTTTGAAACTTACACACACACTGTGTGTCTCTGAGCCAGACAGACAGTAGAGTACCCTGGCAGAGGCCTCTGTTGAGCAGTGCCAAAGTCTAGAGTGTGTGTGTGTGAGAGAGAGAAAGAGAGAGAAAGAGATTTGTGAATGTATGTGTCTGTGTGTAGGTGTGTGTGTGTGTGTGGTTCATTCTGGTTCAATCTCACCCAGATTCTGCTGCATTAGTAAAGGTAAAATGAGAAACTGGAGTACAGTACACAACCACAGTCCACTTCCTGGTTTAATACATACCAGTATGTGTTGGTATACCCGGAAATATTTGATACATACCAGTCGGTTAAGGTTAGGTCAGACGTGCCACAGAGTGACAGTGACAGCCAAAGTGACAGTTCTGACTGGCTAACTGCCAATGTGAACCATAACAGGACAAGACAGAGAACATTCTTTGATGTTACCCATTAAAAGTTGTTGGGAGCATATGAAGAGCGTGCGAAATTCTTTCTTTGTTTTTATACAGTTCAGCCCAGCATTTAGCAATGCGGGAAAAACCATTTGATGGACAACAAGCTCTGACAAATGTCCGTCCTTGGATTGTGTGAAGCTTCTGTGGCTTTGGCAAAGAAATAAAACGGATTGTCCACAGAGAGAGACTGTTTCTGTACAGCCTTCATCTTTGGTTTAAGCCGCCCACAAGTGACGACCCTGATGGCATCTCTGTCGCCATCGTGACCGTCGCCCCCGGTTACCCAAGGAACAAGTCCCTCCCACCAACGTGTGTTCGCTGTTCTCCACAAACACACCAACACACAGAAACACACACACGAACACAGGGCTTTACCAGTCATCCAGTCCCCTAGCAGTAATGAGGCCGTGGTACATTAGCTCCAGTTGAGGCTGCTGCAGAGTATGGTGCTCTGACAGGAGAGATAGGACCAGGAACACAATGAGACAGATCAGATCAGTGGGACTCAAACAATTCAGATGCTAATCACAAGCCGAGTAGCTGCCATAAACAAAGTGGCCACCTACGCACTAGTATGGTGAATGAAGCAAACTACACTGAACAAAAATATAAACGCAACATGTAAAGTGTTGGTCCCATTTTTCATGAGCTGAATTAAAAATATCCCTGACATTTTCCATACACACAAAAAGCTTATTTCTCTCAAATGTTGTGCACAAATTTGTTTACATCCCTGTTAGTGAGCCTTTCTCCTTTGCCAAGATAATCCATCCACCTGATAGGTGTGACATATCAAGAAACGGATTAAACAGCATGATCATTACACAGGTGCACCTTGTGCTGGGGACAATAAAAGGTCACTTTAAAATGTGCAGTTTTGTCACACAACACAATGCCACAGATGTCTCAAGTTTTGAGGGAGCGTGCAATTGGCATGCTGACTGCAGGAATGTCCACCAGAACTGTTGCCAGAGAATGTAATGTTCATTTTTCTACCATAAGCTGCCTCCAATGGCGTTTTAGAGAATTTGGCAGTATTTCCAACCGGCCTCACAACCGCAGACCACGTATAACACGCCAGCCCAGGACCTCCATATCTGGCTTCTTCACATGCAGGATCGTCTGATTGGCTGGGCCTTGCTGCCAAGTGGGTAGGCCTATGCCCTCCCAGGGCCACACATGGCTCCGCCCCTGACCAGTCATGTGAAATCCATAGATTACGGCCTAATTTATTTATTTAAATTGACTGATTTACTTATATGAACTGTAACTCAGTAAAATCTTTGAAATTGTTGCATGTTGCGTTTAAATTTTTGTTCAGTATATATACTTGCTATGTGGAAAAACAAGACTGTTTTTGGATACAGTACATTTTTACATTTTAGTCATTTAGCAGACGCTCTTATCCAGAGCGACTTACAGTTAGTGAGTGCATACATTTTCATACTGGCACCCCCGTGGGAAACGAACCCACAACCCTGGTGTTGCAAGCGCCATGCTCTACCAACTGAGCTACACAGGGCCCAGTATACATTAGTATAGTAGAGTAGAGTATTGTATAGTGTAGTGTAGTGTAGTGTAGTGTAGTGTAGTATAGTATAGTAGAGTATTGTATAGTGTAGTGGAGTATAGTAGAGTAGAGTATTGTATAGTGTAGTGTAGTGTAGTGTAGTATTGTGGAGTAGAGTATTGTATGGTGTATTGTAGTATTGTGGAGTGGAGTATTGTATGGTGTAGTGTAGTATTGTGGAGTGGAGTGGAGTATAGTATAGTGGAGTATGATATTGTGGAGTAGAGTATTGTATAGTGAGGCGGAGTATTGTGGAGTATTGTATAGTATAGTGGAGTATGATATAGTATAGTATAGTATAGTGTAGTGTAGTGTAGTGTAGTGTTGTATTGTGGAGTAGAGTATTGTATAGTGTAGTGTAGTATAGTAGATTAGAGTATTGTATAGTGTAGTGTAGTATTGTGGAGTAGAGTATTGTATATTATACTCAGCAGACACTGTGGAATAGCAATGAGGATATCTGGGCCATGTCGACTCTGCCGACTCACGCCATGTCGACCCTGCCACATCGCAGCCCGCTCTCTCTCCCAATGGAGTGACACCAGAGCCCCTCAGGGACAGAGACACAGAGTGCCCCCTCTCCAGTGATGACCTGACTCTGCCTGACCTAGCCTGGCTGGCTGGCTGGCTGGACGTACACGCAAACAAGAAGGCCCTCTTACATAATCCCGCTGCGCTACTGAGGCACCGTTTCTAACGGACGAGCAATGACAAACACAGAGAAAAGAAGCAGAAAAAACATTCCAGAACTTAATTTAGCAGTTGACATTTGGAGAAAAGGTAATCGAGTTAAATCAAATCGCATCTCACCCCCTGCTGCACATGTTGGTCTCAGCTCCATCTCTATCCGTAGAAGTAATTATGGGGTGAAAACGGCAGCATAAAAAATAGATCAGGTATTTCCAGATTCATCAAATGAATGACATATCCTGCAATGTTCCATCCCCAAAATGTCCATCCTTGCACCGGAGCCTTGTAGTCTTTCACCAGTGAACTACTGTTCATGCTGCAGAGAGGTTGGAGAGGTGGCCATTAACTAAGAGAACTGATGAGACTAAAAAGGGCTTTATCAAACCCGGTGCCCTACGGAGTATGCAAATAGGCCTATCAGTCAAGCCATTAAACTAGCAAACACTCCCTGGTACATTATTCAGAAGGACTGTTATACACAGAGGTGCAATACTTAAAATGTGAGTTTTACAACTGAGGAGCGGCACAGCCTCTTTGAACGGTGAGAGGCTACAGCTGTAAATATAAAAGCGCCCGAGAGAGACACTACATGGGATACTACATGGGAGTCCGTGCTCAAATGGGGTGGGTGGATTAATGCATTCCCTTCTCTGAGAGACAGAAAAGAGAAGAACAGTGTGGGGGGAGAGATCAGAAGAGAGAGAAGAACGGTGTGGAGGGAGAGATCAGAAGACAGAGAAGAACGGTGTGGAGGGAGAGATCAGAAGACAGAGAAGAACGGTGTGGAGGGAGAGATCAGAAGACAGAGAAGAACGGTGTGGAGGGAGAGATCAGAAGACAGAGAAGAACGGTGTGGAGGGAGAGATCAGAAGACAGAGAAGAACGGTGTGGAGGGAGAGATCAGAAGACAGAGAAGAACAGTGTGGAGGGAGAGATCAGAAGACAGAGAAGAACGGTGTGGAGGGAGAGATCAGAAGACAGAGAAGAACAGTGTGGAGGGAGAGATCAGAAGACAGAGAAGAACGGTGTGGAGGGAGAGATCAGAAGACAGAGAAGAACGGTGTGGAGGGAGAGATCAGAAGACAGAGAAGAACGGTGTGGAGGGAGAGATCAGAAGACAGAGAAGAACAGTGTGGAGGGAGAGATCAGAAGACAGAGAAGAACGGTGTGGAGGGAGAGATCAGAAGACAGAGAAAGGGAAGGAGAAAACAAGTGGGGGGGAGAGAGAGGGAAGGGGGAGAGAAAGTGAGTGTTTAGTTGTTTTATTTTTAGCTCAATCAGTGCACCCCTCCCCCCTGCTGTCACACCCCATTGTTTCCTTGGTAGCCCCATTCTTCCCAATGTCTCCAAAGCAACTGCCTCCCATTTCCATGGCAACAGGATCCTTGCCACGGCACCGGCAACCAAGTCGTCTCGGCAACGCAGGGAGCCAGAGGAAGATATGAAGAGAGGTGGGAGGGAGCGGGAGAGAGGTGGGAGGGAGAGGGAGAGAGGTGGGAGGGGGTGGGATTGGGGGAGGAAGAGAGGGGGAGGGAGAGAGGGAGGTAGGTGGGAGGGCCAGAGGGAGCAAAATCAACTGGGGGCATTTTAAAATATTTAGTTTATTAGGCCATCCTTGTAAAGAAGAATTTGTTCTTAATAAAATAAAAATAAATATTATTATCTGCTGAGCTATGAGATAAGGAGCACACTGCTCTCTTACTGCTCGAGTCAATGGTATCTTTCAATTAATCACAGTCATCAGTCTGCTACGGTCTCTCTGCTGCTAATGCCTATGCAAGTCTGTTAATCCAGCAATGTCTGTGACAGGCTGATAGACAAGCCTCCAGACAGAACATTTCAGCTGTAAATAGCTTAGTCTTAGGCTGAGCAGGCACACAGGCAGCCCGGGCGCCACTGACTCCCAGACAGAGGGGGAAGAAGGCTGAAAACGTGGTGCTGTGGAATGTGAAAGTCACATACTGTGGCCGTGTCGTTCAAGCCTCAGGTCCTCCACTTCCACCATCAACTCCTCGCCTCCCTCGGAACAGCAGCTCACCAGCCTCAAAATCAGAGGGAGGGAGCCTTTCTTTGTGTACATTGTGTTCGAGACCCCTCCATTTCCAGACATGGATGACACATATTACCTGACAGACTGCTATAATAACAAAATAACTTGACAATGTGCCTTTGATTGCTTAACCATGAATGAATACCGAAAGGGTTTATGTAGTTGATGCTTCAGTAGCTACTGCCTTGTATTCAAGGGGAAGTTTGAATCTGTTCTCAGGGTCTATTTCTGAACATTGACATACAGTATAGGTGTACGCAGAGCCATGTATTTAGATTTGAAATACTTGGCTCTGGGTGTACACATTAAGACGCACCATGCACCTTATTATTCCCACCTATCGTGTAGCTATTGTCTGACGAGGAGCTGCCTACCGCCTTATGTATCGACACATTGCCGTTGTAATTGTTCTGCAGCACCATTACTGCCCCTGTCACAGCGTTGTAAACGGCCTGAGATCCATCTCACCATCTATCAACTTGAAATATCTTTTTAAATCTTGTTTGTCTTCTGTGGTAAAATCGAAACATCCATAAACCGCCCCACCATTTTAGTCCTATTGCAGCAGATGTGCTCAGAACCCTCATCCGTTTCTATTCATTGTGGATGTGATGTCTTAGGGCCAATCCGCAATTCTGGGCACACATGGTCCCTGATCCATCCGACAAGCTCCCCAAATTCCCTTAATTGGATAAATATGGACGCTAAATGAAGTGGGATGATTTTTTGGGGGGGATAAGAATTAAGAGTGGATATATGTATTCATGATTTGTCCAATTGATATGAAATCTTAGTAGATGGCTGCATTTTGAGGCTTAGGTTTATGAGGAGATTGATTGGGAATTTAATTTGGTGTGCCATTTAGTGCCAGCATGTGGTTGTCAAACCTTTAACCCTAAAGTGATGAGACATTTCTCAATAATTTCTCCTTTATCCAGCACCATGGTAAGACCACTGCCATTTAAATACAGCGGACGAGAGAGGAGGAGTATATACTGGGAAACATTGCACTAAGAAGAAAACCAGGGCAGCTAGTAACTCATTTCTCCTTTAACCAGCACTACCTCAGCTCTATTCAACATTAAAATACAGTACGTCAGGTCGAGAACGAGCAATTTCTTGCAATGAGAAGAAACTGGTCCCAGGACAGCTCAAAGTAAAACACTGGTACCAGGACAGCTCAAAGTAAAACACTGCTACCAGGACAGCTCAAAGTAAAACACTGCTACCAGGACAGCTCAAAGTAAAACACTGCTACCAGGACAGCTCAAAGTAAAACACTGGTACCAGGACAGCTCAAAGTAAAACACTGCTACCAGGACAGCTCAAAGTAAAACACTGGTAACAGGACAGCTCAAAGTAAAACACTGCTACCAGGACAGCTCAAAGTAACACACTGTTGGGTTGTTCCAGTTCATGGAATCTAAAATGAATCCTAGAATGTCTCCCGTAAATCGAACGGTGTCAGCCCCAAGTTTGGATGCTCCAATGTAGACATTTTGATTCCGTCATGTCAGGTCTGTGTCAGGGGAGCGAGTGGAAGGGTGGAATAGCGTATCTGCTGCTCTCCTTTGCCCTGTCTGGGTAGATATTATATTATCATTATTATTTGACAGCAGACCGCTCCCGTCCTCATTCCCCATGCAGACAGCTGCACGCCGGTTTTGGAAATCACCCGATTCCAGAGCCCGTTATAGAAACGGAAACATGCTTAGGGCTGCTTCATTTACATGTTTTGTATAATTAAGAGAGACTGATACAGATTGGCTGGTGCTGTAATATAGCTACAGTGACCGCCTTTTTGCTTTGTTGTTTCTGTGTATGTTATCAGTTTCCCTCCAATGAGGTTGCATGTGAAAAAATGACATATTTAAACATGCATGTATTTGTGCTGTGGCCTGTTTGTGAGTTAGTAAGTGAGATGTTTCTGTGAGTTGGTGCGTGTGTGTGTGTGTGTGTTTGGGTGTGAGTGTCACTGATAAAGAGCTTTTAGCCTCAGCCTACTTTATAAGCATCAGTCGCCATCCCCATGGCAACATAAACTGCTGCTCAGTCACCATGGCAACTAGCCAGACCCTCCCCCCTCCCCAAAGGCACATCTAGAACTGTCTACCACTGTAACTGTAACTGTCTACCACTGTAACTGTCTACCACTGTAACTGTCTACCACTGTAACTGTCTACCACTGTAACTGTAACTGTCTACCACTGTAACTGTCTACCACTGTAACTGTAAACCACTGTAACTGCCTACCACTGTAACTGTCTACCACTGTAACTGTCTACCACTGTAACTGTAACTGCCTACCACTGTAACTGTCTACCACTGTAACTGTCTACCACTGTAACAATCTATTACTGGAACTGTCTACCACTGTAACGGTAACTGTCTACCACTGTAACGGTAACTGTCTACCACTGTAACGGTAACTGTCTACCACTGTAACGGTAACTGTCTACCACTGTAACTGTAACTGTCTATCACTGTAACTGTAACTGTCTACCACTGTAACTGTCTACCACTGTAACGGTAACTGTCTACCACTGTAACTGTAACTGTCTATCACTGTAACTGTAACTGTCTACCACTGTAACTGTCTACCACTGTAACTGCCTACCACTGTAACTGTCTACCACTGTAACTGTCTACCACTGTAACTGTCTACCACTGTAACTGTAACTGTCTACCACTGTAACTGTCTACCACTGTAACTGTAACTGTCTACCACTGTAACTGTCTACCACTGTAACTGTCTACCACTGTAACTGTAACTGTCTACCACTGTAACTGTAACTGTCTACCACTGTAACTGTAACTGTCTACCGTAACTGTCTACCACTGTAACTGTAACTGTCTACCACTGTAACTGTCTACCACTGTAACTGTAACTGTCTACCACTGTAACTGTCTACCACTGTAACTGTCTACCACTGTAACTGTCTACCACTGTAACTGTAACTGTCTACCACTGTAACTGTAACTGTCTACCACTGTAACTGTCTACCACTGTAACTGTCTACCACTGTAACTGTCTACCACTGTAACTGTAAACCACTGTAACTGTAACTGTCTACCACTGTAACTGTAACTGTCTACCACTGTAACTGTCTACCACTGTAACGGTAACTGTCTACCACTGTAACTGTAACTGTCTACCACTGTAACTGTAACTGTCTACCACTGTAACTGTAACTGTCTACCACTGTAACTGTCTACCACTGTAACTGCCTACCACTGTAACTGTCTACCACTGTAACTGTCTACCACTGTAACTGTCTACCACTGTAACTGTCTACCACTGTAACTGTAACTGTCTACCACTGTAACTGTCTACCACTGTAACTGTAACTGTCTACCACTGTAACTGTCTACCACTGTAACTGTCTACCACTGTAACTGTAACTGTCTACCACTGTAACTGTAACTGTCTACCACTGTAACTGTCTACCACTGTAACTGTAACTGTCTACCACTGTAACGGTAACTGTCTACCACTGTAACTGTCTACCACTGTAACTGTAACTGTCTACCACTGTAACTGTCTACCACTGTAACTGTCTACCACTGTAACTGTAACTGTCTACCACTGTAACTGTAACTGTCTACCACTGTAACTGTAAACCACTGTAACTGTAACTGTCTACCACTGTAACTGTAACTGTCTACCACTGTAACTGTCTACCACTGTAACTGTAACTGTCTACCACTGTAACTGTAACTGTCTACCACTGTAACTGTAACTGTCTACCACTGTAACTGTCTACCACTGTAACTGTCTACCACTGTAACTGTAAACCACTGTAACTGTCTACCACTGTAACTGTAACTGTCTACCACTGTAACTGTCTACCACTGTAACTGTAACTGTCTACCACTGTAACTGTAACTGTCTACCACTGTAACTGTCTACCACTGTAACTGTCTACCACTGTAACTGTAAACCACTGTAACTGTAACTGTCTACCACTGTAACTGTAACTGTCTACCACTGTAACTGTCTACCACTGTAACTGTCTACCACTGTAACTGTCTACCACTGTAACTGTAACTGTCTACCACTGTAACTGTAACTGTCTACCACTGTAACTGTCTACCACTGTAACTGTCTACCACTGTAACTGTCTACCACTGTAACTGTAAACCACTGTAACTGTAACTGTCTACCACTGTAACTGTAACTGTCTACCACTGTAACTGTCTACCACTGTAACTGTAACTGTCTACCACTGTAACTGTCTACCACTGTAACTGTCTACCACTGTAACTGTAACTGTCTAACACTGTAACAGTCTAACACTGGAACTGTCTCCCACTGTAACTGGAACTGTCTACCATTGGAACTGTCTACCATTGGAACTGTCAGCAATCTGACCTTTCCTATCATTTTCACTACATTCATATTTTTCTTACAGTTGTACAATATTCCATCAATCCAAATTAATTCAAGTCTACCATGTGTCTATTAGTCTGCAATTCATAAACACTTTCATGTTGCTTTTTAAAGCCTTAGGCCCTCCTGTAGCTCAGTTGGTAGAGCATGGCACTTGCAACGCCAGTGTTGTGGGTTCGATTCCCACGGGGGGCCAGTATGAAAAATGTATGCTCTCACTAACTATAAGTCGCTCTGGATAAGAGTGTCTGCTAAATGACTAAAATGTAAAATGTAGATAGCCAATGTAAGCCCACAGGGATTTCATTATTCACACATCATTGTCTAGTTCACGGAAAGCAACAACTGTCTGCCACACTGTGTTGGAGTGTGGAGACTAAATTCCCTTCAGACAGTGGGGAGCTCAAGAACACATCAGACAGACAAAAACACACACACACACACACACACACACTCTCTCAGAGGAAGAGAGAAATCAAAGCCTTTAGTTCCTGTCGCTCTCTGTGCTTTGCAATGCTGCTGAGGGCCAGTGGACAGCAGAGCAGCCCTGCTGTGGATAGGTTTGTCTGTCTCTACGGGGGCTGTGTTAGAAGCCCTGTTCATAACCACAGGCCCTGAGCCCACACCGGAGCGCCTCGCTCTCATCAACACACCACATCAGCTAGTCGCGGAAAATATCAAAATGTACATAAATATTCACACCCCTGAGTCAATACATGTTAGACTCACCTTTAGGAGCGATTACAGCTGTAAATCTTTCTGGGTAAGTCTCTAAGAGATTTGCACACCTGGATTGTACAACATTTACCCATTATTCTTAAAAATATTATTCAAGCTCTGTCAAGTTGGTTGTTGGTGTCACGAATTCAGCCGAGGCTGCCCCTCCTCCTTGCTCGGGCAGGTTTTGGCGTTCGTCGTCATCGGTTTACTAGCCACTACCGCTCCATTTATCATCACTCCATTTGTCTTGTCTTGTCTTGTCAATCACACACACCTGGTACTCATTCCCTCATTAGTCTGTGTATAAGTGTTCCCCCTGCCCCCTTGTCCTTTGTGAGTGATTGTTCATTGTGAGCTACTCTTTCCTTGTATGTAGCCAAGGTGGATGTTTCGTTTTGACGCTTGCTGCGCTTTATTCATGTACACTGAATAAACTCTGGATTTCTGTGTTTTACCTCCTGCGCCTGACTCCGTCATTCACACCTCATCACAGTTGGGCATTGCTAGACAGCCATTTTTAAGTCTTGCCATAGATTTTCAAGCCGATTTAAGACAAAACTCTAATTAGGCCACTCAGGAATATTCAATGTCATCTTGGTTATTGTCGTGCTGAAAGCTGAATTTGTCTCCCAGTGTCTGTTGGAAAGACGACTGAACCAGGTTTTCCTCTAGGATTTTGCTTGTGCTTAGCTCAATTCCATTTCTTTTATCCTAAAAAAGTCCCTAGTCCTTGTCAATGACAAGCATACCCATAACATGATGCAGCCACCATCATGCTTGAAAATATGGTACTCAGTGATGTGTTGTGTTGGATTTGCCCCAAACATAACACTTTGTATCCAGGACATAAAGTTAATTTATTTGCCAAATTTTTGGGAGTTTTACTTTAGTGCCTTATTGCAAACAGGATGCATGTTTTGGAATATTTTCACTATGTCATTTAGGTTAGTATTGTGGAGTAACTACAATGTTGTTGATCCATCCTCAGTTTTCTCCTATCACAGCCATTAAACCGTGTAACTGTTTTAAAGTCACCATTGGCCTCATTGTAAAATCCCTGAGCGGTTTCCTTCCTCTCCGGCAACTGAGTTAAGAAGGACGCTTGTATCTTTGTAGTGACTGGGTGTATTGATACACCATCCAAAGTGTAATGAATAACTTTACCATGCTCAAAGGGATATTCAATGTCTGCTTTTTATTTTTTTATCTACCAATAGGTGCCCTTTTTTGCGAGGCATTGGAAAAGCCCCCTGGTCTTTGTGGAGCTGACTAGGTGAAAAATCTGTCGATGTGCCCTTGAGCAAGGCACTTAACCCTAATTGCTCCTGTAAGTCGCTCTGGAGAAGAGTGTCTGCTAAATGACTAAAAATGTAAATGTAATGTTGAATCTGTGTTTGAAATTCACTGCTCGACTGAGGGATCTTACATATAATTATATGTGTGGGGTAGAGAAAACACTATTATTATTGCACACAGAGTGAGTCCATGCAACTTATTATGTGACTTGTTAAGCACATTTTTACTCCTGAACTTATTTAGGCTTTCCATAACAAAGGGATTTAATACTTATTGACTCAAGACATTTCAGCTTTTCATTTTTAATTAATTTGTAAATTTACATTATGGGGTATTGTATGTAGGCCAGTGACACAAAATCTCAATTGAATACATTTTAAATTCAGGATGAAACAACAAAATGTGGAAAATTGGGCATCAACCCATCCTTAGCAGTGTTATAATAGGTGATTGGAAAGAAAAACCTTGCACTTTCAGTATAGCCAAATGAACCAAATTGTATCTACAAAAGCCAGTTGAGTGAGATACAATCGTCATTTTGTTATGTATCAAAAACCAGCTAAGGCATTTCAAACCAAAAGGATAAAGTACTATATGTTTTTTGAGAATCACAACGTTAGTAATGAAAACATGTAGAATAGAGATATGTGTCTTGATGTACAATTAGGTCCTGGGGGTATTCCGTATCACCCTCACACCTCTGATCTAATGTGTTCTTCACCCCTCTGCCTACCAGAAAGGTGATGAGGGGGAACAAGGTCAGACTACCAAACAGGTGATGAGGGGGAACAAGGTCAGACTACCTCCATCTAAACACACATAACAACACACAGGGGACTGCTCTGGACTTGCAAATCTTTGCCCTGAACTAACGGAGCACTTTTCCACTCATATGCGTAGTGAGCAAAACATCAGACACAGAACACACGTACACAGACGATAACATAGAAATAAGTATGGCTGGGCGGTATCCCACATTTTACTATATACCGGTATTGATGCACAGACCGGTTTGGGTTTCTACTGTATTTGAATGGTTTGTTAAATGTGATACGCTGTGTGTAACGTCCATTTTTATAGTTTACACGCTACTTCAGTCATCCCTCTCAGCTCTCTCTCCATGCCGCTTTCCAGACCTAGCCCCGCCCCCTGTCACTCAAGGAGCGCATTTGTTGTTGCTTAACCAGGAACCGTGTTGCCATGTTTGCGGTTTTCCTGGGCTACTTTGAAAACGATGTCGCAGGTGAAAATGTATTGCTCGCGAGTTGCGGGTTTTTGGGCTACTTCTAAATTGCACCGCGGCCACCATGGCATTTATCTGAAAGAAATAATACACCAAAAATAAATAAAAATAAGTAGATTTCACTGTGACCTACTGCTGCTGACTATCAGGCGGTGTGCAGGCTGTTACTGAGTGAATGAGTGTGGGAGGGGTCACGTGAGAGTCACGGAGACAGAGCATCACACGCGCACGTCTTGACAACTTTTTACCAGTTGTAGGTAGACACCTATTTCCAAAAAACATATGAACGCGCTAAAACTGATATAATGGCGACAAAGCATTGGAAAACGACGTTGATTTTCCTTCTTAATTCGCTCAATAGCGTTATGGAAAAAGGGTTTATTGGATAATTGTGGCAACTCCTCTCTTGCTGCGCAAATATTCTTTGGGCTAGTTTACAGGCCTTATGGGAGGGTTTTGAGGGGTAATTTGTCTACAAATTTGAGCTGGACCTGGCAACCCTGACCACGAGACAATGCAGCACATGCAGAAATGTTGATGACAACTATGTTGTTTCCACTTTGCTTCTTAATATAAATCCACAAACGTTCTAGAATTACACTATTAGTTTGTGTGTGTTACATCTGCAAACAGCTATTTTGTATTTTCTTAGCAAGTTTGAGCTAAATCGTGTTAGCCGCTAATGCTAATCGCTAGTTAGCTGGCTAGCTAGCTAATACATGTATTGAGTCAGAGCAAACATAGCTAGCTAATACAGCCTGATACCAGTGCTGGTATAGACCTAAATCAGCATGTTGTTTGTGCAACAGTATCTTCTAAATCAAAGAGGAATAGGTGAAGCATGAATATGTTGGCAATATCAAATATGGTGCACATAATCAAATACTAAGGAAGTCTTGAGGTTTTGCTCACCTGAGGTAGAGTATCTTATGATAAGCTGTAGACCACACTATTTACCAAGAGAGTTTTCATCTATATTTTTCAAAGCTGTCTATTTACCACCACAAACCAATGCTGGCATTAAGATTGCACTGAATGAGCTGTATAAGGCCATAAGTGAACAGGAAAACACTCATCCAGAGGCAGGGCCCCCAGTGGCCGGGGACTTTAATGCAGGGAAACTTAAATCCGTTCTACCTAATTTCTACCAGCATGTTAAATGTGCAACCAGAGGAAAAAAAACTCTAGACCACCTTTACTCCACACACAGAGACGCATACAAAGCTCTCCCTCGCCCTCCATTTGGCAAATCTGACCATAACTCAATCCTACTGATTCCTGCTTATAAGCAAAAACTAAAGCAGGAAGCACCAGTGACTCGGTTAATGAAAAAGTGGTCAGATGACGCAGATGCTAAGCTACAAGACTGTTTTGCTAGCACAGACTGGAACATGTTCTAGGATTCTTCAGATAGCATTGAGGAGTACACCACATCAGTCACTGGCTTCATCTATAAGTGCATCGATGATATCGTCCCCACAGTGACCGTACGTACATACCCCAACCAGAAGCCATGGATTACAGGCAACATCCGCACTGAGCTAAAGGGTAGAGCTGCCGCTTTCAAGGAGCGGGACTCTAACCCAGACGATGATAAGAAATCCCGCTATGCCCTCCGACGAACCATCAAACAGGCAAAGAGTCAATACAGGACTAAGATTGAATCGTACTACACCGGCTCTGACGCTCGTCGGATGTGGCAGGGCTTGAAAACTATTACAGACTACAAAGGGAAGCACAGCCGCGAGCTGCCCAGTGACACAAGACTTCCAGACGAGCATGTATGAAGCATGTATGAGAGCACCAGCTGTTCCGGATGACTATGTGATCACGCTCTCTGTAGCCGATGTGAGTAAGACTTTTAAGCAGGTCAACATTCACAAGGCCGCAGGGCCAGACGGATTACCAGGACGTGTACTCCGAGCATGTGCTGACCATCTGGCAAGTGTCTTCACTGACATTTTCAACATGTCCCTGACTGAGTCTGTAATACCAACATGTTTCAAGCAGACCACCATAGTCCCCGTGCCCAAGGACACTAAGATAACCTGCCTAAATGACTACCGACCCGTAGCACTGACGTCTGTCTGTAGCCATGAAGTGCTTTGAAAGGCTGGTCATGGCTCACATCAACACCATTATCCCAGAAACCCTAGACCCACTTCAATTTGCATACCGCCCCAACATATCCACAGATGATGCAATCTCTATTGCACTCCACACGGCCCTTTCCCACCTGGACAAGAGGAACACCTACGTGAGAATGCTATTCATTGACTACAGCTCAGCATTCAACACCATAGTGCCCTCAAAGCTCATCACTAAGCTAAGGATCCTGGGACTAAACACCTCCCTCTGCAACTGGATCCTGGACTTCCTGACGGGCCGCCCCCAGGTGGTAAGGGTAGGTAACAACACATCTGCCACACTGATCCTCAACACGGGGGCCCCTCAGGGGTGCGTGCTCAGTCCCCTCCTGTACTCCCTGTTCACCCATGACTGCAAGGCCAGGCACGACTCCAACACCATCATTAAGTTTGCCGACGACACAACAGTGGTAGGCCTGATCACCGACAACGATGAGACAGCCTATAGGGAGGAGGTCAGGTCCTCAGATCCTCAAAAAATTATACAGCAGCACCATTGAGAACATCCTGACTGGTTGCATCACCGCCTGGTATGGCAACTGCTCGGCCTCCAACCGCAAGGCACTACAGAGGGTAGTGCGTACGGCCCAGTACATCACTGGGGCCAAGCTTCCTGCCATCCAGGACCTCTATACTAGGCGGTGTCAGAGGAAGGCCCTCAAAATTGTCAAAGACTCCAGCCACCCTAGTCATAGACTGTTCTCCCTGCTACCGCATGGCAAGCGGTACCGGAGTTCCAAGTCTAGGTCCAAAAGACTTCACAACAGCTTCTACCTCCAAGCCATAAGACTCCTGAACAGCTAATCATGGCTACCCAGACTATTTTTCCTTTGGCCATATCGTGCAGCCTTACGTGGCAGTGTGGAAATGATCTCAAATGATTGCAGGAAATTATTTTAGGTTGAAGTTGAATTTAACAGTATAAAACAATTAGAATGGAGAAAGACCCATTGAAATAACTTAGAATGTATGTGTTGCCGCCATAAGATCACACATTACTCATAAAGAAAATTTAGAACTTTTATTATTCAAAAACATAAAATACCATCAAGTTTGAAGAATACCATGATATGATATTTTGGCCACATCTCCCAGCCCTAGATATAAGAATAAGTAGAAAGGGCTTCTCCATTCAAGTCAATGATGGCATGACTGGCAGCCATTTTGAGTGTACCCATGCCAGGAAGTAAAAACAGAAAGTGTACCCTTCAATCTGTACTGTGATTTGTTGAGTCAATTCAACTGACATTACAAAAAATACATTCCATCGCATGAGCCACATCAGTTAGCATCATTTCAATGAACATTCTACATTCCCATGGCAATTCAGCATCAGTTGATAGTACATTCCAAAATACCATGGAAATTATTGCATCATAATACCAGGCAGCCATTGCGAGTGTACCAATGAGTTTACCAGTCAATTGCCAGGGTTAGAGCTTCCAAGCCCGTTCTATTCATTCTTATTTCTATGGACGACACACACAGATGACATGCACTGATGACACACACATATGACACACACAGACTGCTGTTGGGCTCATCCCACCGCTCATCCCCAGAGAAATAGCATGCTGGGTGAGGGATGGGATGGGACACAGCGGCCCTGTCTCCTACAGGTCCTAAATAGCACCCTCAGTGACACAGCTCCACCCCGGCACACTGACAAAGAGGACAAATTACAGAGGGGCAACAGAGACAGCTGTGTCTGCCCCCAAAAACACACAAACGCAAATCAAGCTATTCATCTCAAAGAACAGAACGCAACTTTTAAAAGTCTGTTATTTCATCCCCCCATGTTGTGTTACCCTTGTAGATGGCTGCGATGGCTGATTCAAGGTGCCAGACCAAATAAAGCACTTTTTATTTTGGGGACATTTATCAAAAAATGTTTAATAGTCCGTTTACACACTCCATTGTTGCCCTATCTATCTCCACAGGTCAATAACGGGCTCACGTCTCATCACAATGAATCTCTGTCTGCACCGAGCCCATTGACGATGCGACAGATAGGACACGATGCGTGATGTGACGGTAAATCTCCCCGTCCGCTTCTTCATTAAATCCCAGCGGTTCCCGCTGAGCCTTCGCTTTAACGCCGCATGTCAACGATCTATTTATATACCCGGCAGCTCACCGTGGCGCCCGCATAAACATAAATATTTCACAAGCTACTCGGCGGACAATTTCTCCAAAGCGAATCGGAGGTGTCGCGACTGTCATAACTCTTCATTACAGAGGAACCCTGAGGCCAAAATATACAAATAAATACATGTGTGTCGTTTGGGAAGTAGGCATCTTATGGTGAAGGTTGGCTGTGAGTTATGCATCTAATTGGCTGTGAATGTGGCAGCTGTATCTTGAGGGGCATGACGGGGCGGCAGGTAGCTTAGTGGGTAAGAGCGTTGTGCCAGTAACCGAAAGGTCGCTGGTTCTAATCCCCGAGCTGACTAGGTGAAAAATCTGTCGATGTGCCCTTAAGCAAGGCACTTAACCCTAATTGCTCCTGTAAGTCGCTCTGGATAAGAGCGTCTGCTAAATGACTAAAATGTAAATGTAAAATACTGATAAAAAACTGACTGCAATGTTTGTTTACCACTTGCTCCTGTGAGCGTCTTGTACTTCGTCTGATGTCAGTCGGCGCCACCGGATGAATGGATAGGTAAAGGGGATCCCTCGTCAGTTGTACAACTGAACGCATTCAACTGAAATGTGTCCTCCGCATTTAACCCAACACCTCTGAATCAGAGACGTGCGGAGGGCTGCCTTGCTCAGGGGCAGAACGACAGATTTTTACCTTGTCAGCTCGGGGATTCGAGCCAGCAACCTTTCGTTTACTGGCTCAATTGCACTAGAACTCCTGAGTGGCGCAGTGGTCTAAGGCAGTGCTAACTGTGTCACTAGAGATCCTGGTTCGAATCCAGGCTCTGTCGCAGCCGGCCGCGACCGGGAGACTCATGGGCGGCACACAATTAACACAGCGTCGTCCAGGGTAGGGGAGGGAATGGCCGGCAGGGATGTAGCTCAGTTGATAGAGCATGGCGTTTGCAACGCCAGGGTTGTGGGTTTGATTCCCACGGGGGGCCAGTATAAAAAAAAAATGTATTCACTATCTGTAAGTCGCTCTGGATAAGAGCGTCTGCTAAATGACTAAAATGTAAACGGGAGAGGTGTTTAAACACATTTCCGGTATCTTCATTATGTACATGGAATAAATATTATGAAACTGCAGAGAGAGTCAAGTGTGCTGAAAGTTCTGTCCCTTATTGTATGATACTATTCTGACTGCAGTGCATTCTGGGCAAGTTGCCTGGGAGGGAGGGGTAGAGGGGGGGTTAGAGGGGGCGCACAGGGTACTTACTAGTGGTGTGCGGGTCAGCTGTTTGTTCACCCGCAATTGCTAATAACCCATCTGCAACCGCCCAACTATATGTGATAAAGTGAAAATCTGAGGCCTGCACCCGACCCTAATCCACAAATATAGAAAATGCGCTGTAGGCTACAGTCAGAGACGGCGGAAATATTTTTTGACGATTTAGATATGTTTCTGCTTATAATTTCCGACATGTTGGTAGGCTATTTGTTAGTCAACTTGTCTATAATTAGATACATGCAGCTTCTCTTCTGTTATATGTTGACCTAGAAGACTAAATAAACCCTTGCTCACCAGAATAATGTCATATTAAAATCGATAGAATGAATGCTTCAATGTAGCTGACATCAGTTAAGTTTTCTCTGTCATCTCTGCTTCTTTCGCGGAGCAAAAGACGTTTAGGGACCTGGGAGAAAATGCAATAGCAAAACTAACAACTGGAAATATTTTCTGTGCAAAATGTCAGAATGACATCAGTATGACCTGTTATAAGCAAATAGAAAGCTGTGAAAATGTCCAGTTTCTGATAAGATTTAAGTTTGGCTTGTTTACATATTTTATGTGATTGAAATACTATCAGCTTTTATGGTGCTGATAAAGATAGCACCTCTACAGACGGTATCTAACTGCGCATTCACATTCTCTCAAGATGCTGAAAGAAATAAATCATATTTATCCACGTCTGTCCTCGAGTCAAAATTTAGCGTATCATTTTACTGCAAGAATTCTGCAAGAGTTAATATTAAGGCTATGTGAGAGGTTTTAGACCTACAGCAGTGTTGTATAGTACTTAAGTAGAACATACTTTAAAGTACTACTTAAGTAGTTTTTATGGGTATCTGTACTTTACTTTACTATTTATATTTTTGTCAACTTTTACTTCACTACATTTCTAAAGAAAATTCTGTATTTTTCCTCCATACATTTTCCCTGACACACAAAAGTACTCATAACATTTTGAATGCTTAGCAGGACAGGAAAATGGTCCAATTGACGCACTTATCAAGAGAACATCCCCGGTCATCCCTAGTGCCTCTAATCTGACAGACTAGCTAAACACAATTGCTTCATTTGTAAATTATGTCTAAGTATTGGAGCGTGCCCCTGGCTATCCATAAATAAAAACAAGAAAATGGTGCCGTCTGGTTTGCTTAATATAAGGAATTTGAAATGATTTATACTTTTACTTTTGATACTTAAGTATATTTTAGCAATTACATTTACTTTTGACACTTAAGTATTAGACTTAAGTATTACACTTTTACTCAAGTAGTATTTTACTGTGTGACTTTCACTTTTAGTATGACAATTGGATACTTTTCCCACCACTGATCTACAGTCAGTGTCCATATTTCAGATTTCATTTAACCCATCTGCACAGTAGGCTACAGTTCCCTTGACGTGCCATAGGCCTATTTGAAGTCCCCGTCTTATGACTGTTGAATTTCTATAGCGCCTCACAATCATCACACATAATCCTCTTTTACCACTTCACCAAATCTTTCCCAAACATGACTTTTCTGGCCCTCCCTTCTCTTTATCTTCAACTCTACATTTCATAGCTTTTCTCTTATTCAATTAAACTCCCACATTGTCCTTTTTGCCTCTGTGGATCAACATAAACTTGTGGATCGACGTAGTACTTTTCTGCCCATTCCCAAAGACATTTGGCGATTGGCATACAGGCTGTTTGGCGTGTGTAGGCCTACAGCAGGCTCCTAAGCTCAGGCTTACTCACTAATGCCAGACAGCCTGAAATAATGAAAGAACAACCTCAATGTAGCCTATAGATATAAATTGCACAAGAATGATACATTGATGGATTTTTTTAAAGGTATTGTTTTCTCTTTATTCACTCCCCCCTTCATCCACACAATATTGAATGACCTTAAACCCTCCCTCACCGCGGAGTCAACCCACGCATTACTAGTCCTCACCCCTCTCAGCTCTCTGGGTCTGAATATGGCAGCTTATGTAGGCGACTCTGTGTGGGGGGTTCGGCTAACCTTCACTCAGCCCTCCCAGCCCTCGGAGAGAGCACACAGAACACCCTGGGAGACCCAGGGGATGCTAGCCAACATCTGGATTATTTGTTTTAAAAAAAATTACCAGGTAAATTGATTGAGAACACATTCTCATTTACAGCAACAACCTGGGGAATAATTACAGGGGAGAGGGGGGATTAATGAGCCAATTGGAAGCTGGGGATGATTAGGTGGTCATGATGGTATGAGGGCCAGATTGGGAATTTAGCCAGGACACCGGGGTATAACACCCCTACTCTTGCGATAAGTGTCATAGGATCTTTAGTGACCACAGAGAGTCAGGACACCTGTTTAACGTTCCATCCGAAAGACGGCACCCTACACAGGGCAATGTCCCCACTGGGGCATTGGGATATTTTTTTTTTAGACCAGAGGAAAGAGTGCCTCCTACTGGCCCTGCAACACCACTTCCAGCAGCATCTGTACCTAAAACAATCTCTCTCTCAATACTATTCTGTATTCCACTTTCCTGTCCTAGTGTCCCCCACCTGCTGCTGTATATAGTATATATCTAGCCCGGCCTGGACATAGTCACAGCGACAGCACCTGCAACCCCTGACAGACTTATCACATTGATTTATCCTTGGATTCAGCCTCAAGCCACCTGTTTTCAGCCCTGCCTCGCAGAGTTTGTGTCACTGTGGTGCATTGCAACGCAAGACTTTCCTACAATCTATTAAAAAAAATTTACACAATCTATTTCCCACATTCTACGCACATAAAGACCACGTAGATTTCTGACTCACCTGTTGTGGCGGCCGTTGTGGAGGCAGAAGGGACACACAAATCGGCAGGACATGGAACGAGAGAAGTAGGTAATGACAATCAACATGTGATCCGATTTGAGTGTATATTCATTCAGACATGTTTTGGTTAGTGAGCGGTCATGCATTGCAGTGGATTGGACAAAACATCCACAGAGAACGGTTTAGAGGCTCCTCTCTGGAAGAAATGTTAGCTAAAGAAGAGACAGCAAGGAGGAAAACAATGTTAATTCAATAGAGAGAAGAAGAAGACATGAAGAAGTCATGGACCTCCAATACACTAGACTGTTAAAAGAGACACCTGGATGCAGCAGGAAGGAAGACAGAGAGAGAGAGTGAAAGGTTTGGTGATGAAAGAAATTGCCAGTGAAACTGGTGACACTGCATGTGGTGAGGTGTGTGGTGGTTAGTAGCACACCCTGGACCACACGGGGTTAATGAGAACACTCCAGCACTGCCCAGACACAGCAGTGCCTTGTGGGTAAGAGGAAACTCCCCAAAAAACCAAACCACGCCCCTCGGACAGATCTTTTCAGGAAAGCCCGTGTGTTAGTCAGTCAGGCTGTCTAGACTGGGCTATTGGGTCGGTCCCAGCCCAGACGTAGAACCACATGCCCATGCAAGGTATTGGTCGACTCCTCTAATTCCCCTAGTGGAGAGCACATGCCACTGCAACAAACCTTCAGACATGGGGGCCACCACCACGGTGAGGGGCTCCGTGGGGTCGGCGAAGCTGGGGAAGAAGGGCTTGGCGGCGGGGTTCAGGCCGGACCCTGGGGAGGTGGGGCTTTTGGTGAGAGAGGGGGAGGAAGAGGAGCGGGACTTCTTGGGTATCTTCTGTGATGGGGATTTGGCCTCTTTGCCCCCGCTGGGGTAGAATTCAGGTATGGTTTTGGGGGAGTGGAGGGGGACTGGGCTGGGTGTGTCGAAGGCCAAGCCCACAGGTAGGGGGCGCCCTGGAGTGATGTCACTGAACTCAAAGGAGTCGTTGTTGTTGTTGCAGTGGGAGTCGAGGATGAGCCAGGAGCTGTCGGAGGGGGAGAAAGGGGGTGCGGTCGCTGTGAGCTCACTGGGCTTCTCCAATGGTGATAGGCCACAATCTGGTTGGTGTGTGGGGCTAAAACTCATGGCATCTTTCATATGGACATCCTGCATTGAGGTCTCATGATCAAACATCACTTTGACCCCTGACTTATGAACTGGGGAATCTAGGGAAAAAGTTGGGGAGAAGGCCTCTTTGTTATTGCCCAGGCTGGCGGTCTCTGTATCCATGAGCAGGTCTTGGTAGCTGGCGGTGAATGGGTCTCCAGGATGCGGGGCCATGGGGAAGGTGCCTTTGGGTGAAAAGTCTCCCTGACTGGTGGGCATGGAGACGGGGAGGGTGGGCAGGACATCACAGCCCATGGCCGGTGGAGGGGAGGTGGGGGCCATGAGAGAGAGCAGATCCTGGGTGAGAGATGGAGGGAAGAGGCCCTCGTCTGGGTAGAAGTCCTCACTGGCAGGGATCAGCCCCATGTTACCTATGCTAGAGTAGGGGTTCTCCAGGGGCTGGGCGATGGGGGGCACTAGTTGGTCTAACACCCCCTCAGGGAGCTCGGCGGTAAACCCCCACTCTTCTGGAAGCTTCTTCCTGCTCTTGCCCCTCTTTCCCCTGCCTCCACGTCTCCCTGGCTCTTCCTGCTCCCAGCCCCCCTCCATCCTGTCCCTGTCCTTGCAGGGGGAGACCCTGTGGTGGCCCTCTGACAGGAGTGTGTTCTCAGCCTGAGCCTCCGGTTGGCCCCTGTCACACACCTCGTCTCGGGGCCTCCTCTTCTTCTTCTTCTTCTGCTGTTGTTTGCAGTCGTTTTTCTCGTTGCTCTCCCTCTCCTCCCCCATGGCCTTGGCCTCTTGGTGGGGCCAGCCACTGTCAGGGGGGTCTTCGGGGCTGGCCGCCAGGTGGCTGGCATGGCGACTGATCACTGTGGAGACGCTTGGGGTGAACGGCAGGTCGGTGGGAATGCAAGCCTCGTCTGGCCAGCCATCGCCCTGGGCACCTCGTGTGTGAAGAGGGAAGAGAGTTTAAAACACAAATATACACACTCTTTCACTCGCTCTCGCAATGCATTTCTCATCCAGACAAAAGCGTGAACTTCAAAGGCCTCAAAACCATGTTCAACAGTGCAGTCTAAGAACTGAGAGTAGTAACAGTCATAATGTGCAGCTGTAGACAGGTCCACTCAACGTAACTGAACTGGCTCTATACAGGGGCTGCAATTTGTCATTTGCCACTGAACACTCAAAATGCAACATGGGTATAAATCCCTCAGGCATTCTAATTGGCCCGTTGCCCCAGTACCCCTGTGTTAATGAATAGTCACAGGGAGGGATTGAATGGTAATACTGTGACTCAGTCTTACCCTAGGGACATGTTGGAGTACTGACTCAGTGTTACCCTAGGGACATGTTGGAGTACTGACTCAGTGTTACCCTAGGGACATGTTGGAGTACTGACTCAGTGTTACCCTAGGGACATGTTGGAGTACTGACTCAGTGTTACCCTAGGGACATGTTGGAGTACTGACTCAGTGTTACCCTAGGGACATGTTGGAGTACTGACTCAGTGTTACCCTAGGGACATGTTGGAGTACTGACTCAGTGTTACCCTAGGGACATGTTGGAGTACTGACTCAGTGTTACCCTAGGGACATGTTGGAGTACTGACTCAGTGTTACCCTAGGGACATGTTGGAGTACTGACTCAGTGTTACCCTAGGGACATGTTGGAGTACTGACTCAGTGTTACCCTAGGGACATGTTGGAGTACTGACTCAGTGTTACCCTAGGGACATGTTGGAGTACTGACTCAGTGTTACCCTAGGGACATGTTGGAGTACTGACTCAGTGTTACCCTAGGGACATGTTGGAGTACTGACTCAGTGTTACCCTAGGGACATGTTGGAGTACTGACTCAGTGTTACCCTAGGGACATGTTGGAGTACTGACTCAGTGTTACCCTAGGGACATGTTGGAGTACTGACTCAGTGTTACCCTAGGGACATGTTGGAGTACTGACTCAGTGTTACCCTAGGGACATGTTGGAGTACTGACTCAGTGTTACCCTAGGGACATGTTGGAGTACTGACTCAGTGTTACCCTAGGGACATGTTGGAGTACTGACTCAGTGTTACCCTAGGGACATGTTGGAGTACTGACTCAGTGTTACCCTAGGGACATGTTGGAGTACTGACTCAGTGTTACCCTAGGGACATGTTGGAGTACTGACTCAGTGTTACCCTAGGGACATGTTGGAGTACTGACTCAGTGTTACCCTAGGGACATGTTGGAGTACTGACTCAGTGTTACCCTAGGGACATGTTGGAGTACTGACTCAGTGTTACCCTAGGGACATGTTGGAGTACTGACTCAGTGTTACCCTAGGGACATGTTGGAGTACTGACTCAGTGTTACCCTAGGGACATGTTGGAGTACTGACTCAGTGTTACCCTAGGGACATGTTGGAGTACTGACTCAGTGTTACCCTAGGGACATGTTGGAGTACTGACTCAGTGTTACCCTAGGGACATGTTGGAGTACTGACTCAGTGTTACCCTAGGGACATGTTGGAGTACTGACTCAGTGTTACCCTAGGGACATGTTGGAGTACTGACTCAGTGTTACCCTAGGGACATGTTGGAGTACTGACTCAGTGTTACCCTAGGGACATGTTGGAGTACTGACTCAGTGTTACCCTAGGGACATGTTGGAGTACTGACTCAGTGTTACCCTAGGGACATGTTGGAGTACTGACTCAGTGTTACCCTAGGGACATGTTGGAGTACTGACTCAGTGTTACCCTAGGGACATGTTGGAGTACTGACTCAGTGTTACCCTAGGGACATGTTGGAGTACTGACTCAGTGTTACCCTAGGGACATGTTGGAGTACTGACTCAGTGTTACCCTAGGGACATGTTGGAGTACTGACTCAGTGTTACCCTAGGGACATGTTGGAGTACTGACTCAGTGTTACCCTAGGGACATGTTGGAGTACTGACTCAGTGTTACCCTAGGGACATGTTGGAGTACTGACTCAGTGTTACCCTAGGGACATGTTGGAGTACTGACTCAGTGTTACCCTAGGGACATGTTGGAGTACTGACTCAGTGTTACCCTAGGGACATGTTGGAGTACTGACTCAGTGTTACCCTAGGGACATGTTGGAGTACTGACTCAGTGTTACCCTAGGGACATGTTGGAGTACTGACTCAGTGTTACCCTAGGGACATGTTGGAGTACTGACTCAGTGTTACCCTAGGGACATGTTGGAGTACTGACTCAGTGTTACCCTAGGGACATGTTGGAGTACTGACTCAGTGTTACCCTAGGGGACATGCTGGAGTACTGACTCAGTGTTACCCTAGGGACATGTTGGAGTACTGACTCAGTGTTACCCTAGGGACATGCTGGAGTACTGACTCAGTGTTACCCTAGGGACATGTTGGAGTACTGACTCAGTGTTACCCTAGGGACATGTTGGAGTACTGACTCAGTGTTACCCTAGGGACATGTTGGAGTACTGACTCAGTGTTACCCTAGGGACATGTTGGAGTACTGACTCAGTGTTACCCTAGGGACATGTTGGAGTACTGACTCAGTGTTACCCTAGGGACATGCTGGAGTACTGACTCAGTGTTACCCTAGGGACATGCTGGAGTACTGACTCAGTGTTACCCTAGGGACATGTTGGAGTACAGACTCAGTGTTACCCTAGGGACATGTTGGAGTACTGACTCAGTGTTACCCTAGGGACATGCTGGAGTACTGACTCAGTGTTACCCTAGGGACATGCTGGAGTACTGACTCAGTGTTACCCTAGGGACATGTTGGAGTACTGACTCAGTGTTACCCTAGGGACATGCTGGAGTACTGACTCAGTGTTACCCTAGGGACATGTTGGAGTACTGACTCAGTGTTACCCTAGGGACATGCTGGAGTACTGACTCAGTGTTACCCTAGGGACATGTTGGAGTACAGACTCAGTGTTACCCTAGGGACATGCTGGAGTACTGAATGGGATTTTAGGAGGAGGAGAAAGATGTGTTTACTTCATAGTGAGTGGGTGATTGAATGCAAGAAATACAAACATAAACACAGATATTGGTAAAGCACACAGAAACAGGCACAGTACAACACAGTACAACACAGTACAACACAGGTACAACACACAGTACAACACAGTACAACACAGGTACAACACACAGTACAACACAGTACAACACACAGTACAACACACAGTACAACACAGTACAACACAGTACAACACACAGTACAACACACAGTACAACACAGTACAACACAGAGTACAACACAGTACAACACATTACAACACAGTACAACACAGTACAACACACAGTACAACACAGTACAACACAGTACAACACAGTACAACACACAGTACAACACAGAGTACAACACAGTACAACACACAGTACAACACACAGTACAACACACAGTACAACACACAGTACAACACACATTACAACACAGTACAACACAGAGTACAACACAGTACAACACACAGTACAACACAGAGTACAACACAGTACAACACACAGTACAACACAGGTACAACACACAGTACAACACACAGTACAACACAGGTACAACACACAGTACAACACACAAACATAAACACAGCTATGATGCTATTATAGCAACAGGAAACACAAAATATCTTTCTACATTTCTAGAACAACATCATGCAGTAAATCAGAGGTGGAGTTTGATTTAAGCAATAAAGCCCGAGGGGGTGTGGTATATGGCCAATATACCACGACGCAATGCGGAGTGCCTGGATACAGCCCTTAGCCGTGGTATATTGGCCATAAATCACAAACCCAGAGGTGCCTTATTGCTATTATAAACTGGTTACCAACATAATTAGAGCAGTAAAAATGTATATTTTGTCATACCCGTGGTATATGGTCTGATATACCACGGCTGTCAGCCAATCAGCATTCAGGGCTCGAATCACCCAGTTTATAAAGTACAGTATAGCCATCCATTAAGGTCAATCATATCTTGATTGATACAGGATTGTTTCTTTCCCTGGACTGTTTGAAATGATGAGGTAGCTAGTTAAATTCTAGAGCCCCGTGCCGCCAAGTTGCTCAGTAAAGCTGTGCTCGTTCTGAGTATAGAAGGAATGGAGGGATGGAGCAATGGAGGAGGAAGGGATTTAGAGGAAGTGATTACCCAGTAAGGCTGGACCAATTTGCCCCAGTTGTCTCTCTGGCCTTTGAATACTGGAATTCTAAACGGAGCATCTCTTTGTAGTGCCCAATAAAGTTTCTCTCTTGAGAGTCATATTTTACATGAATCAACCAAACACACACAACAAGACTGACGTAATAATGTTAGAGCAGAGGCGAGAGACAATAAAGCAGCACTTAGAGCCGTTCCCCCAATGCACTGGAGAGCTGTTCCCCCAATGCACTGGAGAGCTGTTCCTGTGATGGAACAGCAACAGGAAGGTAGCCGTCGTGGGTCTCTCCAAGTACAGAACCAGAGTGTGGGTGTCGTACAGTCTCACCACAGGTTCCAGATGACTGGCTCCATGACTAATGCAGCGGGAGGATGCCGTTTGGCATGTACTGGGAGTCACTGCAGCACTTCTGCTCCACTGGGTTCCCATCCCTTCCCCTCGCTAACTAGCATGCTAGGCTAACGGTAACATAGGGAAACATAAGGCACCTCACCATAACCATGACTAAGACGTAATACATTAATACTTAATGACTTGTTTTGTTTGCTAATTGTTGTGGTAGTTATTCTTCCCATGAGGTAGAGTGTCTCTGACGAGGGAGGGGTTTGCTGCATTGTTGAGTCATAACAGCCAGGACACTTTTTTTTCCCTCACTACTAGCAAGAGAGTCTTTCAGGGGTAAACATGAACGCAATATGCATTCAGTTATCGTACAGATCAAATCAGTTTTGCCATATTGCGTTCTGAATGAATTATTCTCTACACAGGCAAGCTCTGGAGTCTGGAATCACTCCAGAGGCAGGATTGTGAACAGATGCCTGCAAAGTTTATCTTTCACCCTCAGGCTTTCGATCTGCTTGCAGCCTACAACTCTTTCACACAAACAGGCTAGTGGGACATGGTGCAGATCACTTCCTGTGCAGTAGAGTGACACTGGGTCTCAGCTGTGCTGTAGCCATGTGACCCCTGGGGTATTAGGAGAATGCTGAGTGACAAAACATGATGACATACAGTATTCTATACCATCGGAGGTCTACTGAGGGTGTAAGGTATTCCCAGCAGGGGTTTCCCCCAGTGAGTGGAGTGAGATAACCACAGTTCTAGCTATAGCGCCCCTCAGTGGACAAGATAGGGCATTAGCAAAGAAGTTCCATTGGTGCGGATGCTCTAGTCTAGTCTACACAGGAGTGGAGTTGGGGTTGGACTGGGAGATGAACCCCACAGGGGGTATGCCTGATGCCCTAAGCCCATAAGCCCTCAGCCAAAACCCAGAAGTCATCAACTGAACTGGGCATGAGGTATGGAGGAGGGGTAGGGGCTGGCTGCCGCTGGGTATACTGGCACTGGTATGATGAGACATTCAGATGGATAAGTGGGGTGAGGGGACGGGCCGGGCTGACAGATGGATAAGTGGGGTGAGGGGATGGGCCGGGCTGACAGATGGCATCGGCTAGTCAGGTTTCGTGGCACACCCTCTAGTGTGCATACTGACTTTTACAAATGCCATACATGCATGCCCAATAGGCAGACAGACAGAGATATATACAGACAGACAGACAGACAGACAGACAGACAGACAGACAGAGAGAGACAGAGAGAGAGAGAGACAGAGAGAGAAACAGACAGACATGCAGAGAGAGAGACAGACAGGCAGAGAGCGACATACAGACAGACAGACAGACAGACATACAGACAGGCAGAGAGCGACAGACAGACAGACAGACAGAGAGCAACAGACAGACAGACAGACAGACAGACAGACAGACAGACAGACAGACAGACAGAGAAACAGAGAGAGAAACAGACAGACATGCAGAGAGAGAGACAGACAGGCAGAGAGCGACATACAGACAGACAGACATACAGACAGGCAGACATACAGACAGGCAGAGAGCGACAGACAGACAGACAGACAGACATACAGACAGACAGACAGAGAGAGAGAGAGAGAGAGAGAGTGACAGAGAGAGAGACAGAGAGAGAGACAGACAGGCAGAGAGAGAGACAGACAGACAGGCAGAGAGCGACAGACAGGCAGAGAGAGAGAGAGCGACAGAGAGAGAGACAGAGAGAGAGAGAGACAGACAGACAGACAGGCAGAGAGAGAGAGACAGACAGACAGACAGGCAGAGAGAGAGAGACAGACAGGCAGAGAGACAGACAGGTGTACAGATAGAGAGACAGACAGGCAGAGTGAGAGAGAGAGTGACAGAGAGAGAGACAGAGAGCGAGAGAGACAGACAGACAGGCAGAGAGAGAGAGACAGACAGGCAGACAGAGAGACAGACAGGCAGAGAGAGAGAGAGAGTGACAGAGAGAGAGACAGATAGACAGGCAGGCAGACAGACAGGCAGACATACTCAAAGACATACACATAGGCCCTAAGAGCTGGCTTAAGATGTTGGTAGGTACTGAGAGGTACGTAACCTGGAGAGGTACGTAACCTGGAGAGGTACGTAACCTGGAGAGGTACGTAACCTGGAGAGGTACGTAACCTGGAGAGGTACGTAACCTGGAGAGGTACGTAACCTGGAGAGGTACGTAACCTGGAGAGGTACGTAAC